>NC_139231.1:108757099-109371003 GCF_977018435.1 Lepisma saccharinum
ACCTGACACACAGACAGAGAGAGTGTGAGCAAATTCAAAGTGTGATCTATTGTGAACTAAACTAACCTCACTCACCCACCCACATATAGTCTTACAGGTAACTCAAAAAGCAGAAAGTAGTATATAGCATAACAGGTCGATTTATCGTAAACTAAACAAACCTCACTTGCCCACCCACATATAGCCTTACAGGTGACTCAAAGGCAGAAAGGCAGCTATATTATTTGTAAGGGCCAACACACAAGATATATTGCAAACTAAATTAACCTGAACTAAACTAATCTTACTCACCCACCCACATATAGTCTTACAGGTAACTCAAAAAAGCAGAAAGTAGTATATTAGCATGACAGGTCGATTTATCGTAAACTAAACTAACCTCACTTGCCCACCCACATATAGCCTTACAGGTGACTCAAAGGCAGAAAGGCAGCTATATTATTTGTAAGGGCCAACATACAGATATATTGCAAACTAAATTAACCTACGACATAAGCCATGGACACATCTTCCAGATAGGGTATAAGCAACTCACCTCTTGCAATTGTATAACGGGGAAAATTAACCTACAGCTGGCAACACTGTTTGAGTTGCTTTCGACGAGCAAAACTTACACTTATTTTGCAAATAGGCTCTACAGCTGGAAGCTTGAAACATATACCCTCGCAGAGTATGCCAACTTACCTCATGTAAAAATATTACCTAGTACGGTTAAGCTGTGACATACAACTAACAATCGACACGACCACCTGACACACATACGGAGAGAGTGAGACAGCTTATACGCAATATATTCCTACACATGTACTGGGGTTTAAAAGGTAACTTGCAACAACTATTTCACTCACCCCCTATCAAAATCTCCTAACCACATGTTTTTGATACTTGCTGCCAGAACATGGCGGTTTTAGACTGTAAATTCAACCAGATTATTCTATTTGTGCATGATGCCTGCATTTGGAATATTTTATTCTTGGCATACGGTATTTTGCGTGCTCCAGTAATCTTGCGCTCGATTTACGGAAGCTATGACGTGTATTTTCTGTTTCGCGAACATGCGAGAATTTTTCACAATAGATAATATATTGCAAGAGCGAGTTGTTTGTGTATATAAATCTAGTTTTGGAAATGGACATGAATATAATGTCAAAAATTATTGCATAACTTAAAAATATTGATATTTATTGCACTAGCAAAGGTAAATGTGGAATGCCCTGCCCCCTCAGCTGTTAGGTTAAACCGAACCATAAAATTTTATTACTGATAGCAAGCATTCTCATATCGACAAAACAGATCTAGTAATGAGCTGTCTTGCAAGTCTCCCGAGTGAAGGAATATGATGCTACTATAAACTGTAAACAAGATATGCAGTCCCTCGCATGAGATGTACGAGGCTTATGAACCTCGACTATAGAGTTGTACAATGGATGTTTTTTTTAAGCATAGCGGTGTGTTTTCGCTTATTTCAATGTCATCGAGCGGGCATGTAAAAAAGAGGAGAGAAAAAAAAAAGGAGGAGGGGTTATAACGGATAATTCATATTTTGATTTCAATATTTTTGCTAGTCACGATTCACCTGCTATCTAGAAGGACACTGGACGATGGCTAAAAGCGAGGTGAAGGAGAGTAATAGTAGGCCAATAGAATTGTAGAAAATGGCTGTATCGTGATGCGAGGCTGAAAGCAATTTCGAAAGCAGTCTCGGGCATCTTCGCGTTCAGCCAACAAGGAAAATGCACATGGAGGGTGCAACGGTATTGTCCATGGATGTTTTTTCTGAATAAACATACATATCAGTTTTTGCAGTCTCCAGATGGGACCGGAGCTTTTGTTTTGCTTGGACAAGGGGGTTCAGATAAATGCAGGGACATCAAAATAAAAGAAAAAAAATTTACTCCATCGCTCACATGTATTGAGTCTTCCAATAACACACCTTGCGGGCGTACCTACATGTATGCAAAATATAGTTAATGTCTTATTTCTCGAACCTGTGGTCTGCAGATTTGTTTTTGTTGGCAACAGAAACGGAAAAAATGGCACCATGTTATTGTATACTGATATGGGTGTACTGTAATCATAACAATTTTTCTAGTAAAAATCTATGTCGAAAAGCAATGTTGGGTGACTTGTCTGTGTTGGGTCTTATTAACAACTTCACAGCTGTACCTGCACAACTCATCGACTACAAGGCAACAATGTTAGGAAATATGTGCATGGCTCCGAGAATACAATTTAAAATCACTAATGTGGCATGAACCCACTTCACTTGTGTGTATTTGAATATGCGAAAATTAGACACTTTGAATAATCGAGGAGAACAATCACAAAAACAGCTTGCACCGGTATGACGTGTTCAAACTTCAGACGATTTTTGTTAATCTACAAAAGCCAAGTGCGAACGGAGATCACTACGAAAATTGGGAAAAAAGAAAGAAGCGAAGCTATTTCGGCTAATGGCAACGATGAGGATGAATAATGGTTGTTTTGATAAAATTGACGAAGTCAATATGCCTAGCCTAAAATAAAATTCAACAATTAATGTTAAACATTTACCACTCTGAAATGGCGACGGCTATCATCATAACATCACTTGTTTCTGACCTGTCCATATTGGCTTTTTTCTACCTCTCCATAAATTCGATTCGAAAGGCACAATTATTCCAGTTCTTGAATAAAACTCGCATATGCCCTCAGAAAAAAAAAAAAAAAACGAGAGAAGAAATAAATAAATCAAGTCCATGTATATTCTTCATCCCCCAATTTTCTTCCACAACACCACACGAAGCCTCGAGTTTCGGATATTGTTGTTGTGCGACAGGATAGGATAGATGAACCGTATGTTTACCGAGGACCAGACGTAATCAAATATTTTTTTTTGAAAAGATAGTTGAAGAGGTTGAGACCATGGCAGCCTCTTATGTGAATCGAAACCAAATGTTCTTATTATCCAGCGATGAACTTCAATCTCACAATAATATTGAAACGTGTCCGGTGTGCGATCAAAGGTTTCACCGACGAGAACCCGGAAAGTAATTTTCATCATAATTATTTCACCGGAAACTACATCGGTGGAATCTGTAACATAATGTATTCATGTATGCGTTTGACAATCATATATCACTTACTAGAACAATTTTCATATTGTTTTCACTACGTGAGATGATATTTTATTTATATTTACGATAAAATAGAGGTTTGGGTGTAATAACAGTTTTTTTATTAATTAATTTAGAGATGTATTTTTTTTATTTGATGAGTTAATGATTAGGTTAATTTGTTATTTCTCGCAAAAAAAAGAGGGAACCACAGCTGAAAGAAAATACACAACTTGTATTATTGAGGTCAAGAGTTTGTTTTAATATTATTTTTTGCACACATAGGTTAATGACGACTCGGGATATGTTTAAAATGGAATCTGAAATATTGATTATGCGACCTGACTGGAACTCGGAATAGGACACACTGATTACAAGACGTCGATATATTACCACTTGGTAAGAAATTGTAGTGTTTCAATTCATACACACACACTCACAATTTAAAACAACTAAACTGATCGCAGGCCCAACTGGTGGCTGGCATACACAACTATCCATCCACCAGTCGTCTTCTGGGGCGTGTGTCTCGATGAGTGTCAACAACCTCTATTGTGAAGTAAAATCTGTAGGGGTAACATCACTCTCCAATTACAATGTTGGCAAACTTTCCAACTTCATCGATGAACGACGACAAAGGTATTGGCTACCTGATCAAAATTATCAACACGCTGCCTCCGAGATTCTGGAATGATGCCGAAGGAAAGGGACTCGTGAACGACATCATCAACAAGTTATTTTTCGAGATGCATTTACCTGGCTACCAATACTGCGGACCGGGTACCAAACTCGAGAAAAGATTGGAGAAAGGAGACAAGGGTGTGAATCTGTTGGATGCGGCATGCAAAGATCACGATATTGCTTACAACACGCACACGAATTTGGATGCACGTCACGAAGCAGACAAGAAATTGGAGCATGTCGCTTTCAGGAGGGTCATGAGCAGAGACGCTTTTTTGCGAGAAAAAGTTGCAGCATTGGGCACCACCATCGCCATGAACACGAAACAAAAATTTGGATGGGGAATCCTACCTAGAGTTATCTTTAACTGGCAACGAGGTGATCTTGGTCAGCACGACGAACCCTCAGCTGTTATAGAAGATATCTGAAACCAGCTTACACCAGTCACTCATAGCTCCCCCAATTTTCTCACGATGGTGGGTTGCTACCGGCCCTATACGTAGGCCGAATAAATTCCGACCAGAGCCGGATTCGAACCTATGCCGTCTCGCAGCGAACAATCTCAAGACGAGTGAACGCCGTAACTCGCTCAGCTACGGAGGAGGACTCTATCTCTCTCTATTTTTTCTCTAATTTTCATCATTATTGTTAAAATTAATCCAAGAGAAAATATATATTTTGTGTTGACATGGGAAATATGCAATAAAAAAATGCATGATTAATAGTTAAGGTCAAAATCTGAATAAACAGTGAGGGTGATACACGCAAGCTTCCAGGCATGTGATTTGCACATAATTAAATATAAAATGAGAGATGGAAGGTTTTTGTTACTATTAGAATTTAAGGACGGAAAATATGTACAGCGAATGAATACTACGTTTGACTAATCGTGAAGATGAGTATCACAGTACGTTTTTTATCGTTCTTATATACGTTTACTGAAACGTTGAAACGTTCTTATACGTTCTTAAACGTTTCAACGTTTATATAAGAACGATAAAAAACGTACTGTGATACTCATCTTCACGATTAGTCAAACGTAGTATTCATTCGCTGTACATATTTTCCGTCCTTAAATTCTAATAGTAACAAAAACCTTCCATCTCTCATTTTATATTTAATTCTGTGCAAATCACATGCCTGGAAGCTTGCGTGTATCACCCTCACTGTTTATTCAGATTTTGACCTTAACTATTAATCATGCATTTTTTTATTGCATATTTCCCATGTCAACACAAAATATATATTTTCTCTTGGATTAATTTTAACAATAATGATGAAAATTAGAGAAAAAATAGAGAGAGATAGAGTCCTCCTCCGTAGCTGAGCGAGTTACGGCGTTCACTCGTCTTGAGATTGTTCGCTGCGAGACGGCATAGGTTCGAATCCGGCTCTGGTCGGAATTTATTCGGCCTACGTATAGGGCCGGTAGCAACCCACCATCGTGAGAAAATTGGGGGAGCTATGAGTGACTGGTGTAAGCTGGTTTCAGATATCTTCTATAACAGCTGAGGGTTCGTCGTGCTGACCAAGATCACCTCGTTGCCAGTTAAAGATAACTCTAGGTAGGATTCCCCATCCAAATTTTTGTTTCGTGTTCATGGCGATGGTGGTGCCCAATGCTGCAACTTTTTCTCGCAAAAAAGCGTCTCTGCTCATGACCCTCCTGAAAGCGACATGCTCCAATTTCTTGTCTGCTTCGTGACGTGCATCCAAATTCGTGTGCGTGTTGTAAGCAATATCGTGATCTTTGCATGCCGCATCCAACAGATTCACACCCTTGTCTCCTTTCTCCAATCTTTTCTCGAGTTTGGTACCCGGTCCGCAGTATTGGTAGCCAGGTAAATGCATCTCGAAAAATAACTTGTTGATGATGTCGTTCACGAGTCCCTTTCCTTCGGCATCATTCCAGAATCTCGGAGGCAGCGTGTTGATAATTTTGATCAGGTAGCCAATACCTTTGTCGTCGTTCACGATGAAGTTGGAAAGTTTGCCAACATTGTAATTGGAGAGTGATGTTACCCCTACAGATTTTACTTCACAATAGAGGTTGTTGACACTCATCGAGACACACGCCCCAGAAGACGACTGGTGGATGGATAGTTGTGTATGCCAGCCACCAGTTGGGCCTGCGATCAGTTTAGTTGTTTTAAATTGTGAGTGTGTGTGTATGAATTGAAACACTACAATTTCTTACCAAGTGGTAATATATCGACGTCTTGTAATCAGTGTGTCCTATTCCGAGTTCCAGTCAGGTCGCATAATCAATATTTCAGATTCCATTTTAAACATATCCCGAGTCGTCATTAACCTATGTGTGCAAAAAATAATATTAAAACAAACTCTTGACCTCAATAATACAAGTTGTGTATTTTCTTTCAGCTGTGGTTCCCTCTTTTTTTTGCGAGAAATAACAAATTAACCTAATCATTAACTCATCAAATAAAAAAAATACATCTCTAAATTAATTAATAAAAAAACTGTTATTACACCCAAACCTCTATTTTATCGTAAATATAAATAAAATATCATCTCACGTAGTGAAAACAATATGAAAATTGTTCTAGTAAGTGATATATGATTGTCAAACGCATACATGAATACATTATGTTACAGATTCCACCGATGTAGTTTCCGGTGAAATAATTATGATGAAATTACTTTCCGGTTCTCGTCGGTGAAACCTTTGATCGCACACCGGACACGTTTCAATATTATTGTGAGATTGAAGTTCATCGCTGGATAATAAGAACATTTGGTTTCGATTCACATAAGAGGCTGCCAATGGTCTCAACCTCTTCAACTATCTTTTCAAAAAAAAATATTTGATTACGTCTGGTCCTCGGTAAACATACGGTTCATCTATCCTAT
Organism: Lepisma saccharinum; assembly: GCF_977018435.1. Classification (NCBI taxonomy): domain Eukaryota; kingdom Metazoa; phylum Arthropoda; class Insecta; order Zygentoma; family Lepismatidae; genus Lepisma; species Lepisma saccharinum. Next base: position 108,763,747 of record NC_139231.1, read on the forward strand.
CCTGTCGCACAACAACAATATCCGAAACTCGAGGCTTCGTGTGGTGTTGTGGGAAGAAAATTGGGGGATGAAGAATATACATGACTTGATTTATTTATTTCTTCTCTCGTTTTTTTTTTTTTCTGAGGGCATATGCGAGTTTTATTCAAGAACTGGAATAATTGTGCCTTTCGAATCGAATTTATGGAGAGGTAGAAAAAAGCCAATATGGACAGGTCAGAAACAAGTGATGTTATGATGATAGCCGTCGCCATTTCAGAGTGGTAAATGTTTAACATTAATTGTTGAATTTTATTTTAGGCTAGGCATATTGACTTCGTCAATTTTATCAAAACAACCATTATTCATCCTCATCGTTGCCATTAGCCGAAATAGCTTCGCTTCTTTCTTTTTTCCCAATTTTCGTAGTGATCTCCGTTCGCACTTGGCTTTTGTAGATTAACAAAAATCGTCTGAAGTTTGAACACGTCATACCGGTGCAAGCTGTTTTTGTGATTGTTCTCCTCGATTATTCAAAGTGTCTAATTTTCGCATATTCAAATACACACAAGTGAAGTGGGTTCATGCCACATTAGTGATTTTAAATTGTATTCTCGGAGCCATGCACATATTTCCTAACATTGTTGCCTTGTAGTCGATGAGTTGTGCAGGTACAGCTGTGAAGTTGTTAATAAGACCCAACACAGACAAGTCACCCAACATTGCTTTTCGACATAGATTTTTAACTAGAAAAATTGTTATGATTACAGTACACCCATATCAGTATACAATAACATGGTGCCATTTTTTCCGTTTCTGTTGCCAACAAAAACAAATCTGCAGACCACAGGTTCGAGAAATAAGACATTAACTATATTTTGCATACATGTAGGTACGCCCCGCAAGGTGTGTTATTGGAAGACTCAATACATGTGAGCGATGGAGTAAATTTTTTTTCTTTTATTTTGATGTCCCTGCATTTATCTGAACCCCCTTGTCCAAGCAAAACAAAAGCTCCGGTCCCATCTGGAGACTGCAAAAACTGATATGTATGTTTATTCAGAAAAAACATCCATGGACAATACCGTTGCACCCTCCATGTGCATTTTCCTTGTTGGCTGAACGCGAAGATGCCCGAGACTGCTTTCGAAATTGCTTTCAGCCTCGCATCACGATACAGCCATTTTCTACAATTCTATTGGCCTACTATTACTCTCCTTCACTCGCTTTTAGCCATCGTCCAGTGTCCTTCTAGATAGCAGGTGAATCGTGACTAGCAAAAATATTGAAATCAAAATATGAATTATCCGTTATAACCCCTCCTCCTTTTTTTTTTCTCTCCTCTTTTTTACATGCCCGCTCGATGACATTGAAATAAGCGAAAACACACCGCTATGCTTAAAAAAAACATCCATTGTACAACTCTATAGGTCGAGGTTCATAAGCCTCGTACATCTCATGCGAGGGACTGCATATCTTGTTTACAGTTTATAGTAGCATCATATTCCTTCACTCGGGAGACTTGCAAGACAGCTCATTACTAGATCTGTTTTGTCGATATGAGAATGCTTGCTATCAGTAATAAAATTTTTATGGTGTTTAACCTAACAGCTGAGGGGGCAGGGCATTCCACATTTACCTTTGCTAGTGCAATAAATATCAATATTTTTAAGTTATGCAATAATTTTTGACATTATATTCATGTCCATTTCCAAAACTAGATTTATATACACAAACAACTCGCTCTTGCAATATATTATCTATTGTGAAAAATTCTCGCATGTTCGCGAAACAGAAAATACACGTCATAGCTTCCGTAAATCGAGCGCAAGATTACTGGAGCACGCAAAATACCGTATGCCAAGAATAAAATATTCCAAATGCAGGCATCATGCACAAATAGAATAATCTGGTTGAATTTACAGTCTAAAACCGCCATGTTCTGGCAGCAAGTATCAAAAACATGTGGTTAGGAGATTTTGATAGGGGGTGAGTGAAATAGTTGTTGCAAGTTACCTTTTAAACCCAGTACATGTGTAGGAATATATTGCGTATAAGCTGTCTCACTCTCTCCGTATGTGTGTCAGGTGGTCGTGTCGATTGTTAGTTGTATGTCACAGCTTAACCGTACTAGGTAATATTTTTACATGAGGTAAGTTGGCATACTCTGCGAGGGTATATGTTTCAAGCTTCCAGCTGTAGAGCCTATTTGCAAAATAAGTGTAAGTTTTGCTCGTCGAAAGCAACTCAAACAGTGTTGCCAGCTGTAGGTTAATTTTCCCCGTTATACAATTGCAAGAGGTGAGTTGCTTATACCCTATCTGGAAGATGTGTCCATGGCTTATGTCGTAGGTTAATTTAGTTTGCAATATATCTTGTATGTTGGCCCTTACAAATAATATAGCTGCCTTTCTGCCTTTGAGTCACCTGTAAGGCTATATGTGGGTGGGCAAGTGAGGTTAGTTTAGTTTACGATAAATCGACCTGTCATGCTATATACTACTTTCTGCTTTTTGAGTTACCTGTAAGACTATATGTGGGTGGGTGAGTAAGATTAGTTTAGTTCAGGTTAATTTAGTTTGCAATATATCTTGTGTGTTGGCCCTTACAAATAATATAGCTGCCTTTCTGCCTTTGAGTCACCTGTAAGGCTATATGTGGGTGGGCAAGTGAGGTTTGTTTAGTTTACGATAAATCGACCTGTTATGCTATATACTACTTTCTGCTTTTTGAGTTACCTGTAAGACTATATGTGGGTGGGTGAGTGAGGTTAGTTTAGTTCACAATAGATCACACTTTGAATTTGCTCACACTCTCTCTGTCTGTGTGTCAGGTGGTCATGTCGATCGCTAGTTGTATGTTACAGCTTAACCCGAACTAGGTAATATTAACTGTACTTCAAAAAATAAAAATTGTGTGTATCTCATGTCGAACTAGAAATAAAAAAATCAAACATTAAGCATTCATGCAGATTAATTAAGCCGTAAGTTCAAAATATTGGCTGGACCTACAGTTTCAAGAACCACTTGTGCAAGTATCGAACCCTTGAATACCACTGCACCATATGGGGTAGGGGTAGAGAGCTAGAAACATTAACACCGCTATTGCCAGTTAGCATCTTCTTCATCTTATAGAAGGTTACGCCGTCAACTTGTAACTTATAGGTTAGCCTCACCTGTAAAAATATCATATGTTTAAAAAAACAAAAGGTTTGTAAAGCAACTAGTCAGTATTGTCAACTCCTATTGGTAGGTTAGCTTCGCCTGTGAAAAATCACATAGCGAAATTTTCTTAGGGTGGGTTGAGCCCCACTGGGCCCCACTTTCGGGCGTAGAACCGGGTTGATTGGTCACAGTCGATTTCAAATACCGCTACAATACAATTTTTGCAACATGAGGAGAAAAACATCGTAGCAGAGGGCCCAAAACATCGTAGGAGAGGTCCCGTTAGGTCGTAGCAGGGGGCCACACATTGTAGAAGATCACACATGAGTTTAAAAAACATCGTATTAGGTTGTGGCAAATTACGCTGAGAGCACAAAATCGTGGTAGATTACACTGAGGATCCTTACAGTAAAAAAAAACAGCCTCCTTATAAGAAAATATCGTAAGTCATTTCAAAAGTGTAGGTAAAAAAAAACAAGTTAGCATAAGAGCAAAATTTTGCAGAAGGTAAAAAATAGCTTAAAAAGTGAAGCCAGAGCTTTTCTTCTGTCCACTTTTCTCTCATTGTAGATTAGTTTAGTCCGTAAAACAGATTACACTGAAAGCAGAAGCCTATATTAGCAGGTCGTAGTAGATTACACTAAGAGACCTTACAGTGAGAGGAGACAGCCTCCTTATAGAAAAATATCGTAAGTCATTTCAAAAGTATAGGTCAAAAAAACAAGTTAGCATAAGAGCAAAATTTTGCAGGAGGTAAAAAAATAGCTTAAAAAGTAATGCCAGAGCTTTTTTTCTGTCCACTTTTCTCTCATTGTAGGTTAGTTTATTCCGTAAAACATCGTAAAATAAAAAAATATGTCAAAAAACTGCACCAGAACAAAGCATACAACCTAAGAAATCCTAAAAAACAACAATTATTATTTGTTTGCTTGCGTCACAATACGGAAATAATAAGAGGCACGCGCGCGCGTGTGGCACATCGTGTTCCCCCGAGAGAGGTTTACATTGGCGCCCGGGACTTGGAAATAATACGTATTTGCTCACCACTGTTGCCAGCTCTAGGGCCGTGTCCGGATTGGCAAGAGCTCCGTCCCGTTCTCTCCCGTTGCTCTCGCGTGCCGTCGAAGTCACGTCCAAGTCGTCCGAATCTACATGTCCCCTTGTAGTACGGTTGTCACTTTTCTCGCCAGATGTCAGCCCGAACTTCACCCATCGCACTCTAAGGCGCAGGCGCACTGCACGAAAGCAGAAGGTAGACGCCAAACAAACATCACAATAATTTCCACCTATTTACTACTCATATTAAAAATATAACATGCTATTTCATCATTTACAATTTTTCTACATTCAGTATTATCGATAAAATATTAAAATATCACTGAGTTTTACATCGTCTAATCAGTAAATGTTGTCTGTACAAAATAAAAGTTAGAATATGGCTGCCAAGCGCAGGGTCACAGCGAGTTCAAGCATGCATCTGTCGTACCTCTCTGCTCTCCCCTCCGACTCCACGTCTGTCGCAAATTCGGATAACAGAGGTTGGCTGAGTCCCCAGATAGAACAGTGCTCTAGGTGACATCTGCTGTCGATTCGGACGCAACCTAGGTCTCTCCCTCTTTATCTTACAGCAACATTGACGTCTCTATCTTTTTTTTAGTTGCAGGTAGGTTGCCAACACACTCTAGTTAATAATGCTACATATTATACACGCACACACATACTGTGCTGCCATCTCTCTTTTACGGCAGTATATATTTGTTGCCGGCTCTATTGCACAGTGTGTGTATGTTACGCCAGTGTATAAATTGGCTAAACCCTTATCAAGTAAGAAAAACTATAGGTAGGTGTTGGCAGCATTGTCGGTTGTTTAACTCTTCCCCCCCTTTTTTTTTTGTAAAAAAAAAACCATGGTAGAAATACCAGTAGGTTGGCAACCTTGATTTATGCAATTAATTAAAGCAAGCCTCAAGCCTCAAGCAAGATTGCCAGCTCCTTGCCTTAGGTTAGGTTAGACCAAAATAAAAACCTTGGTAACTTTTCGAGTAAAATATTGGCAACACTGCAAGACAAGCCTCAAGCAGTATTGCCAGCTCCTTGCTTGAGGTTAGGTTAGACCAAGATAAAAACCTTGGTTATTTTTTTTCGAGTAAGAGGTTGGCAACACTGCAAGAAAAACCTCAAGCAAGATTGCCAGCTCCTCGCGTTAGGTTAGATTAGCCCAAGAAATAAAAACCTTGGTAACTTTTCGAGTAAGAGGTTGGCACCGAGCCCCACCGAGCCCCAGCTGGCAACACTGCGAGAAAAGCCTCAAGCAAGATTGCCAGCTCCTTGTTTGAGGTTAGGTTAGACTGAAAAAGAAAAACCTTGGTTATTTTTTCGAGTAAGAGGTTGGCAACGCTGCGAGAAAAACCTCAAGCAATGTTGCCAGCTCCTTGCTTTAGGTTAGACCCAAAAAACCTTGATGATTTTTTCGAGTAAGAAGCTAACAACACTGCGAGCCTCACCGAGCCCCATTTTCGGTTGGCAACACTGCGAGAAAAACCTCAAGCAAGGTTGCCAGCTCCTTGTTTGAGGTTAGGTTATACCCAAAAACAAAAACCTTGGTGATTTTTTCGAGTGAGGAGTTGGCAACACTCTCGGTTAACTCGTCCTCCTCTCTCACTCTTCCTTCCTCTCTCCTTTTTTGTAATAGGGTAAAAAATAGCTTAAAAAGTGATGTCAGAGCTTTTTCTGGCCATTTTTTTTTTCATTGTAGGTTAGTTTAGTGCGTAAAACATCGTAAAAAAAAAAGTAGGTCAAAGGACGTCGCCAGAACGTAGCGTTCCACCTACTTATATATATATATATATATATATATATATATATATATATATATATATATTGTGTGTGTGTAACGACCCTATATTTAGGCTTTTTTGTAGTCTTTGGGTCCTGTAGAGTTGCATCCACGGGAAGCTCCAAAATTTCGGTGTTGTGTGTGTGTGAGTAAAACTATTATTATTATGAAGTTACAGTTACGCAATAATAAACTTCTAAGCCGTACGAATGCAAATATTGCCAGCAGTTTCAATAATACGAATGTCTATAACACTATCCTTCTTATTTAATTTTTATTTAACACGTAGTGTTTTTTTTTGATACGGAAGAAATATGCATCAAATTATGTCAATATATTGTACATATATTCAGGTAGTGTTGTATTTTAAAAATTTACAGCAGTAGAATTTCAGCAACTTCTTTGCAGGGGCGACTTATTGTTGACAAGAATTAATTGAAGTTACTGCTGCATATCATAATAAGTACGAGTATATTGCAAAATCATAGAGAAAATGCAGTGAGTGGAGGATGTCTATGCAATTTATCCTAGTGGGGGAATTTTCATTAAGAGGATTTTCTTAACTACAGAGATAGCATTCCAAAAGCTTTCCTTCTTTGAACACTGCTGCCTCTCCTGTGAAAAAATCTTGCGGGCGTCCTTGTCAAATTGCGTCATTACGAGGCAAATATTTTTTTCTTATTTTTGGGTTGCTTTCCTGTAACTTTTACCTAATTGGAAGGCGAGGATGAGTAATGAATAGATGAAATAGATGGACACCCGCAAAGGGACACAATGTCCAGGCGGGACTCGAGCCTTAAACCTTCGCTGGGTAGCGAAATCGTTACTGAAACAATTAACGTTCTCATCTTTTTCTATTTTGAGGGCCTCCCGATGGCGTAGTGGTGGCGTCATCGCCTTATAATCAAGGAATGCCGGGTTCGATACCCGGTGGAGGCACATAGTGGTTCGGATCCCACTTTAAACTGTAGGTCCAGTCCCAATTAGCCTCAATGTGCATAAACTGGACTTAAAACGCCAATTCAATCAATCAATCAATCTGTTTTATTATTTCACGTCGCTTTTTGACCTGTAGAGCAAACTAGGGAAATGAAATGAAAATGAAAGATGAAATAGATAAGACACACAATGATACACACCCATGCCTCAACCAGGGTTCGCTTCGGAGTTCATAGAGCGTTACGCTAGCCATTCCTCCAGGTAAGGGATATACGATAGACGATTTGACGTACACCGAGGGGGTTCATACCTGCAGTTGGGAACATTCAAATGGAAAGTAATTGCTTCCAGTTTCCGAAAGCGACATGGCTTTCATTGTTCGGTATAAGCCAACTTCGAGGCACAGATTTCTCCCAGATGTCAGAAAAATCTGCAGGTCCAGTTACAGTAGTAGTAGCGATCCGGTATTCGTTTACAGAAGTGTTTGTGCTGTTTGTCTTGAATATTGAAAGCGAGTAATTTTAGGTCGTATTACGTTTATTTGGTGTCTGTACCATGAATAAGCGTGCCAAATGGAAACATTCTTGTGCTGTTGCAGAGTGTACCAATTGGGTCTTTAAGGAATCTGGTACCACATACCATACGTTTCCAAAAAATGAAGAGTTGACGACATCCCCTTGTCTGGAGGTGTCTCTGTGGTTCAAGAAGGCAACAATATTTCTCAGGGTGATGTAGAGAAATGCAAACAGCTGATGGGGACAACTTGATGGAATTTGTGACGAACCAGTTAAGCATTGATGTAACTGAGGAAGCAACAATCACGGTCATGCACATCCAAGAAGAAGATTATCTATAACGTGTCGCAAGATGCCATTAAATACTTGGCTGGGTACGTGGCCTTTAAATGCCGTCAAGTTGACGAAACATTAGGTGTTAGGGGTGGGGGGGAGTAGAAATTCCAGAACATTGCAGCGATGACTGGATATCAATCATATGAAAGGGGGGAGGCTTACCCATCCAACACAGGAGTGGATGGAAAAAGTTATTCAATTTAAGATTGTGTTTGCATCCTTCCATGGGCCAACTGTTCCCAAGCAACATAAAGTTATGGACACTCTAAAGACAGTACTTCAGTCAGAATTTCCTGAAGTTAACGAAAAGATTATTTTCCTTTATGTCAGAACAAGAACTTTTATTAGAATTCGACATTTGAATAAACTAATGAAACTCAAGTCCATGGAAGCAAGTGCAGTCAGAAAAAGACGACAGTGGGTAGCATCGTCTTCAAAATCATAAGTCTCCAAGAAGGGCAAGTTGTAATGAATTTTTGTTCTTACTGATATTTATTTCCGCCTCGGCCTCCACCGTATAGTGATTAACAAATCACATTGCTAAACCAAGACAGAGGCCAGGCCTGTTGTTCATGTATTTGTTATTTGACGTCGCTTTTTTACCACTTTTGGTTAATCGCGGCGATGAGTTATTATCACATGAAATTGATGAAAGGGCAGGCACAAAGAACATCACGACGTGACTCGAAGTCGGGAACGTCAGTGACGGGATTCAAAGTCAAACACGCGGTTGACCAGATTTGCCATCGAGCTGACACGAGTTTGTTTGAATTTATTAAGGGATTAAGCTTTCCCACGACATTGCATTTTATCCATTTATTATTTATTTATTAATTTCTAAAAAATATATTTTGATGTTACGGTTTTTTAAACACAAATCAGTTTAGGCAGAATATTTCTACAATTTTACCATAGTGTAAACTTTAATGTAAGCGAAAGCATGTGTGCATCACTAGTTAAAGATTTTCACATCTACAAAAAAAATAAATCAAAAACCCATTTCCACCTCACTCAAGGATTATGTTAATTCAATTACAAATTGTACCAATATTTACAGCTGAATGTGAACGCAGGTTCAGTGCCACGAATCTAACCTTTACTGAACAGAATGAGACTGGTTCATAGAATGTATCGCCGAAAATCAATTTCGCTGATATCCCGTTGTCGCTGTTCTATTTTCATTACATACGAGCTCCAATTACCATTTTAACCCCTTCGTTTTAAAAGTTATTCAAACACAGAAATTGTTATCGGGGTTCATTTTAAGGTCTCTTTTTTGCTTCATTACTGTCTTCATTTGATTTTTATATTTTCTAAGAATTTCGGCGGGCTGCAGCCCCTTACCCCCCCCCTCTGCGTTCACCAGTGGTTGCCACACTCATCTAGCCTACGCTCCCATCAAATTTATCATTTCATCATTCATTTTTATTGTTGCGGTTACCCTAAAAACGTAGATAAGCGACGTTATATAACGACAGCGACATCCTATGTATACTAGATATATAAATTATTATGAACACATTATAAATAACAAACATCTGTAAAAATTTGAAGGTATGAAGTATAATAAGTATTGGTGTGGTAGCGAAATATTTAATACGTAAAATTGTATTTATTTACCCATACGCAACTTCAGATTTCAATGTAGCGGTGATATAAGAGGATAGTCGTGATTACTTTTTGCTTGATTTGTATAACGCCATTTATTGTAATTGCGTGCTGTAATCTTCTTCATATTATTGCCTAGGTCTTATTCCTTGCGTTTTGCTTATTATTCTACTGCAAATGGTTAATAGAACCAAGATATGGACAATTAAAAATGAAAATACACTATGTGGAAGAAAGTCATTGGACACCCCGATTTCAACTCTGAAACGAACTCCTCATGGAAAAAAGAGTACAGATGGGTATATATACGGCAGCAGGAGGCTTCTCAGATCAATCGCTGTTAAAATGACGAACAGGAAAGAGCTCAGCATGTTTGAAAGAGGGATCATAGTAGGCTGCTCCATAGGAGGCATGAGTATACGTAGCATAGCTGATGCCAGACAGGTCCCTAAATCAACTGTAGTCTTTGTCATCAAGAAGTGGAAGGAAAAGGGACACTGCAGCAATGCACCACGAAGTGGAAGACCCACGAAATTGGACGACCGGCACAGGAGAGTGCTGAAGAGGGAGATTCGGAAAAACAGGACCCGTCCAATGCATTCGATTGCAGAAGAGTTTCAAAGTGCGACCAATTTGACTGTTTCGACCAAGACACTTCACAAGGAGGCCCATGCGCTCAGTTATCATGGTCGAGCCGCAGCCCACAAACCCCTGATAACAAAAAACAATGAACGGCAGAGACTACGCTGGTGTAAAGAGCAGAGAAACTGGACGGTGTTGCAATGGCGGAAGGTCCTATGGAGCGATGAATCACGCTTCAGACTGTTTCCAACAGATGGGAGAATGTGGGTATGGCGATTACCCGGGGAACGTCTGTTACCCGAGTGTGTAGTGTCCACAGTGAAATATGGTGATGGCGGCATCATGTTCTGGGGTTGTTTCAGCTGGCATGACGTGAGTCCACTGGTACCGGTGTATGGCCACATGACGTCTGCATCCTACCGAGATATTCTCGACAACTCCATGCTCCCCAAGTTGTAGCGTTTCCATGTAAACGAAGAATATGTGTTCCAGGATGATAATTCGACTTGTCATGTTTCCAGGGCTACCACGGAGTGGTATGCAGAAAATAATGTCACCTGACTGGATTGGCCTGCTCAGAGCCCTAACCTCAACCCTATTGAACATCTATGGGACGAACTGGAGCGCAAATTGACGTCGCGATCGCCTCGTCCTTCTACACTTCCAGTGTTGGTGACTGTACTGCAGGAGAATTGGCGGAATATCCCACTCGGTGTACTACACGACCTTGTGGCCAGTGAAACACAATGTGTAGCTGCTGTTATCACTGCCAAAGGCGGACCAACGTCCTATTGATTGCAAGAAAACTGATGGTATCCGCTGACATGTGGTGTCCAATGACTTTCTTCCACATAGTGTATTTCCCGTAAGCCATTGCTACACGAGCCTCGCCACTTGACAGATCCCCTTGGTCACGTCAGAGTTCGTTGCGGCTCCTGGCCAATGGGAGAGCGCCGTGTCTCGGAATGCTCTTCCTAAAATTCTTCTATATTCCTTGATAAGGAGTAGCGAATCATGGCGGAACAACGTGTTTTGGCGGTGTGGAGTAAAGAAGAGATTCGTTGTGTGATCCGGTATGCGTGGGCAAATGGTCTTGCTCCTATCGACATCCACAGGAAGCTGGTTGTTGTTGTTTATGGAGACTCTGCAATGTCAGTGTCAGTCAAGTTTCATCGCGTTGGGTCCCACGACAACTCACGGCAGAACATCTCACGACGCGTATGACATGTTGCCTCGATTCTCTGACCCGGTATCACAATGAAGGGAACAACTTTCTCTGCCGTATTGTCACTCAGAATGAGAGCTTCGTTCATCACTACACTCCAGAATTCAAACGGACGTCGATGGAATGGAAACAGCCGCGAAAAGTGTTCTTCGTTCCCTGGACCTCGAATTTTTTTTTGCAGATTGCTTTCAAAAACTTGTGCAACGATGGGACAAATGCTTGTGCTGTCTTGGAAATTATGTTGAAAAGTGAGAAAGGACCGTGCTACTTGGTGAAACTTGATTTTTGTCTGCAACTTAAGAAATACATTTTTTGCAACATAGGGAAACATTTTCCTTGAACGACCCTCGTATTATTCTGACAAGAAAAACTTTACTTACTGTACCAAAACATTTTCTCACAGTGGAGTTCGACATGGCTACATTTACCGTACGACTGGCAGAGTGCGCACACATTCCTTTTGGGTATTGTTGATTTATTCATGATTGCACACCATTAAATCTGCCGCTCATATCATAACTTTGACTCAGGTATTTTTTCATGTCAAGACGAAGTTTGTGGCATTGTTCAAGAAGAACTGCCATATTTTCAGCTGACATATCACTACCCAGTGTGATACACAGGGGTGCCCATCTCCCCCTAGGCCAATGGCGCATCCCCCTAAATCATGTCATCGGTCACACCCCAAATCATATCACGTGTCCTTCCCAAATCATATAATTCGCGCCCTCAAACAGTATCGTAATCCCTACAAAGTATTTAATAACGACAGCGTGTCTACCGAAAGTAACTTTTTTCTTAGCTTTCTGTTCCAAATGATGCACCTGCTTTAAATTAAGCAATATACCAACACCACTCTAAGCATTATATTATAAGCGTGATGTTATTAATGAATATCCAGAACATCGCTTATGTCTTGCAATGCAGCTTTAGTATAAAACCTTACATTCACCTCTGTAAAGCGCCAAACACGCAATTTCGCACACACGATAGCGAGCGAAGCGGGCATGAAAATTTTTCAGCCATTTTTGTGCAGGCTTTCAATAATATTAATTCAACGAGGTGTCAGTACTTTGTTAGGATCCAGAGATATTTAGTCTTTTCCAGCTTTTCTATTGGCACGTTCGGGGTCGAAAACGTGTGGATACCATACCGCTAAATACAGTCTCCAAAATGTAATGTTCGAACTCTCTCATCACCACAGAAATTCCTTGACAATCTAAGATAACACTTTATCAAGAGTTTCATATCTCTCCATTTATATTTAACACTCAATCCTACCACCAAAATTTCCATGCCATAATCTAAGACCTAGAGTTGGATACTGTCTCCTCCCCTCCCCCCCAACGATTAATTCAGAATGCCCTCCAGTACCCACGTGTCAATTAAGGCCTGAAATGTAATAGTCGGATATCCCCCCTTCGATAATGCCCTTGAACACTTGCTTTTCTTTATCTAATGGATTAAATATGGTGAATTTAAGGTGTAAAATGTTTACATATATTTTGGAAAAACATAAAAATGTTGAATTTTACATTATTTTAAGGGAAAAATATCCCCAAAAAATCTGTGAAAAATCTGTGCCATAATCCCCCCCATGGGCACTCCTGGTGATACATAAGAACTTTTAGTGGATATTATTTTCAGAATCCACAAACCATACACAGAGAGAATTGTTCTGTATCTGCTACATCATGTGTCTCATCGGAAAGTATTATGAATCAACCATAGTATTTTCAAAATTTGAAGGGGGGCCTCCGAACCCCCTGGACTCACCCCCGTGGATACGCCCTTGATGAACACACATGAGTTATTTATATTTCGAGTTTTATCTTGTGTTCTGTAAAAAAGCTCGCATACTTACTCTGTGTAACATTATTTTGCGTTTATGAGGTCGATATACATTAGGAAAAACAAATTAGTAACAATTGCTTCCATTAAATGTATTTATTCGTAATAATGCACAACTCAAGTTCGTGAACTCTGGCATTTAGAATGCAATTACAACTACTGAATATACCTTGTTGTACTTCTAAATTGTTACACCAGGGCTGCGACATATGTCTTAATAAGTTACATATAGATGTCAGAATGATCGATTTCCACATTCCAGCATTGCGAACTCACGATTATAGACTGTCACTGACTTCATTACCTTGTCTGCACTCATATGATTGCTCTGTAACATGGAGCAATACATGTAGCATTATGTGTATCTATTTATTGTATGTCGCTTTTCTGCCACTCTGGCTAATCGCAACGACGAGGATAAGTGATCATTAGAAGAAATTGATGAAAGGACACTCACAAACAATAGCCATATCGACGCCGGGAATCGAATCCGGGAACTTCTGTGGCGAGATGGAAAATCAATCGATTGACGTTCTCGGGGCCTCCTTGATGGCGTAGAGGTAATGTCATCATCTTGTAATGAAGGGGTCCCTGGTTCGATACCCGGTGGAGGCATATAGTGGTTAGGAGTCAACCTTAAACTGTAGGTCAAGTCCCGATTAACTTTTCTGTTCATAAAGTGGACTTAAACTGAAAGTAAAACCAACTTAACGTTCTCTGACACCAACCTGGCTAGTAGCTTTATATTGAGTGATTGTGAAATTACAACTGATTTTATGTATATAATTGAATAATTTCATTTATTTACAGAGTATTAGCCGGCTCTGTGGCCGATCGTCTTAAAGATCGACATTCACTCTCGCCACAGAAGTTCCCAGGTTCGAATCCAGGATTGCCATATGTGTTATCTATGAGTATTCCTTCTACAATTTCATCTACTCAACTCTCACAAAAGTACAAGTAGTTTGCAGCATGTACGTATTTAGGAAACGTCTAGTACCTTGGGTCATATTTTATGTTTATTTACTTGCACAAATTTCTCTTTTTATAACACTGTAATATATATTCTGGGTCATTGCAGTTTATCATTTCGGATTTACCATATAATCTCGGGTTCGAGTCTCAATTAGATTATGGAAACATTTCAATATACCACACGAATATCCATAGATGAAGGGAGTTGATTACTAAGAGTTGTAAAACAATAGCCAAATATATTACTATTTTTTACATAGTCAGACAGAATGTAACCTTGATAAGATAAATCAAATCAAATCAATCAATCAAGTTGGCAATGCTGGATCATTCTGGCATCTTGTAATATCTAATCCAAAATTACATAGTGGTTCAGATTCCACTTTAAACTGTAGGTCCAGTCCCGATTAGCCTTACTGTGCATAAAGTGGACTTAAAACGCCAAATCAAGCAATCAAACAAGCAATCTAATCCAATATTTTACTTAGAAATGAAGACTACAGGGGAAAAAGGAGGCAAGTCAGTAAATGGTCGAAAATGAGTTAACAGCAGATTCATGTAGCTTGAATGATATAGTTTATGTGGACTCAATGTCAGAGCAATAAGGAGGTTAGTCACTGAGAAATTTAATCTTGAAAATTTCGCATACAGGGGAAGAAGGAGGTAAGTCAGTTGAATACAGGGGGAAATAGGAGGCAAGTCATTTTACGAAAGTAACTTCTGTTACGTTTAGGCCGTTCGCCGGCTTAAACTGTTTGGCTGCAAGAGGATGTGTGTATGAAGAATGGAAAAAATTACTCTCATTGCTCTTTACCAATATTTAATAGAATCGCACAAGTGATTGGGGTGGGAGATCACGGACGAGCCAGCAAGATATCTAAACACTGACAATGATAAAACCCAAAGTGTCATCACTGTACCTGATTTCCTTCGCGGTTCCTCGGCTGAGTCACGACGTGGCGCTCTATCGGTCCATTGAAGGTGTCCTCAGTGGGTTCGCCCAAACCTTTTAAATGGACCGACTTAACACTGTCACTCGCAACACACTTCGCGCTTCGCTCCCTCGACCAAGACTCCTCCGGCGACCTCTCGTCACCCGGGAACTGCTGGCGTTTTTGATTATACAGCATTTTATTTCCGGCTCGTGACACTTCACCGTCTGATCATGCATCTGAAACACTACAATGCAGCATGGGTTTCCACAATCGTCCGCGGGAAGAAAAAAAACAGAAGCCTTGCACCTCATCTGGAATCTAAGGAATTTCTACACCCTGCTAGAGCTTATGAGGGACTTCTACAAATATCAGACGAAAAGTTCAAAGATCTTCAGGAATTGAAAGTGTTCTGCACAAGAGAGGCTCAGGTTTACTACACAAACCTGCCACATGGACCTAAGGGGTAGAAACAATAAGGACAGCACTACCTAAACCTGAAAAACTGAATTTGTGCACCACTTCATAATGCTGTAAACTGTTACATTGAGAAAATTTTTGTCATAACTTTTGTACTCTTCTTGAATCAATTTCTTTCATATTTCATTTTCATACAAATAAATATACGCTTGCTTCATAATACATGTAATGAAGAACGTACATCAATAAGAATAAAGATTATTTGGTTTCAAACTTTAAATTTGCTATTCTGTACAATTATGGAAAACTGACTTGCCTCCTTTTTCCCCTGTAGTCTTCAAATGTAACTTTGGTTGAAATTCTGAATAACCAAAAAATTGAAACTAAATGTTTATCCTCGTTTTCACAACGATGTATCGCCATTAAAAAGAGGCTACTGTTCAGTTCTTTAAAACTTTGTTGTCTGCATTGGTTACCCCCTGTTGGAGATTCTTTCTTTTACTAGTCGTGATCGCCACAGAGATCTAGTATCAGACTGGAAATGCATATCCCATGCCTAACTTTAAGCTTTTATTGGATAAAGTTATGGCTTCTGAACACACTATAAACTGTAGGTACCCACAATGTTTTGTATTCATCCGTAACTCACACCACTGTTGACATCTCTGCTAAGCATGGCTATCTTTTCCATTCTAGTACTATACGTCTGTGATTATGGCCGTACTAGGCCTATACTTCTAATAACGCTAATAGTCTCACTTAATAGTTTCTGGAAAATTAACATCTATACCTTCAGCAAAATATAATTTTTAATATAGTTGTCTGACTTGAACATTGTGACGGATCAACGAATTTATCTTGAAGGAAAAGATGTGTGACTTTAGGAAAGAAAAAATGGTACTATGATCATTAAAAATTTAGTGTTATTTTTAGACCTGAAGTGAACTTTAAATTACTTTCTTTACTGTAAAATTTAGACATCAGGTTGTGTATAGATACAGGTCTAGATACGGAATATATTCACTTGTAAGAAACTTTGGCATATTTAAATGGTAGCCTCATCTACAAAAAAAAAATAATAATTTAAATTGTTATTAAACAGATATTCAGTAATAATATTATGTGTTCAGTTTGACAAACGTACTCATCTTAACCTTTGTTCTCCAGCAATTTAAACAACCAATCAATACATGTCTTTTGGAGTGTTCAGTTTAAAATTGTAGTACAGAGCATTCCAAATGTAATTGCACTTCACTTGATGCTACCATTGAAAAAGAAAAAAAAATAATGAATCAAATTATCAAATTATCGGAAAGCTTTGCCGTTGTTTCCCGATTATTCTCTTCATCTGCAGCTACGGCACGCATAGTGAGCGAGATTTTGTTCGGTCGACTCTTGTAATGTAGTTCATTATGCCCACACCTAACTAATATGAGGAAACAGCATCCAGATAAAGCACGTTCCAAAGGCCCACGGGATTGGAAAAAATCACATGTAAATGCTGGCAGACAACGCATAACTGATTATTGCTTTTGTTTCCATTGTGTGCGTGTCCTATCATTTATTGGAAATACAATTATGGCACATTGGTTTTCGTGTGATGGCCAAACAAATCTAATTTTTAGGTCTTTGTGACACGGTTCCCTCAATTTCCCGATGTCTATGTTGTCTATGTTGGTAGCCTTGCATTTTTTTTTTTAGTACATCCAGACTTGTAAGAGACATATCACGGGATGTGTGATATGCGCTTGGGTATTTTTTTCAACACGTATCCATGAAAGTGCACGATTGTGGTGTTTTGAGTGATCAACGAAAAACATGGTGAATATACACTTAGACTGTTAATGGCGCTAATCGTAAGAAACTGCTAAGACCAGGGGGCACTGGCTTACATTTAGTGGACTGCTTTGAATTAATAAGAACAGAAAATCCTAAATTTCCTGAAGGAAATGTAAAAACTTTGGCTTTTAGCCGTTGGCCCCATAATTAGCATACAAGGTTTACATCGGGGAAGTGCAGTGGAAGCAGAAAGAAAGGAACTATAACGATAGAGAGAAGTAAGGAAGGTTAAAAAGAGACAAACAGAGAAGAGGAGAAGAGACAGAAGGAGATATAAGCAGAAATTTGAGAAGAAAAACGCTAGACAAAGAATGTAAGGCAGAAATAAAGAGAGAGAAAATGATAGAAAAATATAAAGAAAGAGAGAACAGAATAGTGAAACATGAAAGAAAGATAATGAAACAATGTAAATAGAAAGAGAGAAGAAAATATGAAGATATAAAATGGGAAAGGGGGAAGAGAAAAGAAAGAGAGGGAGAGAGAGAGAGAAATAGATGAAATGAAAGATGGAGAAAGACAGAAAGAGGAGATAAACAGAGGAATAAACTGAAAGAGAGAAAGAGAGAGATGAAAAGGAGGAAAAATATAATCACTACCAGAGAAAAATCCATAATGAGACTAAATTTTCTGATGAACTTACTTTGGGTAAGTTAACAGTTACCGATACTCCTGGAAATAAGAAAAAAACTGAAAAGTAACCTGTAACGTGCATGTTTTTAAAAATAACTTTGCCAACTCTACAGAACAAGGCTTCAAAGTGTCATCTCAAGAGTTCACCTGGAAATATTGAAAGGGAAACCGCGGAAAAACGTCAATCATAACTGCCAGGTGCGGGAATATACGTAGATGATCAATACATATGTGAAAAAATAGTGTGTTTGTTACACCAGAACATACATACATACATTTTATATATATATATATATATATATATTCACTTCAGGATAATTACTAGGGTTCGTTAGGTCAAATTCATGGTGAGATAAACTAATCGAACTTTATCTCGAAAGAAAACCTCTGTACCTCCACTAGTGGCCGAGGACCCTTTGATTATATGCTGAAAGCCTTAGTAAATTTTTGTAATGTATTGATGGATTTGGTGTTTTAAGTCCACTTTATGCACAGTAAAGCTAATTGAGACTGGACCTACAGTTTAAAGTGGGATCCGAACCACTTGTGCCTCCACAGGGTTAAAATTTTTGTGAGAGACGGAGTTCCACTTTATTTGTATTAACAATGATTACAGAAAGAAAGGCATAAGCCTGAGAATGTATTTCCTTTAGCGAAACTCTCACAAGCATTGGAAATATATGACATAGAATGTTCTAGCTTTGTGTCCAGCAC
Organism: Lepisma saccharinum; assembly: GCF_977018435.1. NCBI lineage: Eukaryota > Metazoa > Arthropoda > Insecta > Zygentoma > Lepismatidae > Lepisma > Lepisma saccharinum. The sequence continues at coordinate 108,782,292 of NC_139231.1, forward strand.
TACATCATTGCTTTGTAAGCAACAAGCCCACGGTACGATTCCCGGGATCGACTAATTTTTCTAGGTAAATACAGTAGCGATTAATGTTTTTGCGCTAAACTTTGTTTCATTCTATCTGGTAAAAGATTACTCGAACGTTTTTTGTTCGCTGTAATATAATGCTCAATACTTCCTATAATACTTAATCATCTGCCCCTCCTGCTAAATCGGCCAATGTGGATACGTTATTTAAGTAACTAAATTCTTTACCCCATTAATTATTCCTAGTGGCAAAGACATCGAAATATTAATACAAAGCCGAAGATGTCAGAAGCGTTGGAACAAATTGGATACTTTCTTCCAAAACACTTCGAACTCCGACGCGGCATCTTGCAAAAACTTTCATACTCCAGCTGCCATTGAACGACTTGTAATTCGAGACCACGTCTCAAATGGCAGCTGGGTCACGTCTCGATACATTCACGAGCTTATCTTTCATGCAAGGCACCTAGAAGCATGAGAAGGAAAGGGGGAAGAATGTAGCCACACGTGGAGAAAGAGAAGCCGCTCTGAAATATGATGAGTGTCCCTTACTTGGAAGTTCTCGGCAAATCTTCACGGGTTGCGGAAAGAAGAAATCGTTCAAAGGGTTACAGAATGAAATGTACATAATTCATATTATTTTTTGTGTGGGGAAGTTAATTAGTGCAGTTTCTTAATTAGTCTGAGTTTCTTTGCGAGAGGGAAGTCTCTTTTCATTAATAATTAATAATTACTGTTGATAGAGAGCTGTCAGCTGGATTGAAATGTCTCGTGTAAATAAACCAACTTGTGTATCAACGGATTTTCAATTAAAATGACTTTCAAACCTCATAAGATGCACTACTGTATTATGGGTTTTTAACGTCACTTTTTCACCTCTTTAGGTGAATCGCAAAGAGGACGATGAATATTCATTATGTCAATCGTAATCACGATAATACTGTTGTCTAAAAAAAATAAGTGGATAAATTTACACAAACCCGTTTATCTTGTAGCCTTCATAGTAAATCGCGATATAACTCGAAGGCCGAATGCTGGGATTGTCGACTACCATGGTGAAGTGGTCAAAGGCCCTGAGTTCGTTTCCTGGGTAAGACGTGGATGCTTGCGTTTGTCTGCCCTAACAAAAATGATGAGAAATGGAAAATAAATAGAATAATGCAATGATAAAAGAGTATGAAGAGGAGGTAGGTAGATTAAGGAGTTTTTTTAGTCGACGTACTGTATTTGATTTTTTGTGTTAAGCTCACTTCATGTACAGAAAGGCTAAGCGGGACTGGACCTACAGTTTGAGGTGGGGTCCGAACCACTTGTGCCTCGACCGGGTATCGAACCCGGGCCCCCTTGATTGCAAGGCAACGAGATGTAGCCATTCCGCCGTCGGGAGCCTCACTATGTAGATGTGGCCAGGGAAGTTTATTGGGTTGGATCTAAGCATAGATATTGATGATTGTTTTTAGATACGGATAGGCTAATTTGGACTGGATCACAGTTTAAAGTGTGATCTGAATCGCTGGGTGCCTCCACCAGGGTGAAATGTCCCAATCCTCATGTTCCACCATTTTGCTCAGCCCGTGCAAATCCCTTTCGAACTGTATTGTTCCATAAGCTGGAGATATTTTCCCCGTCGTCGAATGCAAGACGCAAGAGAGGGACCAGAAATGGGATGGAGAGGATTTCCGTTGCCTCTATCTCGGCATCTCGGCAGGTGAAGCAGTTTCCGGTTCCCAAGAGAAAGTTGTGCTGAACAGGAAGAAACTTGGACGCCATCTTGCTGCATCCAATGGTCACGTGATAAAGGACGTGACTTGGATTGCCTTTTCCCAACCATAGAGGGAACATGAACCTCTGCATTGAAGAAAATAAATTCGGGAAATCTTTACAAAAATGGGAAAAATAGTAGGCAGTCTTACTAATGAACAATCCAATACTAATAGATTGTCAACTTTTCTTGTTTCTTGCATTTTCCTACTTGAATTACCTTTGTGACTCTCTGTGCATTTTACATACACGTATTACGATAGAAAAATATACATGGAAATGAACAAAGGAAATAAGTTTTTAGTCTCACACTTAAATCAAGAGTTTAGACACTAAATATTGATGTATTTTTCCAAAGGGAAAAAAAGATTTACCATTTTTTGCGAATGTTTCAATTTCTGTGAACTTAGTGATACTGAACTGAAATCTGTATAACAATTGGAATACCTTGGATTACTGCGTGGCGGAGTAGTTAGGCACGGCAGGGGTCCTGGGTTCGAATCTTGGCCTGGGTGTGGCTGTTATTTGCGAGTGTCCCTTCATTAATATTATCATATCATCACTCATCCTCATCTGCGACATTAGCCAAAAGCGGCAGAAAAACGAAGTAAAATAAGCCAAATCAATCGAAACCTTGGATTACTGTTCCAGGCTTCCATTTGACATAAGTAGAAATATGAATAATACTATGGGATACTTTAAAAATACAATAGTGTAACTAAACTTCAGACATGCATTTTTCTTTCAATTATTTTCTAAAGTTCGCTTTTAAGTATAACTAGGCAAATTGGGATTGGACCCACACTTACAGTAGGATGCAATCCACTAAATTTTCCCCTCCTATCGATGGATTGATTAATTGAGTTTATGTTTTAAGTCAACTTTATGCACAATAAGGCTAATCCGGACTGGACCTACAGTTTACGCACAATTAAATTTTCGACTCGATTATACAGGGTGACTCAAAAAGACGGGAAATTTTGAAACGGAGGTTTAGAGAAGAGAATAAATAGTTCAAAATATTTAATCATGGAAATGAATAGTGCAGAGGATGTCATTACATAATTACGCACCTCTGAAAAGATATCAATCTATGCCGCATGACGCTATGCAGGATGTCCCTTGGCGACTGCAGGAATATTTGCAGAGAAATGATCATCTTCTGGACGTCGTCTTCAAGACATGAATCCACCCATCTTTTCAGCGGTGTGTAGTTATGTAATGGCATCCTCTGCTCTCGTCATTTCCATGATTAAATCTCTTGCAGCTATTTATTCTCTTCTGTAGCCTCCGTTTCAAAATTTCCCGTTTTTTTTAGCCATCCGTTACAAGCCATTCATTCCCCTGCCAACAATGCTAAACTGGCTAAATGGTATTTGCCTGTAGATGCCAAAAGCGCATTTTCACATTTTCAAGCTTGCTGTCAACTAGTTCCAATTATCACGGTTAATTACACGGCAATTGGATCTTCTTGATGATTTTTACTTACATTTACACGAACCGGTTGTCAGGATAACCTATTTTCCCCTGATTTGCATTTTGAGGGTTAAATTTCCCCCCTCCGAGTTCCCGGAAGTAAACAAATCTCTCCACCCGGGAAAATCTCTAACCAGACCACAACCACAGCCTCGTAATTTACGCTATTAGATTTGATATGGAGATAGGTCGTTGATGAGGTAATTATTTTGCATTGAAAAACTGTTTCATACACTATTTGATAGATTTTATTTCGTAATTATAGAGAAGGGTGGCTTACGCAATATCTGCATTCAGTGTGTTTTGCATACGAGAAAACCAATGATTACAAACAAGTTTTTTTTATTATTAATATTTTTTATTGCGCTTTTAGTTTGCCAAATTTCGCATATTTGTAGCTTTATCACGTGGAAATTGTGGACCTAGCATGTATACAACATTTAAAAAACAGGGAGAAAGAGGGAATATTACAATTATTTTTATACATGATCCACTTAATCTTCCGAAGCCAGTCGTGGTTATAGCTTTGCTTAGCCTAATGATTAGCGCTATCACATTTGGAGCGAGTGGTCCCAGGTTCGATTCCCGATGGGAGTCTCCTAAGTTTGTGTGATGGCCTAGCATCGTGAGAAAAATTGGGAATGTTATTGAAAGAGAAGAACCAGTGCTCCTTCGTTTATTTATATGGCACCCAAAATCTGCAATGCACTCCCAAACGAATTTAAACTACAGAAGTACAAACACTTTCGTAAGACACTCAGTGGCGTGCTAAGAATTTACGAAAAAGGATGGGGTTACGTATCCTTTTTTCCTTTTTGTAATGTGTCCTCATTTTGCCATCTTTACCTTGCTTTGACACTCTTTTTTCTTTAGGGATGCTGGGCCAAAAGGGAGTTATGACCCCCAACAACCCCCTCCTTTGGCACTCCACTGAAGACACTATATGATTCGCTGGTTGATGATCAGGCGTAAAGTAAGATCACATTTGATTAAAACTGAAAATTTCTGTGAATTGTTATATAATATATTACATTGAACTGTGCTGATGCTAAGTGATAAAATATTTTTAGTTTAGTGCTCCCCTGTGCTATGCACCACGCCATGAAGAGGGTGAGGGGTTAGGGCCACACACTTTCTTGATCACGGTCGAAGGTGGGGGTGATGTGATCAGCACCATGCTCCTGGCCGCAATTACCCCTCAGAGTTTCCTCCAGGTACCCACTTTATATGACGCTGGGTGGGCACCGGAGCCGCTTGAACAGGTGGAAAAAATTCCGGTTCTCCCCCGCCGGGGATCGAACCCGGGTTTCTGGCATGGTAGTCAGACGCTCTAACGACTGAGCTACCACGATAATATATTTATTATAATAATAATAATAATTATTATTATTATTATTATTTCTGTCATTCATTTGCATTCACGTACTGTATATATATTTAATTTGTTTTCTTTTATAATTTCTTTGTGTAGTAGTACCTTTCAAATATAAGTTCTCTTTTTTGGGAGAAGGATAGGACTCGATGCGCTGACTACATGTCACCCAACGAAAAACCGCTTGGCTAGCCTTGGCCCTTGAAGGGCTGTTTCTAAATTTCTAAATTTTTATTACAAGGGAAATTTTTCTTTAAACATTTTTAGAAATGTTGAATTGGGTAAAATACTGGGGTTTATACAGATTTTTCCATTTGTGGGGTGTAAGTCCAAATTTAGGGAGTGTAAGTGTAACTTTTGAGCCCAAATGACCATAAATTGGGCCTTTCTGAAAAACTCTAATGGGGTGTTGAGAAAATGTTGGGATGGTGCTACGTGTGTGTGTGTGTGTGGATAAATCACTGTGTTAGAGAACGGTAAATTTTCTTAAAAAGGAGAATCGTAGCCTACAAAAGTGTAATTTTCGACTATACTGACGAAATTTTTATTTTAGAAAAAATGTGATTGACGTAACTACTTGAGAGATTATTACACTCAATTCTCGTCTTTGAAAGTTCAAGATATTACGCAGTTTTCTCGGCTAATGAGACGTCACGATTGCCCACGTCACGGCTCGATTGTTTGCTGCCTTCTCGGAATTCACGATTGAAGGCAAGAATCTGGACTTTCGTGTAATAAGATACCTCCCCCTGCTGCTTCACCCGCTGCGCCATCTACGTTCATTTCCTGCCGCAGGGTCACGTCAAACGAAGACACACAGGGTGTCCCTGCATTGATTGAAAAATACGGAGAGATTCGGTATTTCCATCACGTGCCCAATGCCACTGGTAATCCTTCGCGTTCTTTTTATATCCCAAGGAGAATCTCGTCTTCTGGAGGCATTTGTGTCACAGTTGACTTCTCAAGACTCGACTGGATTTTTGGCAGCCGTATGGGCAATTCCCCCCCCCCCTCTTCATTCGAAAAACCGCTCTGATATTAAAAAATATGAAAAAATTACATCAGCTTAGAATTCCTTCTAGAACATTGACGGAATTCTAAACGTATGTAATTTTCATATTTTGGAATATCTTTTTTCGAATGCAGAGGAGAATTCTAGAAAATTTGTCCTTACGGCTGTCAATTTCCAGTCGAGCCTTAATTGACTCACGAGGTCTTTATAGTATTTATTTTTATTACTTGCGAGCACCCATAATATCAGTGTTGGCCGATTTCGTGAGAATAATTAGGGAGCTACTTGAAAAGAAGAAGTTGTGTGCCAGAAAACAGCGACGATGGGACTCGATGCGCTGGCCACGCGTCACCCAATGGGAAAATCGCTTCGCAGGTCTTGGCCCTAAGAGGGATTTTTTTTACAAGTAGTTAATCCCATTTTTGAAATAAAAATACTCAACTGAATTCATAGTTTTTTAAATTGACATCATTCTATTTTTCTCACTTATTTACATGGAGTGGCTTCCCTGATGGCCTAATGGTAACCCGGTGGTGGCACATTGCACAGTGGCTCGGATCCCACTTTAAACTGTGGGCCCAGTCCCGATTAGTTTGTATGTGCATAAAGTGGACTTAAAACAACAATTCAGATTCAGTTATTTACATAGATTGCGAGAAATAGACCAAATATACTTTATCTTATATTAAAAGGCAAAATTGTGGTGCCATTTAGAAAACTATTTAATTTGGGGAACATACACCCTGTCCCAGTATCTCTGGAGCAAGGCCACGCATAGCGTCAGAGAAGGGGAGGAGAGATTCGCTACTTTTCTAATAGCTCTTCATGTTTGATAATTGTGGAAAGTTAGCGACGAGTTTGACCCATTTAGCAGACTACTTAGCATGTGTCTACGTGTCACAGCAATGAGATGTATTAGTTATTTATCAACTTAAAGGCTTAAGCTTGAGATAATAATATCCCGTCTTAATTTTCCTCTGTAGCACAACTTCTGCATCCCACGGGCCTCGATGCTGAATGCGAGTCTAACGACCGACCACATTAATACAACTTGAAGATCTTCGAACCTTATCATGTCAGTGAATCCATTGAACTATTTACGCACTTGGGAATTCTGAGGAGTTTCAGAACAATGCGTAGATTGTTGTCAACGAGTTTCTGCTCGACTGAGCTTCGTAGGATGACAAGGGAAACTATCATGAACAGACTGAGAAGCAAATATGTGCAAATGAGGGTATTGTACGGATGCGCGGACGTTATCATTAATGCGGTTCGTTGATTTCGCAAATTACCCTCACACAGATGTGTGTGTTCATAGGGCAACCGAGTTTTCCATGGGAGCATGTAGTACTTACAAAATAGTTAGCTTAACTAACTATCTGTCTTTCCTAAATGCGAGGGGGTTATTGCCGCAGCTGTCCTACTTTAACATCCCCTACGAGAGTGATTCTCAAACGCCGGGCCGCGTACCGGCCCTACCATGAATTATACCAGACCGAGAGAAGTTCGTTCAGCTGAAAGTTTTTCTCCAGCCAAGATCATTAAAATTAAGTTAATAATATAGTTATCAGACAACGGTCTGACTCAGTTGTTAGCACATGCAGATGATATATACTTACTAGATGATATAAATACAATTACGAATAATGCTAAAATATTTTTCAAAGCAGCTAAAGATATAGGTCTGGAAGTCAGCAAAGAGAAAACCAAGTGTTGAGTAATAATTAAGGTTTAATTACTGATAACAACTCGTTTGAATCAGTTTTCAAGTTCAAGTACAATTGTAATATAATTAAGCCTTGTTTCCATATTAAAAATGATATTATTGATACATTTTGATGCAACTTGATGTATCTTTTTTGATGATGCACTTAAACGTTTCATCTGAGCTACACAAACTCTGTTGTTCAGACCAAACGTTTAAGTGCATCATCGAAAAAGATGCAGGAAGGTGCATCAAAATGCATCAACTGATGCATTGAAGTGCATCTCGACTGAAAGAAATCCTCACTTGAATCAAATGATGCACTTTGGTGGTTCTTTCACGACATACAAAAATGAACCCAAATGTATCAAATGTGAATCTGATTCTTTGAAGAAGCCATACTCGTAAAACACACTTAAGAGCATCAATCGATGCATTCTGGTGCATCAATCCATATGATGCATTTAGTTTTCTGTGTATAGGGAAAGATGGAAGGCTTGTGATGCTGCAGCCATAAACCTTCGGGTTTAACAAGACTAGAAGGGTTTATTTATATAGTCGATTCTTTGATTGATTTTTATATTAAGGACACATCAGCACATATGCTATTTTTGCCCGCACGCAATACAGGGATAAGCCTCTTATCTAAAACAAAATTAAGGACAGGCCCCTACAAGAAAATAAAATGTGTCTGTTAAAAGTTTCCTTACTCAATTTTTAAAACTAATTAATTCATCCATTACTTAACAGGAACCAAAACCATACTGTCCCTGAGTACTAAAATATCCTTACCAAGATTAAAAGCTGAGTCTGTAAAGGGGCACTCAACACAAGCAAGGACAAAGACAGAACAACACAACCCCAGGATTATCCTGGTCGTGGGTCCAGACGACTAAGCCACGTTTGCCTGCTAGAAGCAGTTACAGGGTATTAATAGTCATCGATTCCCAATTATATTAATTGGAATTTTTCGGTGTTCAAAATGCATCATGGTAATAAAAAGCAACATTTACCAAATTTATTTAACGATATTGGCATGAGAAAACTACAAGATTTCATTAAATCCATTAGTTGACGGCTAATTTAAAGCTAATTTTATAGTTGTCAACAAGCCTAGATATAATCGAACGATTACTTTTTATGACAATGCCGTACTTTAATCATTAATATTTAATTTAAAGGGTTCATATTAATATATGTATAAAGTTAGAAATTTATTTACGAGTATAATGTTTGGGAGCAGGACATCGACTTTTAAAGAAAGACTTAACCTGACCATGTTCTCACGAAGGTTAATAACGAAAACCTTATGTAATTTAAACCTAATTTTATAGTTGTCAACAAGCCTAGATATATTCATAATGCAGCCAGCTTATTGCTATAACCTGGGCATGGGAATGGACGCGACAGAATAACAACAACGTTTTCTGTCCCAATTAAATTCATAAACTCTTAACAAATCTGAAGGTAGGTGTTGTTCGGTCATTCAAAGTTTATACGAAACCAAAGCTACTCTCACACAGTTAAAGCTTCTCACACAGCACTTCGAAACAAGACTCAGCTGTTTTGCTCGATTCTCACCTCACACCAGCTTCTATCACAGCCATTGGCTGACTCTTCTTCTTCTGCACACGGAACCATCACCAATCTTCTCGCAAATTAAGAATACCTTACCTGCAGTGGCGGGTGCCAAAACTGGGGGGCAAAGAGAATTTACTTTCTCTTGGCAGGCAAGGCTTAACATTAACATAAGCCCGGGAGCAAAAAGTGTACGGGAGGGGGGGGGGTGCAACTGCCTCCGCACTCCCTCCTATAATCGCCGCCACTGCTTACCTGGCATAGCTTTCTGGTTATTTGAACTTTCTGAAGCTCGCCCAAATCGCACACGCCCTTACAGCACACACCTTATGTACAGTCATCGGCAATATAAATGGGACACCTAGTTTCAGAAATTCTCGCTTCCTGCAAGGCGCCATGTGTGTTGCCTAACTCTACGGCGGTGGTAGAAGTTGCCATTGAAATTTTGCTATTAAAATTCACTTATCGCCATAACGTTTGTTAACACACATAGCGCCTTGCAGAGAAGCGAGAATTTCAGGATATATGTGTCTAATTTTTATTTTCGGTGACTGTACTATGTTTTACATCACCCATCCTCATCGTCGCGATTAGCCAAACGTAGAAAAGTGAAGTAAAATAAAACAAATTAATCAATCATTCAATATACGCTCATGTGTGAATGACTGTATATAAAGAGGAGTGAGTATTCATCTGCGGGGGAGATGCAACCCCTCTTATCGCTTTAGTAAATATTTTGCACTAATTGTATAATCAAATAAGCAACATCTTAAAATTATTCAACACACTACATTGATTGTTAAGGTTTTGAAAGTATTTTAAAGCCCAACTTCAACAACGTTAAATGTAAAAACGACATTTTAATACATTGCTTAGAGGATAAATTTTATTGGTTTGTTTAAAATTCTTTATTAATAATAAATGATTAGTAACAATTAAATTATAACGATTTACATTCTATTTTATTCGAAAATTCAATATCATTTCCTCTGACGATTGATTTACAAAGGACACTGAAAATTTTCGAATCCCGGTTTGGGCATGGGTGTTTTATCATATCATCACCCATCCTCATCGTCGCGATTACCCAAAAGTGGTAGAAATGCAAAGTAAAATATACCAAATCAAGGAATCAAAATTCGAGATCTGCTGGTCTTATCTTTAAAATTTTTGAGGCACAGGGTCATTTAACTTTGGTGCTGTTTCGATCTAAGAGCTTGGAGATATTTAATAAAATCAGCTTTAATAAGACCTTCCTTAAATCTGATTAAGATACGAAACGCGGGGAAATTTTCTCCTGGATAGGGACAATCTAATAAACAGGAGATTGTTTTTTTTATTTCACCCTTGCTCTTAAATTACACTGTAATACATAGGTCTCGGATTTTGAGGTAAATGAATATGAGTTTGCAACCGACTTACAAATTCTTATCGTGTAAACTAGAGCCTAAATATGAAATTTTTATTTCAAGCAAGAACACACACATTTTCCAATTTTTTATATGGTAGTACATATTTCGCAATATTTGATTTTAGTGCATGAAATAAATTTTGTCTAGAACATGGAAAACATCTGTAGAGGGCACGAATGTAGGGCATTGTAGTAAGTAAGTAATACAGCTAATATTTATAACAGAAGATTGTATTGCGCCAAACGTTTTCCATTAGTTTTGTAAAATAATAAGCAATTGATTAAATCATTATATTACTTGGAAGGGTTTTTAGAAAAATATTTATGATTTAGAGGTGACCCGCAGACATATTGGATGGTTATACATTCTCAATTACAAATATGTTATTTTCCTCATAACCTCAGCAAATTTTGAAAGTCCTTGTTTATAAATAAGCTGCAATTGGCAATAATTAACCTATATACGTAATTTCAACAAACTAAAATACTGATACGTTTTGGTAGAAAATGTTCAAAAGTTCAAAGTTTATCTACAATAAATAAATACATAAATAATACAATAAAAACAATGAATAATACTTGTTATTTTAAATATATGACTTAGTCTACATTAACACAAGGTCAGCCCATAAAGAAACCGAACTGTCAAAAAAAGAGAAAGAACCAAACCAAATATAAAGGTACCGTATTCCGGCAACTCTGCAAAGAGCTATATCTAAACTTCCCGTCAGTGCATGTTTCAACCTGTTACAGGCAGTCAGTATCGGGGCAAGCGATACCAAGATGGAAAACCGTCACAACATAAAGTTTTGTTACAAATTGGATAAATCGTTTACCAAAATGTTACAGATGATACGGGCAGTGTGTGGTGATGCAGCATTATCAAGAACCCAGGTGTATGACTGGTACAATCGTCTCAAAGGTGGACGTGAAAGTGTCGAGGATGAACCAAGATGTCGAAATGGAAGACAAAGGTGCTGTTGATCGCATATTTTGATTCCCAAGGACTGATCCACCATGAATTTGTCCCTAAAAACCAAACAATCAATCAGTGGTATTACAAGGAAGTGCTTGGTCGACTCAGAAACAGGATGAAGCGGATTAGCAAGAACCTCTGTCCAATGGTTTCTGTTACACGATAATGCTCGGCCTCATACCGCATTGTTTGTACAACAATACCTTGCTAAGCATTCAGTGACAGTAATCAATCACCCTCCATATTCTCCGGACTTATCGCCGGCTGATTTTTTCCTTTTACCCAAGCTTAAGATGGCTATGAAAGGGCGAAGATTTGACGACGTCGCGGACATAAAATTAAATGTTGCAAGTATTTTGCGAACACTTACTGTCAATGACTATCAACAGTGTTTCCAAGACCTGTACAAACGCTGGTCAAAGTATATTGCCTCCTCTAGTGGTTATTTTGAAGGCGATAAAGTCATTTGAAGGTAATTACTTGTTTTCTTTCCTAAAAAATAAGTTTGGTTTTTTTTTATGGGTGAACCTTGTATATTAGCGTGATTGCTTAAAATACAATAGTCTATTAATTAATTTTAAACTGTTAATGATAATAATGATAATTGGTAACACATTTACAAATAATAAATAAGATCAATAATCAATAGTAATTATTGTTATTATGGAAATTCACTTTTTTTTTAGGTTTAGTTTCGCTTACACCATGAGGTCTAATGCAAGGAATTTAGGCTACATGCAAGAATAATTGCATGTAATTTAATTACCTTTGCGATTTACATGTATAATCATTGATAGTTCTGGGTTGTAACAATCCTATTGACTGCCAATGGTATTGTTACAACCCAGAAGTGTTGTACGAGGTGCAATTGTGAGTAGCTGCTGCAACGTCTGACGTTGGGTGATCTCAGCCTGTCCTCGTCACCTCGGACTGAGGGCAGTGTTTTTCCAGTGCTGAGTGATACATTCAACAGGTTTCTATCGGAAATTACAGAATAAATTTCCAAATCTTGACAAAATTTCACCCCAAATCACATCATGGGTGATTTTTTTTTATATATAGTATATAAATATAGCTTATAATCTGCTAGGAAACTGAAAACTGAAGTTGGGAATGAGAATTTCATTACATTTTCATCATGGATCATCTTTCTGTTTCCTACTTTGGACTTCGATGGAAAAAATATGCATGGTCAGTGTCTTCTCTTGGTTCTCCATAGGTGCATTCTGTGGATTTTACTTACAACTGCAATATCCCCTCTTTGTTCTGTGAAATTGTCTGTGTATACATCTCTGGAGAATTAACGTTTCCCATATAAAGTGAATTATTGACTTACCTAAAGTTATCCATACTGGAATGCAAACCCTAGAGTGATTGGAAATGCCATGAAAATTCTGAATGTCTGTTAAGTGTTCATTGTTGTCATATCCATTCAAACTTTTCTACATTGTTGTTTTGGTTGTGTATTTTCCTCGTATTTCTCTTTGGTTTCACTTCCAGTGTCTTGTATGGCTATCAGAGCTGGCTCCAGATAATCTTCGTGGCGGAATAGTTAGCACAGCGAGGGTTCGAATCCCGGTCTGGGCATGAGTGTTCATTGCGACTATCCCTTCATTAATTTCCTCATATCATTACTCATCCTCATCTCGCGATTAGCCAAATGTGGCATAAATGCGAAGTAAAATAAACTAAATCAATAAAGATGCGTCAGTCTGATTCATCAGTATCTTTCACAGTCATAATGAAGAGCGCACTAACTAATAAAGAATTAATTTGATATATTGCTAATCAGTACTTATTGCAATAAGCAGAAAGCACTGATTTGCCACGAAATCAATTAAAAGAGAACAGAAAAAGTCAGTGGGCAAAAGCTGTCAGAATTTCGAAATTATTTTGTTTATTTCCATTTTTGGCGTATTCATATTATTGCGCTCTTTATATTTAATAAAATAACTGCTTTCAATATAAATATTCTCATGTTATTTCTTATCAGTTGTTTTTACATATGAAGATGGGGTCGCCTCGGTGATCAAGTGCGTTAAGTGGACCACTTACAGTCTCGTCACTGAAAGTTCCGGAGGGCCTCCCCGATGGCGCAGTGGTAGCGTCGTCGCCTTGTAATTAAGGGGTCCCGGGTTCGATTCCCGGTGGAGGCACGTAGTGGTTCGGATCCCACTTTAAACTGTAGGTCCAGTCCCGATTAGCCTTGCTGTGCATAAAGTGGACTTAAAACATCAATGAATCTAATCTGATCTAATCTAATCTGAAAGTTCCGGATTCGATTTCCATCCTGGAATACCCCCTCATCAGTAATTCTCATTGTCGTTATCAGGGGCTTTCCCGATGCCGTAGTCGTGTTGTCATGGGGTCCATGGTTCGATACCCAGTGGAGGCACGTTGTGATTCGGCCCGCAGTGTAAACTGTAAAGTCTCGATTACCCTATCTGTGCATAAAGTGGACTTTGAAAACTCGAACTGTTGCGATTAGCCTACTGTGAAAGCAAAACGTCGTAAAATAAGAAAATGCATGCACTCCACCCTGTAGAAATTTACCTTTTTTTTGGTTAGTTGTATCATTCTATAAATCAATAAATAGTACACAGGAACTACAGGTATTGGACATTGAAACTGAAACACCTGTGCAAATAGCCTGGGATGTTCGCGGGACTCACCAGAGCCATATCTGGTAGTTGAAATCGTACTTATGGGCAATGAATCACGTTTGCGGGTTCTTGGTAGTCGCTCCAGTAGAAGAGGTTCGTCAGTGACCGTCAAATCGTGTGTGTAGAGCGATCATGTGTGTCCAAAACTGCAACACTTTGTGACGTCTCACGAGCTACAGTATCCAGGGTGATGTGTGCATATGAACAGGAAGGACGAACCACATCCAGGAGGAGCAACTGGAGGGGACAACGGAAGTTGTCGGAAAGGGACGTCAGGGCATTGACTAGGATTGTTGCATGAAAACGGAAAACTACCGCATCGGCAATCACCGCAGAAGTAAATACACCCCTCACAGAACCTGTGTGCACGAAAACAGTCCGTCAATACCTGCATAAGGCCAACATTCATGGCAGGGTTGCTATCCCGAAGCCTTTCATCAGTAGCACAAATGCCGTAAAGCGGGTTCAGTGGTGCCATACTCAAAGAAACTGGACGTTAGATGACCTAAAACGTGTTATATTCTCGGATGAGTCCAGCTACACCGTGTCCCAAACAACAGGGAGAGTGTTCATCTGGAGAAGTCCCTCTGATGCATACAACCCAGACTGCTTGGTACCCACAGTCAAACATGGAGGCGGATCCGTGATGGTGTGGGGTGCAATATCGTGGCAGACTTTGGGCCCACTAATTGTTCTCGAGGGTTGTGTCACTGCCAAGGACTATAGGACCATTCTGGAGGACCATTTACACCCTATGGTTCAAACACACTTCCCGGACGGTGGTGCTGTGTTTCAGGATGATAACTGCCCTATTAACACTGCTAAACTTACCACACAGTGGTTCGATGAGAATGGCAGTGAGGTTGAACATCTGCCATGGCCATCTCAATCGCCGGATCTCAACATTATTGAATTAATGAGCCTGTATGGGGTTTGTTAGAGGATCGAGTGCGGAAACGTTTCCCTCCACCACGTACATGTGCTGAACTTGTTACTGTGTTTGAGGAGGAATGGCTCCAAATCCCTCTGCACACGGTGCAGGACCTCTATCGATCCTTCCCACGTGGTGTTGCTGCTGTACTGGCCGCCAAAGGCGCCCCAACACCTTATTAAATAAAAATTATGGCTTTCTACCAGGTGTTTCAGTTTCAATGTCCAATACCTGTGTTTCAAATTGATATTGAAGTGTGAATTAAATATGCTTTTAGAGTAGTGCTTTGCTTAGCGGTAATGTCAGATTTTTTTGGAATTTCACAATACTTTCCTTCCGAATCTAAATTGCTAAAATTAGACTGGAAATATTTCCTCTGCTTGCCCTAGTGTTCTGAGACGTCGCCACTTTAAACACGGGACCTGGGGCAAGCACCCCTTTTGCTCTTGCCTCTAGGGCCAACTGCGGCATCTAGGATTGCTTGTAATGAACTACAAATCCACAAAGGTCTTCCTCTATCTTAGGCATGGCACTAATAGAATTATTCCTCGTTTATTTGACCTTGTTTCATTTTGGTGTAGGTATGGAGAGCCAAAGTGGTTATAGTCATGAGAATTCCAATTGGCCTTTAATAAACATTACAATAATGAAGAAAGTAAGTATCGTAGAATGTTTATTGCTGAAGAAAAATACCAAGTCTGTTAGCATAATTTTATGACCTTAATGGACTTGACAATAGCGCTGAACATTAAGCGTTGATTAGCAAATGTGTAGCTTAATAGTGACGTTGTTATTTGTGAATAATAAACAGTCAAGGTATTGGGTTACGAAATCAACTCCAAGATAGTTTTCAAGAAAAATAATAGTTCGAATCTTTATTCTTGCATTTTTAAACTATAATACATATTTTGACAACTTTAGTGTATCTGCTGAAAGCAATGTATTTAAATTTCTTTGTCTGGTTTTTGGAAAACATTTTTCTTCAGTTTGAATCTTGAGTGTTTCTGTACATAATGAAACATTTTCTTGCCCATCCTTCAACTCGATAGAAAATGTTTTCCAGCAATGCTAAAATAGACAGACAGGAATAACGGATTCCACATTTTAACATACAGCAGAAGTGTAAAACCCATGCTGAAGGGGGAAAGATTTCCCATTACCTCACTTGTACACTTGATACCATGTTTTCTATTGGATCAACAGTGCTACCTCACACTGCAGGTTAAGTACGTGCGTGCGTGTGTTTATGAAGGTTACATAGCATAGAATGAACAGAGTCTCATTGTGTATATATTTCAAGGACATTAAATACAATGCATCTCAACAGAGAGAGAGATTGTAAAGAACTCAAGATAAAGCACGCTCACCTCCTCAATAATTAAATAAAAAGGAAAAACCACGGAACAATTAGGAAAACAAGACGTTTATTAAAACACAGTCCTTGCCGATAGCAATTTCATGTTGCGACACTAGTGCCTTCTAGCGCCGTCGTCCAAACCTCAGGAACACGTGATCGACGTCCTGTCGCTTGACTCCATTCTCCACAAGGGGCGAGTTCTCCCGCAAGACTGCAAGAAGATTAAGCACTGGAATGAAATAAGGTGAAAGCAAGCTAGACAAGGAACATGGATATGAACCACGCACTATATTTATTCGAGAAAGTTTAAATATAATGTTGACAAGATGATTCGAGCTATACACACACACAGCAGCATACACTCAATTTAAAAGTATGCATTCTAATGTATTATAATGACGTTGTTTGGTATAACATCTATGTAGTTAACTGTTCCCTGCTAGCATTTAAGTGATCCAGGCCTTATTCGTAGGATCAGTCTTGATTAGCATATTGTTGCACGAAGCGATCTTTTGAGGAATCTTATTATGTGGAAACAGAAATGAATGTTAAAAAAAAGGAAAAAAGTATTACATTTGACCTGAAAAAACTAAGCTGACTTCTACTGAATATATTGATATTTTACCTTCTTAGGTCATTTAAATTAAGTCATTTTTCTGAATTAGTTTTATCTATTTATATATCAGAAATTTTGTTACTTGGGTAGTCTAACATGAAATGTAAGTAATGAAATGGTAATAAGCGAGAACATTAGGCATTTCAGTATAAAACAGGGGTGTCCAAACTCTTTTTTATGTGCAAGACCAACCTAGTACTTCAGCAATTTATCGCGGCTTATATTAGACGTACTAAACATAATGCCTCAAAATAAAAATACGAGGGTTGTCCCGAAAGTCAGTAACCTGATCAGGAAAACTAAATAGTACGATCTCATGAAAACGGCATGTTAGTCTTGCGTTCTTTGTAGAATATCGACGACCAAAATTTCATTGTCCTGGGACTTTTTTATGGGTGCTGAAAGTGGACTAGGTGTGAGTTTCAACTGTAATAGAGGAACAAGAAGTTCGTGATGTGATGAAATATTTATGTATGAAAGGAGTGTCAGCAAAGGGCATTCATGAGGATACGATGTCGGAGGAAGCTCGTGCCCACAGCATAGTTTTAAAATGTGCAGTTGAATTCAAACTGAGGCTAAGCAGCAATGAAGGCCTGTGAAGACAACCACCCAGGAAAATGAGGACAAGGTGCATGATTTGGTTATGAAAGACAGAGATGTTCAATAATGAAGTAAAACTTGATTATCTTGTGTGATCTTGCCCAGAATAGGGACAAATGAAAGGTTTGTGTTGCTGCAGCCATAAACCTTCGGGTTTAAGAAGGCTAGATAATTAGTTAGTTAGTACAGTGAAATCGCGGTATCTCCCAGCGCGGGACCCGCCTTTCTGGCAGTGACCCTCTGTTGGCGCGTTTGCCTACGAAGGAACTCGCTGTCAAACAACCAATTAGGCCTTTTGCTTTTGCAAGAAGCGGCAACATCAAAAATTATCCTCCCCAAAGCAGCCAGCAGGGAAACAGGATTTTGTCAATATAACCGTTCTGCGCTGTGAACGGACACCGGTTTCTACAACGGCGAAATTATAGTTAGCAGCATGGTCAGGCCACGAAATTTTTGGACAACCCTCGTACAGGTTTTATCAATACTATGGCGGGCCATATAAACATTGGTGGGCCGTAGTTCTGGTGGTACTTGTGTGCAAAAATATCTTACAAGAAGCAATATCATAGGGTGAGTATAAAGCAATTCATACGAGACAGCATAAAACACGTGACAGTTGGACATCCTACCGACACACCACTGAGGCCCATATATGTATTGCATGTACAGTCACGGACATTTCTGGGTTGTAACGATCCCATTGAGAGTCAGTGGGTTTGTCACAACGCGGAAGTGCCTGTGACTATGCATACACACGCAAGCAGAAGAACGTCTCGCCTCGAAGTAAAGGGCGAGAATACAATCCCTGGTTATATTTTGGACCCCGTCCCCAACAACATACATTAAAGTAGGCCTCTCAGCAATTTTCCACGATGTTCTATTTGCGTAGACGTTATGGCAATTGAAACTTGCAAATTACATTTGGAGGAAATGCGTTCAGTTTGCTAACCTGAAGCCATGGAAATGCAGCGATGCGGCATTTTAATTGTCACACAGCGGCGTTGTATAACAAATACCTGAACTACACGTGGGCAAAGGAAACCCACAAATTAATCAAACTTCCAGAGCGGAATGGAAATGAGACAGAGGCCGCCATGACAGTCGTTAATTACGAGCATATTGGACAGCTTTTCCAGGAAAACAATGCACGTGACAGCCGTTTGTCAGAAGCAGGATCCAATGAGCAGTCTTTGCTGATTGAGGACTGCTAACGAGACAGGGTGGTCATAAAGCAGAAAGGGTTTTGAGTGTTTCGTCTTGAAGGTGAAGGTTGTGTAGTACTGAACAGTGTTAATCCATTAGATTGATTTGATTGATTCACCTTTCTGCCACTTTTGGCTAATCGCGAAAATGAGGATGAGTGATGCTATGATGAAGGGACACTCACAAAGAACATCCATGCCCAAGCAGGGATGCTAACCACTCCGCCACGGTGCGTTAGTTCATTAGAGTACTTGGATAATGCCTTGGATGAGAAGGGAATAGAGAATATTCGTAGAGAGACCAGTTGATCAAGAGGAAATGAGAGGTCAATATGGAGGTGAACCTACAGGAAATTGGTAAGGATTGTTGGCTTAATCTTGCCCATATTGTGATGAAAGGCTTGTGTCTCTGTGGTAATAAATCTTCGGGTGTATGAGTGCCATAGTATGAGTTACATTTTAATAGTATAACGTCAAAGCGACAAAGGGTTGGTGGAAACTGGCGGAGACAAGTGACGTTGGTTTCAAATTAAAGTGAAAGACATCAAGTGGAAAACGTAAGGATACGAGGGATCCGAGACAGAGTCAGAGCTGGATTTAAAATGTTGCCAAACCTAGGCCAACATGAAAGAAAAAAAAACTCCTTCCGTAATTCTTTCTCTGAAAAGATTGTGCTGCATCAGTGCTACATTAGTAGCATAACATCTTCATGATCACTGTCTACATCAAGCTTGATCATTTCGCTTGCACCTAAGAAAGTCAGTGTATTGTGTTGTGCGAGTTTCCCGCCTGTGCTTTGAGGGGTGAAAAATACTGCGGGTTCAATCGCCTTCCCTTTCACGGAACAACCTCCTGTATCATCTACCTTGATTACAATTCACGAACGCAACCGAAGAACCCTCCTGCCTCGCTCACTCCCTCCTTTCCCGCACTCTTAGAACTATACAGCACCGCGGCTCGCTCTGCAGTCCACACGTGCGCACGAGAGCGCTCTTGCACAAATACAGCGGGTTCGGCAGGTCTGATCTAAATTCACTTTATATGGGTCAAAAATTGGAATTAGCGCATTTTTTCGGTTTAGAGATTTTTCTTTAACTGATCACATCTCAATTGTTTCTTGTAAACGCTTATATCCCTACTTCATATAATATTTTATCTTTTAAAAAAATTCTTAATGCATCTTGCTAATGAAAACTTCCACTCAAAGGGTAACAGTGTTGTTTTCCTATTTGGAGCTAGGATCTTCTCGATGGCTCAGTGATTACGTTGTCGCCTTGTAATCAAGGGACCCTTGTTGGATAGCCGGTCAGGCATGTGATGGTTCGGATCCCACTTTAAACTGTAGGTCCAGTCCCGATTAGCCTTTCTGTGCGTAAAGTGAACTTGAAAAGAAAGAGTCAAACAAAGAAATCAATCCTATTTGGAGCTATGTTGACACGTTGAGCACATTTGTGCCTTCAGGAAAACGATGACGTCTTAATTGTTAAGAATTTCAAACATTTTCTACCATTGTCGAAAGTATATTTACCTATGTCGTGATGTAGAATACTAGGAATTAAACATCACATCTTTTAAAACAAAATGCTCAGTACAAATTTGCGGTTAGTTATTTTTTTAAATGTTGAAAATAAAATAGAATAATTCAAGGGATGTCATTACGATGTCGTCTCAAATTTATTCTCTGCGCCCTAATACACTAGAATCTAGTCCTTGGCATGCTGGCTTCACGGCGAAGTGAAAAGTTGCATATGGAAATCCGGCTCAGTGCCCAAAAGCGTTAAATTGGTCGACTTTTGATCTCGTCACAGATGATCCAGCGTTCGAGTCCTAACCTTGGCATAGGTGCTGTCTGTGGTTGTCCCTTGATCAGTTTGGGAGCCTTCCTGATGGCGTAGTAGTAGGGTTATCGCCTCGTAATCAAGACGTCCCGGGTACTATACCCAGTGGAGACACATGGTGGTTCGGATCCCACTTTAAACTGTAGATCCAATCCCGATTAGCTTTATTGTACATAAAGTTGACTAAAATCCCAACTCGACTAAACTCAACCTTGATGAATTTAATTTAATCACCACTCACCTTCATCATCGCTTTTTGCGAAAAATGGCGTGGAAAAATTGTAAGAATGACGAAAATACAAATTACAGATAAATTTCGTCTAGTCACCACTCATTCTCATCGTCGAGATTAGCCAAAATGGCAGAAATGCGTCGCTCAATAACAAAACTACAACACACGTGCAATATAATTGCAGGCACTTGACATATGAAGCGTGCGAAAGTGATTTCGCAACAGATTGAAACGCACGCAGTGCGATGCAGAATATGTCGACGATTCTAACCGGAACTGCGTACCTTTGTCGTCCAGATACTGCTCCATGGCAGACGAGAACTCGGCTATCGTTGCGAGGGCGTTGCATATCTTCTTTATCCTAGGGGGCAGCTCGTCATAGTATTCTGGACTGCACTGGGGTGGAGGAACGGCCGTGACGGTCTGTGACGTCATGAGGGCTGCAAGGAGGACGAAGAGAAGCGAAAGCAGGCAGGCAGATCTCATCCTGAAAAAAAAAAAACAAGAAAAAGTTACAAGTGTCACCAATTGAATATCCTCAGATCTAACTCAGGATAGCACAATGACTACAAAGTCGTTATATTTGATCCTTAAATCGTGATTACGTTATGGTGTTGTTTACTTTTATCGTTTTTCTGACTCCCTTTACATAGTCGCGACGATGGAAATGAATGCCGATTACATGAAACAGATGAAAGGACACGCATATCCAGACCGGACACGAACGTAGAACCTTCGATGGCAATGTTTTGAGAATACGGTAGGGCGGAATGTGCCACCATATGGCTCTGATTCTCAATCAGGAGTGTATGCTCTACTGGGAGGATATTGCGGGGTATCAGAAACACATGTAATTTTCAATTTTCATGCCATGTCATGTTTCAAGAGTTAGTAGTTATTCTGTATACTATAACATGACATTTCTTAGTATTAATATTTGTGTTTTTGGAATACAAGCACTGTGTCTCTCTCATAATGTCATGTGTAGCAGTTGAACAATGCCCAATAACAGATGGTCCAACTCTCTAACAGCGCATGCATTGCAGTGGCGTAGCATGGACATTTCGGGTGGGAACGCCAAGTCCGAAGGAAGAGTCGGCCCTTTCTTGCTTAATAATTTATTTATGGTATTAGTCGCCACAGGTATTATTTGCCTGAAATAAGCTGTAAGCTGGGTTTTCAATAAAACATCATCATTGCATGTTTTAGCTAGAAAATTAGATACCTCACTATGCCACAGATGTTTTGAACTCTGGTGTTCTATACCTTTTTTTATATCTTTCTGCATGATGCAAGTCATTAAAAACCTACCTGAATCACAAGCGCCTCTGCACAACAGTAGACGTCATTGTTGTGGGCGATCCAACTACAGATTGATTTGGTTTATTTTATGTCGCTTTTCTACCACTTTTGGTTAATTGCGAATATGAATATGGGTGATGATATTGATGAAGGGACACTGACAAGGAACACCCGTGCTCACGCCGGGATTCGAACCAGGGACCTCTGTCGTCTCGGCTCACTGTGAAAAGCAGAGTGGATGATCCAAACATCGTACACTCTACTGACGTAACAGTGCCGATTAGTAATTCAGACCACTGTTTATTACATCTTGAGAATGCTGATAAACATTTTAAAATAATTTTGTCCAGAGACCATTCGATGTTAAGAGTTTTCAAATGAATGCTAAACATTTCCATTCACACAATATTAAGTAGTTAGATAATAACGAAAAAATACAATAAAAATAATAGTTTTGCGGGTTAAGTGGTAGAGCAGCCACAGGCTGAATTTCTACCACAAGGACTTCACCAACTTATTTGACAAAAACTGTGTTGATGTTTTAGTTTCTAATACACATCGCTGTTCGTGCGATAAATTATACAATGCAGTGGCCATTAAGAAGCAGTATATTTGAGATTGGTAAAGTTACGTCAGTCAATATTGCGTATTGTAGCATCACATAGCACGAGTTGCATGAGCGCGAAGATCGAAGAACCGGGTAGGAATTCTGCCGCTGTCGTCTGCTTCAGAAGGCAGGAAGGGTCACATGAACCAATCACGGTAGACCTCTCGTACGCTGGCGTAAGAGAGCCCATTTACGCGCGTGCTGTAGAAATGGAAGCTTTCCCTCATAAAGGCAGCAAGGAATATAGGAGTCCTATACGCCGAACCTGCTCGGCGTCCGGCCGGGAAAGGCATTGAAAAGAGATGCTAGAACGAGTGTTGAGAGTGGAGCGTTGCAAGCGGATCGCGAAAAATAGCTATTATAATGCCATGAAGGTCAAACATATATGAAATTAGTCACGTTTTACTTTATAATCACAGCATTTAAGCATTTTTGAAATTTTAAATCTGGGAACGCCGGGCGTACGGGCGTACTATAACGCTACGCCACTGATGCATTGTCGATAGATTGCGGGCATACACGTACATAATAGCACTTACGCTGCTAGTTCATCAATGCGACTGATTCAGAAATATTGTGAAAGTATTTCATTCAAATCACAAACGGTCCTTACATGCAGAACATATAGGAGATATCTACGTTGGTAGTTCATTATAATTTACAAACACACCATCACATACACACACACACACACACACGTGTGTTCTGCTAAGTAAATGAACAAATGTCTGCACACAAAAGAAACGTTGATTTCTTTATTCTTGAGACGGGGGGGGGGGGGATGGAGAAAATTAGATTGTGCCAGAGAAGGAGAGGTAGGTATAGCGGGAGCACAAGATAAAGAGCACGTAGAACCGCGTGTAGTGAGCTGATTGGATGCAGGCGAAGATCCGCGAGACGTTCTGGCCGAAGGCTTTTTTTTTCTGATCACTCTACGGAGTATAGAGTATAAGGGTAGGTAGAGAAAAAAGACAGAAAGGAATTCACGGAAGAAGACACGGGAAGAGAGAGGAAGGAACAGAGAATTAGTTTATGTACAGGGAAAGAGAGAAAAAGAAAGCGAAAGATATATAACGGAAGAGAAGAGAAAGACAAGGAGACAAGTACATAGAAACTGAGGAAATAGAAATAGCAACAGAGAGGAAGAGAAGAGAAGTATAAGACTGGAGAAAGAAAGAGAGGGGAGCGAGAAACAGAGGAGAAATAACACTTAAGAACGTAAGTCATTTGTTTAACATGACACGAGTGAGGGTACATGATGGAACATATAACTTAACCAGGAATGCGTGCTTCCAGACAATATTCCCAAGGGTTACAAAGTTCAAATAGAACTGCAAAGTACTGTTGTATCGATTTAAACATTTAGTTCGCGTCCGGATCGATGAATAAAGAAATACGAATTCTCAACGTAGATCAGACTACATACACTCTTCACGACATACATAAGCCTACATGTATATACATATCTTAGACATTATATTAAATTGAGAAGCAAAGGTATATTAGAGAAGAACCGACGACAGGGGAAATCATGTTTCCCGATCTTTAGTCGCTGAATTTCTTTCTTTACAGGTTTTGTAAAAGACTACCCCACTGGACTTTCGAGGATGCATAACTTAAGCCAATTGGAAGAAGCTGGAAAAAGTATAGACTGTGTTTAAACATCATCTTCTCTTGTGTAAGGTTAACACTGGAGCACACGTTTTTTGTAAGTGAATTCTCTAATTTGTCATCTCCCGGTGGAGGCACTTAGTGGTTCAGATCCCACTTTAAACTGTTAAGTCCAATCCCAATTAGCCAATCTGTGCGTAAAAGTGGACTTAAATTGATTGATTGAATTGTTGTTTTAAGTCCACTTTATGCACAGAAAGGCTAATCTGGACTGGACCTACACTTTGAAGTGGGATCCGAACCACTATGTGTCTCCACCGAGTATCGAACCCGGGACCCCTTTATTACAAGGCGAGGACGCTACCACTGCGCCATCGGGGAGGCCCAAAAGTGGACCTAAAAAGTCAACCAATCAACTGTAATATATAATCTATAATTTGATAACCATTTTCATACAAATAATTACAAGCTTGCATTAGATTGAAGTTTAGATTTGTCGACATAATTGGCCTCCTCGATGGCGTAGTGGTAACATCGTTCCATGGTAGCTAATGGGTTCCGAACTCGATGGAGGCACATGGCACAGTGATTCGTATTCCACTTTAAACTGCATGGCCAGTTTCGATTAACCTTTCTGCGCATAATGTGGACTTAAGACATCAAATCAAATAAAAAACCATTCGGTTCTGGGCTCGATGTCCAGTGCAGGCACACAGTGGTTCAGATACTTTAGACTGTAGGTCCAGTCCTTCTTAGTCTATCTGTGCATAAATTGGACTGAAAACAAACTCTTCTTCTACTTTGTGTCGACATTAATTTGATTGATTGAATGATTTGGTTTATTTTAGTTCTCTTTTCTGCCACCTTTGGCTAATCAGAAAGATGAGGATAAATTATAATATGATGAATTTGGTGAAGGGACACTCGCAAATAATATCCATGCTGAGGCCTTAATTTGAACCCGTTATCCTTGGTGCCGTAGTGTGTAGTGCTAACCACTCCATCACGGAGGTCGACGACATTATTTTGAATAACCCTGTATATATGGTAAGGAAACAAGGCTTTACATAACTAACTTAAAAGGAAGCATATCTTTCAGTATTTCCACCTGATTTTTTCACCGCACTTTTAACACTTTAAGCTAATCGAGACGACTTTTATAAGCGAAATTTGTGTTTATTAACTACAATCCCCAACACTGTTTTCATTCAGAATCGTTGCAAAATTTCTACCATTATCATCAAGGAATAAACTTTTCCCTCTGTATGTCTTGTGATTTAACTTCTGGTGTTCGGGGACATCGGGCATCCTACGATCTGTGAATCTCTGATTAACAATTATTATGGTAATACTAATTAGTTGATGTGGTTTTAGGATTGCGAGTTCAATTATTATAATATAGAGGGGAAAATTCGACGAACAAAGGGAATTTTGCACTTGCAAAAGGGATATTGTGCTCTCAGGTTGTGGCAGCACTGAAAGAATTATCTGCCTTCAGTTTCATTGTTGTGCTTTGACAGAGAATCCTTCCTGCCTTTCTTGGACAGGCTGTTTCTTTTCCGTGTGGGAGGAGCAACGATTTCGTAGGAAATAGCTAAACCTAATTGTGATCTCGGGAGAAATGCCCGTTTATTACTTCCGTTCTCTTTTTCGTAGACCTAGGAAAAAAAAAGATGGAGTTAATGGAGAGTGGTCAAATGAAATTTTTCGCGCGAGTTGTTCGAACGTTTTCCCTTTCTTTCAGAGGTTCCTGCGGTTGAATGGCTCCCCTAGAAATGCAGTCCTTGTCATCTGACACCCCCCCCCCCTTTCGTTCCCAGATAGATCCCTTTGTGCTTCCTGCACGGCAATTATCAATTTATTTATGATTCATTTAGCATTTGTGCTGCCTGATCGAAGCGAAATTAGTAATAGGCGATCGATGTAGATATCAGTGTGACACTGTGGTCAAATATCTCCAGGTGACACTTTTACGTTACGTGTATAACAGTATCTTCACTTCAAGATGACCTGTACCAATTATGTGTATAATTAGAAGAGGACGGTTTCATAAATATAAAGAAAGTGAGAGAAACATAGAAGAACTTAGAAAGTGAAACAGAGAATGAAAGAAAGAGAATCAAAGAGAATGAGAGAAAAAATAGAAATAGATTGAGAGAGTGAAGGAGAGTAGGGAAGGTTGACAAGGAGAATGAAACAGAGTAGGGAAAGTAGAAAGTAGCGGGAGAGAGAGAGAGAGTGAGAGAGAGAGAAAGAGAGAGAGAGAGAGAGAGAGAGAGAGAGAGAGAGAGAGAGAGAGAGAGAGAGAGAGAGAGAGAGAGAGAGAGAGAGAGAGTAAAACACAGTAAGAAAAGTAGAAATGGGAGAGATAGAGAAAAATAAATTTAAATAAATATTTAAATAGAGGATGAGAGAGGAATAAAGCGATAGAGAGAGCGAGAGAGTGAAATAGAGGAGAGAAGAGAGAGAGAGAGTGATATAGAGGAGATAAGAGAGAGAGAGAAATAGAGGAGAGAAGAGAGAGAGTGAAATAGAGGAGAGAAGAGAGAGAGAGAGAGAGGGAGAGAGAGAGAAAGAAAGACAGAGAAACTGAGAAAGAAAATAAAGCGAAAGAAAATTTAAGTAGCTGTGTCTATGATAGCATAGTCCATCTGAAAATATTTCATTCATCCAAAATAAGTTCTCAGTTGAGGCAACTGTCACCTTGAAACTTCAAGTTTAGTCCAGAATAAAAGCGAACATAAAACTAACCTTTGCCATACTTTACTTTTTTCATTCTGCTATAGCTTGTACATACACTGACGTTTATCCAATCCAATTTTTTACAGCGCATAGTCGGATAATGCAAATGTCATTACGTTACATAAATTATAAACTTTATATTGTGTAACAGACGCTCCACAAGAGAGTCACGCAAGGTAATTATTTAAAAACGCCTCCCTATGGAGGATTTAACGTTGGAATGTAAATGGAACATGAGTTACAATGTACGTCAAGCATATTGGGATATGTAATTTTAGATTGTGGCCACAATGCATTACCAGGTAACCGCTGCCCTGAATGGGTGGATGGGGGCAACACCAAAGTAAACTAATTAATTGTTTTCCTCCATTCGATCAACCTCGCGGTGGCTTCTCTGAAAATCCACCGTCAATTAATTCCCAGCACGGATATTTACCCCCAGTGTTTGGGGATATAGTTGTGGTTGCTGTGTAAACAAGTACTTCTATTTTTCTACTAGGACAATGATGATACCGAGTGTGGTAATTGATTGGTTTTGATTAATTTTGTTCATTTTACTTCGCTTTTCTTCCACTATTGGCTACTCATGAAAAGTGATGATATGACGAGATTGACGAAGGGACGCTCACAAGGAACACTCGAACCCGAGACCCCTGGCGTCGTAGCGCGCTGTGCTAACCACTCCGCCACGGAGATAGGCAATTCCATCTATGTTACAAAATGTAGTTACACTTAGGTAAATGATAAAATTGATCCTAATCTTGATATAATATTACATGTTGTATATGAGTGTATTAATTGAAAAAAAATCAATTGGGAAAGGATGAAGGAGGGATTCTAGTAACTTCTTTCGAAGCATAGGAGTATTATATGTAAAACGTCTCCCCAAGAGCTAATATTTGCAACCGGGGGAAGAGGGGATTCTCCTTCACCCACTATTCAAATACCACCCTGACAAAAACCCAACGTGGAATATATACAGGGGATGGACAAAAATATGGAAACACATGCGAAGAAAAACCGAAATGCTGTAGCTAATAAGATGCAGGACCGCCTTTAGCTTCCAAAACGGCCTGTAGTCTCCGAGGAATGGACAAATACAAGTCCTGGATGGTGGATAATGGGATCTTGCACCATTCTTCATGCAAAACATTGTCACAATTCTTCTCAGTGTCCTTCTATCTCTGTCACTCGGTGTACATTTTCGTCCACGTAAGTTGTTTATCTGATTATGTCATCATGATCTTGGATAGAGTCCCTCTCGATACGCCACATAATATGGCTACTTTGGTAACAGAAGCGCCCGCAAGGCGGACACTAACGATTTGCCCTCTTTGAAACACTGTCAGCTCGGACATGATTCAGTATCAACTGCACTGCACGCTATCTACAGTGCAACTGTCGACTCCTAACAGTCCGACAGGGTCCTATCTCACGGCGCAAAAACAAAAGAATGTCGCACCGTGTCCAATTTCAAGTGGAAAAATTTCGTCGATGCCACGCGTTCCGATGTCGTCGTGTTTCCATATATTTGTCCATCCCCTGTAATAGACTGGCGAATTAGCGACCTGTTGTTGGCGCGGATGTAATTATATTATTATTATTATTATTATTATTATCCACCGTCAACCCACTCATTATGTTAATGGAATATTTATTTTTTAGTTTGTCATGTCTCGATGCTCCGCTTAAACACGAAGTATCCTGAATTCACCTGAAAAAAAAAAATATCATAAAATGGACAGCGGAATTAGTAAATTTTATCAGACGTTATAATTGGTTTACTCTTCGACCCAACAGTTATTAAGATTAATACGATTAGAATAAATACTTTTGAAATCTTTGAATACAGTGGTGTGCTGAATAAGTGTTTTAAGCTCGGAGAGGCTAATCGGGACCGAACCTACAGTTTGAAGTGGGATCAAAGACACTGAAATTTGCCTATGCAGATGATCGAACCCAGATTCTCCTGTTGGCCATATATGGTTATGATTGCCCTTTCATTCATCCAATTTTATGAACATTCATGCTCATCTTCACAATTAGCCAAAAGTGGCAGAAAAGAGAAGTAAGTTCAATCAAAGCCGTAGAGCATTAGGTATTTCAATCGTGGTTAACGGTCCAAAATGTTCGTATGTGGTTCCCAGAGCCGTCGTTAGGGGTGTTCGACGCGTGCCATCGCCCAGGGCCTCGCGCTTCCGAAATATACATTATATAATATTATATTGACATTAATTTCTTGTGCAGACGTGATTACATTAGAATAGAAGAAAGAAAGTGAAGGAAAACGCTGTTAGCGATAGAGCTATAACCAGAATTTTGTAACTGGGACTACAAGGTAGAAGCCCGATCTGTCCGACGACGTAACGCAATTGAATTCCATGTTTGTGACCAGAACCTTCGACCGATTTCCTGTCATAAACTATTACCCGAGAGAGTACAGGCGCCATGACGTGATTCTTTGTGTATTAGTAGCCGAGACCCAAAATTTTAGGGTGCACATGTTTGGCCTCCCGCGCTTGGATTTTACGACATAGCAAAGTTGAGAGAAGATGAAAAGAAGAGGATTAACCGTGACAGGGAAACTTGTTCTGGATCGATATTCCCTTTTGTGTGAAAGACGACCGAAGCTGAAATCGTAAAAAAACATCTGGAAATACTTTAATTTTTTTCCTCAAAACCCCTCCTAGAGAAGCGACGTATAGGGATAGGACAATTTGAATAAGTAACTCCCCCCCAGTGCATTGTCTCAATGTTGATCCACATAATCACCCCCCCCCCCCTTATATCTCCAAACTCGACCAAGCATTCCTCAGTTAGGATTTCCACATCGAAAACTGCACAAGATAAAAAAAAAGTTTTTCGAAGGCTGGTAGTGCCGAAACAAGACCTACCAAAAGTTTATTAAGAAAAATTGTTTGTCTTTATGTCCTCTTCAGGCTTCCAAACTTAGCGGTAAAAATGTGTGCTGAGGATGTGGTAAGGAGGGGGGTGGAGGTGTAGGAACATGGAGTGCATAATTTTAGGAGGAATGAACAACGTCTACATTTTTACTTTTCAAAATACAAGGTCCTCGCGGGTGTGACTCGCGCAGGGCCTCGCGTTTCCTAACGACGGCCCTGCCGGTTCCAAGAGCGCTAGGTTGGCAACAATGAGTCATTTATGACAGCCTACCCTGGTCTCCTTTTTGGTAATCAATTTTCCTATTCCTTTAAGCTTATTTTCATGCAAACAGCCTATATAAGCTCCTTTCCGCTCATTTAGCAGCAAGCAAGAGGCTTTATATAGCGGAGGTGTACACCTTCCGTTCTCTCGCTACTTACTTACCATGCATTACCATTTAGCCAATTATGCGCCAATCTCCTCACCTAGGGACGCGAGTTGCTTCTATTAGCGATATCGTTAACAGGGGGTCTAACAAATGCTTGTCGCAATGACGTACTCGTGGAAAGTTTCCGAGCAGCTCGAACTTGGGGAAGAAATGGTCGCACTGGACCTTTGGCGACTGCGGCGCCATGATTTATCGCCTAGGGGTTCTGAGGGGGTGAGAAATGAAATTTTTGGGGATGCGATGTTAAAAATAAAGAACACGTGAAACTTGCTTAAGTCACTACGTCAAATACCAATCAGCTTTTAGTACACTTCTGTGAGAATATGCCAATGAAACGCAAGACTCCTATACTCTGTCCCAGGAAACTGTGGAGCAGACGAATGAAAACGAGTCCTCTGCGCAAAGCCCGCACTGCTTCGCTCCTCTCGCTCGCATTCTCCCCTTCTCTATCGTTACGCGCGACGTTTCTCCATAGATTTCTGGGACAGCAACAATCACATGTTTTGCAATTTGAAACGTACAAAACTTGTTTAAGGCAGATTAATCACATATTTTGTACCTTATGATGGAAGGAACAATTATTAACAACAATGCTGACGGAAGAAATACTACAGCCACTGATCTTTGTAGAGACTGCCGCCAATATAGGAGCTTCTCTTCATATTAGGACCAATGGTTTGCCTGTTACATACAATATTAACAGTCTCACTTCAACATTTTACATTTACACTCTTAATATGACATGTTTTTAATAAAGCCACAACGCAATATAACATTAAAAAGGTTAATAATATTTTCGTTGAATAGGCTATGAAAATAAGGCACGGAAGGGGATGCGGAAGAAAATTAAAGGGTGTGCAAGCACCCCTTGACGCCGCCCCTGGCCTTTTACCTGAGCTAGCAAAGTAATTTCTGAAAATTCTCTTCTTTCGAAAAATCATTATGAAGTACTAAATTCTGAAAACTTAACATCTGCGTAATATTCCTTCGACCGTATTGAAATAAATCTTCGTGTGCTTTACTTTCGTTGTTATCTAAATAGGTATACGTGACAGAATAAACGACATCCCCAACGAGATCCAGTGTCTCATGAGACAGTTGCACAATTACTCCAAAAGTTGATTAAAATCATTTGCAATGACACGTGAACTTATCTCCCCAGACAGCAGTGGAATTTCTCGATCCGTTCCTCACCCGTTAGGAGCATTCTGGCACTGTTTTCTCACCTCGTAGTCATAACTTTTTACTGGTTAAAGATCGTCGAAATAGCATTCACCATTGCATTTCTAGTGAAATTCTAACCTGTTTTGATATATCACATAACCACTTTCCCAATAAAAAAATGTTGAGTTGAATTCAATATGGCGGACGTCCGCTTGGAATTCGTCAATATGACCCCAACCCCCCCTCACGAAACTTATCAATCACTTCCATTGTTATTGTCCCAGTTGGTTCACATATATTGACGTTGGACTAACAATTAGGTGCATTTAAAAACACACGATTTTTTTTAGATAGGCGTCTTGGTTATTCCAATAACGATATGTGTGGGTGTTGTCCATCATTTGCATAGTGCACGGTAGAGCCTAAGAAATCCTATAGTAGCTCCATTTTAAAGGTGATCTAGCTCTTTAATGCTAATCTAGGTTGGCAACACTAGCCAAGTTGCAAATATTTTCCCAAAGAAGCTTGATGCTACGCTTTGGTATATTGGCGTATGCGTATGCGAAAATGCAAATGCCTGCTGCAAACCTGAGGCGCCGATAAGTTTCTGTCGCGAAGCAAATTCGATTAAAAGCTTGTTCCGCCCCCTGTTTTATGTTCAGGCGAGATTATTAAATCGAAAAGAACGGACGTCAGAGGTGTATACATTCGCACTTCCCTGCTGTTTCAACCCGAGAAAGCTCACGCAATCTGTGAGAGACGGAACTTAATAAATTGACGTCACCAGAGGAGGGAGTGTGCATTGGATGGTTAACAAAAATTACTATTTATTTTAATTAATGAAAAACAATAATCAGTTAGAAGTTCCGTAAAGCTTACCGTGAAAGTCTAACAAACTGTCTGTTATTTCCGGTCTGACGGTTTTCACGCGTCTTTTACCTGTGGACGGAAGTTTTAGGGAATTTTTTTAAAAAATCAGAAAAATACACTATTAATGGTATCACAATGTGTTATATTTCAAATGAAAGCTTAGATTCTGTTCTAATAGATAATTCAATTAGATGTTACATTTTTATAATTTACACATTGCAATATTTATTGAAAAATTACATATTTGTTTGTATTTTTGATAAATCAGCAAAAACACGTACTGTGCGCGTTATAAAAAACAACGAAATAACGGTAAGCCTTTACCCAACCAACATAAGATGCTCTCTGGTGGCGAAAAGTAGAACTATCTCCAAGCGTGTGCAACGACAATCGCATAAGGTTCGGGCAACTAAATTTAAACGCAACGGAAATACGGCGATCGTATCCTAGCCGATTGGCGACCGGAACGGGTGTTTTTCTCTGCTCGCATCATACCCGATTCCCGACCGGAAAGTGTTAATTTTCAAAAATAAGCTTGATGTTGGTGCTGACGATGAGGATGAATGATGAACTGATTAAATGAATGATGGAAAAAACACAGTAATGCCTTTGCCGTGGTTCATTCGCACGTTAAGTGGTCGACTTTCTATCTCGCCACCGAAGTCCCGGGTTAGAGTCTCGGCACATGAATCATTAGTCACCCGCATCGTCGCTATTAGCCAAGCTACGCTAAATGAAAAGAAAAAAAAATGCGTACGTCTGACTTGTGCGTTACGCTGACCAATCCGCTACGAAGGCATACGATTGTTACGTTCTACTGCATAATTTTGGTGAATAGTAATTATGATAGTGTATTTTTCAAAGGAGGAACCTTCCATTACGAATTTCCTATCCCCTTAAATTCCTGTACCGTTACTTTCTAAGTTATTGTACAGTCACAGGCAAAATAAATGGGCCACCTAGATCCTGAAGCGCTCGCTTACCTGCAAAGCGTTATGTGCGTTGCCTAACTCTACAGGATAAGTGGATTTTAACAGCAAATTCCCAATGGCAATTTCTAACACCGCCTTAGAGTTAGGAACACACATGGCGCCTTTAACGGAAGCGACAATTTCAGGATCTAGGTGTCCCATTTTTTTGCCGGTGACTGTACATATATCCCCCCCCCCCCTTCCCATCTCAGTCACGGAAATTGGAAGGATTTCGCCATTTGCCAACACTCGAGATCCATCCTTTCATCAGCACGGTTTTGTTTTCCCAATACTCCAAGTGATGTGTTGGTGATATCTAGATATGCTTGCTGCTTTCGCTTCTCCCGCTTATCGGAGATCTGCCGGCTTTGCTCTCTTATCTTTCCTTTCAACTGCAAGTACATTTGTAGCTAAAATTGGGGGCGAGTGTTACACGCGGTCCCTGCAGAACGTGGAAGGCAGAAAAAAATGTACTGATGGAAAGGAGGAAGTGGGTCAAAATTGAAAAATCATGTGTCGCAGTGAAACATATATTGGCACCATTTTTACGGTCATCGTAAGAGACAGAGTCAAGTTTGAAAAAGAGAGAGAGAGAGAGAGAGAACTGAGGAGAGGAGACAAAAAAAAGAAAGGAAACCGAACAAGAAACTAATAAGGGAAACGAGATAAAGATAAAAGAACCAAAGAAGAGAGAGATAAAAGGAGGAAGGCGGAGATAGGTGGACAGGCAGGCAAAGGGACCGAGAGAGAGATGAAGAGAGAGAAACTGGGACAAAAATAGGAGGTGATACACAGAGAGAGGGGAGGGGATAACATGAGAAAGTGAGAAAATAAACGGAACGAGACAATAAAAAAGAGAGAGTCAACAAGAAAACGAAACGGAAAACTGTAAAGACAACAAATTAGCAACCGATGGAATATGAACGAATCAAGAACCAAAAGGCAAAAGGAAGTTGAAAATCCGAAGTTACAAGTAGTAATTTTTTGTTATTTTATGCCGGTATTCTGCAACTTT
Source organism: Lepisma saccharinum (assembly GCF_977018435.1). Lineage (NCBI taxonomy): Eukaryota > Metazoa > Arthropoda > Insecta > Zygentoma > Lepismatidae > Lepisma > Lepisma saccharinum. The sequence goes on from NC_139231.1 coordinate 108,816,656, forward strand.
TTGAGTAATCACGAGGATAAGAATGAATAATGATTAGGTGAAATTGGTAAATGGGCATTTGAAAATAAAGACAGGACTCGAATCCTGAATCCTGGTGAGATCGCGAGTACACCATGTGTTATGGACTCCTGTTCTTTATGTTACCAATAGCGTGCTCGTGGATTTTCAGGAAGGTCCACACCCACGTAATAAAACGTAAAGCAAGGGATCAAATGCCCCTTGGTTCTTATAGGCAGTACGCCAATGTACGTAACAGATTTTTTCGCTTTGCCACCACGCTTTACACATCCCACTTCATTATACTAATGAAAGTACCTCCAGCGCCCAACAAAAATACCACCGAAATTAAATCTTCATAAAAGTTATGTAGCAATTCAATATTGCAATTCCAACATTTTTTAATAAATCATATGTTTGAACATTGTACAGGAAATGGTAGATGGAATAATGGTACTGGGATCGGTAATTTTTTTTAAAAAAATCTGTTTACATGAGTTTTTAATTTACCACCGGCTTTAATAAAATTGTAACGGAAATGCGGGTAGGCCGTCCGCAAAACATGGTTCGTTTAATAACTTTAGAACTGTAAAAGAGTTGTGTATTGGCACGCTTCGCACACGGTTTAATAAAAAGAGAAAAAATTAGTGGGCAGATATCAAATTAAATAAAAATCAATCATGTCATCTAACTTCCATCACAGCAAATACGCAGCAAAAAATTAACTTCTTACAACTCCAGGTTTCCATCAATCAAAATGGTGTACATTTATCGAAGAGCATTTCATCATTAGCAATGAATAACCCCCATCTCTCTCCGTGTGTGCGCGCGTGCGTATGCGTTTGCGAACATCTTAAGGGACGTCAGTAAAGGTAACATTAAATAGCGATTTTACGGAGTTCAGAAGTAACGTATAAGTGAACAGGTTAATTTGCCCGATGTTTGCGTAAGTATTACAGAAATTATAGCAATAAACGTCATCGCCTTGTAATCAAGGGACCCCGAGATACCCGCTGGAGGCACACAGGGGTTCGGATCCCACTTTAAACTGTAGGTCCAGTCCCGATTAGCCTTACTGTGCATAAAGTAGACATAAAACACCAAACCAACCAACCAACCGAAATTATAGCAATAAACAGTTTATGATATTCACTTTGACGTCAGCGATGCAGGGAAGTATGGGAAATGTGACCGAAACTACACACCAAGTCATGCAAGGTACACGAAGCGTGTAGAAAAATAGACCTGGTGTTTAATAACACTTTTGGTAGTCTTATAGAAGTGGAGATCTAAAAATGATTTTCCTTTTGGTCAATTAATCCGTTGTGTGTGTGTGCGTGTGTACGTGCGTGCATGTGTATTATGACATTCCTTTATGTGTTAATTGTAAAAGAAGATCATGCCTTCATGCAGTTTCGTCGGTAGTTAGGACGGCGTGATTTTCCCAATCAGGAAGTCCGAGGTTTGAATCCCACATAATGCATGGAGTATTATATTTGCTCGTCCATCTGTTTAATCAATTATTATTTATTCTCAGTCCTTCACCGTGGCCGTACGGTCTAAGGCGCAAGCTTTGGGCTCCGGCTAGGGGCGCACACAGGTTCGAGTCTTCTGGGGGGAAACGCAACAAATTTTCCTAAGATATCGGCCTGTGTGTGGGACAGGTGTCCACCCACCATCGTGAGGAAATTTAGGAAGTACAAATGAGTAGCGTAATCCCATCATAGAAAACCTACAACAACAGCTAGGGGTTCGTCGTGCAGACCACACGTCACCCCGTAACTGGTTGAAGTGGAAGTGAGGCCGGCGGTCGGTAGGTAGGCACTGAACCTCACGGGTTGTTACGTCACGGGCTATTGTTCTTATTTATTCTCATCGGCGCAACGATAATCAAAGTTTAAATTGGTCACTACTTCTATGCATCAATAAATTTATTGAAGCGTACGGAAACAATTACAAGTAATTAATTGAGATTCAATTCAGATAAAATAGCTTAAAAGTTAAGTCAAGTTGATTTCTTGCTGATGTAGAGATAAAAAAATCTTACACAATATAAACGTACAAAAAGTTACCAGCAATCAAAGTTCAGATTTCGCCACTATATTGAGAAATCTTGGTCAAATTTAGGTTTCCCCATTATTCCATGCAGATGTGAAAGTTAAAGAGAATCTGAGAAATTGTTGTACTCGCTGGAATGAATATTTTCGTTTCTTTCTTACTTTTCGAGTATAAGACATTTGACTTCACTTGTTTCGTGATCAGCGATCAAATTGATTTGTAGTTGGAAATGAAATTGAATTTTCTATTGAAGAATTTAGTTAAGTGGCCCTAAGCTAAGAAGAAATGAAAATGGAAAGATGGAAACAGGAGTTGATCTGAGAAAGTTAGGAATGGCAGAGTAAAGAGAGACATTTCTTTTTGGACAAAATACATCTCTTTTCGACATCCAAGAAACAAGACTTGGATTGTATATTTCCCCGCGGAACTCTCTATTGAATTCCATTAAACAGACTTCATTTACTAAAGCACCTGAGTCCAGCTACTGCCACATTTAACAGATGAGCGAGTGAAAGATTAAAGTCTATCTCTTTTTTGTTACATTTTAAACACACCATCTCGCGAACAAAAGTCTTTTGTTTAATGGCAATCGTCGTCCAGCACAAAGCAATGCAGTCACTGAGAACTTCAGTCTCTCCGCTGGACGGCGCTGCAGGCGTCAATCAAAGCCTTTCCTTTTGTTGCACAGACTCTTGGCTATTTACTTGTAATTTCGCACTCGATTCACCGAAAATGATTTCACCTTTTTTGTTTAAAAAAAAGAATCTGTGGTTTTGTCTCTGCTGTAAAGAGAAGGTCTTTGCTATAATCGACAAAAAAAATGCGAGGGGAACGTTGAGGAATCTGTGCTAAAAATGCAGTTACCATCTGCTTTCAGATTTAAAAATGTTAAAACATTGAAATACAGAGTGAGTCGTCATTCTCCCTTTGCGTTATAATTTTTGCCTACCTAAATCAAGACAAACTTTGAGAGTTGGGGGGAAATTTTGCTCACGGAGTTTATGCCTTGTGACCTTTCACAAAAGTTAACTTTTGAAAATAATTTGGAATACTCTCTCATGAAACCATTTACTTTTAAAATGAAATTAGAATGTAAACACATCAAGTTCTGACCTGTTTTTTTGCATTTTGCACTCTACTTCTCAAGCTATTTTTTACCTGTTGTTCTCTTAGGATAGTAATTAGTTTAAATGTATTTACGAGTATTGTATTTACTGTCAAAAACATGTGACTATTACTTTTTCTTAGAGTCCAAGGAGGGAGCGGTAACCGACCGAATAGACCCTTCTCGTAACTCCCACGGTTTTCATGATAGATACGTGTATCGGATTAAGACGTTTCTATTTTTTTAAACGATTGAATATTAACTTCAAATATTAACTTTCTTGTACTAATTTTAACTTTGAGATATTTCCAAATCTACTCATAGTCAATAAGTGTAAGTTACTGCTTTCTATGTATCATATCGTAGATATTTCTATGAAAATCTCATAATACGGGCTGCTTCAAAATGATGTGAACGATTTCAACTCCTTATATTTTTTTTATTTCTCGTCCAAATTACTTTAAATTTTACATGTAATTCATAAAACTCTCCAAGTTTTTTTGATAAAATTTTGAACACAGTATCTCACAAATGTTCTATGTGCGACCCCTTTGTTACCCTGCATACATCAATACGGTAATCCGATTCCGCCCAGACCCGTTTCAACATGTCTGCAACAACAGTTTGCACTGCAGCAGTAATGTGCTTTTTCAGTTCATTAACATCTGCGGGTGGAGGAGGTTTGTACACAATGTCCTTTAGATGTCACCACAGCAAAAAATCACAGGGGGTTAAATCCGGGGATCTTGGTGGCCAACATAGTAACTGTTGATCATTTTGAGTGGATCGCCCAATCCAGCGGTCTGGCAGTCTGTTATTAAGGTAATTTGTAGTAAGCATGTTAGGAATGTTTGTCCAGTCAGAGTTTCTTCGTGAAAGAAGTACGGACCGTACACTTTGGTAGATGAAATGGCGCAGAACACATTATTCTTCGGTGAATCACTCACAACTTCAACAATTTGACGAGGATTCTCAGTCCCCCAGATGCGAACATTTTGCTTGTTCACTCTTCCTGTCACATGGAACGTAGCCTCATCACTGAGACAAAGTTTGTCAATAAAATCATCATCACCACTGCATAACTCTAGAAATGACTCACAAAAATGTTTGCGGGACGTGTGATCATTAGGTGTTAAATGTTGTAACAACTGCACTCCATAGGGATACATCTTTAAACGCCTACGCACTACGCGCCAAACAGTTGCTCGAGGCATTGTTAGCTCTTGACTCACTCTCCTTGCAGACTTTTGGGAGCTGCATTGAAAACTAGCTCGAACTCTCTCGACATCTGCCTCAGACGTGGACGGTCTACCGGACGATTTTCCTTTGCAAATGCATCCCGTTGTCTTGCATTTATCATACCACTTGCGTATCGAGTTCTTGGATGGTGGTTCTTTACGAAATTTCGTAAGAAACTCACGCTGAGCACTAACAACAGACCGACAAACGTAAAACTGTAGGACACAGGCAGCTATCTTGCAACTTATCACCCTGCCACCTAGTGGAGAAATTTGGAACTACTACGACCATTGCAAACAAAACTTGAGGATATGGTTGAAAGTATTTACATAGAACTTTAATTGTTGATAAAGTTTTATCGCTCCTGGAACAGTTTCTTATCGTTCAAACAATTTTGAAGCACGCTGTATTCTTCCACTACTTATTTTCTTATCATTTTGTTTCCGTGTAGTTTCTTTGAAGATTTTCACCTTCCTTCCTTAGAATATGAGGCCTCAACCCGTTCTTTAAATTTGAAATCTCAATGTGAATCGATACAAAATCTTCTGCCATACGTCAGGAAAAGTATTATAACACCATTAAGCCTTGTTTCCATGATAATCAAAAGCTCAATATGCTGACCAAGGTAGAATTTATTTTATTTTATAACAAAACTAAACGTTACGTTTTATGTTTTAAAATAAAACAAAATCTACCTTGGTCAGCATATTGAGTTTTTGAGGGAAAAGTATTATCAGCTTTATGCAATAACAATAATAATTACTGATTAAATTCATATTTGATAATTTCACACACCCTAAAAATGTCTTTCTCTGCTTTTCCTCGAGCTGAACTCTCTCACGACCTCTAAGGAGTCTAGAGATGAGGCGATGTTGTTGTGTATAGACAATAGAGAACTTGTCAACCTTGTCAAACGAACGGATGATGTAGCTCTACTGTGCTCCGCAATTTCTGTGTAATTTATAAAGTTTTTAGTGAGTTATGGCGACTATTCTAACGCATGGAGAACTTTAAGTACCATAGCATTACGCACGAATAAGAATAAAAATTGAAGATTAAAATTGGTAAACGCTGTAAGTGCCACAGTAATTCAAACACCGTTTTCCACGTAAAACTGTGAAATGTGCCATTCTTTATAATGTGGTAAACGTGAAATGTGGCTGGTAGCCCTCTAAGTAGTTCAAAGGGCGTGTAAAGAGGTCACTAGTGTGAACGTTCTTACGGGCTGATGTGCGGAACGATGCGATTTCCCAACACTTTCGCTTTTGGCACTTACAACGTTTACCACTTTTAGTCCTCAATTACTCTCCAAAATTAAGCACGGATACAGAAATTCAATCACTCTGTTCGAGTGACTTAGCAGAATGTAAGAAAATAGGTGTTATATGGGACAAGTTGCTACCCGTTCGATATATCGCTATGAGCTCCTGCATGGAATATGTTGGAACCGTATCAAGGCAGCAAGTGAAAGTGCAGTGTTGTGAGTGCATTATTTTATGCCATTTAAAATGTGCACAGTCGAAAGAAACAGATGTATAATATATGAAATCCACAGGCCAAACTTGGCGTTGTAAATCTTGTTCCAAAGCGAGACAAAGTAGTCAAATAGTAGAATCCAGAGTTGCCAACTCTTACTGAACTTTACAAAATAATCCAGGATCTAAAAGAATAAGTTACGAACATAAAGAAAGTAAATATTGAAATTGAACGTGAACTTGATAAATCTCTGGATTTATCTAATTTGCCTTTTTAAATATAGCCATTTCAGAACTCTAAAAGAAATTGTGTTAGGCTTATCAACCTTTGTAAGAGAGCGCGCCAGTTTTTTTTATATATTTTTTTATTTTAAGCTTCCTGAATATTCTAAAATCAGACGGCTACCACCCGATATATTTGAAATATTTGACGTATTGATTCAAAATGCAACGTTTAACTAGAATTTAAGGTCGGATAAGAACAGTTTAGTTTTATTGACCACAAAATTTAGCCTTTTCCATCTACTTTTCTTACTTCTATTTATTTACAGTTTTTAAAAATAAGCCTCATGGGACGCGAGACCCATTTCGCCCACTCCTTGCTACACCTCTGACAGTGACAACTACGACGTCAGTAATTCCAGGTTCGAATCCCGGCCTGGGCATGAGTGTAGTTTGTGAGTGTCCCTTCATCAATTTCATCATGTTACTCATCTTCATCTTCGAGATTAGCCAAAACTTGCAGAGGAGCGAAGTAAAATAAACTAAATCAATCAGTCTTTTTCGTTTTTGTGAATCCTTCTCACTCACACATTTGTTTTCTTGCACTCATCATGCTCTACTTTTTCCCTCATTTGTTCCTACTTGTTCCTTTGAAACTTAGTCCCCCAGGTTTGCCATTCAGGTAGATCCACCATTCCGAAGTTCCTAGTCGCAGTAGCGTAGCAGTGCCTCTGAAATTTCGAAGATTCGCTAATATAATATTCTTTATACAGGGTGTATCATAAGTAATAGCGCAAACTGACACAGTTGAAAGTACAAGATAATAGAAGCAAAAAGGTCTCAGTAAACATTGATCTGCAAACGAGCTGTTTTCGAGATAATTGCGAAAGTGTGGTTACAAGCCGCTACTGACTTCATTGTTTGTAAACGTCGTCCTAGTTGGTAAAATGATAATAATGTGTGCGAATGTGTGGTTAGAAGCCCTCACTGATTCCATTTTGTAAACACCGAGTGCTTTACTTCTTGCGCGTTCAGAGGTTTGCTCTTTGTTTACAAAACAGAATATTTCCGAGAGGTGGCGTTGTAATCAAACAGGATGGATACATTTAGTACACAGTCTAATCGTACTGTGGGAGTCACGTCAGTTGTGCTGTACTGCGTAGTAAAAATGGGACCTTACAGCTTCGACGAGTACATTTTACCAACTAGGACGACGTTTACAACCAATGAAGTCAGTGGCGGCTTGTAACCACACATTCGCAATTATCTCGAAAACGGCTCGTTTGCAGACCAATGTTTACTGAGACTTTTTTGCTTCTATTATCTTGTACTTTCAAATGCGTCAGTTTGCGCTATTACTTATGATACACCCTGTATATGAAAAAAGAAATTATGTTCATTTTTTTTAAAAGAAGGACAATAACACCCTTTTTGCTAACCCTCTCAACTTAGAAGCTGCTGTTGAAGAGAACCAACCATCTCGATCCTCGTCACATTAATTGTTTATTGTTTTTCATTGCTGCTCGGTTTCATTATGAATATGGACGAAAATGTCACCGTCTGAAATTGCGTTTCACTTTCGTAACAAACAAGTCCTGAGCATCGTTCATCAGCATAGATTGCTCTTCCTGCCTCTGAGTACACGACGCAGACATCAAAGAACAGGACGAGAGCCACATGTGACATATGCATTCCAAATGTGACTCGTCATTTCAGAAGGAAAAGCAGAACATAATTAATGATGTCTGGTAGTGAGGGGGATACTTCTTCTATCATTATGCAAATGATGACTGTTAAAAAAAACGTTTGATAGAAGAGTGGATCTAGTTGACGAACCTTGACAAGGAAATATGAGTCTGGCTAAGGTAAAAATGGTGAATTCACCTGACGTGAAATGCAATACGACTGCAAACACATTATAACGAATATTCACGGTCGTGCTTCCATCTCGTTACCAAAGACTCGCCGAGGAATACCAGGTCGGGAGCGGAAATTAGTGAAAAGGAAGGTTTTGATAATAAGGACGAACATGTAATGAAACGTCGTACAAAGCAGAACGAGAATATCTATAACTGTGTATGTATTTCGTATCTATTACATAGACGTACTTCTACGGGATCAAAGCAACATTTAAAGGACATTTTCAAGTTGAGAGAATGGAGCGAAGGCTCCCATTCGTCAGTTTGAAATAACAAGGGAACTTTTTAACGAGTTATGCTCGTGTTTAATGCCATGGAGTTGTTTATGCAAGAACAAATGCAGGTTGGAGACAGTGGTTTTCCTTATGGGGATCAAGGTTATACTTTCTCAGCACAATAGAAACTTCAGTTAATTCTTACCATGCAATTATTTTCCTTAAATATGGTAATTAACTAGTTATGAACATCCTTGCATGCTGTTTATTCCTACCATTATAATGAATGATATTCAACTTGACGTCATCACGCAGTAAACTTTGGTGTTAAGGAAGGTGTATAAGAAGCCTTCTTACAGTGAGAAATTTGCTGTACGCATATTTTGTACGTACGCATTTCTCATATGATCATGATAATCATACCTTGAATCACTTCGGCAAAGATTATACGCAGAATGCTTATCCTGCATGATTTCAACGCAGGATCTGATCCGTTTGCCCGAAATATGGCGCAATGAATTGTGGGGGAAGTTGTTCGCTAATATCACCCATTGCTTCTTATTTAGTGTGTTCTTGTTGTGTGAAACAGAGGCTGTAATATTTCCGGATTTTCTTACTTGTTTGAGGGGGGCTTTTTCACTACACGATGTGTATGCAAACAGTCATTATGAACCTGAATGTAATTCAAAATTGCCGCTGTCTGCCGATAGGGTTCTTTGAAATGCCACAAATTATCTTTTTCAGAAATTAAACGTTGCCTCCTTGTAGAACTTGAGCATATCGTTCCTCGTCCAACGTCTGTAACCCCCCATCTCCCGAAACTTTCAAAATAACAGAACGTCAAGGCTCTCCTCTAATGGCGCACTTGTAATGTCATGGCCTTGTAATCAAGGAGTCCAGGGTTCGATACTCGGTGGAGACACATTGTCTCTTCTTATACACCTTCCTTAACACGGGCGAATGTGTTTGCCCGACTTCATGCTGTTTTATCCCAAAGTTTACTGCGTGGTGGCGTCAAGTTGAATATCATCCATTATAATGGTAGGAATAAACAGAATGCCACTTAAAACTTCAGGCCCATGCCCTATTAGCTTACCTGTGCATAAAGTTGACTTAAAGCAAAACTCCAACAAAATTTCCAATGTTTTCTCAGTATGCTCCCTGATTTACTGATTAATGATGAGCGTCAAGATCAATCTAAGTAACCAAAAATCCTCCGAGTTGCCAGAAATTATTATCATTACACACTTAACATAGAATGCCACTTTTGGCTAATCGTGACAATGAAGATGGGTGATGAATTATTGATGAAGCGACACTCGCAAAGTACTCACATACCCAGGCCTGAATTCGAACTCGCGGGAGAACGAAATTCAGAAATCAAGTCACAAACAACCTACCTGATGGCGCAGTGGTAGCGTCGTCGCCTTGTAATCAAGGGCTCCCAGGTTCGATACCCGGGTGAAGGCACATACTGGTTCGGATCCCACTTTAGGTTCAGTCCCGATTAGCCCTACTGTGCATAAAGTGGACTTAAAACACCAAATCAATCAATCAATCAATCTGTCGAGTGTTCTGTCGGTACCGTACCTACGCGCTGTCTCGTACATGAACAACATATCTAACATCGGTACAGATATCCCTTAATACAGGGAAATCCTACCAGATTTTGCTTTCCCGTAACTGAATACAACAGAGACCACCGAATCCGGTACCCGTGCCAGGGTTGATACATCGGATCATTAGAACATTCTCCAAATAACACCCAATTGTCAACCTCACTGGACTGCATTTTGCAGACTAACGAAACTCTGGCGTCTGGACATATGCCAATCTTCGTACGACTGTGAGGGTGTCCTGTGTTTTGTCCTTATTTGTGCCGAGTGCCCCTTTACAGCCTCAGATTTAAACTGAAGTCAGAATATTCTAGACTCCGAAATTACAGTTGTATTCTTAGTTATATTTTAGATAAGGTAAGGAATTTGACTCCGTGACGGGTGCAAAATAGCCTAAGTGCTGACGCATCCAAAATTTTAAATTCAATCAATCAATCCAAATGACACGCTCGTAGGTCGAATCACGATACATGCTCTTGAAAATGTTTACCGGGTTCGCCTTATGAAACGTGCACGTTTTGTAGAATTGTTTTGTATTGTATCCTATTTAATTAGGAAATGTCTTGTCTTTAGCAGCTGAACGTATGCAACGTGCCACCACTCGTAACTCCAGGATATGGAGATCCGATTTGGCAACACACTTCTCCTTGCTCCGGCTGGTCAGTTGGGAGCACCAGTTCTCATCCAGGGATCGGGATTAAGACGATCGACCCTTCCTACAGGAAGGAAACCACCGAATTGCGACACGTGACAGTAAATACAATTCCAAATACTTTATAATTTAAATGTCCAAAATCTTTAATCACGAATCGCGCGCGTACATACTGATTCGCACAAGTTAAAATTTATAATTTGTTGGGTCATGCACGCTCGTAGGCAGTGATAAGTAACTTATTTAACACGAGAGTCCGCGCACCGCCTTCACAGTTAATAGCAAGACCTCAACTGCTACCTCAAGCGCGAGGCGCAGCATAACAGATTGTTCTATCTTACAATACTACAAACTCATAACATAAAATAACACAAGAAAAACTGATAATTTGTATAACAGATCAATGTTAATTAGCGATAGTAAGCTAAAGTTCAGTTTGGCAACAATTAAAAATGCCAACGTGGAAGTTTGTACATAGCCAAAAACACGTAGCGTGGTTCCCCCACTCCTAACATAAATAGCCAATAGGAAAACGATATTTTATTGAAAACGAGGGAGAAATACTTTGCTATAATATTACAATATTAAACTATATAGAAAAAACTAAACTGATTTTATCAAATAAATCATATTTGCCCTTGCACATAAAAATGATTAAATAAAGATTTAGTTTATAACGAAGACAAATTACTTCAATCTTGTACATTGTTGAACAAAAATCGATATTAAGAAGAAATGTATTTAACTTGAGCTTAAACAACAAAATTTCCGTGAGAGATAGTAATAATCCTAGCCATTTTGGATTTGCAAAACAATGAAAACGTTGCATATATTATTTGGGATAATTATTAGCCTATAAATTCTGAATAAATGTTGAAAACATACGCAAATAATATTATAACATAAGATAAAACGTGAATGTATGCATGAATTATGAAACAATTAAGTATAAATAATTTAATCCAAGTTCTTAACTTGAAAGTATACGAATAACATACATTCCAATATACGACTGAAATTTGCCTAACATGGCGGTCGTTACACGTAATTCATGGATTATATAGTGACTGTCAACAGCGTAACTAAAACTTATTTTGTTATCATTCTTATCACTTCATAACTACGTGAATGTATCTACAATATTATTGCATTTGATTTATAACTTTTCATTTGTTTCTTACAATTAATGTAAATTAACTTTTCTGCCATCTATTAACGAAGAAAGCTTCCAATCTAATTCACTCTCAATAGGAACGCTTATAACCAATTTTTCCACTCTAAAACTGTCGTGAATAGCGTACTAAAGAGCTGCAGTGCTACAGTGCAATTTTGAAACTATTGTTCCAAAGCGACATCCTGAGAATTCCAGTGTTTACTCCAGTTTGAATTATTATACTATATTTTTCTTATGCCTTATACATTTTGCTTCGTACATAATATGACTTGAGGTCCTTAAGAGTTCTGTCGCGTCTATGTTTCTCTGGCTGAGTACTTGATCGCATTCCCATGCACTGTGGTTGTAAAGTTTGTAATGTTTTTATCTTTGGTAAAGGGTGTGAATGTAACTGGATTTGTAATTGTAGTTGTTGCAAGTCTTACATTCGTTCTTGCACGTCCAGTACCAGCATTTGAAGCATGGTAGAAGAGACAGTTCTTCTTCTGCCTTCATTTTGCTTAAGAGGCGTCTATTTGGCGCTCTATACCTTGTCATTGTATGTGATTCAAATAAGGGCTCATCTTTATATGAGTTTTTTTATCTTGGAGTGTCAGGGTGAGTAAGGCTTCAGTAACCATTTTCAACATACGGGAAGTTCATTTCATTGATGGTCCTTTAATGGGAGGTTTCCGGGAACATACTGTAGTTCTTTTAACCTGTAATAATTTGAAGAGTCTGTTCATTGCCAAGAAGTTCTACAGGGTGGCCCAGAAAAGGTAATCGAAATGTAGAACCGTTGTATTATGTGTTCGGTTACCACCCTGTATATCCACACTATCTTGTAGGCTAAACTTTTGTTTTTTGTGAGTAGGATACATCACGTCCGAATTCAAAGACTGTATGTGGATGGTGTGATGTGGTGCAGCTTTAACAGGAGGAAAGATGCAGCTGGCTACTTGAAGAAGTTAGTATAGTGTGAGAACTATGGAAATTTTAGGAAAGAGGGGGAGGTATCGCGTCTCAAGTGTCCAACTTGCATGTTACTTTCTTCTTCTGAAATTCGATTACGACAGCTATAGCTGATGGAACTGCAATTTGTCTGGAATGCATCGTAATATACACGTGTCATTTTTCGTCATCGCCTTGTAATCAAGGAGTCCTGGGTTCGATACCCGGTGGAGGCACATAGTGGTTCGGATCCCACTTTAAACTGTAGGTCCAGTCCCGATTAGCCTTACTGTGCACAAAGTGGACTTAAAACACCAAATCAACCAACCAACCGAGATATTAAAATGAAAATCGTCTCTCGTGTGAATTTCGTTCGCATGGGGGCGCAATTTCCGTCTCCATGGCGACAAACATTTAAATATAGCCCTGAAACGGGAAACCAACAATTTCGTGGGATTTCTGTTTCCGGAAATTATCCGGTGGCGTTCGCAGCGAACATATTTCCCCCCCGGTATGTAAATAACGTCGAATTATCTTCCTCAGGAAATGCACACATGGATGTTCGTGTGTTCCCAACTCAACGTTTAGTGATTCTTCCGCTCTTCACTCAGGAAATGCACTTTCTACAGTTTCTACAGTTGCCATGGGCCACGCGAGGAGGAATCGAACCAGTTTGTCGACCCCTTCTAAAAATTTTATCTTTATTTTTTTTTTAAATAAAGAGACAAAACATATTATTTGGATTGTGGATGACAGAAATAAAGTTCAATTAATTACTCTGCCGGCAGAATAATCGAACGATAAAATCAGTTCGATGAAAAGAAATGTGTGTGGAATACAGGGACCAGAACAACACTATACCACATACGGTTCCAAACATGATATTTCTTCATGTGAGAGATAGTCACAGAACGTAAATTTTATGACTAGAATATCCTCATAAATTTCAAGATTTTTCTTGAACGAGGAGTGTAAAAAGTAATAACAAATTCGAATAACTATTCACCAGTATATTAATGGCATGAAATGTGAAAGAAATAGAGAAGAAACAGTTTCTCCGAATGTACACTCATGTGAAGTATCTACTGAAGTCTCTTCAAATGGACCCGGTGGAGGCACATAGTGGTTCGGATCCCACTTTAAACTGTAGGTCCAGTCCCGATTAGCCTTTCTGTGCATAAAGTGGACTTAAAACAACAATTCAATCAATCAATCAATCACTCTCTTCAAACGATAATAATAACGGCAATAAACTAGTTTATTATTATCAATTATACTGTAGCTTAGGGTAATTATTATTTAAAATAGCCTCCCTCCAATAAGGAAAAAATGCTTACTAATTGTTCTTTACTATCTCCGTTTATTTTCCAACCTCTTTATATTTCTCTTTTCTTGTATCCTCTTTCCAAATTTTCTCTTTCCTTCCACACTCTCTTGCAAGTAGTATTTCTACAGTATTTTATATGTTTCTTATTTCACTTCGCTTCTGTACCACTATCTCTCTCTCTCTCTCTCTCTCCATGCGTTTCTCATATTTTCTGTCTCTCACGGTTCGTTCATATCAAGTTCTGGTAACACTGAAACACCTAATTTGTTTTCGTTGTTGTTTCCATATGATGCGAAGGGACAAGTAACCTGAATGCTGACACACACAGAAAAAAATGCCGGCCCCAGTGACGGAGTGGTTAGCACATGGCGCTACGACGTTAGGGGTCCCGGGTTCGAATCCTGGCCTGGGCATGGATGTTTCATCATACCATCACTCATCTTTGCAAATTAGCCAAAAGTGGCACAAAAAGTGGCGCTTTTCTTCCACTTTTCGCTAATCGCTACTATGAGGATGAATGATGATCAGATGGAACAGCACTCACAAGGCAACACCCTAGTTCAGGCAAGGAATCGAACCTGAGACTTGCGGTTGTGATGTCATGAGCCGATCACTCAACACGGTCGGTCACACCGAGGCGGTTAAAGGCAATGGAAATATACAAATTGATTTTGAGCTTGTTTTAAAGTCTGCTTTATGCACTAAAAGACTAAGAGGGACTGGGCCTACAGTTCGAAATGGGATGCGAACCACAATGTGCCTCCAGCTGGTACAGAACCATCTGACTACAAGGCGACGACGTTAAAAAAAACATATTGAATTGCATCTTTTGTAAACATGCTGTATATAAAGAAGAAGTGCTTTATTACTGGGAGATGCAACTCATGACTGTAGATGACAGAAGTTTCGTGGGGACTCTTGGAGGCTTATTTGTAACGCTGTCGGCTTGTAATCCAAAGGTCCTGAGTTTGATCACCGGTGGAGGCGCATTGCACAGTTCATCTGATCCAACTTTATGCTGCAAATTTAGTCCCACATAGCCTGTATGGGCATCATGCAAACTTAAACTGTGACTATGATTGTCGATGAGACAAGAGATCCAGCCATATCTGATTTTTTCCATTGACGAGTTGGCAACCCTGACGTAACCTCCCTGTATCACACACTTGTTGCTCGTCAAAGAGCCCTCGCTCACTGCAGAAGTCTCCTGGCGCGGCCACAGGAGGGGAAATTGGCGGGCATTCCCCGTAATTGAAGCTGATTACGGGCTCAACAGAATTAGACACGAGCTTTTCTCCACGTGTGTTTGTGACGATGGCCAAATTGGGTTCACGCAAAACGCTGACTCGATTTCGAATTTGCGGGACGCGTTGTCTTTCCTGATGTTTCGCTGCGGCGTCGATAAAGCGAAATGAGCAGCCGTTTGATATGGATGGGATAATGAGGAAGGGCTGTTCAGAGCGTGCTGGGGAAAGCAATGCAACCGGAAAGGAAGTCAGTACGAAATGAAATTTGCTGCAATGTTTCTTCGCAGAAGAATTCTTGTTTACAGAGCAATTGTAATCAAGTAGTCCTGGCCTGGCCAGTGATTAAATCGAAGCGGGGAAGGGGAACGCCTGGACTTCTCATTCAGGCTGTACATCAAAAAATAGTTGCCAGCAGGGGTGAAAAAATTCATTCCCCTCTTCTGTTTCCCAGCCGCCAGATGAAAATGTCAGCATTATTCCTCCAAAGGAGCAAGTGCTGTGCATCTATCTGATGTGTTCAGGGTCCGGACCCCCCGAAAGATTTATCAAGTACATAATTAAATAATGAAAATATACTCGTTTAGGATTTGTTGTATAATTTCCTCGGAACTTATTGGAAGACAAGGATTATATTGGGATTATAGGGGTTTGAAGGACACGAAGAACGTATTTAGGGGGTCCAGAGGACCGGACCCCCGAAAAACTTACCAAGTACTAAAATTAAGTAATGAAAATATTAGCATTTGTTGCATAATCGATGGTTATTAATTTCCTTCGAACTTTTAGAAGGCAAGGATTATATTGGAATCATACGGCTTTGAATGACATTACAAAGATGATTTATGTAGACTATTACTCAAAATAATGTTCATAAAATTCTAATCAGAAACTTACTTTTCTCCAACTACATTTAACATCATTTTTGTTATTCGATAAATATTCAATTATTCATCTATTTGACATTAATTTCATTGCCAGGGCACTTGTTTTTATGTAAATTATTCCGATCTTAACTACAGGTTAGCTACGTAATGTATATGCAAAGACTTTTTTATTTAATCGTGTAATAATAATATAATATTAATTTATGTATTGTAATTAGTATTAATTTGATTTAATATAATTATTTTAATTTAAATATTATTATTATTATTATTATTACTAATTTTAAACTTACAAATAAGTGTGAATATTACAGTACTTATTCCCAATTAAGGAAAGATGTTATAAAGGAATATTCTAATGTAAAGGAGCATTACTACTCCTCCTTAGAAAACAATGTTAATGGTGACAAGAATGCTTTTTGGTTTCACTTTAAAAGAAAGAAGAGAGAAAATACTTTCACTGAAATTATTTATGATAACGATGTATTGTTCAAAGAATATGATATTGCTAATAGTTTTAGTGAGCTTTTTCACAAATCTTTCTCAAAAAGAAGTCATGTAAATTTAAAAAATATTAATCTTCATTCATACACCAACTTAATTGATGTACATGTTATCTTGGAAAAGGATGTAAGTGATACAATTAACAAACTAAAAGGCAGGTCTTCAATAGGTCCTGATGGCATACCTAATTTTATTTTGAAAGCAAACAAAGATGTTTTTGTACCATTGTTAACTAAAATTTACAACGTGTCACTTACTTCTGGAATATTTCCAGATATCTGGATAAATGTGTTTATTGTACCTGTAACTAAAAACAAAGATGGAAAAGCCAATGATCTTAATACTTATAGACCAATTACTATATTAAATTCCATGGCAAAGGTTTTTGAACACATAATTGCTGACTATTTGTCTTTTAATTTTAAACAATATATTAATGGAAACCAGCATGGATTTTTTAGAAAAAGGTTTACTATCACAAATTTATTGGTTTTAATAGACACTCTTAAATCTAACATTAGGAAGCAATCCCAGACCGATATTTTATTTCTTGACTTGGCTAAAGCCTTTGATAGTGTCAGCCATCAGCTATTAATTTACAAACTCGACCAAATGGGATTATCACCACGATTTCTGAAATGGTTTTCTAACTTTTTAGTAAATAGAAGTTTCTCTGTTAAGATTGGTGAAACAACTTCTTCTAAAAAAGAAATACTTTGTGGAGTACCTCAAGGGCCGCCACTTGGCCCAATTCTGCTCGCTGCTTTTATCAATGATGTTACATTATGTTTTAAATCTAGCACATGTTTACTATATGCAGATGATATAAAAATTTTTAAGAGTATTTTAACAAATAATGATGTCGCTCAACTTCAGGCAGATCTCGATAGAATGACATATTGGTGCAAGATTAATGAAATGGAAATTAACTTGAAAAAGTGTAAAGTTTTAAGATGTAGTAAGAAAGTTCATTATATAGTCTCCAACTATTTTATTTATGAAAATAAAATCCAAGTGTGCGACAGTCATAAAGACTTAGGAATATTAATAGACTCCTCTCTCATATTTGATGAGCACATTTCAGAAATTTGCAAAAGAGGAAATATAATGCTTGGTTATATATTTTTCTCATGGAAAGTTTTTAAAAAAGAAGATACCCTAATATTCCTGTACAAAACGCTAGTTCGTCCTATTCTTGAATATGCAATTGAATTCTGGTTTCTGACTGCAACCAGTCACCTTCAAAAAGTTGAATCAGTTCAAAAACTTTTTATCAGGTTATTATGCACAAAGTTTAAGAAAAATTACTATGACCAACATTACTCTGAATGGTTAACACAGTTGAATATGTTTTCCTTAAAAGAAATAAGAAAAATGAAAAGGATAAATTTTGTAGAGAAGATATTAACTTTCCAAGTTGACAGTGAATACTTTTTGAATAATATAGCTTATAAAATTCCCAGATATTCCCATAAGATATCTCAATTCTCCCATGCCTAAACAAGGCCAGAGGTTTAGTAGCTGATCTTGTTGAAACCTACAATTTGAATTTATGTTGATGTATAAGATTGTAGGATTCACTGTTTTATTTTATAATTATGTATTATTTTTTTAAAATTTTCAATAACCAATTTTGACATAGTGACATACCTGGTTGTTTAATCTTTATCATCGCTTAAATAAATATGATTATTATTATTATTATTAGAACAATACACAGTTAACTGCACAATATTATATAACAATAAACAATTATTAGTATCAGATATACAGGGTGACTGGTAATTAGATGTATTCCCTGAAAGGGGTTAAAGTAGAGACAATTTGCAATAAATTTGACCATATGATACCCCGTCCGAAAATTAGTAGTTTTCGAGATAATCGAGTTTCTATTGTTTTTTCTAAAAATGACAATTTTCCACATAAAAAGATGAATTGAGAAAAAACTGATAATTGTAGGGAACTTATTTAAGCGTTTTCTGATAGCTAACAAACAAGTGGTTTGTTTAGAAAAAAGTTTTTTCCAAATAACAATCTCATGTAAGTACCGGGTGGGTCTAAACTTACAAGTGATGATAAAAAAATGCACTCTTAGTTTACTTGGCAACGTATTAATAACAAAAATGGTATGACACGAACCGTACAAATTACTTAAATTACTTCCTTGAGTCATCAGCTATCCAACAAGGTACAAATGTTGCTAACATTTACATTTGTGTACAAGAAATAATACTTCATTCATCTTCATGTGTATGGAATCAATGAACAATACAATTAAAGAACATTACACGTCTTGCTCAAAGTGGGCACCTCAGTTACGAATGCAGGCACGTAAGTTTTTACGGGTCATTTGATCTCTTAACTCGTGATGTGATGGTGGCCTTGACGTGTTGACCAGCTGTTAAGATCCTCTCCCTGAGCTGTTCTTGCGAGTTTACCGGTGCCTTGTCATGTGGCTCCAAATGTAAAAGTCGCAAGGCGTCAAATTGAGGGATCGAGCCGGCCAGGGAATCGATCCGCCTCGGCCGATCCATTTGTTTGGGTACTTTTCATCCAGCCACTGTCGCACGCCCAGGCAGAAGTATGAATGGGCGTCATCAACAATCATTTGATCGAGCCATTTTTCCTGCCCCAAATCTTAAATGGCATCACTTATGAACATTTTTTGCGGAACGGGATGGCAATGTTGTTGGAGGATGTGCCTCTAGCTACAAGACGTGACATGATTTATCAGCATGATGACTGCCCAGCTCGATCCCACGATCGATTTGACGCCTTGCGACTTTTACATTTGGAGCCACATGACAAGGCACCGGTAAACTCGCAAGAAGAGCTCAGGGAGAGGATCTTAACAGCTGGTCAACACGTCAAGGCCACCATCACATCACGAGTTAAGAGATCAAATGACCCGTAAAAACTTACGTGCCTGCATTCGTAACGGAGGTGCCCACTTTGAGCAAGACGTGTAATGTTCTTTAATTGTATTGTTCATTGATTCCATACACATGAAGATGAATGAAGTATTATTTCTTGTACACAAATGTAAATGTTAGCAACATTTGTACCTTGTTGGATAGCTGATGACTCAAGGAAGTAATTTAAGTAATTTGTAAGCTTCGTGTCATACCATTTTTGTTATTAATACGTTGCCAAGTAAACTAAGGGTTCATTTTTTTATCATCACTTGTAAGTTTAGACCCACCCGGTACTTACATGAGATTGTTATTTGGAAAAAACTTTTTTCTAAACAAACCACTTGTTTGTTAGCTATCAGAAAACGCTTAAATAAGTTCCCTACAATTATCAGTTTTTTCTCAATTCATCTTTTTATGTGGAAAATTGTCATTTTTAGAAAAAACAATAGAAACTCGATTATCTCGAAAACTACTAATTTTCGGACGGGGTATCATATGGTCAAATTTATTGCAAATTGTCTCTACTTTAACCCCTTTCAGGGAATACATCTAATTACCAGTCACCCTGTATAATAGATCTAGTTGAAAACTGTAACTTGAAGTGTAAATATGCTAATTTGTTATGTTATGTTATTCTACAGCTTACGTATTTTATTCGTGTAACTTTGTACTTTTGTATTTGACTTAGTGCTGTATAAGGTTTCATACTGTGCTCAACACTTAAAATAAACGATTATTATTATTATTTTCCTGAGACACTTGTTTCGTCCTCCGAGAATTATTTCTAGATACGTGCCTGAATGTGGCCTGTTCCAATACACGTTTTTAAACCTTAAACGCCGAGACGTGAAATATGTCACATTTGTTGTTTTTTTTTTGTTTTTTTTTTCGACTTTTGAAGAATACTGTGACTCAGGCAATGTTAAGAGATACATGTCTTGAGAGCTACACAAAGAGCCTTAAGCATCCTATTAGAAATTAGTAAAGTTCAATTTGATTCTGAATATATTTGGGAGGGGAGGGGGGAGTGGGAGCAATTTCCCCCGAAAGAAATTACTGTTCTTACATTAGAAATTATATTTTTCTCCGAGAGTATCAGAAGCAAGTCCGCAATTCATGCCACATATCCGGAAATATGCAGGTTCCGTTTTGAAACTTCACGTTCGGGCGTTGCCTACGTGGGGGGCCTGATGAAATTTAAATTTTGTAAAAATAATAGTTTCATTTAACTTTCGTCTCCTTCTTCTACTTGATAAATGAAAATTAAGTTTATTCCACCATGAGGGTATTGTCTAGTGTGTACGTAAGAAAACTAGCTATAAGTTCAAACTCTAGGATTCATAGCTTCCGAGATAATAATTTTTGGAATTTTGAATTTCCCGTTAAAAAAGCACGGCATTTGTATTAGAAAATATTTTTGTAAGAAAGTATCATAAGTAAGTGCACAATTCTTGCTACGAGAATGAAATACAAATCAGGATATACGTAGGAACTGTTTTGAACTCCCACGTCCTGGCGTTGTCTACGTGGGAGCCCTACGAGGTTATAAGTTTGTAAAGAAAATTAAGAATATTAACTTTCGTCTTCTTCTTCTTCTGTTTGGTGACTGCAAATGTTTTTTTTTTCAACAATAGGCGTCTAGTTTAGAGTGCACTGAAAGAAGCGAGCTATAATTTGTAACTCTAGCATTCGTAGTTACTGAGATATAAATTTCTATTTCAAACCTTGGCAATTTTGAACTTCCCGCTGAAAACGCACTAACGTTTAAGGGTCTACCTTTACTGTGTATTAGCGCCTTGCAATAACAAGTTGAAATTTTGACACACATTAGAGGAAGGTCTGATAATGTAGTGTATGTAACTTGGCTTGGATATCTCTTGTCCCTTTTGTGCTACATCATTTAAAAAATCCGCCATTTTCCGGTGATTTTTCAATTTCTTGCATATTCAACCACGTACAAACATCGGCCCCTTTCAGACACCGTTCAAGGAACAACTTCGACTGCTTTGGGAAATCGTTCTAGGAACAACTCCGGCATCCTTCAGACAGTGGTCTAGGAATAGCACTGATTCACTTGAGACAACGTTGCCAAATGTTCCTTGTGTTTACGTGCTAAAAAGGAAATGAAATGTGTCAACGCCCTTTGACCACGAATTTCCCCCACTCGTAACAGGACACTTCAGTTACAACCGTGTTTACACCGGCAACAGGGAGGAAATTATGAGTTCACATGAAGTTTGGCAACATTGCAGTGCCTCCGATTCTCGTCTGCCTGTGTCGCTAAACGATAGTAAACGAGGACAGCCGAACACGATTGAACCGATGCTTATTCGTCGATTTCCAGCCTCCAGTTCAGATGATACTACCTATAGTTAATTAAAACTAGGTAACTGGCAAACTATATAGTTGTAAAGTTTCGAACTTCGTCGTGCGGTACTTCGCACCAACTCATCAACCCAAATTAGCGCAGCGCTGAATCTGAAGATCGTGACGTTTTCGCAGAGCGGCGGCTAATCGCATGATTAATTCCACTTAATCCTTCTCCCGCCGGTGGTGAGCGCACGGCACGACCCACGGAGGAAATGTGCGTAGGGACATGGATTCCCGAAGTATTTCCAACGTTTGGTAAGTTTAGCGACGCTTTAATTCCGAAAGACTTTCCTCTGCTCAAAAGGGAGCATTCATCATCGTGTTGCTAAGCAACACTTCAAGTTCCTTGAATTAACAACTACTTGTGATGAAAAAGTTAGTTAACAGTAATAACATACAAATGTCAAACCTAAATGATCATAACTATACTTTTTAATTCCACAAACATATCCATTGAACTGAATAATACTCTTCACAACTTTTATAATAGCCTACTTATTAGTTATAATTTTTGATTTCTATAAATAATCCGCTTAATTTACTATTTTATACAAAAAGCCAAATAACATTAACTTTAGAAATTTTCGAATTGGGCAGGAGTAATTCAGGTTACCTAAGTTTGACGAAGGCAAAGTTTGTTCAAAGTCCACTTAAGGCTGAAATAGGCTAATCAATTTAAAATTGAATTTTTATTTTAAGTCTATTTTATGCACAGTAAGGCTAATCGGGACTGGACCTACAGTTCAAAGTGGAATCCGAACCACTACGTGCCTCCACCGGGTATCGGACCCCAAACCCCTTGATTACAAGGCGAGGACGCTACCACTGCGCCATCGGGGAGGCCCTGCTTAAAGTAGGATCAGAATTCAATGTATCCTCATCGGATATCGAACCCGGAACATCTTGGTTACAAGGCGACAGTGTTAGCGGATATTGTAGTAGGAAGACGAGGTTCCATTTTCGATCTTTACGTCGAGGCTATCAAAAACAAGTGGAAAAATTGAATTCAAGTTCCTAATAGAGTATGTAGTTATTTGCATTTCACATTTTAGAACTCAAATAAATAGACTTCCTACAGAATGTTATGCCCTTCTAATAGTACAAATATTTTTTTCTGAGACTCGTAAATTACAGCAAATGCCTTCAGAACCCTATTCGTACAGTGAAACTTGTTTTTCTGCTTCATCCTTGCCTGCTTGGACACTTCTTTGTAGCTGGTTCTTACACTTGATTGGTAAACGTCGGTGGCGCGATCTCTACGTAATAACGGGAAACAACATGCATTAGATATCAGTTATATGAAAATAACTTGTTTTCACCAAAGGCAAAGCACCTGTGCGTAATGCATGCACCCTAAGCATTTATTATTTTCGAGGAATGTAGTTCAGTGAGGTACAAGTTCCAAGCGTGGCTGTAGTAGTTTCGCAACAGAAGCAAACTGAATGTGAAAAACTTAATAACAAAAAACAATCAATTTCAGTCTTTCAGCAGCTCTACCCCGTCTATACTAATAGTCGATCTTGCTCCCCGGTGAGCAAAATCAGAGAAGGGGATTCCAATAGTCAATTTTAAAACTGGGAAATCACTGGCAGTGTTTACTTAAGAAAATATTGCCACAGCATAACTATCACGGTATCCAGTGACATGTGAAACGCAGTTCGATATAAATTATTTTTTGTTTATTGATTTATTTTATGTTCAAATATAAAATTGTGAGGTTTGATTTATTTTGTGGATAAACTTGTATCCGAGCCAAACGTCGGGAGTTGGGAGACGGATTTTTCCTGAGTGACAGCCGAACTGTCATTGCGGCTTAGAACATGACATATTTGCACCAACACGGGGCGTCACGGAGAAAAGGAAGGATTATTTTTGTCGGGACCGGGCTTCGGGACCGGACTAGGAGTAGCAGCGGGTGGGCGAACCCATTTTTCACGGATGACCAGGAAAATCAGCTGGAGCCCAAGCCTGCAAGGGTCGAGGACGCGCATGGTGACCGCGTTTCAAGAAAATGGACAGAGGTCATTTCCATCTCTTCGGAAACCGAAGCCAAGCTAGCGTGCTTCTCAATGGACGAATTCAAAAGTGGTATAAAATCGAGAGACACAGTTTTTACCCGGATTTCATAGAGAGAGCATCTCCGCGCTACACTCTCGCGTGACTATTGTTTTGTCTCCGTGGACTTTGTTTTCTTACGTACCGTGAGCGAATTGCAGATAGAGAGTTACCAGTGTGCGCCTTATTTGGTGAAGCATTACGCGGTGATTTGTTTTTGTCAAGCGTGGACTACATAATAATGGGCGGCTAAAGGAGATAGAGAAGGGAGTCCGTCGACTTCCCTGACTCCTGCAACGATGCATCGCCATCATCCGGTGAAACCAGCCAGCCAGCGCCAAAGCCGACACCAAAGCCAACCACTGCCCAAAGCCCGAAGGACGTTTGCAGTTCGACGTTCCAATCGAAGCCCGTTACCAGAGAGAGAGAGAGAGAGAGAAGGACGACTCCAGATCGACGTTAAATTGAAGCCCGCTACCAGAGAGAGATGATTCCAGGACGACGCTTGATTGATGCCCGACACTAGAGAGAATCCGGACCGGAGCGTTACCACGTACACCCGACGCTAGTGACGAGAGGAACACCCGAAGTTCTAAGGAGGTGGAAGTGCACCATATCGTCGCAATCATCCTTCGTCGCGATCGACCTCGGAAAACAATTTCGCCGCAAAGGAACCATGTGCAAGTCCCGCGTCCAGGAGAGATGAATGACCACACGATGTAGCAGAGTCCGGTAGAGTATTCTTCAGATGGTTTATGTCCATGTAAACGTGCATTGTTAGATCAACGCCGTAACGTTAACGCCGAAGTCTCACTTATTTGCAAGGTGACTCATGAACCCCGAACCTAACTTTCGTGTCTGATAATTTTTTAGTATTGTTATAAAAAAGGGTCATTTTGAGTTCAGTTGTTCTAATTTAATTGTCTTCATTCAGAGTTAGAAGCTCCGTTTCATTACTTTAATTTTTAGTGTAAATTGTCAAAGTGTGCTCCATTGTTGTGTAACCGACCGCCCCGTCGCGCCATTTAATTTGTCAATAGTTGACTGATGAGTCCTTTTTTTAACTGTGGAAAGCGTAATTTATATTGCAAGGTCGTGGGCGTGAAGTAGTATTATTTATTGCATAGTAGTTTTTGATGTAATTTTTTACTCGCGCCGACGATTGATTTGTGTATTCCGGCAGCTGGAGCCGATTAAGTTTTGCATCTCTATGTAATGGTGTAGTTGTTCTCATTGGACGAGAGAGGCTTATGTGTATTACCCCCGTCCGAGAAACTTGTTAAATGTCGTGCTTACGACTGGATGCATATGTTCCTTCGAACGAAAGATTTAACCACGCCGACCCAATTGTCTTAGTTAACAGCTTCCTGAGGACTAGCACATAAATTAATTTAAAAGAGCACAGGAGCTGGCAGACAAATACCCTAAATTCACATTAAGGTTTAAAACTAAAAAGGAATGATATGTTAATGAGATCCATGATTTGTATCTATACTTCACATGTAAAATACCTCAGATGTGTGAAAGAGAGTGAATGAGTGAGAGTTTGAGGAAGCTTTGTAAACAGTTGTTGATTGCAATATTTTTTTGTTGTTACAATATATATTCACTTTTTACCGTTCGTCAGTGTTGTTATTTGACGTTTTTCAGGTATCGAATAGTATGCTATTAGTGTGTTATGATTGTTCGAATCTACATATCCAAGGTAAACAAAACAGTGTAATATTTCAAGGTATTTATCTCCGCCTCGCATTAGTACGACAATAAACGACCGTCTCAGTACCGAACTTAAAGACCTGGACCGTAAGAGTCACGACCGGTTTCCTATTCACATAACGACGTTTGGCCCCGTGCCGGGGTATGAATGACACGTCATTTCGGGGACCGTGAGTGCACTCGTTACATAACAATAAGGCTTGATGCTATATATTGACAATAAGAAATTCATTCTTTATTCTTCTTAATGTCCTCGGTTGTGCACTAACAACTCTTACACGCTGTATTGGTAGTTATTTGTTCATGACTATGCATATTATTGTTGGGCCTCCGCGATGGCGCAGTGGTAGCGTCATTGCCTTGTAATCAAGGGGTCCCGGGTTCGAACCCGGTGGAGGCACATATTGGTTCGGATCCCACTTTAAACTGTAGGTCCAGTCCCGATTAGCCTTACTGTGCATAAAGTGGACTTAAAACAACAAACCAATCCAATCAATCCAATGCATATTATTGTTATTACTTCCTTTAAAGAACACATTTGGTTTTTCACATGAATGAATGTATTATAAATGTGATTTGAAGTTTTGATTCTTCAGCCCTGCGGAGTATTTTTCGTAATTCTCTGTCATATTGAAATTAGTAGTTCAATTTTTTATGGACAGATGGCGCCGCTGTACAGCTACGTCGTCTGCACCATGGGTCTCACTAATCGCACAAGCCTCAATCATCCTCCCCGTCTTCGCTTTCTGACGTCTGCCGAAATGCATTTTCATTGTTAGCCTTTCGTTGCTAGATTAGGCTTGTTAGGTTTAGTTCTCTTAGTATAAAAAATACATTGTTGGTCAAACCCAGCAAAACTGCGGAGAAGGCGGGCGAAAGGCCTGGAGGTTGCTTGAGGCTTGTGCGATAAGTGAGACTAAGGATACATCCAACATGAACGTAGCGCTTGTGGTACAGTATTACTTTGACTTTACTTATGGTTTCCTACTCTTACCTTCTTTTAATACGACTATGGCCATATAGTTTATGTTGATATTTATCTAGTGGATTAATATTAAATACGGGTAGAAAAATTGTGACCCCTTTGGCTTGAGTTAGTATAATTATTTCCCCCAAATTTTGTACACATCCATTAATAAAATACTTATTGTCCAATGACAGGGATTAACATATTTAGAATAATAGTGTATAATCGTCTGTTACGTCTTGAAATTATTTCATGCACCCGAGAAAATATTTATTTGTATATTATGTATTCTTGGTCTTGGGGGTTTACATTGATTAATTATATATTGCTGACAAATAGGCCTAAACATATTGTGTTACCCTTGACCCTCTCTACCCCCTGGAGACTGTGAAATATTGAGCATGGTTTATGAAGATCTTGTTGTTCATGAACGCTTTCAGTTGATTTTAGCTCTCGGAAATGTGTTCTTGTGAAGTAAAGTACATCTCTTACCTTAGCGTGTTACTTTACCGTGTAGCAGAACAGCCCGAAGGCTTGGCGCAAGTGAATATAGCATCCAAAACGACTTTCCACAACAGCAACTATAATTTTAGGTAGTTAGGTTAGGATTGGTACTGATATTTAGTATTTTCGACATGTTCTTTCGCTATTTTAGTGTGCATACAAACAGTTTTTACTAACAAAAAGCGGCGAAAATACTCTGAAATTGCAGGTTTTAACTTACGTGTGCTATTCTTTGGTATCAAATATCTACGTTATTTGTGCTTTCCTAAAGTTGGAACCACTTTTACATTACGTAAAACATTGAGATCTGTCGATTAAAAGAAAATTCGATGTAATTCTCAAGGGGGTACAGTAGGTAAACGGCCTAGCTATCATTTATCTACTTTACGGTTGGCAATAACTAGGCTATAGAATGGAGTATGGACCTTGTCATCCATTGATTGTATTGGGTCACCTAATTCTTGTCGTTACGGAAAAATGGTGGGGGGGGGGGTGGCCGCAGGCACGTATCTAGAAATATGTTTAGGAGGGGTCCGAACCAAGTGTCTCAGGAATAATAATAATAATGATAATAATAATAATGTTTATATTAAAATAATTATAAATCAAATTAATACTAATTACAATACATAAATTAATATTATTACCTGTAGTTAAGATCGGAATAATTTACATAAAAACAAGTGCGCTGGCAAATGAAATTAATGTCAAATAGATGAATAATTGAATATTTATCGAATAAGAAATATGATGTTACATGCAGTTGGAGAAAAGTAAGTTACTGATTAATATTTTATGCATATTATCTTGAGTAGTAGTGTACATAAATCTTCTTTGTAATGTCATCAAAGCCGTATGATCCCAATATAATCCTTGCTTTTTAAAAAGTTCAGAGGAAATGAATAACCATCGATTATGCAACAAATGCTAATATTTTCATTACTTAATTTTAGTACTTGGTGAGTCTTTCGGGGGGTCCGGACCCCCCTTAAATACGTCCTTCCTGATCCCAATATAATCCTTGTCTTCCAATAAGTTCAGAGAAAATTATAACAAATGCTAAACGAGTATATTTTCATTATTCAATTTTCGTACTTAATAAGTCTTTCGGGTAAGGGGGTGGGTCCGGACCCCCTTAAATACGTCCTTCCTGATTCCAATATAATCCTTGTCTTCCAATAAGTACAGAGGATGTTATACAACAACGGATAAACTAATATATTATTCATTATTTAATTATAGTACTTGATAAATCTTTCGGGGGGGTCCGGTAAAATAATTTTCTGAACGACATGGTGCTTTTACAGGTTTCGAATACAAAATACATTTATAGAAACAATATTCTCGGGCGTGAACGACCTTATATGCCGTCGCGATAAAAACAAAACGAAATGCGTTAAAGAACATCCAAAAGTTGATCTTACTGAGGTACCGCAATATGCATATTGCTGGCTTCCGTGGCGGAGTGGTTATTGTGACAGCGCGCTACGACGCCAGTGGCCTCTGGTTCGAATATATGCCTGAGCATCGGTGTTCTTTTAAATTGTCCCTTCATCTATTTCCTCATATCATCACTCATCCTCATCTTTGCAATTAGCCAAAAGTTGAAGAAAAGCAAAGTAAAGTAAATCAAATCAATCAATCAAAGCAATCTGCATATTCGGTCCTTTGTTTTGTGGTTCGAGGCAAGGGTAAGAGTAATAAATTGTCAAAAATTGAATCAAAAGCCAGCGTTCGGTGGCTTTCCAGCTAATTTAATGTAGGAATCACTAACTAATCTTAGTAAAGGATTAGTTCAGTAACTGATGTCCGGAAAGCACATTTAGTTCGATTTCACGCAATTTTCAACATCTAGTGGAAGTTACAGATTTAAGTCTGTACCCTTTGTAATTTCCATTGGAAGCGCTTGTTTCGCCCGTATGATGCAAATCATGTTGGGTGATTTACGAGGGGATTTCGTTGAATATTTTTGCGGTGAGTTTATCATTTTTTCATAGAATGAGAACTAACATCTCCATCATGTCCTGATAGTGTAAGACTCAAACGATTTGGAGTTACAATTTCAAAATCAAAGAGTAAATTTATTATGAGATAAATAAAACATCTTGGTTATATGCATTTTGAGCCAGAAAGAATCAGCCTTAATCGGCCTAAAAATCGTATGCCAGTTCGCTAATAAGTGTAACAAACCTCCAATGCAAGTTTTGTCATCAGAAATTATTAAGCATACCCTTACAAAGAGTGAGTTGAAATATTTTAAGTCCACTACCGAAATCAAATGGGTATAAATATGATTTAGTAGTAGTTGATAAATCCTGTATATAGGTTTGGTATCAGGCTTTACGCCAAGTCTCATTGAAAATATTAATACAACATCTGTAAAGGTTTTGCGTAAATTTGAGATATTTTTTCCTATTCTGCTTATCATACAGTAAAACCTCGTTAATCCGGACCCCGATAAGCCGGACTTTGCTTAATCCGGACAGGCAAAAGGAAAAGGAAAAGCAGAATGCAATTTTTTAAATGTGGCTAGAAGTCAACAAGAGAACTTCCCAAAGAAAAGGCAGTCAACCACTGATGAAATTCTGTTTCCCGCAGACTTTGTACTGTACTGTATAGTGTATTGAGGCCTATGCCCTTTAAATACACTATAATAAACGTGTTTTGTTGCTACAAACGGAGTTTTAATGCACTTTCTACGGTTCTTTTAGGTTATTTCAGTTAATCCAGACTTTCGTTAAACCGATCAGCATATCCCCCCATTAGTACGGATTAACGAGGTTTTACTGTTGTTCTAAAGAGTCCAGTGAAATTTTGTATGGAATTATGTGTAAAAATATTACTATTAGCCCTTGGAATCTCAATGTAAATTTATGTGAAAGAATGATCAGGAATTTGAAATAAGATACTTCTGTTCCTGAAATCAGTCTAGTTGGTGAAAATACTTGTGTGCCAGTTCAGTATACTGCACTCATACCAAACTTTTCTCCGAAAGAAAATATTTTGATCCATCGTTTCAAAATTGTTTATTGACTGACGAGGAATTATCCGATTCTACCAGATAGTCAAATAAAATGGTTCAGTGCCTTAGAACAAATGAAAAGTGAAAGAAGTTATTTGAGACAAAGTTGGGAAATGTCACATATGAAAACAATTCTAGTCTGTTATGAAATCAAATGTTATTACGTTGCTCGTTTTTAGCCAACAATGTTATAAATATACATACTGTAATGGTTCTGGACAAACTTATAGTAAGACCTTATCTTTTTCAGAATGTTGATGAGGTGCGAAGAGAGGTGTGGCTACCACATGTTCACGTGGACATCAAAGGGAGATGTGGTGGCTACACACGCCTCGTCAACATTGCGTGCAAGATGATATCAGAGTTTCTTTAAGTATGTCCAGTCTTATAGTTTCACTATGTGGAGATGACTGGGATGAAAATTTACCGTTGTTGGCATCAATACTGGGATCTACTGGGGGAGGGTGAGATCTCGGGAATAACAGCCAACGTTCGGCTGTGCAGCCCAGAAATATTTCTGCTATTGGATAACCCATCGGACCAAACGCCCCCCCCCCCCTCTCTCTCTCTTCGAAACAACACAAAATACATCGCAAGATAAACAAATCCTTGCCAATGTCCAGCGCCTCGCAGCGACAGAAAACGAAAACTGACATTTCCAGAATCGCTGATTTGCACCAATAGCCAAGAACAACGAACAAAATCGTTCAAGCGTTTTCTTGTTCTGTGTAACATTTGGAGTCAAAAATTCAAAGCGGAGATATAATACGGAAAGGGAAACGACCGGGGGAGGGGGGTAGTACTTGTCGATAAGTTGGCAGCGAGCTGTGAAGAATTCGACCGTGGTTTTCGGAGCAAGGAAGAATAAATCTCCATTGTTTGCTCTAAACAGCAGAGGCATATGTAGCCTGAGACGTTGTTCTTAACCGCCATCTCACAATCATACAATTTTGACTCTATCACCCTAAGTGAAATCTTAGAGAACTCTTAGTTTAGTAGACTTAAGTTGACATACAGGCCTATGAGAAAAGAAAACCGCTTCGATGGCCAAAGTTCCGGGTTCGAGTCTCCTTGTAGCCATGGGTTTTCATTTGTGAGTGTCCTTTCATCAATTTCCACTAACCATCATTCATCCTCATCACGATTAGCCTAAGGTGGCAGAAATGAAAAGCATAGAGCAGCTCTGGGGTTAACCCAGCCTCTAATAAATGGGTACCTGCTTAGAGGGGTAAAGGCAACCGGATGCTGATCATATCACCTCTACAAATTACAGAGATTGTTAATTTGTGCGACCCTACCTTCACAATCCCCATGTGCCTTCATTGTATGTTGCAATGTAGCTTTTTTATAAATACGAAAATAAGAGTGTTTTTTGTTATTAACGAACTAAAGTTGCATTTATTATGTAACCGCGGAATATAGCCTGTACTAATCAGAACATTGACATGTTTCCCGGTTTATTGGTCAGTTTTAGTTACGAATTGCTCAGAAGGCTAGTTGCGATAATAAATTAACATTGGGAAGGTAACTGTGCCACGTGCAAATCATAATTATGTAAATTAAACTTTATTAATTGAATTGAATGTTCATACACGTGCATGCAATATATTTCAATTGATTGATTTATATTTGTATGGTCAAATTACTCTGGAGTTGAAAACCTAAGTTATACAGGGTAAGTCAAAATGATGGACCCGATTTCAGACATTTATTTTGTGAAATATAATAAACAAATGTTATTGTGAGACATGTGCTAAGAAAGATAAACTGTCAAATTTTTTTCAAACAAATCACAAGTGTTCTATGCGAGCACCTCGCGTAACACGGCATGCATCAAGCCGATAGTCTATCTCCTGCCAAACCTTGTGTAGCATGTTGAGGTCAATATCAGCAATGGCTGCTGTGATGCGGGCACACAGGTCATCCAATGTTGTTGGAAGTGGTGGTACATAAACATGATCCTTGACAAAACCACACATGAAGAAATCACATGGGTCAAGTCGGGGGAACGAGGTGGACATGGTAATGCGCAGGGCACCATCCAATTGGAGAATTAAATCTATGCTATCCTCTGCAAGCTGTGGAAGGATCCATAGTTGCAGCATATCAAGGAAAACAAGTCTTGTCACAGTACGTTCATGGTAGAAAAAGGTCCCATAAATCTTTTCATGGGAAATGGCACAAAAGGCATTTACTTTGGGAGAATCGCGTTCGTGTTCCAGAAATTCATGGGGGTTAGCAGTTCCCCAAATCCTTACGTTGTGTCTATTCACTTTCCCTGAAAGGTGAAAAGTTGCTACATCACTGTAAATTAACCTCTCAGAGAACTTATTCGTTTCCATTAATGCGAGGAAATCAGCACAGAAGGACGCACGCAAAGCATAATCAGAGTCTTTTAAGGCTTGAACTAGTTGCAAGTGGTAGGGTTTCATTTGTAAACGTTTCCGCAGAACCCGCCAGACAGTTTTCTGTGGAAGTTGAAGTTCTCTCGCTGCTTGGTAGGTGGACTTCTGTGGACTCCGCACGCAACATGTGCGCACTCGTTCCACTGTCTCTTCCCCAGTCGATTTTCGTTTACAGATGCAGCCCGAATCTCTGAAATGTTCATACCACTTACGAATGGCCTTCCCCGTAGGTGGTTCTCTCCGATATTTGGTATGGAAATGCCGTTGCACACTAATCACAGACTTGTTCACATGATAATCAAGCACACAGAAAGATCTCTGTTCTCCAGTCAACGCCATTTTCCTGCTCGCTGCTGACTCCTAGCGGTAGAAAGTGGAAACACTGCGTGGAAACTAAACTTTGAAAGTTAACCTTTCGAAGCGCATGTCTCACACTTACATATGTTTATTAGATTTCACAGAATAAATTTCTGTAATCGGGTCCATCATTTTGACTTACCCTGTACACCACGCACACTGCTTTTCCCCTAGGTTGCAGTAAGTAACCCCCCCCCCCTCCCCTCGGTTGCTTCTTCTTTGAAGCTCGCTGTTCTTCCTTCCTTACGACGGAAACACGAGTTCCTTCTCTACGAGAAAGAGAAGGTGAAGACGCAGTGGTGCCACATCATAGCTTTATTTAGAGAGAAACGTGGTTCTCTTGGCGGTCAGAAACGAGGCACCACTTGACGCGAATTGCACTCTGGGGGATAGAAGCTTTATCTGCCATTCTTCTTTCTTATTTTTTTCTTATCCAGGGAACAAAAACAGGATCAGATTCCAGCCAAGTTAATTGCTGTGTACAAAATTTATTTTTGAAGCTGACGTTACACCATAGAGCACCGCAATGTCGGGGGAGGAGGGAGTATTTATTCATTAGTGGTGGTAGAGTTACGCAAAAACTTAGCAAGTTTTCCCCTCAAAATCCATACCTGTTACACTGGACAACAAATTTTAACTTTTTGTTTTTTACAGAGGCCAAAATATCTGATTTATATGGATTTGAGTGTGCTGAAGTTGAAAATGACAATTAAAAATCTAGATTAGCTCAGGTTTGGAAGGTATTGAAACTTTTATGTTCTTCACAAGCGTAGCACTGCCTAACACACATTTACTTACCAAACAATTGACAGTGGTTTTATGGTTAATTCGAAGCACTGATCGCAAATATGGAGTTCGTTTTTGTCGAATGGCTCTAGTTTTTAAGATTCAGGGTGTTGAAGTTTATATTGCTACTGAAATACTGATACATATATTTTTCATATTCTATTCAAAATTTTTGAATGACAAGCTTGCTGATTCCATATATCACATCATTTTTGTCAGACTAGTTTTTACAATGCAAACTAACAATGCAAACTAGTAAAATGTAACCTATTCACAAATCATGTGAAAAAATAAATCAAAGTACTTTAGACTAAGTACATGAAATGCTAGTCAATTTAGTTAAATTAAAGATACACTATTAACAGCTACCTTGTTTACAACACGCATTTTCTCTTCGCATGCCGCTTATGGGGAAGATGAGAGTCTTTCTGCAAAGTCCAGCAGAAATCTGCCAACATTGAAGCACTGAATATTCCTTGGTATCGATGTTCCATTACAGAGATTTCTTGGTGAAACCTCTCATCATGTTCATCACTAAACGTCCCACAATCTTCAGGGAAAACGTCGATATGTCACTGAATGAAGTGCATTTTGTGTTCCATGTTGCATTTCAGTTTCTCATAGGCACATATAAGGTCATTCACAAGTTCAATATAATTTTCAGCCCTCCTATTGCCCAAGAACAATGACGTAACTTTCCGAAAGCATTGCCACGCGTTTAGCTTATCAGGAATGAGAATACACTCGAATTGCTGGTTCCCAAGGACCTTACGTATTTGTGGACCAATGAATACTCCGTGCTTGATCTTCTCAGCACTCAGTCCAGGGAATTTTACACACAAGTATTCAAATGCTCGTTCGTTGCTAATATTCACTGCTTTTACAAATGACTTCATCAATCCTAGCTTCACATGTAGTGTTGGTAACAGGACTTTACAAGTGGCTCCCATGAGACATTTTTCTTGCCAGGCAATAAAGCTTGTCGTCGTGGCCAGTCCTTCTGTTTGTAATGCAAATCCTTAGCACGACTGTCCCACTCACAAATGTAGCAGCAGTACTTAGTGTACCCACCTTGTAGGCCCATAAGCATACCGATGACTTTTAAATCAGCACATATGAGCCATTGATGCTTATCATAGTCGATGCTGTTTAAAATACCTCTCATCATGAAGTAACTTTTCTTTGCTAGGGCTGCATATGCCACTGGGATGGAAGGAAGCACATTGCCATTATGTAATAGCACGGCTTTCAAACTAGTTTCCGAACCATCTATGAAAAGTCTCCAATCGTCCTGTTTGTATAAGATATTGAGTTCTTGCATCAAACCTTCAACATCCGTACAGTATGTCATTTCGTTTGTTGTGTTGTAAAACCTTTCGAGTGGCTTTTGACGTTGGCAAAAAGTACATACTCGAGATTTATCTTCCAGAAGATTCCACTCCATTAAACGAGAAGGTAATACTTCGGCTTTATGTTTTGGAAGGTCCAAGTCTCTAACAAGATCATTGAGTTCACTTTGTGTGGTTTTGTGCATTTCACTAAATGATGTTGGTGTAAAGGTGGGATCGTTAGATTTGGAAGGATGGCATGCATCTGACTGGTCTTCATCTTCACTGTCACTAGAAAAGTTTATTGTTGTGGCTATTGGAGGATTTGCCACTGGAAGACCCACTCCATGAGACACTGGTCGCATCGCACTTGGTATATTAGGATACTGTATGATGCTCTTCTTTTTCTTCTTCAATTCTTTACTTAGCGGACGCACCAAGCAGAAGTAGCAATTTGTTGCGTAGTTTGTAGGTTCGCACCAAATGGCCGGCACTGCAAAAGGCATGGAAACTTTTTTTTTCCTTTCATCCATGCATTTAGTGTTGATGAACATGTCGTGCAACAAACACGAGGAGCCCATGCTTTTGATTGGTCCCCAACACGGCACCCTAAATGCAACATGGAACACAAAATGCACTTCATTCAGTGACATATCGACGTTTTCCCTGAAGATTGTGGGACGTTTAGTGATGAACATGATGAGAGGTTTCACCAAGAAATCTCTGTAATGGAACATCGATACCAAGGAATATTCAGTGCTTCAATGTTGGCAGATTTCTGCTGGACTTTGCAGAAAGACTCTCATCTTCCCCATAAGCGGCATGCGAAGAGAAAATGCGTGTTGTAAACAAGGTAGCTGTTAATAGTGTATCTTTAATTTAACTAAATTGACTAGCATTTCATGTACTTAGTCTAAAGTACTTTGATTTATTTTTTCACATGATTTGTGAATAGGTTACATTTTACTAGTTTGCATTGTTAGTTTGCATTGTAAAAACTAGTCTGACAAAAATGATGTGATATATGGAATCAGCAAGCTTGTCATTCAAAAATTTTGAATAGAATATGAAAAATATATGTATCAGTATTTCAGTAGCAATATAAACTTCAACACCCTGAATCTTAAAAACTAGAGCCATTCGACAAAAACGAACTCCATATTTGCGATCAGTGCTTCGAATTAACCATAAAACCACTGTCAATTGTTTGGTAAGTAAATGTGTGTTAGGCAGTGCTACGCTTGTGAAGAACATAAAAGTTTCAATACCTTCCAAACCTGAGCTAATCTAGATTTTTAATTGTCATTTTCAACTTCAGCACACTCAAATCCATATAAATCAGATATTTTGGCCTCTGTAAAAAACAAAAAGTTAAAATTTGTTGTCCAGTGTAATCAAAGGATCCCGAGTTCGATATATGGAGACACATAGTTAAACTGCAGGTGCAGTCCCGATTAGCCTTCCTGTGCATAAAATGATCTTAAGACAAAACTCACAAAACAAGAAATTGTCCTTGCAGAAAAAAAAAGGATTTTTAGGCCAGGTTATTGAAAATACGCACCGAACCTTACAATAGGCATATATATGTAGAAGAGAAATAAATTATAATGTCCGAAACAATAGAAAACGAATTTACAACATTAGAACTTATGCTATAGAGCCAATGGGGATGTAAATGGTGGCCTTGAGAAGGTGCCCAAAAGTCATTCTCACGTCCACGTAGTACATCCTAGGAACTGAAATGTTGGAGGTCAACGATACTCTGTCTCGGTAATCTCTGGAGCAAGCCAACGAGAACAATTCTCTGTGCAAGCAGTGACGCAAGAAGGCTCCACCAATGACCACGTGGGATTACGTCGAGGGGGAAGCAACTGCAGTTACCAGCTTTCGCAGCAGCGTGTACTGCTCCGCTCTGCCCACTCGATTTCCCTCACTTCTCTGCCGTTATGCGCGTCCTTGCTCCACACATTCCGGGGATAGATTATAGTCCCACGGCCAGTATAATCCTGTTGTCCATATGTGTTTGTGGCTGTTCTTTCATAAATTTTATGCTATCACCATTTATCCTCATCTTCGCGATTAACCAAAGTAGCGGGAAAGCGAAGTAAAGTAATCAAAGCCAATCTGTAAAAATCTGCATCTTAATTTTTACATTCCTGGTCTGATTCGTGGCCGCGGTGGCTCAGTCGGTAACGCGTCTGACTACCATGCTAAAGGTCCCGGGTTCGATCCCCGGCCGGTTCAAATCCGGGAACTTTTCTAACGGTGGAAGCGGCCCCGGCGCCTACCCAGCGTCGAATAACATGGGTACCTGGGGGAAACCCTGGGGGGTAAAGGCGGTCAGGGGCGTGATGCTGATCACATCACCCCCACTCACGACCGGATCAAGAAAGTGTGGGGCGTTACCCCCACACCCCCTATACGCCTTCATGGCGTGGTGCTATGCACAGGGAAACACTTTATCTTCTTTACTTTTTTTTACCTGGTCTGATGATCCAGTAGCTGTTGTTCTGAATACTTTAGTCTGGACTGCTGGAGGTCATTGAGTCCACAAAACCTGGGAGCAGCGCCTGCATCTCAGAAGCAGGAAGCTCTTTCTAGCAGCTCGTAAATGTCTGTTCCTTAAACACGATCGAGAAAAAGTGGAGGAGGAAATAGTGTCAAGTGCCTTTTCGGAAAAGTCCCTGGCCCAAGTAGCATCTTGTCGCTAGTTTCCTTTTCCTTCAGGTAAAAATCATCCCTCCGTCACATTGCATGTCTTCCTAAAGAGACAGTTCGTCCAATTTCGTGCTCTTGTAATAGTGGCGAAGGGATAGTGAGAGAAACTTAAAGGAAGTCTCTTCACGTAATGTACACTGTTTTTGTATGTATACAGGGTGATTGGTAATTCGACCTATTCCTAGAAAGGCGTAATACTAGAGCACCTTTGCAACAAATTTGACCCTATGCACCGGGGGTCGGAAATCAATTGGTTTCGAGTTATTGAAGTTTGTAGATTTTCGTGACATATTCCGACTTGCGACCAAAAAACTACTAATTGTGAAAAAACTACTGCAGCCTGGGCACTTAATCGACATGTTGCTAACAGCTGACGAATGAGTGACTTCTGGGAAAAAAATTCATGCCCAAAATTCCCATACCCACAGAAAGAAACAGTCATTGGAGCACACGTGTTGAAGAAATTTGGAAATTACCGTTTAAATCGAAGAGGATTACTCAAAAAAATGGAAACACACTTAGCGTAAAAATTACGGAGAAAACTTCCTCGTTTCATAAGCTCTCCAAAACGATACAAATGTT
Source organism: Lepisma saccharinum (assembly GCF_977018435.1). Taxonomy (NCBI): domain Eukaryota; kingdom Metazoa; phylum Arthropoda; class Insecta; order Zygentoma; family Lepismatidae; genus Lepisma; species Lepisma saccharinum. Next base: position 108,854,945 of record NC_139231.1, read on the forward strand.
GTCAATTGGCGCATGGATTGGGGGAAATATCTGAATAAAAAGCGAAGAAGGCGCGTTGTAGACCCCCATAATCTGACAAGAATTCTGTGGACGGACGATCCAAATTCGACCGCGATGGTATTACGAATTTTCATAATGCGCATTTTTGGTTCCCTAAAGGCCATAACCCCAGAAAATCTAAAGAAAAGGCTCACCAGAGAAAATTCTCGCTAAATGGGAATCATCCACAATCATGTGATCGGGCCATTCTATCTGCCACAAAACCTAAACGGCATTACCTACGAAAACTAAGGGAAGAATTGACGCTGCTGGAGGATGTGCCGCTCACCACAAAAAGGGGTATGATTTACCAACATGATGGCTGCCCAGCCCACTATTTCCGGGGTGTGCGACAGTGGCTAGACGACAATTATCCCATGCGATGGATTGGTCGAGGCGGCCCGACACCATGGCCGGCGAGGAGTCCAGATTTGACGCCATACGACTTTTACATTTGGGGTCATATGAAAGAGTTAGTCTACAGTACACCAGTGTATTCCCAAGAAGAGTTGAGAGAGAGAATTGTGACAGCCGCCCAAGACATAAGAGACTGAGTGTCAACGCGAGTGACTGTGTCTGAAGTACGCCGCAGGCTGCGTGCTTGCATACGTAACCGGGAAGGCAATTGGAACAGAATTTTTAGTTTTCGTAACAGTTAATTCTGACAACCTGGAATCATGAGAATGATAAATAACATTATTATTTCACTCATTTTCGTTCCTTTATTTCTCACCACAGACAACTTCTTTTCATTTTACAAAGAGGTCTACAACGCACCTTCTCCGCTTTTTATTCAGATTTTTCCCCCAATCCATGTGCCAGTTGACAACATTTGTATCGTTTTGGAGAGCTTATGAAACGAGGAAGTTTTCTCCGTAATTTTTACGCTAAGTGTGTTTCCATTTTTTTGAGTAATCCTCTTCGATTTAAACGGTAATTTCCAAATTTCTTCAACACGTGTGCTCCAATGACTGTTTCTTTCTGTGGGTATGGGAATTTTGGGCATGAATTTTTTTCCCAGTAGTCACTCATTCGTCAGCTGTTAGCAACATGTCGATTAAGTGCCCAGGCTGCAGTAGTTTTTTCACAATTAGTAGTTTTTTGGTCGCAAGTCGGAATATGTCACGAAAATCTACAAACTTCAATAACTCGAAACCAATTGATTTCCGACCCCCAGTGCATAGGGTCAAGTTTGTTGCAAATGTGCTCTAGTATTACTCCTTTCCAGGAATAGGTCGAATTACCAATCACCATGTGTGTGTGTGTATATATATATATATATATATATATATATATATATATATATATATATATATATATATAGCATAGCTCCAGCAAAATGATTTTTGGTTTTATGTACAGATAGGCTAATCGTGACTGAAACTAGTGATTAAAATATGATCTGAACCTCCGAGTATCGAACCCGGGACCTTTTGATTATGAGGCGAAAACGTTCATAAATAGTAACATAGTAGCATTAGTGATGTCTCTAACCACACACACATACACACACACAACTGAGTAAGTGGATGAGTGGAGAATGTATTAGTATTGTTATTTTGCATCGCTTTTCTGCCACTTTTGGCTAATCGCGAACATGATGATGAAGGACGGGTAAATAAAATCGATGAAGGGACTGTAAAGAAAAATCTATGACCAGGACTTAGTTTAGGTAGCTAGAAGAGAGAGACAATGAGGTTGAGAGAGAGGGAGAATGAGTTATGGAGACTGGGTGTGAAAGAGAGACAAAGAGAGAATGGGTGATAAAGAGACATAGAGAAAGACAGGAACAGAGAGTGTGTGATTGATGCAAAGAATACATGAGATTCAAAAGCATGCTCTACAGTCCTCACCGTCCAAAGTTACGGTTCACCTGCAGACCCGGAAAAAGGTTTTGTCTATGTACATAATATTAGAACTGAAGAAATATACAAAGGGCCATGTATAATTAAGATTGCACGCTAATCAAAGTATATTACCAATAACATTCATACACTAAGACAATGATTATGCTAATTTCATTTCTCTTAAGTTTCGTATTTGCTGACGGGCTGACATAGCCCAAATGCTGACGCAACCATCATGATTTTAAGCTCAATCCATTCTGTTCTTCAGCTCAATTACCACTTTTTGTTCTCTCTTCCCTGATTTCCAACCAGAAAGCTTCCGGAAGACAAGGAGTGCTTCGTTCATCCCAGGAGCGTTCTCACCCTGGAGCAAACTCGGTCTTAGTTCCCGAGGGTTTTGTCCTTTGTTAATTCCGCGTGAGTTACGACCGCGCGGAGCATCACGGGAGATTTACGGCTGCCTGACGACACTTGGCGGGACGCAGCCGCCATCAATTTGCCTTTGATGTTCGCGACAACGCTTCCCTCTCTCTTAATCATCCCCGCCATTTGATAGCGTATCGCTTTACCTATCTCCCATCTCGGAGTCGTTTTTTGACCCCGCCGAGTGTCGCTTCGTAACTCCTTTTGCCGCATACTTCTTGCATGCGTTCCTACATTGCTGACAGCGACTGGCGTGGAAGATATTGCAAGAAAGCCTACGCGCAATGCAGTTGCTCTCTGCACTCTTTGTAGTCCCCGGTATGGCCTCTCAAGTGATTGAGTGATGCGTGTCGGGCTCGTCCACTGCTTGAGGAGGTCAAAATGTCGAAAGGTTCTCTTCTTATGCGGGATGTGACAGCATTTTACGTGACGTCATAAAACAGAAATGTTATACAGAGATGTAGGACGATATATGAAAGCGCAATAGAAAACGAGAGGATGGAATACAGGCAAAGAAGCGTGGCACAGACAAAGAAAGGGAAGATAGAAAAAAGACGCGATTGATAGGGAGTGAATGTATGTGTGTGTGTGTGTGAGAGAGAGAGAGAGGGAGAGAGAGAGAGAGGGAGAGAGAGAAATGAAAGAGAGAGAAAGGGAAAATAAATGAAGATAGAGAAAGGATGAAATGAAGGAGAAACTAAGCCAAATAAGAGAACAGAGACGTAGAGCGAGAGAAAGAGAGAGAGAGAGAGAGAGAGAGAGAGAGAGAGAAAGAGGATGGGAGAGAGAAAGAGTTGGAAGTGATGATAGAGAGAGATGGAAGAGACTGGATTACGCGTATGTAGAGATGGAAAATACACTCATTGACAAAAAAAGATAAGCACCCAGAAGGAAAGGTCCAATTTGAAAGTCATTTTGAACACGTGTGTACCTTTCATATGTATGTAAATGATTATAGTTGCAATGATTTGTAACGTTTAGAACGGTCACCAGAGTGCATTAGTTATGCCACCGCGTGATAGTGTTATCAGACCTGATAGCGTTCATAAGGTGTGTGTGGAGCGTCAGACAGTCAGCCAACGCCGTGAAAGAAGGTGATCAACACATCAGACAGCGTTACCAGCACTTGACGGAGTTCGAAAGGGACCGTATTGGGAGTCTGCATGAAGCAGATTGGTCGAATCGTGCAATTGTCAGGCATCTCGGCCATTCAGATGTCACAGTGGCCAGACGTGGCACCAATGGATACGTGGGGGCTCCTACAGACGTAGTGAAGGTTCCGGTCGTTCAAGACTGGCCACACCAAGGGAGGATCGCAGTATTGTGCACCAAGCATTTTGCGTCTGCTATCCGGACACACGTACAGGACACTCTACAACACCCTGTATCATCCCGCACCATTGGTCGTAGACTGGCAGCAGCCGTACTACGAGTTCACCGTCCCATGCGGAGAACATCAGAACACAAACGGCTGCGTTTGGAATGTTGCCGTAACCTGAATGCATGGACTACTGACGAGAGTGACGAGTGGCGTTGCACGATGTTCAGCGATGAATCTCAGTTCTGCATTACCACGGATGACCACCGTGTGCGAGTATGGCGGCGCCGAAGGGAGAGGACACATCCTGCCAATGTTGTAGACAGACACACCGGCATTAACCCTGCCATCATGGTGTGGGGAGCCATCGGGTATGACTTCAGATCACCTCTGGTATTTGTTCTGTGGATTCTGACAGCACAGCGCTACGTCACGGATTTTCTGCATCCTCATGTGTTACCCCTCTTCAGACAGCATTCTGGTACAGTCTTTCAACACGACAACGCTCGTCCGCACACGGTACATGTGTCTATGGACTGCCTGCATCATGCTTAGATACTCCTGTGGCCAGCAAGATCCCCTGATCTGTTCCCGATAGAACATGTAAGGGATCAGCTCTACGACTCCATTCCAAATTGAATCGGCGCATGTATCAAGACCCGAGGGGGGGCCCCATCCTACTGACATGGGGTAAGCAGTACGCCCGTAGTGCACACTCTGTTGTCCGTTTGATCTGATTTTTTAATCATTGCAATACAGTCACATAACCTATCAATAAGTGCAGTTTCATTTCATTTCCACCACTCCTTCTAGGCGCTTCATTATATTTTGTCAATGAGTGTATATAGAGGAAGGTTGTAGAACGATTTCCAGAGAAAGAGAGAGAGAGAGAGAGAGAGAGACAGGGGTGGAAGAGAAAAGTAGATAGGTAGAAAGAAAGAAAGAGAGAGAGAGAGAGAGGGGTTGGAAGGGAAAAGTACATATATATATATATATATATATATATATATATATATAGAGAGAGAGAGAGAGAGAGAGAGAGAGAGAGAGAGAGAGATATTAAAGGAAATTAAATACATTAAGGGGGGAGAAAAGCCTGAAACTAGAACAAGACTTCTTGAGTTCAGATATCGAAAAAATAAACAAACAGACTTTCAACTTGAGAACGAAACTATCAAAGCTCGTTTTGCCTCTGTACAAACCCCATCATTGGAGTCGTCGATCGTGTCGTCAGGGCGTGGATATCCGAGACGACGAAATTGGACTCAGATGTCGTACTCACCGAAGCTCGTTCAATCACTTGTCCAAACACGCGCCTGCCATGAATAACACATGAAAACCGTGTTTAGGTTTCCACTGACGACATGCTACTCTCACCGTGGGTGTGTGCGCGTGCTCGCGCGCGCACGTAACAATTACAAGCTAGTCAAACACACTCTCTATTTATCTATGTATTAGTATTTTTCTAGTTTAATAAGTAACCAATGTTCCGAAAAATTAACTCATTGACAACTACTATTGTCACAGTAACAACAGTTACTCATTTTGAAGAGCAATTCTGTTACAGCTACCATTACTTTAATAAGTAACTAATTGACATTCCAGTTACTTTATTCTAGACAAGATATAGCTCGTAAAATGCATGAAATGCAAACCACGGGTGACTTTATAAAATTACAGAAATTATCATTTAATTATATTAAACGTGACGTGTTTAAATATGAAAATATGAAGGCAGGATAATTTAAAGTAAACCCTGTATTTGAATCAATTATATTACCCAAATTTTACTGGCAAAATTAAGATTTTACTTCTATTTTGTTCAGTATCCACTAAACTTGATCATTACTGTTTCAACGTACTCACAACCCATGACAGTGCATTAATAATTGTCTAACGAAACCACATGAACAATATTGTAAACGTGGATATTTAAAAAGTAAAAGTTGGATAATCAAGATCCATGCATGTTCTTTGCATTCGAAAGATAATGTTCTACAATTTTCAAACTTTCATTTCACCTTTGTCGTAGAGTAAAACAAGTCAAATTGTATTCTGTGCCTGCGAGGACATCTACCGGACAACTACAGTACATCATTCATCATCATTAATTCCTTTAGTTCCTATTGGAACATAGGGCATCCACGAAGTGTCTCCATCTCACTCTGTTGCATGCGATCTTCTTCATTTCTTTCCAACTTTTCCCCTGTTGTTTTCCTTCTTCTTCAACAGTACGTCTCCATGAACTTTTGGGTCTTCCCCTTTTTCTAGCACCTTGAGGGTTCCAGTAAAGTGCTTGTTTTTCAATTGTGTTGTCTGCTTTCCTTAGTGTGTGTCCCATCCAGTTCCATTTTCTTCTTTTAATTTGGTTTTTAATCTGGTCTTCTGATGCTCGTATCCAAAGTTCATGATTTGTGATTGCTTCTGGCCAATGTACATTTAATATTCTCCTGAGACATCTGTTAATAAAAACTTGTAATCTATTTGTGATTTCAGTTGTGACTTTCCAGGATTCTGCTCCATACAGCAATACTGATTTAACATTACTTCTAAAAATCTTTAACTTTGTTTCTGTAGTTATAATCCTACTTTTCCATATTGGGTAAAGTTGTACAAAGGCCCCATTTGCTTTCTTGATGCGTTGTTTTACATCATGTTCTGCTCCTCCATTTGTTGCAACTACACTTCCTAAGTAAGTAAAATTGTCTTCATCCTCTAATATTTCATTTTGTAGTTGAATATAATCTTGAATTCTTGCATTTATTCGCATTGTTTTAGTCTTTGATTTATTTAATGTCAGTCCGAATTTTTTAGCTTCTACAACCAGATCTTCCAATTTAGTTTTTGCATCTCTATAAGATTCTGACAACAGACACACATCATCGGCAAAATCTAAATCTTCTAATCTATCCATAAGGCCCCATTGCATTCCTCTTCTTTTTTCCCTTTACGGTTTCCCTCATTACTGTATCTATTACGAGAAGAAAAATAAGAGGCGACAGAATACATCCAGATTCTGTTTCAAAGGGTTCTGTAACATCTCCTTCATGAAAAACTTGACTCTTGTATTGTCGATATGACTCCTGGATTATCCTTATTATCTTAAGTGGTATTCCAAACTTCTGTAATATTTGCCACATTTTTTCCCTTGTTATAGAATCAAAGGATTTCTCAAAATCTACAAAGATGGTATACAATCTAGTATTCCATTCTATACATTGCTCGATGATAATCCTTAATGTACAGATTTGATCTGTGCAGGATCTACTAGAACGAAATCCTGCTTGCTCTCTCCTAATCTTGGCTTCTACTTTATCTTGAATGCGATTCAATATAACCCTAGTTAGTATTTTACTTGGGACCGATAAAAGCGTGATTCCTCTCCAGTTATTACAATTTGTCATATCGCCTTTTTTTGGAATTTTTATTATAAGACTCCTTTTCCAATCTTCTGGCATTTTCTCTTTTTCCCAAACTGCCGCCAACACTTCATATAATATTTCTGCCATCAAGTTCACATTTACCTTCAAAATCTCTGGTGGAATTTGGTCTATTCCAGCTGCTTTCCCATTCTTTTGTTGCTTAAGTGCTAGTTTGATTTCCTGAATTGAAGGAGGAAGGTCTGAAATTTTCATCTCTGTACGCTCTTCATTTTCTTCAGTTTCTTCAGCCTCACTCTCTATTTCTCTCGTTCTGTCATTTTCTCTGATGTTCCTATTTAATACCTCTTCAAAGTGCTCTTTCCATCTCTTCATTTGTTCTTGTTTATCCGTTAACAGCCTGCCATTCTTATCCTTGACTGGTATATTTTTCTTAAATTGTCGCTTTGATAGTAAGCGTGTTGTTTGATAAAGTTGTTTTAAATCACCCTTACTTGCTGCTTCCTCTGCTACTCTTGCTTGCTGTTCTATCCAATTGCGTTTATCATTTCGAGCACTCTTCTTCAATTTTCTATCAAGATCTTTATATTGTCTTTGTAGCGAACTCTTTTGGGTTCTTGTTTTTGCAGTGTTTAATTCTTCCTTCTTCATTTTTCTAGCTTTAATTTTATCCCATGTGTTCGTTGACATCCAGTCTTTCTGATTACTTTCCCTACCTAAAATGTTTTCACTTATTTCTATCAAATTAGTTTTGGTCTTCTTCCATTTTCTCTCTATTGTATCCTCTTCTCTTTCTTCTATATCTTCATCTTGCTCCATTTGTAAACCTTCAAACCTGTTCCTAAGTTCCAATACAAATCTATTTCTTGTATCTTTATCATTTAACTTTTTCAAATCAAATTTCTTTCCCATTTTTGAAAACTTTTTACATGCTGCCATTATACGAAGTTTAAAGACTGCAATTACCAAGTGGTGATCACTACCAATATCGGCTCCTCTTTTATTTCTTACATCTAGAAGGGATCTTTTCCATTTACGGGTAATGCAAACATGGTCAATTTGATTTTCTGTCACATGATCAGGTGATACCCATGTCACTTTATGGATATCTTTATGGGGAAAAACAGTTCCACCTATGATCAGGTCATTTTCTGCACAAAGGTCAACAAATAACTGGCCATTTTCATTCATTTCCCCCAGTCCATGTCTACCCATAATATGCTCTATTCCTTCATTATCTGATCCAATTTTTGCATTTGTATCTCCCATCAAGATGCATATGTCTTTCTTATTATGAACTAGTACTTGGTGCAATTTTGAATAAAATTCCCTTTTTTCTGTTATGTCTGAAACTTCTGTTGGGGCATAGCATTGTACTATTTTAATGCTTCTCACCTTTGCTTTGAACTTCGCAGTTATAATTCTTTCAGAAACAGGGTTCCATTCCAATAAGCTTTTCTTTGCTATCTTACTCAAGAGAATACCTACACCATCCCGATGTTGTTCCTCCTCTTCTCTTCCTGAATATAGGAATGTAAATCCGTCTTTAGTTCTCATCTCTCCAAATCCTTTCCATCTTGTCTCACTGATCCCCAATATGTCCAACCTATAGGCCTGCATTTGGGCTACTGCTTGCTGAAGTCTACCACTCTCTCTTAAAGTTCTCACATTCCAACACCCAATTCTCGTTTTCCCTTTCATGCCAAAAGTCGTCATCTTAGAGTCAGTCCGGCTATTCTTCGTGGATGTACATTCATAATTCAAATTTATAGGAACTCATCACATGCGACTTCAATGTCGTGTCGTGAAAACCACGGATTGCTTTTAGTGTGCGACTCGGTGAGCTGCATGGCTGGGGAATAGGCTAAGTGCAGACCATTACCTATGTATCCACTTATTTAAAGTTTCATTTGAAAAAAAGCATCTCATCTATTAGGCACGCTTCTGAATTTGATTGTTGTCTAGCAAACTAAGACAGGTCTGTCACGTTTACTTTAAGAACCTTTCAACTCAAGGCAAGAACTGGTACCTATCGACCCGTTCAGTGAGAATGAGTTAAGGCAAGGACTTATATTCCTGCAAACCCCACCCCCTCCCTCGAATAGGTTAGGCTGGATAGTTCAAAGAACTAACCGCACTGACGTCTCTGTCACGTTTACTCGAAGTGTTCCCCTTTCATACAGCCTATCTACATTATTCGCGACTATTGGTACAGGTCCTCTAAGTGGAAGTCGTTGGGTGGGTAGGTGTTTTCTCGTTTTAAGTTTTTTGAAACTTGACGAGGCAATATACGGTGTTGTTCTTTTGGGATGAGAATTTAATGGTATTGTAAGTTTGGAAATATTTAAGATTAATTACTATTTCTACTTATTTTCTTTTAAAATTGGCGTTTCGCAGAGCCATTGATTTATCGTGTAAATTTTGCTCCCGTATTAAACATTAACACTGACTCATTAACTTTTGTTTCGGTGTTTATTATAACAGACGTTCAATGCGCAGTGGAACATTTTCCTGCTGCACACTATGCGCCAACACTGTCGCCGTAAGTCCCACACTCTACTCTTAACTAGGGATTGACAATGGGCGCGTCATTCGCGGTCGAACAGTAGATATTATACACTGTTGTCTTAAAAATAAATCTTCCCAATTTCTTTGGATTGAAGTTAGAAGCTAAAAATAAGCCGTAATCAACAAACTTGTTCATTACGCACTAAACAGTGGTTAATAAGCAGGTTCAGGATTAGTTGTACAGTGGGATCCATGAGTATTACCGTACAAATTGTCCATCAACATGTTCGTGCACTTTATTTGACAAAACAAGAGGTTCAAGAATTAAACGAAAACTCAAAACAAGCTGTTGACAACTTCTGCACCAGCATACATAAAAATCCATCCTTACACAGGATGTAAGAGAAAAATTAATGAAAGCAGTCATGGACAATTTGCCGAGCAATACTAGTGGATCCCACTGTACTTATGTCATCAAATGAAACATTCACATTGTCTCAACGTTATTCATGTTAGCCCTTGTTATCTTTTACACATCGATAGTGGGCATTTCGCAACACCCAACATTACCGAAATTGAGATCTGAAATGGATCTATTTCTCGTTTAATTAGCCTCTCTGGTTCGTAATGTCATTAGATTTTGTTCGTGAAACGTTCGTTTACAAGAAGATACATTTTGACATGTTCGTAATCAAGAAAAGTTAGTTAAATTTCCTGAAGAGAGACGGAATGCACGGATGAGAGTTTGGTCCATAAATATTCAGTGCTACAACACGAAAAAAAGGGTGGTTTCTTGGATTACGACCGTGCAACACTGGAGTGTTTACGTCGCTTTAGCCTCGAAACCAGAAGAAGTTTTAATTGTAGTTTCTGCACCTGGGCTGTTAATTTTTTTTTACCTTGCCGAAGTTGACCGTCAACAACATACGAGACGGGAGTCCATTACTTGTGCGAAATCTGAGAGTGGCGAGTGAAATGGATTAAGGAAAGACGATGCCTGAAGAACATACAGAACAATTAAAATGTCTGTGTTTATGAGGCTTTTACGCGAATCTAACCTGCCTAGTCCAGACCAATTTTGGCAGATTGCAAGTTACGTTAGTTTAAGCGAACTTCATACAAACTATGCATTTTTCACACGATTATTATTGTCTGACTTTTGAGTCCGGAATACGCTATTTTTGTAAATAGCTTTTTCAATTGTCCTCACGATTCTGGAGCAGCAACATGGGAGTCGCCCGGATCCTAAATCCATCGGTGCGAGTGTATGTCATACGTAAAATCAACGCCATTTATTAAATCTCTCACCCAGTAATTCGGATATAACTATTCATTGATTATTTGGTTAATTCTGCATCTTTTATAATTATACGGAGTAGCTTTGGTCCTACATACATTAAAATGCAATGGTATTACCGACCTCTTCGGCGGAGTGGTTAGCATAGCGCGCTACGAAGCCAGGGTTCCCGGGTTCGAATCCCGCAGGGTTAGAATCTCACACCTTTATACCGGGAAGGCACCAAAATCCATTAGAATTTTATGAAATAATGTAATTGGTGTTTCTTGCCTTACGGTTGTTAGTTTACTGATCTTTGTACAGATGTCACCCCAAAGTAATAAAGGATGAATGTATTTAATCCAGTTCCTACTCATACAGTACATAATTCTTTTGAGACCTCTTCCTTGTAACATTACTTTTATTTTTATAATTGTGTATCAGCTTTATGTTGTTAATTGTTTATGTTTAAATGAAAGTGCGGTGGCATATCACAATTAATTTTTGACAGATAAAGATAAACATATTCTAATATAAGTTGTGTGCACGAGAGATCGGTTAGTTCATCGAACTATCCAGCCTAACTATTGCCTATTTTTGAGGAGCAGGAAAAGGTTTATAGTATCCTTGCCTTGACTCATCTCACCCAACAGCTCGTTAGGTGTCGGGGCTGACCCCGAGTTGATAGCTTCCTGGAGATGAGGCCTGCTCGAAAAAGGTTTATAGTACTAGGCCTGGCTATAGCGTAATCGTAAATCTGTCAAATTTTAGTTGTGTTGTGTACAACCCATCATCCGTTGCGGGACTGCAAAATTGCAAAGAACACTTATTTAAATATGAAGAAAACTACAATGGCTGTCTTTTATACCTGCCAAGGTGTATGACTAAATAGCATCGGGTGGGCGAGCCATTCTCTGAAACGGTTTTTAGACTCGTTTTGAACAAAATAATGGAGCTCTTATCATCTCTATTGGAAGCAAGCTGTTGTTGCCATGTAAGTTTTCGTTTATGCTTCCGCAAGTTCCGAACACACAGATTCTTGATGATGTTTCTTCGAAATCCTTTTGTAGAAGTTCCCACACCTGTTGAATTGCCCGATGCAACAATTTCTACTACGCAATCAAATATAATTAATTTCGATGCTTCAAGTAGAGAGCCTATACCTTTAGGGATGATAAACTGTAAGTTTCACCGCATGATTCTCGAATTATCCTTCCTGCCATTAGCATTTACATTTTCCCTCTAACTTTGTCGCTATAGGCTCTCTTCATTTAAAGTTTCAACAGGAAATTTTTCGAATGTACGGTCTGAGGAAGATAATGCTATTTTCTGGAACGTTACTTGAGGGCATTGTATCTTGGGCTGCGTTACCTGATGCTAGAGGAATATTTTATATTGCAGATAGGCAACAGGGAATGCAATGCACGGGGATTTTTTCCTCTTGAAAATTGTCTATTAGGAATTTTAAACAAACTTTTCAAAGCACTTTGGAGTATCGATACGTTTCTGTAGGAGAGGCGTAGAGATGAGCTGTAAGGTTTAGAAAACACGTCGCAAGATTTTTTTTTAAGTCAGCAGCTATATGTTGATAAATTATAGTGGGCAAGTATACATGTGAACAAGATTCTCTATCCTCCTTTTCTATGTTCCTATTTATCTCTTTCTACAACTTTTTTCTTTTCTATTGTGTATCTCCTTCTTTTTCAATGTTTTCCTTAATTTCTCTTTCCTTCGGTATTCTTGCCAACGTCCGTGGCGGAGTGGTTAGCACAGAGCACTACGACGCCAGGGGTACCGGAGTTCGAATCATGGCCTGGACATGGGTGCTCTTTGTGAGTGTCTCTTCACCAGTTTCATCATATCATCACTCATCCTCATCGTCACGATTAGCCAAAAGTGACAGAAAAGTGATGATACATAACAAAAATCGAATCCAACCTTCTGTATTATATCTATCACTCCCTCTCTATCTTTCCTATCCTTCAGCTTGTATCGGTTTTCTTCTCTTAATTTCTCTTTTGTAAACTTCATAAATTAAATGTTCAATTTTATTTTACAGTTATTGCAGACATGGTTCTTTCTAACCACTTTTTAAATGAAATTTAACTCAAATTAGGTCAACTCCAATAACTAAAACAAAATTTGGTTTCTAGCTTAGTTGCAGAAGAAAAATGTATTCGCACTTTGTTTTGTTCATTTATGGTTTTTAAAGCGAGGAACGGTCAGATTGGCCTACGTTCCTATTATGTACGGAGTGAAGCTTTGCGATTGGCCAAAAAAACCGGGGAGAAAGCAAAAGCTGACAAAGCACTGCTCTATTCCCCGCTGAATTTCCTTTCAAATAACATGACTGTTCTTCTTCCTGGAGAAGAAAACGAAGAAAGAAATTAAACTGTCATCTGCTATCATAGAGGATATTAAATTTCACCAGGCCGCATATAGATGCTAGAGAGAGGGATGAACGGGGAGAGGAGGGATGCTGGGGAATTTTTATAAACGAAATTTCATTGTTGCCTTTGTTGCGGTTTTCATTCTGGCCACCGGCATGTACAGAAGGGGGAGGGGGATATTCGACAATTGAAGATCTGGCTGCTTAATGGAAAATTTTGTGAAGTAATTTTTGTCCTGATGCAACTTTGTTCAGTGTAAATTAAATATGATATAAAGTAGGCAAGTGTATGTGTGTGTTGTTAAATTTCCGTTCTATTCACTCGGCAAAGAGATCAATTTTCGAGCGCGATAATTTCTTTTTCTCTCCCGTAGAAACCTAGAAAAATTCCAATCTAACACGGGACTCGAACCCAGATTTCTGGCTTACCCTTCCGCGAAACCGCTCCTCCCAGACCTCATGAGGAATTCTGCTGTTCGTGATTTCTTCACGGCTGATAGCAAGTCAAACCTTCACCAGGACACCGCTGCAGCCACTCTGGAACTTCTATCTCGTTGAAATGTCTGTCTAAATGACCTCGGGGTCTTTTTCAACGTGGCAGTCGCGAATATTCCTTTTTGATGGTCAGCAGTCGTGAAAACAGACACACACACACACACGGAGAGAGAGAGAGACAGAGAGAGAGAGAGAGAGAGAGAGAGAGAGAGACAGAGAAAGAGAGAGCTCCGATACTCTGCAAACTATTTAGTCTGTTTGCTCCGGATGTGGCGTTGTTGATTTTACCAATTTCCAATTTCGGACGACGTGACGATGCAGCCGCGTTAACTTGACGATGCGAGAATCTGTGTGCGGAGGTCAACGAGATCGGCGTCCGTTGCATGAAAAAACAAAGCAAAAGAAAACGAGAAAGCAATGCGTTCAAGGACTGGAATTGGTGATACTTCCCTTCAATTGGTCTACCGTTACTAAGTAAAGAAATCCGATATGTAAAGCGATTGTAAAATATACAACACTGACTAATAAAAGAAGGGTGTCCCCCAGCAGCATCGACTTTTTTTTAATCTGTTTGTTCCGAACTTTTGTTCATGATTCTCCTATGCGACATCACAAATTAATGTTTTCATGTGTATCATCCACATGTTATCTTTAAACCCCAAATTTGTAAATTTACTTTTGGTGTACAAGTTCGATAATGCTTTCATCTCTTGTAAAGTGTATAACACGTATATGGCAACAAAAATAACAGCGTTATGGCTGATAAATTGAATCTACAAAGACTTGGTTTGCTGCATTTTCTTTTCTACATTAATAATGTAATTAACCGATAGAAGTTTATTTTCACATTTGCCTATTCCTGAAAGATTTCCTTGAGAATAGTGTGCACATATTATGAAGTATTGTCGTTCATTAAATGATACGGACGTAATTTAATTGTATTTTGCGTTAAAATTATTATGGGTACACCAGCATATTTGCACCTAATACGGGGACCACATCCTACTAACAACAACGAAGGCTAGAGCTAACAAAAGTAACAAATGTATTGGACTAAAATTTACAACGTACGCTAAATGCCAAGATTCTATAGAGATTACATTGAACACGGCAAAAATACAGGAAACCATAATCTCGGAAGGTGTGGCAATGGAGTGCAGATCCGCGGTTGTTCTGCAATATTGAAGGCTGCAGGTCGTATTATGTCGCGAAAAGGTTGACATTTGACGGCCTCCTACTTGGAACCGAAGTCAAGTTGTCCTTGGCACTCTACCGGCAATAAATCATGTAGATCTAACAGTAATCAATTCAAATCATCTATACGTTGCTTTAAGTATTTGATAGTGTTATGTATAATTTTATTATCTTGGTTTAATTGCAGTCTGTAAGTAGGGTACTGTTTTTTAACACAGAAGGAAAATAAATGTCAGCAACGAATTGTGTTGCGCAGTTACATGAATGAATCAATGAATTACAATATTTGGGTGCGTCGGTACGTATGGCCATTTTGCACCCTTCAAAATGTACGAAGGCAATATCTGAAACCCTTACCTTAAAGTTAAGAAGACGTGTAAGTGCAAGTTTATAACGGGACCTGCCCAAGGCGTACACAACACATTAGAAAAAAAGTAAGGATAAGCTAAACTCTTCCTCAGAAACAGTGGAAGAGATCCGCTCTTCTAAAAAGGCTAAGAATATTTGTTAAAACACTGTCACCACCCAACATGGATGATAAATAGTGTCGTTGTAGGAAGTTTCATTTGGACTAAACGGTAGAAGCAAAGAGGAAAGCTCCTTGAAGACAAGTTGTTTATCTTAATGTCCTGTAAGTTCTGCAGAAGTTTTATTGGCGTTGAGCTGCGACATTCTACCTCTATGTATATACCGTTTATGTAAACCTTGTTCCTCATATTATTTGCAGGGTAGTTAGTCATTACTACCTGCACTGCTGTACCTACGCTCGACACAACACACACGTGAAGCAGTTGCAACTTGACTCCCCCCCGTGTAGGATTTCAGAAACAACGCACTTTGACCGTGGAATTGCGCATGACAGTGGAAATGTCAACACGCTAATTATCTTCAACGGATGTGCTATGCTCTCAGTGCAGCAGCGAGTGGTAGGTCTTGTTCCGGAGGAAGATGTCCGGGACATGATTCTGATGTCCCACTGCATCGGCCAAACTTGGAGGAATTCGTGAGAAACTAGATTAATTACAACTTACATATCAACTTCCCTTTTAATTAAAACTTGTTTCGCTTGAACGTCCAGGAGTTAGTAACAATTTCAAGTTAACTAACAAACTTTCTCCCAAAGGTTTATTGGTGCTTCAACCCAAGCTTTTTACTTATGCCTACCCCGTGCTGGATCAATGCAATCTTGACTCTCCTTGCCAATTTCCTTCACGTCCATCCTACCATTGTTTTATATTCGTCCTGCCCTTCCTGCAGGTTTCTTACCACCAAGCTTCCCCGAAAGGATACTGCATTCTCCGTGACATGTTTTTATGTGTCTGCTCCAGTTCTCTTCCTGCAGAAACAGCAACGTATTGACATCTGAAGCTCTGTCGCACATTGCTCCCCTTCCCCCTTCAATTCCTTTCAAGAGATGCAGCCTTTCTTTGTCGGTGGTTCCAACACCACAAGTTTTATGGCTGTGGTTTCTCCTGGTGTATTGAAAACAAAGGTCGTTAAACATTGTCGGTATGAATACATTCTTCTTTCCTCTCCCATGGGCAACATGATCTCGTCATCGAAATCTTCTCGATTTAATTATTCTAATAAAATTTGGATATAAATTGAGATTGTGTTGTTATCTATTTATTTCTAGATCTTTTCAAAATTCTTAATTTAAGTTTCTCCTTTACGCACGGGATCACAATTCCTATCATGTAACATTCTGGACAAAAAATACTGTTTTAATTTTTTAATTAAGGTTCTTTGGTATTAGTAGATAGGATAAAAGTAGATGACAGAAAATTTACATGCAATGCCTGAATTAAGTCTGGTTTTAATTTATTTTTTAACTTCGTTTCCATTCGTTAATATTACTCTTAGATATTTAGATTTTGCACACACACAAATTTTCAGGCATTACGTCATCATGTCAGGAATGGAAGTTAAATATATTTTAATAAGAGTAAATATATTATTACTGATTGCAGGATAATTATTTAAGATATGCCAACACTGATTTCTTGCCCAGAGATTGAGAAACACACACATGCATGTCTGCCCTCCACGATTAGGAGAGACATGCCTATCCGAATAGAACTAGAGGCTATTCTGTGTGAAGAGAGGAGGAACTTCTATTAAGGAGAAATTTCTACTATCCGCAAAGATGCGAAAGTAGACACACTATTTCTTTTGTCCACCCTGTGGTAGAGTAGCGACAGTGTTTCAAGCTGATTTATGATTTTTGAATAACCAGGTTGTCCAACTTCCGTCAATTAATTCCCATATTCCGAGAAACGTATCCAGGGATTGAATATTTCCTTCATGTGTTCAAGTATGTAATGTTCGTATTCTGAAGTATGGCTACCTAAGGCAATGTAAGGGATATATCACCTCGACCTCTATTTTGACACACACCGTACCAATCACCTTCCAACAGAACGAAGCAAGAAGAACTAATATGGTCGGAGCCAGATGCAATCGACTGCTTGCCTTAGACACATCCACGAAAATTGGTTTGATCACGTGTTTACAAAACCGAGATTTTTAATATGCGCTGCTTTGTTCGAACCGCCTTTGGCTATGTTGCCTGAAGGCAGGATGTAAACTGTGTTCGAACCAATGTTTATCTAAGAGTGACCAATGCTCAGCTGCCCTAGTTAACTGGCAGTAATGAATCCAATGCAAATTTCAGGGGTTGGATTGTTTTGAAAAGGAGCAGCGCGTTTGCAAGGGAGACGACAGTAGCTGTAGAATATGCATTATGTAATTACGGCCCTCGCCCTAGGCTCAGTGCATAAATCCACGAGTCGCCAGTCCATTGCCTGTCATTGGTTGACTTGCTGAGTATCGTTGCTCTGGTTGTTAAAACTCTGTGAATGTACAGTCACGGCCAATAAAAATGGGACATCTAGATCCTGAAATACTCGCTTCTGTGTCCTGCCTATATCTACGGCGGTGATAGAAGTTTCCATTGCAAATTAGCTATTAAAATCTCTTAACGCCATACGCAACTTATATAACGTTTTGCAGGGAAGAGAGTATTCTAGGATGTAGGTGTCCCATTTTCATTGCCGGTGACTAAACTTGTATTTCTGCTCCTTCAATCATAGATCGGTAATCTATCAATCCCTTCGTGTTCAACCATTACATCCTCATCGTCGCGATTACCAGAGGGAGGCATGAAAGCCACGTTTGATGAGAACCGAGCATGACTGACAACATCCCTTACGCACACTTTCACAAATGATATTTCGGCCTGTGGCACGTGACGTTTCTATCTGCGGTTTCGTCACTTTCCTCACGACAAACACGATGCAGACAAATCGGGTGTCGCGCCCTCGGCATTGTAATTTATCGCAGCAGGTCACACGACTCTCGAATAGCTCTCGAATTTCTATCGAACTGTGCAACGGACGTGTTCCTTTTTTTTCAGCCGTTTGACACTTTGAGGTCGAACGGGACATAATTCACATTTATCAACTGTCTAAGCCGACGCTGTTGAGGCTGTCACGTGCCTATCTGTCTGTCCGTCACTGCTCAGTCGTTTCAAGAAACTATAAAAGGGGTAATTTTCCACGTAGTACACCAAATTGTCAACCTCACTTCCACGTAGTACACCCTGGACTGCATTTCGCAGACATACGAGGCTCTGGTGACTGAGCCTATGGCCAGTATAATTCTGTGCGTTGTCCTGTTTTTTGTCTTCATATGTGCTGAGTGCTTCTTTACAGCCTCAGCTTTTAACGGAAGTCAGAATATTTTAAGATTTTGCTTATTCAACGTTAGAGTTGTTATTTGTAACGGTAATGGGCCGGACCCCGTATAATGTGACGGGTTCAAAATAGCCTCAGTGCTGACGCACCCAAAATTTTAAAATCAAATTGAAATTTAGTCTACTTTGTGCACAGATAGGCTAATCAGGACTGGATCTACAGTTTAAAGTAGAACCCGAACCGCACACAGGATTTGAAATGAATCAAATGAAGCATGATGCAATTTTGGTGATCAATTGACAATTCTAGGCTGTTCGCGAAAAGAAAATATTGCAATTTTCCCAACTCACAAACTATGGAAATTGCAATGCAAACTGGTGTAAATCAGTTGCATATTTCCAACTCAGGACGTCCTACTTATTTCTTCTGGGAGGATGAATTGGCTTTTGAAATAGTTGACATTACGCACACGCGTGTAACTGCTAACTTAACCTAACCTATAAGCAATGATCTGCAAAATACTAAAAAAACAATTAGAGGAAAGAATAAACTCCCCATAAGGAACTGTTCTTTTTCTGCAAATGGATATACGCGTATGTACGAAGTATTTCAGGGTAAGTTGCAGTACCGACAAGAACTTCTCAAAACCCGGTTCTTACCTCTCCCCTCCCGAGGCAACGGTTCCTGAGTTGGGAATGTTCCAATTCATACATTCCACGTGAAAATATCGGTTCCTGAATTGGGAACTTTCATCATAGTTACTCAATTGGAACGATCTGAGCTGAGACTTCAGACCGACAAGAAAATAAGGAGGGAAGGAGGGATAAGTGGATAAAGCAACCAGTGCAACGTAACGGAAGAGGGGAAGATTGTTACACAGGGGAAAGAAAGGGGTGATGAAAGAACATAGGAAAATGTCGATTCAAACAGACTGGAAAAGGTGAAAGGTGACGATTAAGACGATACCACTAGGAATTTGGCAGTCATGTTGGTCAAGAACAGTCTTGTTAATTCTAAGTCAAACACAATACCTCGTCCACTAGCTGTATTATTACTACATTGACCTTGACTCTTACTCAATATCCTTATCTGTTGATTTATAATGCTCGTATATAGCCAACAATGAACTCCCCTTATCTGTACCTTTGGAAGATAAGATTAGAAAGAATAGCGAATAAAGAGAGAAAGCAATGAATTTTCCCTTAACAGAGAACGGTCACTTATAACCCACATGTTCTGAGTCAACATAGAGAAACCTCGCATCGTTTTCCCTTATCGTTTTAAAGTTCTCCGTGGACTTTCTTTATATTTTTGAGGCCATTGTTTTGAGAAAAATATTTGAAAAATCTATGGGTTTATACTGCATCATTTCGCGAATTATCCTAAAAAATACGGTATCTTTTTCTCACATTTCTTTGAACAGTACCACAGAAGTATGCCATAAAATTACACACACGCACATCTCTACCGCATACCAACAGCGTCAAATTTATAGTTTACATAGTTGGTCTGCCTTACTTTCCCAACCATAGATGCAAGTGCGCATGCTCTTGCTGGTCGAGTCCAATGTCAAAGTAGGGGTGGAACGGATAATGGAAACAGCTTTCATGAAAATAGCTTTCTTCTAAAATGAGATTGAAGTTTCGCACACAGTAACGTCGTGGGAAAAATATGTTAAGAGGGGAGCCACCACGTCACAGCAAAGCGAGCAATAATAAACAAAGAATCAAATACATACAAGCAAAACACTGATCTGAAACCTACAGCGTTATTTCGTGCGTGCTTCTACCTACCTCCCTCTTTCGAAAATAGATTCGTCCTCTCGACCTACTCACCTTCCGCGGTCGGAAAGTAGATCTAAATTCCGCAAACCAGAAACTAGTGTGATAGATTTTGCTCAAATGTAACAAGGACCAGTCCTCTGAGGTATTTACTATGGACGACCAGGAAATGGGTCTTAAGTAATAGTAGGAAGCAAGTGCTGACAGTTTTTTGGGGGGAGGGGTTAGTTCAATTCCAGAAATATATTCGAATATAACATTTTCACAGAAACTTTGTGCCCAATTTTTATTTATATAATTTGTTGAAACGTAATGTGAATGTCAGTAAAGAATTATTGGGCGATGTGAATGAAAGTAGCCCACCTTTAACTATAGGACCTGCCGCTATTTACCCATCTCTGAATGTGTGTTGCATGATCCAGCTGCGCTTTTACTAAAAAATTGAACCAGTTAGAAAAGTGATTCAACTCCAATTATAATTGTTATTTTCAAAGATGGCCGATTTCCTCGAAAATTTGAAGGGCGGATATTTTTTGTCATTTATAATACTAACGTTTGGCACAAAAATATGCTGCAATTATTCCCAGATTAGGCCATTTATTTTCGTTTATTCCTCGTATTCAATATTTATCTTATTAGGATACATCAAAGAATTGGGCTACATTGCAATTTCTGCAGAACATTTCAAAACCTATTGTAAAAAATTGTATTAAGGCTTTCGGAGTATTATTCGTTTGGAGTTGTGGCCCTTCTCGGCGGCGTGGGTAATGTCGGGGCATTAATAATCAAGGGATCCTTGATTCGATACCCGGTGGAGGCACATAGTAGTTCGGATTCCTCTTTACAATGAAGTTCCAACCCTGATGGCTTATCCGTTCATAAAGGGGACCTAAAAGAAAAAACTCAAAACTTGTTGAGATGTGCACTGGAACATGTCAAGGGGGACGGACGTCTGACAAAGTTCTTTAAATACTATCTATTTGCCTACACATATACGCGTCCGTGTGTGTGTGTGTTTTGAGTGCCCAGTCGGCGTGTGGCCGAGTGTTACTCAGAGACCCGGGTTCGATTCCCAAGGTGGAAAATTTCAGGGGGATCTTTTCAGCAATGTCCCTGCATGGAGCGGATCTGAGGTTCACCCAGCCTCTAATAAATGGGTATCTGTGGGGGGAAGGTAGCTAAGACGTGGTGCTGATTACATCATGTCAACCGCCATATCCCCCATTTACATTGCATTATTTTTTTACCTTAGGAGTATATTCTATGAGGGAATGAACCACAACCCGCCGCCCACGTGGGCGTTTCTTTGCTTCAGAAACCATTGACAGTGTATCCCTGACAGTTCGTTGAAAGAATAAGTACAGATAGCGCCGATGTGCAAGGTAAATCTTTATCGATCCTTTTGGTGTTCTCGTGTCGTCCTTTCAAAAGGCAAATCCTGCTATTGTGAAGTTTCATCCGTGTTTTTCCTTAAAAAAACAACACTTTAGGTTAAGCATCTCCTCTCTCTCTTTTTCCATTGTTCAATTCAATAAGGCTTATGAGCATTGCTCTCGTTTTATTTTATATCCTTCTCTTGTTCCCTGTCCTTAGAACATCTTTGCATCCGTGTCCTCCTTCGCCTTATAATCCGACGCTTTTCCTCTCCCGAGCGTCTCATCTGCGTCTACGTGCTCCCGTCCGAGGAGGAAGTCTATTTCCTTATCTGCTTTGCGTTGATTCCATTGTCAGTGTTTTTTCCCCCGTCTCCCCACCCTGCCTGCGTCACGCCATAAGTCAATTCTTTTGGAATAGGATTTAACCTGATGTCCTTCCCACTTCGTTTTTCCTTATTCCTATTTTTTTCTCTTTCTATGCCAAGCGTCTAAACATTTTAGCCTGAGAAGAGGAGGAACGAAAAAAGGTATCTTCTTTTTCTGACGTGTGCTTCGTGTCATCCCACGTTCCAGTAAGACGCGCCTTGTTGACCCCAAAAAATTGAAGGTAAATATTCGTCTCTCAGCTTTTTCGTCGCGCTCTGAATTATCCTCAGAGATAGGAGAGGGGTGACGTAGAAAAGAGAAAGAGGAAGAGAGAAAAATAGGGTAGACTAGTCTGTAAGATAAGCGAACAACAATTGAAAAGAGATAAGAGAACTACTCGGTAAAGAAAGAAATAAGAAGGAAATGTAAAGATAATATCAGACACGTGGATTTGGAAGAAAAGAGAAGATGAGATATAGAGTTACAATTTCTGCTCTTCTATTCCAGTTTTTTAAGTCGCTTTTCAACCGAGGTTAATTACGCCAATTAGGTTGAAGTGATGATAAACATTGAGAAAAACGCAATTATATACCCATGCCTTACCCCTCAGGGCCTTCCCGATGGTATAGTGGTAACGTCGTTGCCTTTCAAGGCGTCACGGATTCGATACCCGATGGAGGCACATGGCACAGTGGTTCGGGTACCCAATTTAAACTGTAGTTCCTGTCCCGATTAGCCTGTCTCCATGAAGTGAACTTAAAACAACACTTCAAATTCAAATTAGCCGGCCTCTGTGGCAGATTTGTTAGCACATCGCGCTACAACGCCAGAGGTCACGGGTTCGAATCCCGATCTGGGCATGGGTGTACTTCGTGAGAGTTCCTTCATCAATTCAGGGGTGTAAGGGGTGACCTTCCACGTAGTACTACACCCAATTGTCAACTTCACTTCCACGTAGTACTCCCTGGACTGCATTTTGCAGACGAACGAGACTCTGGCGACTGGTCCTATGGCCAGTATTGTGTGTTGTCCTTATGTGTGCTGAGTGCCTCTTAACAGACTCAGCTCTTAACCACGACATTATAGTTATGTTATTTTAGTTCTGGTAAGGGCCTGGATCCCGTAGAAAGTGACGGGTGAAAAATAGCCTACGTGCTTTAAACTTTAAAATACAAATTCATCAATTTCATCATATCATCACTCATTCCCATCTTCGCAATTAGCCAAAATAGCAGGAGACCCAAACTAAACAATCAAATTCAAATTCAATGCCTTACTCAAGGTACTAAGGTGACACACCTCTGGCTTTGTAGCACGTTACACTGTAAAATCCACCAAGGAGGCCTGCTAGATAGGGTGTTACAAAGAGAATAGATTTTTCACGCACCCTGAACACCCTCAAAATTTTCACGGCCTTACAAGATTATCCAGATGCCCATTTTATAGTTATTTGGCTCTAAATTTACCTTTGGACTCCCCAGAACGATCTTGCACACATACAACAAAGTTGAAATTCTGGATACACACCTGTGAGAGAAAGGAGTAGGTGAGATAGTGAATGATAGAAGTGATTGCATGAAGAATACATGAGAAAGGCACAGAGAAAGGATGGAAGAAAAATAGATTTATAGAGAAAGATAGTTAAATAGAGGAGAAAAATAGGGGAAAAGAGGAAAGCAGAATATAGGGAGAAGATATATATATATATATATGAGAGAGAGAGAGAGAGAGAGAGAGAGAGAGAGCAGTATATCTAAGCAGAGATAAATGAAAGAGTAAAATAAAAAGATTCAATCAGAAAGAGTGTAATAAGGGGGAAATAATAGATACATACATATGTAGGCAAAGGCAGAGATTAGAGAGGAAATGGGTTTTAATTAATTAAGTAATTTATTTAAGAGTATAGTTATACTATTGTAAAAAGACGGTGTTGACGATTTTACATTTGGACCTCCCCAATGGGGAATCAAAGAGTCCCGGGTTCTATGTCCGTAGAGGCACATAGTGGTTCGGATCCCACTTTAAACTGTAGGACGAGTAAAACAAAACTATAAAGAAAGACATTTAATTCAACTCCTAGCTTGATAGACTTCGTGGCACGCAGTAACCTTCTCTTTGGGTTTACGGGTCATGTACAGTCACCGGCAATAAAAATTGGACAGCCTAGCTCCTGAAGTACTCTCTTCCCTGCAAGGTCGCTGTGTGTGTTGCATAACTCTACGGATGTCGGTGGTAGAAGCGAAAATTTACTATTAAATTCTCTTATCGCCTTAACTCTTAACTTGGCGTTTCTACTGCAACAGTAGCAGCAGCGACGGAGTTAATAGATGATTTCGTCCGCGATCAGAAGGGGCACGAATATCCACGTCTTCCAGGGAAGCGAGTATTTTAGGAGCTAGATATCCCATTTTTATTGCCGACAAGCTGATTGCCCGGCGTTGCCTGGATATTTATTTATCCCAATCTTGTATTAGACAGGGAAATAATGAATTCTAACTATAGTGTAAAGTGTAACTAATTTTAAATGTGATCGTGAATGTCACCAATTAGATTAGCGACTCCGAAAACTATGGTTTCGACACTAATCTAGGTCATTTCTGGCATTTTATTTTTCACCCCCTCTCACCGCCATGCCGATAGGTGATGAACTTGGAAAACTATGGATTCCATTCGCAACACAGCCTGAATGTTAGACAACCCGAGAAACACTATCGTTGTGCGGATTACATAGCGTCACGGCGGATGTCTGTTTGTGCGGAATTTAATATTGGTGGTTCTCGATTATTTTTACATGTCATCCCTTATCACCCCGCTCCTTGGGGTGCCAGGGGTCTCTTACCCCAAAATATTATTTCCAGATTACAAGTGATACGTGTACCAAGTTTGGTTGAAGTTGCTCCAGGGTTTCGAGAGTTATGTCGGAACAAACAAATATACACACCCACACATCCATCCATTTTTATATATAGATGACTGTACCTGTTTGTTTGGTAAAGTATTTTACTTTCTAAGTGAATGTCGATAAGGAGTGCGTAGCTATGCTCACTTGGCGTTCTGCGTTTCTACTGCAACAGTAGCAGCAGCAATGGAGTTAATAGATGATTTCGTCCGCGATCAGAAGGGGCACGAATATCCACGTACTTTACGAGATTCGAACTCATGCTTGTTGACGCCACCAGACAGCGGGATAAGGTCTGGGAAATTATTGGCGAATAATCTGAAACGCCCTTCAAAGGTCGTTGGCTGATTGGCAGGAAAATCCTGCAGAATACCTTCATCAACAGAATAAATCCACCTTTTCCCTCTTGTGTTTGCCGCCCCCTGACTTCGAAATCGCATCGACGCCATCCTGGCCTTTGGGACCTGTAGTTTTTAATACCAGCGTAATCTAAATGTAGGATCATGCCTGTCTGTGTAAACATTTTGTTAATTCCTGCTTTTTTTCTCAAAAAATCTCGCTTTTATCATGCATGCATCATCTGCTTTAATCAGGCTTTTTCCATGCTGACATGCATCGCGTTTGATTTTTTTTGTTAGTGAGACGTAATGTTTCAACTCTTTTCCCATTTTCGTGGCTGAAAACGTGTGTGCTCGTCGAGCAGAAAGAATGGTTCACCATTCCCACGATATGTGAGCGTCACCAGATGCGTCAGACCAGTAGCATGTCCAAAGAGAGTTGATGGCGTATATACACTTCCTTCTGAGCGGTCGTTCCAT
The DNA here is from genome assembly GCF_977018435.1 of Lepisma saccharinum. Classification (NCBI taxonomy): domain Eukaryota; kingdom Metazoa; phylum Arthropoda; class Insecta; order Zygentoma; family Lepismatidae; genus Lepisma; species Lepisma saccharinum. The sequence goes on from NC_139231.1 coordinate 108,880,749, forward strand.
GGAATATTCCGGGTTCAAGTCCTGCCCTGCCCATTCCTTTCTGAATGTCCCTTCATCAATTTCATCTTCGTCGTCAGCTAGCGTAAAAAGGTAGGTAAGAAACCTAAAATAAGAAATTCAAGAACGAAATGTCTCTTTTTAACCCTATTATACTTTAGAAATTGAACGTCGGATGCTGGAGATGGTGGTAAAGTAAATAACAGACAAATAAGAGGCAAAATCTCTTGTTGTCTTCTCTACCCTTTACGAAATCCCTGCCAACGATACAAGGACGGATGAGATTTTGTCAGGATAACTTTGGTTCGGTGGTTATCTCAACTAATGTAGAGGATGGTTACATTTGAGCTGGGATTTCCATTCTCACAATATGGAAAATAGATGCTGTTTATTGAAATATTGGAAAGAGATAGCAGGAAAGAGAAGAAGGGACTAGGAAGAAACGAGAGATAAAGAGGAATAAACAAAAGATAGTGAGGAAGATGAAAAATAAATTGAAGAAAAGGAAATGGAGGAGAGGAAGACTGATTAAGAGAATAGAACGAGAAAGAAGAAAATACAAGTAAGGGAACGAAGAAATGAAAGAGAATGATGGGAAAAACAGAATATGAATTCTAAATAAGGTTAACAAGGGATCTAAATTAATTTTGAGCGTTATTTTTAGTGTATGTCCCGCTGTTATCGCTATCGTAGCTGTTATGGGTCCTACACATGAAAATGTTTGAGCTTCCCTTTCCAAGGATGACTACTATCTAGTGTTTTCCGAAATAACTGAAGAAGATATGCAGTAACATGACTTACGTTACAATGCTTCCGATACTAAGAGAGAACGCAATAACAAGAGAAATAAAAACACCATGTGACGTAGAGTAAAAGGATAAGAAATTACTCGGGAACCATAATGTTTCTGAGGAGAGACGATAATCTGATTACAAGCGTTGGAAGAAGTGGAAATTAACCCAAGAGCTCCTGTTACCTGATATCGCTGAAGACACCTAGGAGAAAGGACGGTGTCGGATATCAGACGCCTTGTGGACAAGGAGGACGGAGGGCTCTGCAAGAAGGCTACCATTTAAATTTCCTCGTTAAAGTTAACCCCTCCTTAAAGGCGCATCCGTACGGGGGAGAAGAACGTAACCATTCCTATGTGTGGCTTCTGGACATGTGAAGGAAGACGAGATGCTCTCTGGAATTGCGGTCGCGGCACGCTTTTATGGCCAAATGAGGGATAAAATAGGTCGAGAAGCCTGTTAAGTGACCTCCAGACGCCATTACAAATTGAGGCCCTTTTCAAAAGAGGAAAGATTGAAAAGTACCCCATTGCTCTTGGCCCGAAGCAGTGTTAACACTAACGAAACACTAGCCTCTTCTCAAGTAACGATTGGATCATATATCAGTCATGAAGCGAGAAAAGTGGTTGCCACTTGGATTTCATATGCAAGCTAATAGAATTCTGAGATATCAGAACTTGTATGGTGACGAGGTTCAGGCGAAAGACAGAAAAAACTTTGCCGGGTTGCGCTGTATCACGCAAAGCCCCTGTTTTGAAGCTGCGTGTTACGATTTATTTCAGAATTCGTATTATTACTACTTCTGAAAACATTGTCCGGTCTACAGCATGGGGTGTTACGTGTTCTCTCGTTACTTGTTACAAGATAGAAATTATCTGAAGGAGGACATTCATCTTCATAAAACATAATATTTTTCATTAAAAAGGTAAAATTTCCTTGCATTTTGCACCATGTCATGATTCATATACAGGGTTGTGTGTGTGAGGGGATCAGCACCACTCTCCTGCCGCTTTATGCAGAGACGTGGCCGGATAAATTTCGACCTCAGATCATCCATCACGGGAAACGAACTTAGGCCTGCCGCGTGGATGTCATACGCCCTAACGACTAAACAACCACTGCCCCTTTTCAGTAATAAGGGGAATGTTAAATATATTATTTAGTCGCAATATATTTTGAAACTTTAAGGTATACACAGAGTGTATCATAAGTAATGGCGCAAACTGACACAGTTGAAAGTACACGATAATAGAAGCAAAAAAGTCTTAGTAAACTGGGTCTGCAAACGAGCCGTTTTCGAGATAATTGCGAATGTGTGGTTACAAACCGCCACTGACTTCATTGTTTGTTAACGTCGTCCAAGTTGATAAAATGCTAATAATGTGTGCGAATGTGTGGTTAGAAGCCGTCACTGATTGCATTTTGTAAACACCGAGTGCTTTACTCCTTGCGCGTTTCGAAGTTTGCTCTTTGTTGACAAAACAGAGCATTTCCGAGAGGTGGCGCTGTAATCAAACAGGATTGATACAATCAGTGCAGATAATTGTACATGCGTGTGACCAATTCCGAAATGAACCGGGGGTGTTCGAAAGAATTCGAAACTCAATGTGGAATCGCGAACAGTATTGCATCCAGATGCAAGAACGACACTTTGAACACCTCCTTTAACAGGTACGAGTGTACAGTATTTGTAACATGTAACATACTAAGGTTTGTTAAAGTAAGTAGAATGTTCAATTGAGATCTCCAATGACTTTTCTTATTGTATGATTACTTATTAGCATTGTAACAACTAGGACGACGTTTACGAACAATGAAGTCAGTGGCGGCTTGTAACCACACATTTGCAATTTTCTCGAAAACGGCTCGTTTGCAGACACATGTTTACTGAGACTTTTTTGTTTTTATTGTCGTGTACTTTCAACTGTGTCAGTTTGCGCCATTACTTATGATACACCCTGTATATTCCAAATTTTGGGACTCTTAGGATAATAAATAGGAGAATGATATATTGTCATTTTAGCGCATATAATTGTCCCTAGTGACCCTGGTGTCTGATAGCAGTGACGTGTCCGGGGGGGAAGGGGTGGTTGGTGAGCATCATAAGCCTGTCACTTTGGGTCACCTTTTCGAAATATGTTGCTAGGTTGGTTTCAAATCTAATCTTGACCGTTAGTAATTGTATCCCTAGAATCTAGCGTCGCCATTCAACATCTTCAAGCTAATCGCGAAGATGATGTTCATTGATGATTAGATGAAATTGATAAAGAGGCCGACACAAAGGGACGCACGTGACGGGGTCGAGGTTCGAGCTCAGAATCTTCTGTAACGAGATAGTGAGTTAACCATTCAACACACTCGGCCACCAAGGTGGTAAGATATTGGTTCCCGGTTAGACACATCTGGCAGTAGAGGCGGTTGATTACAAGAAGCGTAATTATTCTTTTGCATGACGCAAGCTTACATTTATTGTCATTGAAGAAATGTTGTTGTCCATAACTCCACCCCTATTAGACAATTAAGGGCGTTCCTTTCTCTTTTCCTATCCAATCCACGATATTAACATTTGTCAAGGCAACCGAGAAGAAAAGGAAGCAGGAAAACGTATTCATCATTGTTTCTTCCTCGATCCGCCAGGATGAGCGAATCCATCGAGGTGTTTACCTCCAGGCGACCTTACAAATTACCCCCCTCGGTTTCGGCTTCATTACGGCTATTCGTTTGTTTCCCGCACCTCCCCCTCTCGGAGTGGTCACGCGTCGCTTTTATTGCGCCCAAATCTCTCTCCTCTTCTCTGGAGAATCGTCCTCATTACACGGATTCGATTTCCGAAAGGTGCTAAATTGAGTGCGATGCGGAGAAATGTCTTCGCTCGCCCGAAGAAAGATGACGCTCGGTGGTCGGGGAAATATAGATATTTGGAGAATAACGACAAGTTGAAAAGTGCGTAATCTACAAATGGCCCTTTCTTGCCAAACTTTTTCCCCTTCGTCTCTTCTGCTCAGATGCGTTTCACGACAGTGTTTCCTCAATCAAGATTTAGTATCATTTTCCAGTTACTTTCGTTTAAAAATTACACCGGGTTGTAAAACTATACTTTTAGATCATAGTTTGATTTTTTAGTCTGTTTTATGCTCAGGCAGTCTAATTTTGGCGGGACCTAAAGTTAATAGTACTACCCAAACCACAAAACGTGTCTCAGTTTCGACACTGTTTCCTCCGTGCAAAAATAACGAGATTCTGGCGACCATGGCAAAGTGGTCTTGATATACGAGAGCGTTTGGCTGACTCACGAACTCTGCTCCGACTGTTAGGAGGTAGACTAAGAAGCATAGCACAGGGGCCTACCTCCATAGCGGAGTACTTACACAGCGCGCTACGACGCCTGTGGTTCCGGATTCGAATCCTAGTCTGGGCATGGTAGTTCTTTGCAGGTGTCTCTCTATCAATTCAATTTATCATCACTGATCCTCATATTTGCGATTAGCCAAAAGTGGCAGAGAAGCGAAGTAAAATTATCAAAGTCAATCAATAAATTGAGAGGAGTAGTTCATATCTGTAATAGCTACAAAGGTCATGTTATTTTGTGTGGCATATCCGACGTTTGGGCGCTAATAGGCTTTTTCATCGTATTACATGAGCGCAAATAGATTAAATGTTAACGCACCCACAATGATTTTAAAAACATAAATTGGTTCTCAGTGGGCCACCATGTATTGTGCTTATCGTATCCCGCTGCAAAGCAAGGGCTGTTTGTTTGTTATACTCAAGGCATGCATCTACTTCATTTTAATAATTCATCAAACATCCTCATCGTTGCGATCATAGATAGAAAATTTTACATCTGTAATGGATTATCAACAATAATCAATGATCTAATGTCACTGATAACGGAGTACTAAAATAATGCATTCTTCTCGTATCCTAGATTTGAACACATAACGCATGGCCATGGATACGCATCTAATGTATCTTACATGCATAAATTGTTACTTGTTCACCTGTGTTTCAGATTTACATTTATTTCTTTGGAAGTGAACAATTGCTTCTTTAAAATTCACTTTATTCTTAGAAAGTCAGTTTAAAGTTAGATTCGAACCACATCGAGCCCGGGAACCCTTATTACAAGGTGACAGTGTTACCAGCACGACATCGGGGAGGGTCGGAGATTTAATTTTTCCCCTTTACGAATACAGCAAACCTACTTTTGAAGCAGCTCCTCGTATCCTTGTTCTTATGCGACCCGCCGTACAGCTGAGTTTATTTGGTTGTCGCCATTCAGGCGTTCTGCGAGATATTTGTTCCGCGTTACTTTCTGAAATTTCTCACCCATATAAACCGCGTATGGTCCCACCTGCTACCCTTTCCCGAACAAGCGATTGCTAGACAATTCTCAACGTAGGATTGACGGTAAACAGCTAGAGAACACGGTGTGGTTTCTGACAGAAGACTGAACGTTTTGGAAAGGCGAGAACAGCAACAGCTTAGGCCAAAAGCTGTTTAAAACGAGACATCCGTTGCGGAGTGGTTACCAGAGCGCGTTACGACGCCAGGGGTCACAGGTTAGAATCCCGGTCTGCGTATAAGTGTTTGTTGTGAGTGTCCTTTCATACATTTAATCATATTATCACTCATCCTCATCGTCATGATTAGCCAAAAGTGGAAGAAAAGCTACGCCAAATAACAAAATTAGAAAATCCGTCCATTGCAGCAGTATGGTAACAGTCTTCACATACATACCTAAAAACAAAATTTACATGAAATTGAAATTGATCAGTTAATATGGAAAACAATCATTGTAATTTAATTGTTATATCATCACAATGTTCTTCAATACGTCATCCATCCTTGTATACTAGTTTAAGGACGTCTATGCACGTTTGTTGAAACTTAGGCTGCAGGTTTTATTTACGTCACTTTCAAATGGTGTGCCCAAGTCTCTACCACGCTAGCAGCTGGGAAGTGACAGGAAAATTACCACAGTAAACCTTTGTTCTTGTAGACACACGCTGTGATCTGACATTTCCTCTTAGCACAGTTCGTAACAAAAATAACTTGCAAATTCCCTCCTTTGCTTCCCACTACGATCATCTATCGAAACCACACATGCCGCGAGAACTCTTACTTGCCTTTGTGCATAATGACTACATTTACTATGTACGTAGATTGTTTCACACAAAGAAATTACTTTGTCAAGGACATGTGAGACATTAGTTAGTTGGAAAAGCTCTTTGTGCCTTTAAATATGCAATAGAATCTTCAGAAGGGCGTGTCTCGTAGAGGGTAATGTGCTCCACAAGGATTACATGGCAAAAACATAGCATATATCAGAACGGAGCAAAGATACTAAATTTCGGGGCCTCACAATTGCCTGGCATATGGGAAATTCCATTGTGAAATGTGTGACATTCAGACAAATTTACATTCATTTTAAAAATATTTTCTTACCACCTTCAAATGTGTAACTATCAATTCATGTATATTCATTTTCCTTGATGAAAGGTATTTAATTGAAGAAATATTCCTCCCCATCTCAATTCTCAGCTACAGAAAATATATTTTTCGTACTTGTGACGGGTGTGACACGTCTGAGACATGACTTAATGATCTTCCTCAGTCTTTCAGAAAACTCTGTGAAATATATGGGTTTACTGAAACAATTTCATTATAATTTCATTTCACAAAGCAAACTTTACTCGACATTTAGATGATTTTAGTTTCTAAAAATATTACTACATACTTCTTTGTGAACATTGTTTGTCTGTGACGGGTGTGACGTAATGCTGATGTATGATCATGGAACAATGCAAAAGCTATGAAAATTATCATTAATAGATTCTTCAAACTAAGATTTCTATCATAAATGAAGTAGAATACTTCAAAGATTAAGATAGAGAAACAATAAATGAGACAATTACAACGAAAATTGAAATAGTTTAGTTTTCTTATGAAGAAAACACACCTGAAATCCGATTTCTGCTATAAAAAGTAATAGGTTTGAAACAATATGTTATTTAAAAGCCATGAAACTAATGTCTGAATTAATAATTTCAAATTCTGCATAATTTTCCCTTTAATTTCACATATATTAAGTGATATTTTCAATAAAAATGAATTAATCTTGTTTGCCCACTTTCACGTGGAATGGCTCATATGTTACCCGGGCACAAGGAAAACTATACAGAATGGCTCTGTACATCACCAAAAATCCTTCGCAGTTTAGAGTTGATATGTTCTTAGTTAGATTCTCATCGAATAGTATTATTGTGTTCTGGACCGCATACTTCCACTTTGGGGATTTATGTATGTACAGGTTCTACCAAAAGTTTAAGGACACATGCATATTTCATGAACATGTTTCCTGTCCGCAAACCTTTGGTCTCAGGCATACGATTTTTTACAGGGAACTAGTGCTTGTGGAGAGGAACATTTGCTGACATTTTCAATAAAATATCACTTTTTGTTTTGAAGTTATTATATTTTTATTTTACATAATTGGAAAGAATTTGAGGAGATCTGTACAGTACAATATGGGGATGACATTCATGATTCTTGTTATGGAGAAACACAGATACCTGTATAATATTTAAAATTGTAATAGAGCAACAGAATGTAAAAAATGACCCCAGAAACATCCACAAGATGAATTGTGTGCGATACGATGCGATTACATCGTAATTGTATGTAATATGTGTGTGCCAAATACAGAATTCACAAATTTCATAGGGTGTCCTTAAACTTTTGGTAGGACCTGTACAGTCACCTGCAATAAAAATGGGACTCCTAGATCCTGATATATTCACTTTACTGCAATGCGTTATGTGCCTTGCCTAACTCTACGGCGGTGGAAGAAGTTTCTAATTTGCTAATAAAATCCACTCATCGCCGGAGAGTTAGACAAGACACATAACGCCTAGCAAGGAAGCGAGTATTTCAGGATCTAGGTGTCACATTTTTATTGGCGGTGACTGTACATGTATATATAGTGACGCACCGATATTGTTATCGACCATAAACATCCTAACAAGACAAATAGATAAATCTGTGACGTGAGTCTAATTATGAACGCTGCAATTGCTGTTTAAAATGAGTAACTTTTAAATTGAGGAGTCTGGTTAGATTTTTCAAGCAGTTTGATTCCTTTGTCTATTGTTGCAAATTGTGTTCTGTGAATGGCAACACCCACAATCGCTTCCTACTGTAAGGAATATTGATTGATTGATATGGTTTAATTTGCTTTTCCACCACTTTGGGCTAATCGCGAATATGAGGATGAGTGATGTGATGTAATTGACGAAAAGACACTCACAGAACCACACGTGTCTCGGTAGGGTTTCTAACTCAGGACCCTTGACATCGTAGCACGCTGTGCTGATCACTCCCCCACAGAGGTCGGATACTGCAAGACTTTAAAAGTTGGAATTTTCGTATTGTCACTCTGTTAGTATGTCTGGTGCAAAAACAGAACTTCCAAACTGCATTATGATATCATTAATAATTCGTTTCGATATAGCTAAAATTTTCTCCACCTACGTACACTACGGCATGATTGTTAACGCTGATCTCTGTTGTCCTGTTGAACTTTCCTTTCTTTCGGTCTGCCTTGTTCTGTTTGTACCTCTCCTCATATATCCCTATCTGTCTATCACTCAAGTTACTTCATCGCGATTTAATCTCTCTGTACGTGCCCTTCTTGCGTTGCTCTTCCTGTATGACGTCATGAGACATGAGCCAATCGCAGAGGCTCTAATCCGCTCCAAGAGATAAAATAGGACTAAACGCGATTCAAAATTTTTAATTCCCAAGGGGTAATTACGAATCTGGGTCGTTTTTTGCAGTTTCAAACATGCATCGATCGTGCGATGAAAATTCGACGTCGCCTTTTTATACCTGATTCACCGCGGGAAACGATATATAATGACCCGCGATTCCAACAAAAAGCAATTGTATCACGGATTGAGGCAAAGCAACGAGCAAATATCCATTCGCTGCAAAAGTTCACGTCACCATTCCAACAGCTCACCTATGACGCACTGTTGCGCTTTTTCGTTTGTTCGTTTTCCCGCCCCGTCCCTACCCTACAATGGAGGAAAGGTTATTTCGGTGACGTAAAACGTCCAGAGCAAACGTCACGTGACGTGAAATATTGTCGTAACGGAATTCTGTTTAATTTCTGTGTTTGCTTACCTTGCGTCGGCCACGCCAGAAGCTGTAATACGTTAAGAGGACCTATGAGGTGTAAAATTATCTTCGTCCCCTCCGGAAAGATCTTGCTTCGGGGCTATTTTCGAGTGGAATTGCGAACTAGACTAGACGTGCTTTCGCGCTCCCCTACTTTCTGTGTTTGTAAAGGAAGTATTCGAACAATATTTCCACAACTATCTGAGCATCGAAAATTATTACATAGCGGATGTTTCATATGTTTTTACGGCTGTTTGCAGATGTGACAACGCCGAAGAGTGTACAGTCAACAGCAAAAAAATGGGACATCTGGATCATGAAATACTCATTCTCTATAAGGCGCAAGGTGTTATGTGTGTTGCCTAACTATGGAGATAAATGGATGTTAATAGGAAAACTTCAATGGGAACGTCTACCATCGCCATAGAGGCAATACACATAGCACCTTGCAGAGAAGTGAGTATTTCTTGATCCAGATCTCTCATTTTTTGCCGGTGACTGTACACGTTGTATGATTACCATTAATAAAGAATGGGACGCCAAGCTTCTCAAATCCTTGCTACACAGTAATGAGGTATGTGTGTTGCCTAATTCTACGGCGATGAATTAACCAGGTATTGAAAACTTACCATTGATTTTATGCAACACATAACGCCTTTGCGTCAAGAGCGAGAATTTCAGGATCTTAGCGTCTCATTCTTTGTTGCAGGAAACTGAAAGTAGCATCTTAGCATCTCATTCTTTATTGTAGGAAACTAAGTGTAGAATCTTAGCGTCTCATTCTTTATTGTAGGAAACTGAAAGTAGCATCTTAGCGTCTCATTCTTTATTGCAGGAAACTAAGTGTAGCATCTTAGCGTCTCATTCTTTATTGTAGGAAACTAAGTGTAGCATCTTAGCGTCTTATTCTTTATTGCAGGAAACTAAGTGTAGTATCTTAGCATCTCATTCTTTATTGCATGAAACTAAGTGTAGCATCTTAGGGTCTCATTCTATATTGCAGGAAACTAAGTGTAACAGTGTAACTTAACCTGTTCGCTTTAATGAACAAGAATAATTTACTCGAGGCGAGATAAAGTTGAAATCTGAATTAATGTCAAAGTAACAAACGAACACACACACAAATATTATGCAAAATACTACTAAACATTTAAAAGTACTACAACATTTTCTAAATATTTTTAAAACACAATTGTACGAATCTTCATTTACAATTACTACATATAACACCGTAACATTTTCTTTATATTACAATTTTTGGACAGTTAATGTTTCCGAGTGATTACTTACTTATTCACACGACTAAATCAAAGAGTATTCACTATTCTTGATACTGCATTCCATGTCGCCTCGGTGTGTGTGAGATTTACAAAGTAGGCTCACTGAAGGTTCCGCATTCAAGTTCCTAGACACATACGTTTATGCCCCGCGCCATTAATTTAATCATCGCTGTGTCTTTGTTGCAATTAGTCAAAGGGAAAACGCGATGTAAAATAAGATGAATACAACAGAACGAAAGGCCAAGGCGAACATGGAGGGATAGCATTGAGATGGATTGGTAATGATGGAAAAGGTAGGATTGATCTTGCCCAGGATAGGGACAGATGGAAGGCTTGTGTCGCTGCAGCCATAAACCTTCGGGTTTAAGAAGGTTAGAGAGTTAGTTAGTTACAACAGAACGAAGGATAATTAGCATAAAGTCCAGAATACGAACAAGAACAAGCGTGAAAGAAATAGGCATCTTTTTCAATGATTCTTTGATCCACTTATCAGCGAAATGGAGGCGCAGACAGAGAATTCTCTTACAAGAATACAAAAAGGGAGATCTGTTGGACACTTGTTTGATTTCAGGAATTATGGTGTGACGTAATTCGTAGTCCTCACAAATTTGCACAAAATGACTGCTTTTCCGATTAAAACTTTCAGCGTATATTAAGTTATACGTGGCAAATTAACTACGAAATCTGCTAAAGTTACATTATTTTTCATAATATCAAGGGTCTACACGTGACGTTACTTAACCATATCCGTCGAATATTCTGCAACGATCTATGCCTGAAATTAGACACTCTCACTGATGACGTAGTAGCAGCTATACCAAATATATTTCCATTGTTAGAAAACGCTGTAAAATAACTACTTGTGATGCGAGATACCTTGTGTTCCGCCACAGCTTTTCGCCGTAATATTCGCTCATGTGAATGAAGCAGCCAATCAGGTTCAGTTATTTTTTTGCTGAATATTTCCTTCATTGGTCCTTATGTGAGATATGGTGTTTTGGCGGGAAACTGTCAAGTCTCCCGGACTAAAACACGGTTAACAGTTCACACTACCTACATAATAACAGTATAACTAAGACCGTAGTTAAGCTTATATCCTTGTTCACAACAATTTTGAGGCTCTGTTGGCATTTGGATTCCCTTAGCCACGTGCGTGGTCCTGCGAAGGTCGGATAAGGTTGGATATGAGTCGTATCCGAATGCAGCGGAGGGGAAAATGAGGTTCTGCCGGAGACAGCTATCGAACAGCAACAGGTTGTCCGTGCGGAGCAGGGGGCAGAACAAGCAACAGGCAAGCGACTATCGATCGTCAATTGTTTGTTCGGTTTGCAAAAGTTGGGATAACTTGGCGAGTTTTGTTTGAATTCGGGTCTGCTCAGGAGGTTGATTTGCGAACGGCTGGAGGCACTGTTTCAGGCCCTTGGTAGCAGAAAAACTTTTGTTTGTTATGAAGGAAGTATTGTTTGATGAAACGCGTTTGAGTAAGCAACAGTGGTGTCGAAGTTTCGGAATGCTAGGAGCTGAAACCTGTTCCGAGTCGAATCCAGAAGATAGCGGACTGGCATACCACAGTTCTGTCTTCCATGTTTATTATGGATTACCAGTGAGACGTTTAACAGTGTTCAATGAAGAAAGGTGTTAAAGCGACACTCGTGGTGTTCCCGGGAAGTTCACACCACATTTTAGTTGCAGTTTAGCCTCAGTGGTAATGGTTTGGTTACAACCATTGATCTGTGTCACTTTAAAACCACTGAAGTTAAAGGTTAAACAAAATGTGGTGTGAATCTCCTGGGACCCCTATCTGTACTGCTATAACACTATTTTTATTTACATTGTGTAACATATAATATACTATCATCGGGGGCCTGAAGAAATTGTCAAAGGGAAGTCAAAATATAAAAATTACCGTCTTCTAAATAGATGATATTCAAGTTGACGTCATCAAGCAGCGCACTCTGGCAAGAAACAGCATGACGTCGGGCAAGCAATTCACACGTGTTAGAGAAATCGTATAAGAAGTCTTCTTGCAGCGAGAAAATTTGCGATATTTTATATGTGCACACACTTCATATCATCATGATAATCGTATCTTGAATCACGGCAAAAATCATACGCACAATGCTTGTCCGGCATGTTTTCATGACAGGATCTGATCTGCTGGCTCGAAATATGCGTGATTTCGCGCAATGAATTGTGGGGGGAGGTTGTTCGCTGAATATCGTCTATTGGGATAAACTTGTATCGAAGATTGGGTGAACGTGTCATTGTAAGATAGCATATAGATGTAGGGAGAAAAATAAAAACTGTACAGGGTGTCTCAAAAGTAATGGCGTAAACTGACACGATACACGATAATAGAAGCAAGAAAGTCTCAGTAAATATGTGTCTGCAAACGAGCCGTTTTCGAGATAATCGCGAATGTGTGATTACAAGCCGCCATTGACTTCATTGGTTGTAAACGTCGTCCTAGTTGGTAAAATGCTAATAATATGTGCGAGTGTTCTGTTTGATTGCAACGCCACTTCTCTGAAATGTTCTGTTTGATTATAACGCCACCACTCGAAAATGTTCTGTTTTGTAAACAAAGAGCAAACCTCGGACCGGGCAAGGAGTACAGCACTCGGTGTTTACAAAATGCAATCAATGACGACTTGTAACCATACATTCCCACACATTGTTAACATTTTATCAACTAGGACGACGTTTACAAACAATGAAGTCAGTGGCGACTTGTAACCACACATTCGCAATTATCTCGAAAACGGCTCGTTTGCAGACCCATCTTTACTAAGACTTTCTTGCTTCTATTATCGTGTACTTTAACTGTGTCAGTTTGTGCTATTACTTATGAGACATCCTGTATATAGAGAAAAATATAGTGAGAAAGCATGGACAGAAAAAGAAACGAGTGATTGAAAAGAAAGAAAAAGAAGCTGTAAAGATTTAGAAATAGAAGGGAAATACATAAATAAATGAATGACGGTGAAGCGATAATTCCAGACCAAATATGGCAAGACCGCACAGCACCCTTCGACTTCTTCCTGTGGGAAGTCATCAAATACTCTAAGCCAGAGGTCCCGGGTTAAATCCCGTCCTGGACATGTGTGTGTGTGTGTGTCCATCAATGGCATCATATCATCACTCATCGCTATAGTCTCGATTAGCCAAAAGTGACCTAAAAGCGACTCTAAATACAAAAAAATACAGGAAATTAATTATTCTGTGTATCTGACCGGTCTAATGCTACAGCATGTATACGATCTGAAACAATGCATCTCCGACATTTAGCGAATGGAATTTCGGTGAACATCTGACCCATTACATGTTGAAATATCAAAGGACTACACTGCAAACCAAAAGATTACATTACCAAATGTTTCTTCGAATCTTCATCTACTTCCAACTGTAGAAATGCATTCTTCATGTCAAGTACCACATAAGTATCAGAATTACCTAATGTGTTCAAACTATCATCGATTTTTGTTAATGGATAAGTTACTTTCTCGAGTGCAGTCCTGTCTTAAAATCAGCACTTAACCTAAGATTATTTGACTTCTTTACAACTACTATCTGTGGTGATGCCCAGTTAGAATCGGGCCACCTCGGCCTATCCATTTCTTTGGGTAATTTCATCCAGCCACTGTCGCACGCCCAGGCAGAAGTATGAATGGGCGTCATCAACAATCATTTGATCGAGCCATTTTTCCTGCCCCAAATCTTAAATGACATCACTTATGAACATTTTTTGAGGAACTGGATGCCAATGTTGTTGGAGGATGTGCCTCCAGTTACAAGACTTGACATGATTTTACAGCATGATGGCTGCCCAGCTCGATCCCCCGATCGATTTGACGCCTTGCGACTTTTACATTTGGAGCCACATGAAAGATTTAGTTTACAAGACACCAGTAGACTCGCAAGAAGAGCTCAGGGAGAGGATCTTAACAGCTGGTCAACACATCAAGGACACCATCACATCACGAGTTACGAGACCAAATGTCCGTAAAAACCTGCGTGCCTGCATTCGTAACGGAGGTGCCAACTTTGAACAAGACGTGTAATGTTCTTTGATTGTATTGTTCATTGATTTCATTCACATGAAGATGAATGAAGCATTATTTCTTGTACACAAATGTGAATATTAGCAACATTTGTACCTTGTTGGATAGCAGGTGACACAATGAAGTAAGTTAAGTAATTTGTACGCTTCGTGTCATACCATTTTTGTTATTAATACGTTGCCAAGTAAACTAAGAGTGCATTTTTTTATCATCACTTGTAAGTTTAGACCCACCCGTTACTTACATGTGATTGTTATTTGGGACAAACTTTTTTCCAACCAACCACTTATTTGTTAGTTATCAGAAAACGCTGAAATATGTGCCATAGAATGAGCTGTTTTTTCTCAATTCGCATTTTTATGTGGAAAATTGTGATTTTAAAAAAAAACAATAGAAATTCTATTGTCTCGAAAACTATTAATTTTCGGACGGGGCATTATATGGTCAAATTTATTGCAAATTGCCTCTACTTTAACTCCTTTCAGGGAATACATCTAATTACAGGCCACCCTGTGTAACAAATCCATTGTCTTGAAGTTCCCGGTTTTTCATTAACTGTGCTCTTTTCAGCCTGATTAAAGTTAGTTTTCCTATTGGAAAAAACTTGAAATGGTTTAGACATTCTTTCATGAAGCTTATGTACATTATAATCAGTAACAAAACCTTAATTTTGATGGAATAGCCGTACATCCTTCTCAACCATTTCCATATTCACGGCAATGTCGCAAGATTTAGGAAAGGAAACGTCGCCTCCTGATAACAATTTCTTCCTGGTAACCTCACTGTTAACACCAAACACCAGCTGATCTCTTAGCATATCATTTAAGAATGCTACAAAGTTACAATTAGTAGCTGCATGTTTAAGAAAAGCTATATATTCTGATCTAACTCTTGTTTCAGAAGATGAAATTGGTATCTTTCTGAGACCATATTATGCTTAAGTTGAAAATGATTCAACAATACATCTTTTATTACTTCATATGTTTTACTAGCAACAGAATCTTGGGTAACTAAATCTCTTAAAACATCATATAAATTTCCTCCGCAGAATGCAACAAAATGACTGATTTGCTTTTCCTTTGGAATGCTATTAGCATTTAGCAACGCAAATCTGTTCAAACCGTTCCAAATACGAATCAATATTACCTTTATCCACATCGAAAGGTTCCAGAATCTGTCCTCGAATAGTCGCCAAATTGCTGCATTACCAACCACGGTGATATAATAACTTAGGTGGGTTCGATTAAATAATAAATAACAATTTAATCCATAACTCAAAATGTTACAACATGGCTAACTCCATGCTTGACAACCAATCAACAAAACAATTGAACATCTATATTCAAAGATATTATAACATCATAGATGGTTCACAATATATCTACTGCATCGATACCAGAGTTTATGCTGGAAGATGTTTGGGTTGAACTGCCATGCCACCCACAGCGAACACTTTAAAAACAGTTTTGACGGTTCTGATATGAATAAATGAGTTTTACTTTTCCACTCTCCATGTTTTAATAACCCTGTACTCTGTGATATTATGGCATTGTTCTCGTACAATATAACGCAACAATGTTAACCAGCACCATTGTTGCGCAGGTCTGCTTGAATTCCCCAAGCGGCAGTATCCCCTCCTTTTGCATTGAAATCCATATATAGACTCGCAACGCACAATCATCGCAGGGGGCCCGCAGCCAAGGAAGAAAATTGAAATCTTTTCTGGTGACGTGGGAAGGGAGGGCGGTTACATAAAGCGCTCGTTTCTGAACCTGTCATTTGTAAGTCCTCAGATATGCAATTCCGCATATGTGTCCTGTGGGTATATTAGTTCTCTTTCTTTCCTATAAGAAATAATACTTTTTAAATATTGAAGCACGTTTTGAGATTGAAATGTGGTTAATATTTACATTCAAATTTAGAGTACTAAGTAGAGCCCATTGTTCCACCCTACATCTGTCGGGGCAGTTGTGAATATTAGAAGCCGGACAAGCATTACTGTTTATGTAAATCTCCCACGGTGCATTTGTATTTTCCCACAAAGAATAATTATAGTTTCATTTTTTTCTAGATATCACCTTATTTTTACAATATCATATAATAGTAAGTAAACTTTTAAATCCGTATATTCACACAAAGATGCCAAAATCTAGCAACTGTGTTGCTGCTTCAAAATCCAATTCAACACAATTTGAGGAAAATTCCTCCACTACTCGACGTGTAATATTATATATGAGCAAACAAACAAACGTAGTTTAATTGGCAAGGCCTAACCATTGACAACACTGACACTGTTATTTACATATAAAGGGTGGGCCAAGTTAAACGGAACCCGACATGGAAGAAGATATTCGATGTAGCAACACGCAAAAATAATAATATTTCGTTTTCAAAGAAGGGAGCTGTGACATTGACATTGACCTGACCTTGATCGTGAACGGAGAGAGGGAAAGGCGCGGGGAGGGGGTAAACCTACACGTATGAAGGCAACAATCGAGGTAAAGCTTATCACCAGTGTAGACACAAAAATGCAGCTGACGAAGGAGGCCAGGATATTCATCGTAAAGGAATATCACTCACAGGGCAGATCAGTGAAAGAAGTACAAGAAAAATCCCGTGCCGAATTCAACAGGACACCACCTGCCAAGTCATCCATACACGAACTCATAAAAAAGTGTGAGGCAACAGGATCCGTGGTTGATAAGCATGAATAGCCACGTGTGATAAGGACCGTGGCGAACAAGGAAGATATTCGCCAGCGGATGTTGCAGAGCCCCACTAAGTCCACGAGTCGGCTGTCACAGCAGGCGGGTGTGTCGCGAACAACATGCCGGCGTATCCTGAAGGACCTTAACCTGAAGCCATAAAAGTTCAATGGCTTTGCAACAGTTAAAGCCTGCAGAACATGCTAGACGTGTACAGTACTGCACATGGCTACTGCAGGAAATCGAAAGTGGTTTTCTCGATCCAAACCTCTACTTCATTACGGACGAGGCACGGTTTCACCTCAGTGGATACGTTATTTCGCAAAATACGCGGTACTGGTCTGTGGACAATCCACGAGAATTATTCGAGCTACCGCTGAATGATGCAAAGATTGGAGTGTGGTGCGCTGTATAGGCAACGAGAATCATTGGACCAATTTTCTTCCAAGACACAGTGAACTCAGCGCGTTACATTCCCGACATTTTCGAGCCCGTCGCACATCAATTGACGCCACACGTCTAGCAGGACGGCGCAACAGCACACGCCTCCTTGAAGGCAGTGCATTCTGTTTTCACACCTGACACAGAACAGTCTCAAAAGATCTATGCCCTCCACGGTCCCCTGATCTATCCCGTTGTGATTTTTATTTGTGGGGCAACCCGAAGGGCAAGATGTACCACAACAATACACGAACTATTGACGCACCGAAAGAGAACATACGCAACGCCATCGCCGACATCCAACGGAACGAGTTAACAGCAAGTCGCACTGAACGCGATCCATCGGTCCACCCTGTGCCTGGACCATTGTGATCAACATTTCCAGCAGTACCTGTAGAGACTAAGAAATGCATGTGAGTAGGCTTCTGTCTGTGATCTACTTGTATAGAAATATAAAATAAAATAGCCTTGCAGTTCATATGTTCATTACTTGGTTGTGTTCGGTTTATCTTGGCCCACCGATTTAGAAATACTATAATATTAAGTTCTAAGACAGATGAGCTATTAGCAAAGTCTATTCACTATTTATTTTGTTTAGATACAAGATGTATAAGGAGAGGCGAACACCGATAACTGCAATCAAGTTTATATTTGCCATCGGAGCACTAAGTTGCAGAAAGGTAAGTGATGAATTATTCGCTTTAATATTGCAGACAGTTGATGTTAGCATTGAACTCAGGCTTTTAAACAATACAATACATGGATTTTTGGTCAACTCTACTACCGGATGACTTGTGTAAAACCTTTTTGAAAAATACCATGTTTTGTTTTTTTGTGAAAAGAGAATGAAAAATATCCTATTTCTGAAACAAAAGAAAGTTGTTAGCTTTAAAATGGCATTTATAAAACTAAAATCCGATCAATAGTTACGGAGTTACTTAACAGGGCGACCATTTCGATGACGTCACCGCGCACGAACTGGGAGTGGGTGTCTCTGTAGATTTTCAAAGCTTACTACATAAAAAAAAGCCGATTATAAAACTTCGTGCCAGTAGCGGATAGCGAAATATTATGCACTGATTACATAAGTCATCTGATGGGAAGTGATATTTGAAGTTCCAGCTTGTTTTCTTTCATCATTCATCCTCATGTAACTAGAGGGCTAGAAGAGCGATAAAGAGTTTTTTATTCAACCATGATATCTGTTACATGTTATTTCGCTTCTTCGAGCACAGATTACGCTAGTGCAGCATAGTAGTATATTCAGAGAGAATCAGCAAATGTAAAGTGTTCGTGTCGAAAAAAACAAAGAAATAAATTTTAGAAAAACATAGTTCACTACGGTCTCGGAATAAAGATCTATTTGCTAGTTTTGTAATTATACGATTTTATACTCTGAAGGTTGCCTTTGTATATTTGTAATCGTGGTTACATGGCTTTATATTTTAAAGGCGGAACATAAGAAGATCGAATGTTTTAGGAAAGTAATGCTTTACGAAATCTTTCTCTTCTTATTTTGGCAATATTTATACACGAATATTGACAGTATATAGTAGATTCCAGAGTGTGCAAGCTGGGGGTTAAAGACTGATACATCACATCACCTCGACTCCACTGTGACCAAGCTCGAGTATGTGTCGAGCCCTCCCCTTACGTTAACACTTCTTCATGGCACGATGCGATGCACAGGAGGGATATATACTTTTGCTATGTGGCAACACATGCCGGAAAGTACTAATTTTATCTCCTCCTTCACGGTTTCTTTGCTCATCACCTTTTCTCTATTTCTTTCTTTCTATCATTCACTCTATCTTCCTTTGTTTTCTGTTCTTCTCTATTTTAGTCTTTACTTTCCTCTGTTTGTGTCTTTATTTTTCTCTTTCCCGGTTTCTCTAGTTATTTCCATCATTTTACTATCTCTTACTTCCTTTCCCTGTATCTATCTTCCCTTCTTCTGCTCCTCTTTCTTTTTTCTTCCCCCTGTCTCGCTATGTCTTCTTTGTATCATTCCTTCTCCCTTTCTTCCTTCCTCTATTTCTTTTTACCTTTCGTTTAGTCTTTTCTTTTTTGTTTCTTTCATTTTATCTTTCCTCTATTTCTTTCTTCCATCCATTTTCTCGCTTTCTATCCTTTTTCTGTACCGTCTATTTTTATTTTCTCTTGTCCCGTTTCTCTACTTCGTTTTTTTCTTTGTTCTTTTAGTCTTTCCTTCTCTTCCTCTGTCTCTTCCTATGTTTCTTTTCCCATCAATTTGTCTAAGTTCTTAGCTCTCTCACTCACTCACTCATTTTTGACGAAATTCCAAATAGCATTTGGTACAGATTTAGTATGCCACGAAAATATTGAATCTAAGTGCACTCAAGTTGAGCACTGACGAATTTATTTTTGATACGCAAAGAAATGTTAGAAAGTAAGCCCATTTCCTCAACAACTTGCGCAAAATCCTTCTGTCTAATTCCGTCCGTCAACGATAGCAACTGCTTAAAACGGTACGAACAGAAATTCTTATTCACATTCCTCTCAGCTGAAGAAAAAGGTTCCTAGGAATGGAGATAGGTTCGACGACTGCCCGCAAGAAGTAAGTCCTTTTCACATTGCTCCCCTCAGTGCTGGTTTGCTGACGTACTTCGTCATTTTTATTGCAAATGGCTTTTTCATATTAATGTGCATTTATTGCCTCTTTTTAAACTTCCATCACTTAGGATTTCCATCATCCATTCATTCCTCGTGGAGATTTTTACGGGGGAGAGGCAGCTGCGTTAATGGGAGGCGTATTTACGAAGGGGCTCTTTTGTGAGGCTCGGAATCCATTAGTACTTTTCTCCATAAAGATCCGCAACATAGCCCACTCGTTCCCTGCAGGTTTTACGCCACGTTCACGCAGCAGGGTGAAAGGTTCCCAATTACGTCTGACGATCTCGCCGATGGAACATTGCGACTTGACATCTGAGATGCTCGGCCTATGGGTTTTGTAATTAGAAACGTTATGTGGCAGTGTTGTCGTCGTTTGTTTTAACATTTTTCGACTCTGGCTACGGTATGCACAATGTTCGACTTTATAAAATTAATGAGAGGAGGTTGCAGGGCTTCGGAAATTATTTTTTCCACATTTAGATACTTTTCAAATGTTTTGTGACCAACTTTACGGCAATTGAAATTGTCTCATTGCAACAATAGTAGCAACAAAGTGCACTTCTTTATCAAAATTATTAAGGATTGTCCGTCTACAGCTTGACCAACATAAGAATGCCCCTACAAACTTGCTAACTATACTCTGTCCCGGATATCTCTGAAGCAAACCAACGAAAACGAGTTTCTGCGCAAGTAGTGACGCGAGGCGGCTCCACCAATGAACACGTGAGAGGGAACGTGATTGCGTTAAGGGGAAAGCGACTGCAAATACCAGCCTTTTCAGCCGCGTACACTGCTTCGTTCTGCTCCCTCGATCCCCCCCTTTCTCTGCCGCTATGCGCGGCCTTGCTCCAGAGATACCCGGGACAGAGTATAAAGTACGCAGTCATTTATTTTCTCGTCTCGCTTTCCCTTCTTTCGTGCCTTTCGACAGTGCTGCACAATTTGTGAAAGCAGAAACTGGGGAACAATGCGAGCAGCTGATTGCATCGCCCACGATTCCTCCGCTCGATTACGGTTGAAATTTCCACTACAATGCCACAGGAGTGTTCTTGTCTTGGTCAAGCTGTACTCACAGTAGCGCTAATTAAAACTATGCTTTCTTTTGTAGCGACTAAACTTTTTTATTACTCACGTTTCGATACAATTTCACATGTATATTTTTCAAGAGTTACAACAAGATTGATTTTCAATGCAAGTTATACTCTTCGACCGCGGAAGACGAGGCTAGCTCGAGGACGAATCCACACGCGATAGGGGAGGTAGGTAGGGACATGCAGGAAACAACGCTGTAGGTTTTAGATCAGTATTTAGTTTCTATGCATTCGGTTATTGTATTTGTGACGGCTCTTGCAACTCTGAACTACCCTTTTAACGTATCTTGCAGCCACGTTTCTCTGTGTAAAACTTTACTGTTGTTTCTGCAGCAGACGATTTTCACCTGTCTCCCTTATCCGTTCCACCCCTCCCTTGCTAGTGGACTCGTCCAGCCTGCGCATGCGCACTTCCGTCGATAGTCCCGACCAAAGTAGACACTACACGACAGACACAATTAACAAATGACAAAACAATTAAATACCAGTGGTTACGTTTTCAAGTTGCTGATTGACAATAAATGGCAACTTGTTGAATAGTTACATTTGAATTCACTTTACATTTAAATAATTGAAAACAAAAAACGCATTCCATTTCATTTCTTTTGTGATATAAAAAAATATGCATGTGAAACTGGTCGGAACATTGAGTCATAAACGTTAGTCACTACAGAGAAAGTGTAGTTTTAATTTTAATATTTTTTGTATTTGTGAAAATATTACAAGTCAAATGAAAATGTTAAGATTAAAATAACAATTGTAGGGCAGACTGTATACAGAAGGTATAAACTGTTATTTACAAAACGACTTCAAGGCTGCAACACTTATCAAGTGAGCTTCAAAACGAAAACGCCATTTTTGTTATTTTAAAGATGGTGTCTGCTACACACACTTGCACTAGTGAAGAGGAGTAGTTTTCTTGCCCTCTGTCAGCCTAAAATGTACAGAAATTCTCTCGGCAAATGAAAATTCAATATATCTGTGCATCCTTACCACACCGGCAAGGTTACAAATGGAGGAAAAAGTACAACAATGGCCTCAGTTCTCATGCAGATGGGTGGAAAGGCCTTTGCAGTGGCTCATAAGTGAATGCACGTGGATCGCAAAGACTTATTCACTGACTCAAAGTTAAAAATACATGCAGATCAGCAATAGGTGTGTCCTAAAATGCAGCAAACATGTGCAACCCTACATACATAAATCCGCTAGATGGGAAACAAAAACAAATTTCGGTTTTAATTTGATTCCCTTGCAATTCTGTATAAGCAAAACTTACAATTCAAGGAGTTTCATTCCTTTTACAAAAATATGAAATACTCAGTAGCGCGATTCTAGTGCTGTAAATAGTGAAAAGAAAGAAACCAGCATACATATATTCTCAGAGGGAATTAAATTTCCCGGTCTTCCCCTGAGGGAAGAACACGAATATTATATGCAACGTGACGTTTCTCGGATTCGTCTGTGTACGGATTTTTTTAATTTACATTAATACTACTTCATAAAACATATTTGATTCTACTTTTACTCCTGTTAGGTTAGGTTTAATGGCTCTCTATAATAATAAAAATATTATTATTATATCCTTTATGGTTTCGTGTGAGTGATTAAACTTATGAAATAGTGACGCTATGTAAAGTAATGCGAATATTACGTCAAAATAATTAATGTAAAATGGTGAGGGAAAAGTAACATTTGGAAACACCTGTAAATACAAATTTTTCATATTGCCGTAAAACAAACTTGTACGAGAAGTTTCTAAAATCTCGACGGAGGGATCTTGTACAACTATACCCTCTGCTCTTAGTACTAAACTGGAACAAGATCTGCTATATTTATTTTTCCCGACTTTCTCGAGACCTAACATGCAGAAGAGAGCTTATGCTTATCCAGTGCTTTTGGTCAGTCATAGATGGCGGTAAAGGCATAGTTCTTAAATAAAAACACCTTCTTATGCAAGATTTCAGAAAAGTGTTGTAATTTTACTAAAGTAACACATACTGTTTATAGCTAAAATAACGGGGAGGTGTTAAAATTTCCTTTACCATTCCAGTATGTATAGTATAGTTTCAAAAGTTTGATATCACTAGTTTGTTGTTTCTTCGTAGGAATATTCATTCAAGTCTTTGTTGGAAGAATGTGTTTTTAGACTCTGCAGGCGCGCCATAATTTTTTAAGTAGGCCCAAAGACATACGCTATACTCCGTCCCAGCTAACTGTGGAGCAGGTAAACGAAAACAAGTCTCTGCGCCGGTAGTGACGCGAGACGGCTCCACCAATGAACACGTGAGAGGAACGGAATCGCGTGGAATGGGGGAAAGCGACTGAAGTTACCAGCCTTCCCATCAGCCTCTACTGCTTCGCTCTGGCCAATAGATTTCCCTCGCTTCTCTGACGCTATGCGCTGCCTTGCTCCACATTTAGGTGGGACAGGGTATAGATTACATTTTTCACATCGCTCCCTTTCAAACCACTTGCATCGACAACTAATAAGCCAAATTGCACCGATTGTATAAAAGAATGTTCAAGAATCTTTATTTTGCAATCTCATATTGAATCTACGTAGTAAACATTAAAAAGAAAATTCTAAAGTTCAAAGGAATTACGAACAAAGATGGCTGACACCAGAAAGAATAATAATCAGTACTTTCAACGGTGACAATTGCATCGTTGTCGCCAAAATCCCCACGTTTACGTGGACCAAGTAAGGCGGACTCAAAATGTTGGCAGCAAATTACATCTGCTCCTTTATCTATCGTGCTATAATCTTTATCATTACACCTAGGAAGTCAAAGGCAATAGAATAATATGGATATAAGCTAGATGCAAGACTAGTATTTCTCTTGTAAAAATCCTTTAAGATACAATGCATAAACTCATCTTGCAACCGGTTTGAGGTTTGTTTTATGTCCACTTCATGCACAGATAGGCTGATCTAGACTTGACCTACAGTTCAAAGTGGTAACTTTGCCTCCAATGGATATCGAACTCTTCATCCCTTAATTACAAGGCAACGACGTTACGACTAGGTCATCAGGGAGGCCCCTCTCGCAGACAGTTTAAATCATCATTTCGGCGTTGCATGTTCGAGTCCCATTCTGGGAATGGATGCTTCTTAGTTAGTGTGCCTTCATCAATTTAATCTCATCATCATTCAGCCTCATCGTCTGGCTAAAGAGGCAGAAAAGTAAGCAAAGTACTAGGAAGGTGAAAAACTGCCTTGCTCAACGAGATACCTTACTCTTGTCCACTTCGTTATCTTTTATTGTCCCTCCCCTCAAACAACAGACACTGTGTGTAACATTACCAGCAATATTTGAGGTTCGTTATCGTATGGTGGCTCGTCAGTGAGTCTATAAAGACGTGCCCATATCTTTGGACAGAAATTAAACGGCTTGTTTTATACCTTCACGCCCAGCTCATCATTGTTGCCAACTCGTTTTTTATTATCCAGATACAATGAAATGCTCCCATCTTGGTAGCCCTTCTATAGAATCGATCTTAGGGCAAGGGCGAGATTCGTGAAATTCATGAAGGCTAATGTATGAAATTATTTTGATGAGAATATACTAACGCTCGACCTGATAAGGTTGGTACTCGAACTAAGTCTTCAGTGGCGAGATAATGAGTGGATCGCTAGATAACCGAGGATGCATTTTTGAAATTTTAGTTGTATTTTTATATTTCGAGCTGTCCACTCTTGCAGGGTATTAAGGCTCTGGTGCCTAGACCTTGCCCTTATGTGTGGCGAGAGCCCCCCTCCACACACACACACACAACCATGTGTGATGACATGTACAGTGCGGTCGAAAAGTCCCCGCACTCAAAGTTTGAGAATTTTCTGCTCATAATTTATTGAACTTGTCAAAGTAATGAAACATACATTTGTTAACTATATCTTGAAATAAACAAAAAATAATTCGTAAATTAAATGTGAGTAATACTGCAATCTCTGAGGTCGGTAACACACTGACAAGACAGCAAACCACTTTCCGCGCGTTCATTTGATTTGGTTTATTTTACTTCGCTTTTGTGCCACTTTTGGCTAATTTACGAAGATGGATATGAGTGATGATATGATGAAATTGATGAACCGACAGTCACACACATCCATGCCCAGGTTGGGATTCGAACCTGGGACCCCTTGCGTCGTAACGCGATGTGCTAACCACTCGGACATGGAGGCCGGCTTTCAGCGCGTTGAAATACACAGAAAGAATATTGAAACTAAATTTGAAACAATAATCCATTGCTGTTTCAGCTGGTGCCGGATCGGATCCATTTCTCCATACATCTTTCATATGATATACGTACTCAAAATGTGCTTCCAACATAGCGATTCGCTGTGTGCGCGTCAAGATTAACGCCCACTGAGACGCGGCAACTACGCAACTGACGCATTTCCGGCGTCTCAGTGGGCAATAACCTGTAAGATAACCTACAGACTTCTGGCACGGAAATTCCTTGCTTCGGTTCCTCGTGTTTCCCTGTAGTGGGCGTTACACCATTTGATTACAATAGATTCAGACAACAGAAGTTCTGTTACCGCATTTCTCCACGTCTCAGTGGGCTATGTGCTTAAAAGGTATTGTTGACAAACTGTGATTGTAAGTCTCACACCGAGAACTGTAACAGCGGCACTGCTCTAAACATAATATAATCTCTTTCTTGAAGGTCAAACTAATCCCTACTGGCAAGCTTGCCAACTCGTGCAGATGATTGCCTTAGTAGCTTCTTTTTAAAGTATGAGTGCAGGGACTTTTCGAACGCAGTGTACTATATATTGATCACCGTAAAATAGAGCTGTTTTAAGAGAGGAAGTTGTGAGAGAGAAAGATAAATAATGAAGCAAAGGAGAGAGCAAGAAGTGGGAGAGGATAGAAAGAGAAATAAAGAGGCAGAGAAAGAGAGAGATAAGGAGAAATAAAGAGATGTAAAGGAACGAGATAAAAAGAAGAGATGCTGATCACATCACGTCCAGTATGACCAAGATCGAGACTGTGTGGAGCCATTCTTCCGCACCCCTATGCAATGCACAGGAGCCTCTTTGATAATGTAGTGGAAACGCTATAATGAAGGCATTCCAGGTTCGATCCTCGGTAGATGCACATTGCACAGTGTTCGGATTCCACTGTAAACTGTAGATCCAGTCCCGATTAGCCTATCTGAGCATAAAATGACCTTAAGATAAACTTTTGAAATGCACAGGGGTAGTTTTACCTTTAAAAAAAGGAACTTTTGTATTCGAAGCAAACAAAACTGTTACCTTTTTTAATGTGGTGATATTATCTTTTGATATTGTTGAACCTTGAGGTGAGGCCATAGTGAAGTCGCGTATGACAGATTTGATATTCTTACCAAACATGAATTTGGACAAACATTATGGCAAATAAGGCATTATACCATGTGCAATTAATTTCCTACCTTAGCCCACCAAATTCTATATTTCTATGTCTGCTAGTTCCTGAGATAGTCATTGTTAATTCGAAGGGATGACTTGACCAGCCGTTGTCTCTTCTCAGCTAAGTGGTGCAACAAAAGGAAAGTATCTACTCTGGATACCCGCGTTCGATTCCTGTGTTCGTCGTTCTCAGAGAGGAATTACTTTTTTTGGAGAGTGGTGCGGATCACTGTCCTTCGCAAGGGCCGAGAATACGTAAACCCATGCCTCCATACCCACAGTGTACCCTTAGGACCAACTTTACTTGTAGGGCGAATGTAAAGATTAATGTGCGTTTCAGAGATAGCATTGTTTAAGTTACTTTACTTTCTGTTATCTAGCGTCACTTTTGTTCCACTTTTGGCTAATCACGACCATGAGGGCGAGTGATTTAATGAAAATGATGGGACGATCGCAAAGAACGAACATGCCCAGGTCGGGATTCGAATCCTCGACCCCCGATATCGTAGCGCACTGTGATTACGACTGCGGAACGGATGTACGTAACATTGTATTTGTCCAAAATTGGGTTTAAGTCTACTTTATGCTAAGATAAGTTAATCGTGACTGCACCAACCATTTGTAAAATACCATTCGCACCGTGGTGCAATGTGCCTCCAGCGAGGATCGAAAGGCAGGAACCCTTGAATACAAGGCAACATTGTTCTAGGTTATTGTCTTGTTTAAGCTGGTCTCGAAATACAGTTAGTATAAGAAGTAGTTGCAGGTAAAAGCAGTAAATATTACAATCCTTGCAAACCAGTAGCGAACAGTTGGTTCGTACTGTGTTGAATTTTAAACCGTATGCGATACTTTATGTTTACAAGACCAGAGGGAAAAAATGGAAAGCAATTAATTTTCCGTTACTCTACTTACGTTGTCTTGATAAATTCACAACTGGAGTATTTATTTACTACAATGAAACAAGCTTTGTTGTATTGTTTTAAACTTGTGCATTTGGAAACCATGTAGGCTACTACAGAGAACAGATGCGCTGGTACTCACTTAAACTGTTGAACGATATTATTTAATGGCAAAGTAACGGTAACGCGTTACTTCAGGAAGTAAAGTAACGGGAACGTGTTACTTCAGGGAGCAAACTAACGAGAACGGGTTATTTCAGGAAGCAAAGTAACGGGAACGCGTTACTTCAGGAAGCAAAGTAACGGGAACGCGTTACTTCAGGAAGCAAAGTAACTGGAACACGTTACTTCAGGAAACAAAGTAACGGGAACGGGTTATTTCAGGAAGCAAAGTAACGGGAACGCATTACTTCAGGAAGCAAAGTAACGGGAACGTGTTACTTCAGGAAGCAAACTAACGAGAACGGGTTATTTCAGGAAGCAAAGTAACGGGAACGCGTTACTTCAGGAAGCAAAGTAACGGGAACGCGTTACTTCAGGAAGCAAAGTAACGGGAACGCGTTACTTCAGGAAGGAACGTAACGATAACCCGTTACTTTAGGAATCAACGTAACATTAACGCCTTACTTTATGAAGCAAAGTAACGATAATCAAGGGTTCCCGGGTTCGATACCCGGTGGAGACACATAGTGGTTTGGTTTCCAATTTAAACTGTAAGTCCAGTACCGATTAGCCTTACTGTTCATAAAGTGGACTTGAAACACCAACTCAATCAATCAAAGTAACTGTAACGCGTTTCTTTAGGAAACGAAGTAAAATTCCAAGTCTGATATTATCTTAGTACAGCTTTACTAACCACATAGTTCCGGGTTCGATTTCTTGATGAAATATATTGCGCAGTGGTTCGGATCCCACCGTGAACTCATAAGATCCATTTCCGATTAGCCTATCTGAGCATAAAGTGGATTTAAACGTTGGTTTGCTGAACAGGAATACTGCATTGGAAAGCCAAGTAAAATGGGCAGCTGTCGTTTGTCTTTCAGCGTTGGTGGAGACACATAGTGTTTCGGATGCCACTTTAAACTGTAGGTCCAGTCCCGATTAGCTTTTCTGTGCATAAAGCGGACTTAAACCAAAACAAAACTAAAACTCTTTCATCGTGGAGCTGTGTGGTTGCATACAAATCCCTGTCGGCCACCGTGGTGGAGTAGTTGTCACAGCACGCTTTGACTCCAAAGGTTCCGGTTCGAACCACGGAATGGGTGTTTGTGACTGTCCCTTCATCAATTTCATTGTATCATCACTCATCCTCATCTTCGCGATTAGCCAAAAGTGGCAGAAAAGCGAAGTAAAATAAACCAAATCAATCAATCAATCATACAAATCCCTTGGTGCAAACTGTCCTATGTGGTCCAAGGCCTCCCAAGGGGTCTTTCGTTGCGTGACGCATGCTCAGCGCATCGAATCCTATCGCCGCTGTTTACTGGATACTATGCATTCATGTAAATTATCAGTTGTCATCACGATGCTGGGATAACACCAAATTTTGGAGGTCCCACCGGGAAATGACGAAAATTCTTAGTCATTCACCTTCGTCAGAGCTCGGTCGCATACTTAGATATAGTTGAATCATGCTAAATATTCCGGCACATGCTTGCAAGTAAATGAGCCCCTAACTTTGAAGTGGCATAACTAAGCACGTACTTATGATTTAATTTAAGATTCTCCACTCAGACATCATACTCTAACTTAGCAATATTTTTTTGCCGCTGTGTAGCAGTAACGTTGCGAATGTGGTGCGCTGATTAACATGCACAGCAACAATGGATTGGTTGTGGAGGACCAATCGTATGGCCAGCAAGTTCCCCGGACCTAACTCAATGTGATTTTTCAATGTGAGAATTTGTGATATTGTTTAACATTCGTCTCCTGCCACATATAATTGAAAACCATAATTGCAAATTCAATTATGCATATCGACAGGGGACATTTCTACTGATTTTGTTGAAATTGATTACACATGTGTCGTGTTGCCCGCGAATTTTACAAAGACCACGTGTAATATTTTCCAAGAAACTTATACAGATACTGAAACAATTGTTATATATGTTGAATATACTGTATAAAGCGTCAAACGTAACAGTGTGGTGTTTTTCTTTACTTGAGGTACTAGTACCCCCCCCCCCTTCTCTCAACGTTCCTCTACATTTTTGGACGCCACGAACGATGACATAAATGCATGAATTATTATAATTTGTGATAATTTACAGTCACATCACACTTAAAGTAGCCTTATCCACGTCAGATTGAATTTTTTTTGTACAATCCTGGGCAGTGATGGGCTTGTACATATAAGGTGACAAGAGAAATTTCATACGATTTAGAAGTTCTAAAAGCTAACGTAGAGAGCAGTCGGGCTCGCAGTAACATACTGCATCTCACGTGTCATTTATAATTTTACTTGTTTTCCGATGAGACTTTCAATTTTCTGTATTTCAAGACATTTTTCCATGTTGAGAATGAATGACGAAATACGTAATAAAACGAACAAAGAGAAACATCCGGGTAGCCTATTGGAATCCAGAACCAGCTAAGATTTTCAAGATTAACCTGAAGAATAAAGCTTAATTCGAAAACAACAACTTGTTTAGTCGTTTTTTTATTGTTATCCGATGTTTTGTTAATGATAGTGATGTGAAGATAGTTGTCTATGAGCGTGTACGATTCACATATCATCCAAGCTGTATCTTAGAAACATTGACATTCAAATTATTCAAGTAGAATTTAATAGTAAATAAAATGTTATAAATTTGACGAACCGTTTAGGGATGGAATGTGACGACTGTAATGATTAATTTATTTTGGGAGGGAGGGTAGAAAATTTCAATTTCGATATACACCTGATAAAATCAGTTTCGTAAAAGGGGGAGAGAGAGTAAAGTTTATTTTTTTTTTAAAAAAAAATGTTTCCAGTGAGAAGCATATTGTATGTGCGTTCCTGATATAGACGAACAAAACAAAAAAAGTTTTTGCGGATGCGCTACTCACCTGTACGTGTTGAGGTATCGGCTGAACCGGGTTTCTGGACTTTGGAGTGATACGGTCTCGTCGTCTCTCGGGTCTCTCTCTACCTGTGTTTTTGCCGGCGTCGCGACGCGTACCTTATATCGGCGGGAAAAGCGTCACTTGGCAGGCGCGGGAAGCTCTCTCTCGACTCCGCCCAGAGTGACTCCCGACTCCTACACCCTCTCGGTGTACGAGTGGGTGTTAAGGATGCTCCTCTTGTTCCACCCCTCCCCATCTCGGGTTGATATTTCGGATCAGGGAGAGATTGATGCTTTCGCCACCCATGGCCTTTTCTCTCCGCTTCGGAGGGCGGAAGGGTGCGTCGGTGTCCATTGAAAAAAACTGCTTTCTAATTCCAAAATCGTTCTGAATACGTCAAATAAACAGGTCTTTTGACGCGGTAAGGCAGTGTTTCCAACTCTCCCGAGCGACATAAAGCTATTGTGTCGTTATATTGTCAGTAAATCTTATTTTCATATTATAAGAAGAGAGAAAGTTAAAAAGATAAGCCAATCTCCGTGGAGGAGTGATTATCACAGAGCGCTACGGTTCCATGGGTCCCAGGTTCGAATCTCTGCATGGGCAAGGTTGTTCTTCGTGAGTGTCCGTTCATAAATTGCATCATATCATCACTCACCCTCATCTTCGCGATTAGCCAAAATCAGCAGAAAAGCGAAGTGGAATGAATTCAGTCAATCCTTGCCCATCTTTTTAAGAAGAATATTATAATCACAAATTAGTTTTCGTAATTTGTATTTTTTAAATTTAATGTTGGTTTTCTGTTTCTTTGGGCTAACTCGGATGAATGATCATTAGATGAAATTGATGGAGTAACAGCCGTGTGTAGGGACTCGAACCCGGAACCTTCGTTGCTCATCGCCACGAAGACTTTTAAACCTTAATCTTTCTGTCTCTAGCCGCCATTCGATAACTTATCTTCACACCATTTCCAATACCCACCGTACCCAAAATTTTAATGACACTTCCTCATAAAATATTTAATTTATTTTCATTTTGTTGCTAAATCTATATTTATATCCTTCTAAAAGCGTCCTAATTACTGTTCGGTACATGGAAGATTTCATTGGTGACGTACTTGCATCCATGCGCATGTAGCATTGTAGTTATATGTATATTTCATACATTTTAATGAGGTTGCTTCTATGTAATGAGTATTTCTTTTAGTGATGAAAGGGTTTGGGACTGTAGGACAGCAGAATGAAGTAACTTGTATTTTTGTGCGTCTGTTTTATTATTATCAATTTAAATCTAAATTGACGTGTGTCGTATATTGGATGTAATATTAAGACTTCCTAAGTGCGCCATCTTCTATAATTTTTTGTTGTGTGTAGCTGAAAAATTTGACGAAACCATTCTGATAAAAGCTTGTAATATCTAGTTCTTTGGTGTGGAAGCCAACATGACAAACCTTTCTTTTCTTTGGTCTTTCTATCCTTAAATATTTCATTCCATTCTCTTATTCAGATATTCAGATCCTGGATAATTTCATCCCTCCATTTCGGTTTTTGATTCTCTTCCTTGAATGTAATATATCATTCGTTTTTTTCTTTGACATTTCTTTTCCAATTGTTTCGATATGCTCTCAGCCATTCTAATCGTTGAGATTTTTTTAATCTTACAATGGCTATTTTAATTTAATTTCTTAATTTTTCCTTATTCCTCGTTCACTTATTCATAGATGTCCTCCTTGCTCTTATTTCAAAAACTCTCGGATAATTTTAATCATGAGTCCATACTTCGTACCTGTAGGTTATTACTGGTTCCACTAATGCTTCATATATATTCATTTCAGATTTTTTTCTGTTAGTTAACGTGTCCTTGAATATTCAATATTCAGTTTGAATTCTACCATACTTGTTGTATCTATTTGCGTGGTCATGCTAGGAAATCGTCTCTTTTTTTTGGAGCAGATATCCATCCTTCTATTATTATTTGCAATTGTAGTAGTAGTAACGATGAATGGAGGAAAGCACTAAGGTAACTAAAAACTTCATAATAAATCACTCATTTTCCCCACACAAATCTCCCGAACGTTCACCGTTGCATTGCTGCTTCTATTGACTTCTTTCATCTATTACAAAAATAATGAAACAAATTCAATAATTGTAGCTTTCCTGGCGACGTGATTCAAACAAGTGTTCTCGGTTTATTAACATCGACTTTCCCTGTCTAATAACCCGAGAACGCTTGTTTGAAATTCAATAATTATTGCTTCATTCTGCAAGTCTAGAAGTTTCGTTATACAATTATGGTTGATGTTTTTTATGGGCGATATGTTTAAATTATTTTAAAGTTTACTCAATCTGTATTATATGAACTTCCGAAAACACTTATGGAAGTAATTTTTAACTCCTTTGAATATTTATTCAATCTCCGTATACAGCCGAAAACCGTGTTGGAAGTTATTTTTAAATTATTTTAATATTTACTCAATATCCATATATGAACTTCTTTGAATATTTCTCAATCTATAGCATAGGATCTTTCGAAAGGCGTTCAACTTGTGAATAACGAAACGAGAAGCTTTCCAGTAAATTCGTACCGTTTACTACTTTTTAAGCAGTAATAACAAACATGATGTTAAGTTTTTCTTGGCAAGAAGTTCTGCATATTCTCTCAGTTTCAGGATAGTTCGAAATAATGTCAGTGTGTACTTCTAATGTTTGACAACACAAACATTTCTTAATCATATCAATATATGTTAGTGACATTTTGTTTCCAGCGATAATTTGATCTTGGTAGGGAGAGAATCTTTCGCATCCCACGTTGTGGTTGATCATCTTCTTGTTTTGTTGATGTTCAGTCCAATTCAATTCGTTCCGAGGCAGAAAATGGTTGAATCATAACTGCAGTTGCGAAATGGCAGTGCAATTTTCCTTGTATTGCTAACACCTGACAGTCTTCTCAACTAATTAGCTGCCCGGATACTGTTTTCACTCAGAGAAAAGAAATGAGGAGGCGAGAGATACCCAGTAAGGAGGTTAATCTACGTGATATGGCATCCCCCGATCTCTTCTAATGGCGTATACTTTGTTTTGCCGGGGACTTGCGGGCTCTCTCCCTGATGAAACCAGAAAAACTTTTATCTCAAGATGGGGTTGTTGGTCGTAAATAATCACGTCACGTTGCGGTGGGAGTAACAAGCTTCGACTTCAAAGGATGGCCCAAAGTCGTTTCCTACGTAAAGATCTCTCTTTGAAATAGGTTTACTACTTTTTATGGGAAGTGCGAGGGGCGATCAAGGAAGAATTTATGTCCATGATGACAGAGATGGACGCGTTTGTCGCATCCATTCTCATGTGCTTTGCTGTTCATCAGAGTCACTTGAAAAAGATTACTCTTTCTCTTAAGTAATAAGTAAGAAATTGCCTCATCGCGCTCTGAAATGGTCCGGCAAGAAAGGCTAGAAGATTGGACTGCAATACAGTAAGTGCGTATGCAGTTGATTTGTGTTCGTTAAACCCGCTTAATGACATTCCGGTAGGGTATCAGGAATTTACTTTTCCACACTCCAAAACAAATAAGTTCCTAACTTGACACCAAAAGAGGTGGCAACATGGTAACCATGACAATAGGTGTAACACGACACCTAATTCAGTGTGAAAAGGCCTTCATACTTGGTGTTGATTGAGAAGCAGTAGTGTGACAAGACACTAAAGTTAATGTTGAAGAACCGCATTAGCACCAAACCAACACATTCTGTTGCTCTGAATATCAAGTCAAGAAGCTCTGTAGCCTCATGTAGCCTTATTACTGGCATATTGCCTTGAACGTCCCTTCCTTATCCGTTTCTCGCCTTTGTCTGGCATAATAATAATAATAATAATAATAATAATAATAATAATAATAATAATAATAATAATAATAATAATAATAACCCATGGCGTAACAGCCCATTGAACAGCCCTCACTCCCACCTGATCCTACTCACTCACTCACCCAAGGTGGGAGATCATCCAAACAGTTACGTGGTGACGTGTGGTCAGCACGACGAACCCCCAGTTTTGTTTGTAGGTTTTTATGGCCGGGTTACGATACTCATTCGTAGCTCCCCAATTTCCTCACGATGATGGGTGGCCACCGGTCCCATACCCTCTACGAAATGTTAGGACAAAATCTGTTACGGTTCCCCCAGGAGACTCGAACCTGCGCGCATTCCAAAACCAGAACCCAAAGCATTACGCCTTAGACCGCCACGGTCCAGGCTCTTGTGTAACATTAGTCATTGGTAAATATTGACTTGCTTATCGTCGGCTATTTTTGCCTTATTGTGATCCGCGACAGAAAAGAAATGGACGAACGATGGAAAGTGGATAACGAAGTAGAAGAATTCGCCTAAAGCGATTGAGGAAAACCAAGGAAAACTTTCATTTCTGATGACAGCGCCAGGGTTGACCAAAAGCGCCAAAAGGTTGACTGGCCCGTTTGACCTCCCCCTCCCTCCCTCCCTCATTACGCTCATATCTCACATAAAATCCCCGGATTGAAAGATGGTTGCAATAAAAAAGTAAGTAAAAGGATACCGAAAAGAATGGGGTGAACAGTCATTAGGCTCCTTGAGAAATGCCTCAAGTAGATTTTATTTTTATCTTCCTAGAGAGCCCTCTTGGATGAAAAGTGGGCACCATTACACCGTGGTCATAACTTTTACTTCCCTTGTCACGGGGACACGTTACATATGTTCTCCCCCTTTCTCTGATGTCTTTTACCAATTCTGAGAAGGCCGGTAAATCTTTTCCTAACCCGTCCGTTGCTAAGCAAATGAGCGCCGACGCCAGCCATGCTTCTATCGCTTCCTCCCGTCCACTTACGGAAATGTAATGGAAGGGCCACGGATGCTACCCCCTCTTAGATAAGGTTGTTCGTAAACAGGGCTATCTTTCATAGAAGCTGGACGTAGCGGAAAATGTTCTTGATTGGCTCTCTCAAAACAAATAGGAAACTTATTCGCGTCATAGATTAGTCGGTTAGCTTTGTTTTGACTATTGCTTATATCTGCAAGATTAATACTGAAGACATTGGAGAAATTTGAATAGCAGTCAAGAATTTAAAAAATGTAGGGTCACATTCGGTGGAGGTGCATAGTGGTTAGTCCCCTACTGTAGTTCCAGTACCGATTAGCCTTTGTGTGCATAAAGTGGACAAAATGTATGATTAGTTACCTTTCTTGTATTTAGTTATACAGGGTTATTCATAAATCCGTGAAACATGTAAAACAGTTATAACAATTAAAGTGCGCAACGGATTTGTTAGAACTGCAACTTCAATAGAGAGAGAAAGATTGTAAGTTGTTTTATGCAACCAATGTGCGGTACGGTGTTGACGAGTTTTGCTGCTCGGAGGCCATAGTAGCAATGTGTCGTTCAGTAAATTTGCCAAGAAGGTGGAAAAGGCGCATAGAAAGAGAGGATGGGTTGACCACCCCGGACCCCCGATTTAATTCCTTGTGTCTTATCCCCAATGCCCACTAATATCCAGGATCTCGGGGACAGATTAACCGATGCTGTGGCTCTTGTCAACAACGATATGCAAACTCGTGTCTATAATGAGATGGATTATCGCATGTCTAAAGGTGGACACATAGAGCATGTGGCCTTTGTGATATTGGAAACAAAACTTGGAGAGTATATCTTTATTATGAATATAAAATATTTGTTTTTTGTTCAGTAGTTCATGTCTTATGAATTTTTGAAATGTTTCACAGACTTATGATTTGCCATGATTTTATGATTATCCAAATGATAGTCATATTTTCATTGATGCTTATTTTCCTTGTCTCATATCTGTGTTGATATACTGTTCCAAGTTAATACCTCAGTCTGCATCGTGACAATGATGAGAGGAAAGCATATAGCGAATGCTAACCGCTCTGCGAAGAAAGAAAGGTTACCTACACAACAGCACAAAATACGCTAGTTTGATGGCCGTTCAGGAAGAATAAAATTGTCTTCTTTCAGTATGAGAAACTTAATTGGAACTCTAAGCATGCAGTCGTTACGAATAGAATCTCAAGCATCGAGACTTGCTAGGAGACGGATGATTATTAGATAAAACTTCCTGCTTTCCCTCTGGGGATCCCCATCCAATGCATAAGCAAAACGGAAACTTGAGGCTGTTCGAAATTATGCCAGGACGAACTCATGAATTCGATAAATATTGATCAGATGATCCGGGCCCACATTTAATATGGTCGTCTTCGTTCGGTCCATGTCATCGAATGACGAGATGTGCTGAAATTAATGGAACACCGCTCGGGGTCAAAAAATAATAATCTAAAAATTAGTTTCTTTTTTCTCCCTTTTAGGTTTTAGTTATTGAGACCAGATGGAGATTTTGGAAATTTGATTGCAAAAATGAAGCAGATAGAAATTGTGTTTTCTTTTTGTCTTCTCGATTGCAAATGGAAGTCGCTGGCAACCCCCTCAAAAAAACTTCATTATGAAAGCTTCTCTTCCTTCTAACAAAATAACCCTCTGGCCTAAACAAACCCGAAGTACACACAGCATCAAACGTAATGGTTGATTAGAAACAGGAAATCCGCACCCTTGTAGACTTAAAATCAGGTACCTGGTTGCATAAATCTCAGGATATAACTTCTTATACGACCACGAAGGATAGAAAACATAATGATCAGTACACTTTCAGTTTTTATGAATCCCATTTATTGTTCTTTGATAGTATGTGTGAATAAATATATTGTATTTAAGATTAAATCACTATAATTACTACTGTTTTCTTTTTCTTCTGGTATTATTTTCCGGCCGTCGTGGCAACCGGTGTCCCTTCGCAGAGCAGAACGGTTATTTTGACAAAATCCAGTTTCCCTACTGGCTACTTCCGGGGGGGAGGGATTTTTAACGTTGCCCAAGCATTAAGCCTAATTGGTTGTTTGACCGCGAGTTCCTTTGTAGGTAAACGAGGCAACAGAGGGTTACTGCCATAAAGGCGGTCTCGGCGCCGGATATAGAGACGACGGGACTGTAGTCTTGGCTGAATTTTGGTCTCCTCCATAACCACCATTCTTTCCTTCCTATTAAACAACTCTCCTCCTCAAATCTTCATTAGCATTATCTGCCCGCCTGGCTTTCCTCTAATTTTTAAATACATTGTTTCTCATTATCTTCTCTTATGTATCCTGTACTCTCCTTTCCTTTCATATCTCCTGACCACTGTCCACAAATGATTCTTGTTGTCCTATTCTGCCAAATATCATGATTCCGATATACGTACTGTTATTTCTAATTTGTAGTTTTACTATTATACATGTTAAGATTACATTTCATTACATCATCAAGGCACTATGATATTACATGATCTCGTCCATCTTGTGTTACTCGTCTTCATTGTCTATATTCTCCAGTATAGGCGACTGGTAATAACTAAAAGTGTACATCTGTATTGTATTTTGATATTTGACGATGCTTTTCAGCTCTTTATTCCAGCCGCGACGATGATAATGAATGGTGATGAGATTAAATTAGACGAGAGAACAAGCACTCATATCTTGACTGGGACTCCAACACAGAACCGCGAAATCGTGGCCATATACAAAGCAGGAAAATATATATATTTCATTAACCTAAATCATCAATTCCTAGTTGTAATAAACTTTTATTTTTCGGGTGTGTAGGTTAATTTCTAGATTTCAAGGAAAACGGACAGCGGGGAAAGGAAGTGTAACGAAAAGCGCGTGCTCCAAATATGAAACGATCTGACAGTCTCTACTCCCTTGGAATTCTTGGAAGAGAAAGTTTCAGCCTCCATAATCTTCCATCCTAGAAACTTACCAAGTTTAGTCTTTCAAGTAAACTTTTATCTGTCGGTCTCGTGGTGGCGTGCATTAAATTTACGCATATTTATAAAGAAAGATGTAGTAAGTTCAGCACGAAGAAAAGCGAAAAAGTTGGCGTGATAGTATTGCTAATACCACAAAGATTCGGTGGAGTAAATCTTTGTCCGTAAGATTTTCTCCTCTTTGCAAAACAGTAATGCCACCATAAATAGCGATTAAATGTGAATCTGACAGTCTTACTTGTAATTATCAATTCTCTACAACATTTAATGTTATTTATTGCGACTGAAATACAATTAATTTGGGGGTAAGTGCCCTATCCCGCTGGCCTGTATGCTACCGAGATGTTACTTCGTAAAGCGTCACGTTTTGTAGTATTTGGTTGGTGTAACACCTAAAGACAGCTTATTTTCGGACCCTCTCTTGGTCGTAGCTATTTTATGAGTAGGGAGTGAAATTGAGGAAAATTCATATGCTTTCAACTTATTAATTCATTTCACTTGATTTGAATTGGTCTGTTGAAGTGTTGAAGTTAATTTTCTATCACGTTTTATTCGTTTACTGTTGTTGTTTGTGTTATTGTTGAATTGACAGTTATGGAATTTACGTTAAATGAAGAATATTCAATATGTGCAATAGAAAGCACTAAATTTCAGCTTTTAAATACGTAGGTCTATTGCCAGAGACGCCAACTTAAAATAGATTTTAGGGGCAGGTTGGAATCAACAATATTTTATATATATATATATATATATATATATATAATTTTCTGGGGCAGAAAACGCCTTGCCCCCTTCAAAGTCGGCGTCTACGTCTATTGGTCAGTGAGATACAATAATTTACAATTTTCCAACTTAATTTCAACGAGAATATTTTATCTTTACATGTTTTAAATTATTTTCTGTAACAATACTTTCTCATTTGACACAAATACGTAGATAGAAATATCGTCAACCCTTTTGTAGTGCCCAGAATGGTACGTACCAGGATCCCAGGTCATCTGCACCGAAAAAAACGAACCTACATCCGGCTTCCGCAAGCATCTAGGATCTAGCAACGAAAATTCTATTGTGGAGATAGATATGTAGTATCAAAGACAAGAGGCGGTGAAGACCCAGAAGATAACGATATGGGAGTAGATACAATTTTAAGATGCTCGTTGTTTTGAGATTGTACATATGTCGTGGAAGTTAACTGTGACATCGTGTTACCGAGCTCTTATTAATATTGATAAGGCAATAAACCTTGGGTAAAAGGTAAGAAACTACTTCTTCAGTTTTTTCATCACGTCATGAGAAGGCTCAGTGCATGTATAATCTAAGGAGAGTCTCAACCTTACCACCAAGGAGATTGTACAGGTTACAGTACCGCAGTAATCTAGACTCAGAAAGGAACGTCACAGTTTAGTAGTGCATATAAATGCATATTTTAGACTTCAGTGCATACTTGAGCTTAATACACATATAATTGCATATATTGGAAGTAATTATATTGTAAGCGTTCAAGTTTTCCCCTTGCAATTTTTATTCTGTATCAAAAGTAACCTATATCGCTTAACTGTTGGCTTAAGAACATTTCAAAACTAGAACTACTCTCTTTAGGGGGTTAATGATAACCATAGTTCCACCGATCAGCGACGGCTAAAAGAAATTAGTCACATTTCCAGTGTCCGTGACTGTACAAGGAACAGCAGCAGGGGTATAATCATTTATTGATTAGCTGCTGATACTACATCTTAGTAAATCTGGCTGTGTGTGTGTGAATTTTACGTGTGCGAGGGCATAAGACAACATTCTCCCTTCTACTTACTAATGTTTTGCCCTTATTCTTCAACATAATTTACTTTAACCTGTCTTCCCCAACCTGCAAATATTTCATGTAGTATATTGGTGCATGTGCTAGTTAGAAATTTGTAATACTGCTTCCACAGTGAATAGAAAGCGACTATTAGCTGACTACTGGTCCTGTACCGTCTAAGCTGCAAGCTTTGGGCTCCGGCTACGGAACGCTCGCAGGTTCGAGTCTCCTAAGGGAGGGGGGGGGTAACAACTTTTTCTGAGATTTCGACCTGTGAATGGGACCGGTGGCCACCCACCACCGTGATAAAATTGGGGAGCTACGGACGAATACCATAAACAGGTCACGGAAACCTACAACGGCTGGGGGTTCGTCGCTCTGACCACACGTCATCCCGTAAATGGTTGGATGATTTCCCACCTTGGTAGGTGGGAGTGAGGCTGGCAGTCGGTGGGTAGGTCCCCTCACGGGCTGTTGCGCCACGGTTTTACTGGGACTACTGTCTTTGTCGCATCAATACCAGTGTTTTTTCAGTGTATAGCGAAACTTTGACACCATTTTCAGGTTGGTTTCAGCCACTACTGAAACTTAGAGCCTTCTAAGGCGACGACGTTACCCTACGCCAACGGGGAGACATGCTTTATCCCGGAAATCACTGGAGCGAGAGAACGAAAGCCGGGCTCGACCAATGAACGCGTGCGAGCGAACACTTTGCGTGGAGGGGAAAACGACTGCAGCTCCCAGCTGGTCGTATCAGTGAGTACTGCTTCGCTCCGCCAACTTCCTTCCTATCCTCATACGTCGTGCCGGCGTCTTCTTATGTCCGAGTGACCCGGGTTCGATACTCGGTGGAGGCACATAGTGGTTCGGATCCCACTTTAAGCTGTAGGTCCAGTCCCGATTAGCCTTACTGTGCATAAAGTAGACTTAAAACACCAAATCAATCAATCAATTATGTCCGAATGAATAAAAAGTATTAAAAAAAACATTGTATGAATGTATGTATGTTCTCTCTCTGTGAATGTACCGGGAAATATGCACTGCTCACAAAAAGTTTGGAATATTGTTACATTAGGCAATAGGCAAGATCTTGTAATTCAACAACACATGGTATCTGTCTGCTGGACGTTCTCGTGCTCTCGCCGACATATGCCACCCTGGCTATCACCCAATTGTCGTCGCCTTGTAATCAAGGGGTCCCGTGTTCGATTCCCGGTGGAGACATATCGTGCTTCGGATTCCACTTTGAACTGCAGGTTCAGTCGCCTAATATAACAATATTCCAAACTTTTTGTGAGGAGTGTGTAACCGAGCACTCTGCCTGCCGTCAGATAACATCAACGGAATTAATTTTGCTGGGGTTCGAATTACATTCAATAAGCCGCAAATTTCCAAATGAATTAAATAGTGATTCTATTAACGGTTAGTTGAAAACAAAAGCAGTTCACGGAAAATATTTTTGGAATCTACAGTTAATTTCAATGAGCCTAAACATATTAATTTATTCCCTTATTCAATGCATCTGCAGTGAGAAGGTCATAAAAGTACAGTATAACAATACATATTTCACACTTGATCTGACACTCATTTGCGTGCAAATCTCACAGCAGGTGCTCATTCAGAAAATTTACGAGAATTTAATTCATCATAATTGACGTTAATTTACTGCCCATAGGCTATTTACGTATTTATGAGAAACAACCCAATTAGGATTTCGGTAATAGAGATCCATCGATGTTTCGCTCCCCAAGCATACGGAATTATTTAGTAGCTCGTATCAACTAAATCACATCCAATTAATTCTCTCAGCAACAAGTTTCCATAAGTGTGTGTTTCCGCGTGTTCGTGTATGTGCATTAGGGTGTATCGAAAAAAACCTTTTTTCGAAATGTTAAGGTGGCTAGTGCGGAAAAGTGGCCATTTGTGAACTAAACCACACCGGTGCGTACACCTTCATTATGTAGTA
The DNA here is from genome assembly GCF_977018435.1 of Lepisma saccharinum. Classification (NCBI taxonomy): domain Eukaryota; kingdom Metazoa; phylum Arthropoda; class Insecta; order Zygentoma; family Lepismatidae; genus Lepisma; species Lepisma saccharinum. The sequence continues at coordinate 108,922,872 of NC_139231.1, forward strand.
TGTGTGGTTTAGGATCAAGAATGAACCATCGATAACTGACGGAGCCCGACACCTCTGGAATTTGATCCATTTGTCCCGATTTCTCCCACACCACTTGAGAGATCTGATTAATAGGGTCATTCAACAAAACGCATTCTTCGTCCATCCTGAAAATCTCCTGCTGGCTTTAATAACCGACCAAAACCCAGAAATAAGAAGTCTTGGTTGGCAAAGAATTAAGAAAGCAAGAGGATTGAAAAAAGGCAAAAGAATTCGCATCAATTTTAATGGAGACCAATACTATGACATGGTTGATTGGGCTTCATGCTCCCTCCATGAGCCTCCGTTGACCAATAATATTACAAATGAAGAAGTAGATGACTACATTAAAAACAAACAAATAGCGGAAATTCAAGACTTCCCCTGCCACACACAAGGAGTGGAGCGACTTGTGAAAATTATCACAGAGGCTGCTTCTTCCGTTTTCGGCGCCAGCGCATGTGATGTCTACATCAAAGCGAAATTGGAATCTAGAGAACATATGCCGACATTTCGAACAAAAAGTGACTATAAAGTTCAAGGAGAAAACTAGAAGAAAATCTTGGCCTGCCCCTTAGTAAAATTATGTTTGCCAACGTTGGAAGCGGCCCCGGCGTCCACCCAGCGTCGAATAACATAGGTACCCGGGGAAACCCTGGGGGGTAAAGGCGGTCAGGGGCGTGGTGCTGATCACATCACCCCCACTCACGACCGGATCAAGAAAGTGTGAGGCGTTACCCCCGCACCCCCTATACGCCTTCATGGCGTGGTGCTAAGCACAGGGGAACACTTTACCTTTTTTTTTTTAACATGGGTGGAGCTCGCAGTCCAGCCACCTCCTCGTGGTGAGCTCTGGGTTATTTTCAAAGCATAATAAGTTATGAAAATAAGCGAAGCGCTGGACAGTAATTGAGGAACTGTTAGCAATTAGAAAGCCAAAATATTTTATTTAGTCTTTTATATCGGAAAACTTTCGAATAAAACACAGTCGAAACCAATTGGAAACCATCAATAGAAAAAATGGAGTTTTTAGCCTTAAATTGACAATTTTTGACCAAAAGCATACGCAAACAGCATAGGAAACCACCCCTAAGGCACGAATGTAACATATTTGCCATAAACAAAACAATAAACGACCATAATGCAGAAAAAAGACATGAAATAGCCAAATAATGACATTTTTGTGAAATTGTTGTGCGTGTTGCATAACCAAATCACGGTCAAAACTTCAAGGTCAATGCGCGCCACCTAAACGACCTCCAAAAAATCTGAAAAAAATCAGACGTGTTTTTGGTCACAAATGACCATTTTTCCGCACTAGCCACCTTAACATTTCGAAAAAAAGTTTTTTTCGATACACCCTAATGTGCATCATAGGCGTGCGTATGGAGGAGCAAGGAGGCAGTTGCTTCCTAATATTTTCACCTAGAAAATTAGTGTAAATATCTTATCGTCTTTATTAACAACATTATACTCTTTAAAATATGATGCATTTTCAAACCGATTTAAGTTCCCAGCAACGAGAAGAAGGGAGCATTATATCTTATGTAATTAGACTACGCTACTTCGTTCCATTGCAAATTCCTTGTTCTTAACACGCTCACATACTTTCTTACTTAGTTATGTTACCACTATCTAGCTGCAGAAAAAATGCTCTTACATTGGAAGTTAATATATTGTAGTTCGGCTTTCCTTTACTTGGAGTAAATATGAGTTGAATTTCCGCATCAGAGGTACTATTCTGGGAAGCTTAAAAGTCCTGGAAAAGTTAGGGAATTAGTTTTTCTGGAAATGTCAAGGAAATTTAGTGTGTTTCTAGAAAAATCAACATTTTTGTGGCAGTATTCTGAAAGTAGGTTTTTGAACAAACAAGCAAAAGCAATAATCTTTATACTTGTTGTGGAGAAACTATACTTCAGTTTTATATGCTGAGTATTGCCGGAAGTTATAGTGGAAATTGTATATTAAATACTGTAGAAGAAAGGCATGTTTTGAACCATTTTCATGTGGAAATCCACTATGAATAGGTATCTCACGTTCCGTTTGCAATTTTTGGATTGTGTTTGGTAGATGTTAGAATTAATACAGATTTTATCACCAAATTTTACTGTAAATAATTTAACTATTTGGAGGTTAAACCCTCACTAAAATGTAAAAAATATCTTTCTTTGTCCGATTCCTTTACATCGTAATACTTAAATCGTAATGTTCTCAATTTCATGCCAACAGAATTGTTATGTAAACAGTTGAATGGGGAGAAATAATTCCTGTGCGATCCCAAAATCGGGAAATCATTTCATCTTTTCGGGATGCCGAACAGTTGGAAAATTTCGAATGGTCATGTATAAAAAGAGCTTAATTTTCGAAATTTTCAGCACTGTAAGTGTTTGTAGTTTCTTGGAAATGTGCAACTTTCAGTCCAGGAATTCAAAAAAAATTACTTCAAGAAGGAAGTGTGTAGAATACACACCCACACAATTCATGAAAATTTTGATCCTGTCCAAACGCATCTCTTAATTATTTTCTTTGGCGCGAACCTGATATAACTATCGCTTGTCAAAAATGCCAATGCCACCTTTAGTTTCAATTTTTCAGACGATACCAAATTCTGTATTAGGTTGGAAACTTTTTTTTATCGTTGAGAGATGACAGCACATTTAATTGATATGTAGTTTTAAGGAATTGATGAAGTGTTAGCAAGTTAATTGTATAAGTTAGTATTTTCGCCTCATTATTTTCCACCCTTCCTACCAAAATTTTAAACTTTAGTTACGTTAATCACAGTGAATACCTTACGAACTACGTTCAACTGGTAAGGCAATAAAAATTACAAGGATTATAACTCGATGGAGCAACTAAAAATTAAAAATTAGGTTCAAGTCAAGAATAGTGTGAACATTATCTACTAAGTGTTAGAAGCTAATGTGAATAATATCAATTTGAATTCCCCATATTTTATTGTTGTACAGAAATATCATTTAGGCCAGGCTTGCGCCCCCCAGAAAATATTTGAAGTCAGTGATTCTGACTGGTGGACAATTTTCTTGAAGTTTCTTCCATTGCTGAAGACCGTACACATTTCGTCGTATGTTCTGTGTTGTTACTTGGAAGTTAAACATTGAAGCAAATGTTTATGTAAATAACACATTTAGAACCTGAGACTAAATTGGACTTTCCAAACTGTTTTTTAAGTATCTGAATTGAGAGTTAACACTAGAAGAAACTCTATTCCAAAGGGAGGCACGAATTTGTAACGCATTCTTTGCTACATATGAATTCATATTTCTAATTGTACTCCAAATGTGAAATATTTCAATTACATATTTGCCATTATTCACTCTCAAGGCCGGTTTTCACCTGAAAATGCACAATTAGGTGTTTAAGTGCAATGCGGCAATAATGTTGTTGAATGTCCAAAAAGTTCATGCCCACTATTATTTCATGTCAAAACTAAGAATTAAAAGCTTCTGGGACTCCTGGTATGAGGTTTATTTTAGCAGAATGAAACTAATTACATACAGTGACAAGACCAATATGAAAACTGAGTAGGGGTAGGTAAAATATGAATTATACACAGATCAATTTTGAAGCCCCTAGACAGGTTGCGCTAAGAGACTAAATTCAGGGTACTGTACAAAGATTGGTTTGCCTCACCCAGCAGTCTCTCAACTCTCCCATCCACATCCAACAGGTAGTTCCTGAGCTTCGTCGAAGTGTCCCTCAGGTACGTCCTCAAAGTTCCGCACATCTGCTCCAGATGGAGTTCCAGCTTCCTCTGGATAATGTCCAGGCACTGTGCGGCCGGATCTGAATTTCTTCTGTTCCCCGGGACCGATCCTCCGAGGGCCATCATGTAGGCGTCGAGGTCGGCGACGTTGGATGAATCCCCGCGCATGATGGCCTCCATCTTCTCCAGGCACTGGAGAAGCTGCTGCTGGATGCCGGACAAGGGTGCTGACCTGGAGGCACTATTATCTAGGACGTTTTTCTGGAGTTTCGACTTCAGGTCCTGGATGCGATGCTGAAGGGGAGTGAGGTACTTGGCGTTCTGGAGATAACCGCCCTGGACGGGGTTGTCGGGCCATCTGGAGGTGAGGGCTTTGTTGCGAGTCTGCAGCCCGGAAGACGATGCTGCCAGTCCGCGTGGCCTGCTGGCGAGCGAGCCTGTCGGACTGATCCCCTGGCCGGAAGATCGCCTGGCGCTCAGGTTCGGCGACGGGGACTTCTGCTGTTTCGGTCCAGAGTTCGACGACTGCTTCTTCTGAAGACTCCGCGAGCTGCCCTTGCTGCTCGGCGTGGCCTTCTTCGCGGAGTTTGTGGAGGAGCTCTGACGCAACGTCGACGTGGCGGACTTCCTCTTGGCGCCGCTCGTCGTCGGCTGCAGAGACTGCTTCGAACCCGCGACCACGCTCTTCTTCTTGTTGCCAGCAACCATCGCCAAGTTATAGATCCGGATGGGTAGGCCTTGCGATTAATCTCTCGGATGTTTTGCGCTCATGGTGATTTGTCCGGGGCCTCTGCACCAAAAGTTATCCGTGGCAACGTTCTTGCCAATAAGGAAACAGCGCTCAATATTGTTGCTTCCATTGTTGATCACGATTACTTTAATTGGAGCAAGACTGTCGATCTTTTAATTCCCACACTTGACAAGGATTCGTTTTAACTTAGGAGTCATGGAGTAATTGTCCAATGCTAGACTTCTAAAATATACTGAAACTTACAACTCACGCCCTGTGCTGAAAATCAACCTTTCATGATTGCCTATTGTTATTTTGCGTACAGATTACAAACTCTAACAGAGTTCAGTGGGAATTCCATTTAGTGGTGGACTCAAGGGTGGATGGAATATATTCAAATGCCTCGTTCTCTCTGTCTCTCTTCTTCCCCTCTTTCTCTTTCTTTCCGTCTGCTTTTTCTTATTCTTACTTAATTTCTTACTTATTTTATCCTTTCTTTGTTTCTTCTATTTTAATTTCTTTTTCATTTTATTTCTCTCTCTCTCTCTCTTTCCATGTTTATCTATTAGTCTACTTTCTCCCCACCTTTATATTTCTCTCTTTCTTCCTCTTTATTTCTTCTGTATGCCTGTTTTATTCATGCTTTCAATATTACTCTAATCTTTCTCTGTTATCTCTATTTTTCTCTGCCTTTGTCTTTATTTTTCTTTCTTCCTGATTCTCTTTTCCTACCTTCCTCTCTCTTCCTTCCTCTGTTTTTCTCCCCTTCCTTCCTTTATTTCTTGTTTTCCCTATCTCGTTTATTCATTATTCTATATTTCTCTCTCCTTCACCTCATTATCTATTAATTTCTCTCCACCTTTATCTTTCTCTCTCTACTTCTTTCTCTGTTTGTCTATTCCTTCCTTTCTGTCTTCTTCTTTTCCCTCTCTCTTTCGTTCATTCTCTATTTTTCTATCTTATTCTTCTGTTTATCTCTTTCTTTTTGTCTGCAGTTATCTTATTCTGTCTTTCTTCCTCCTTGTCTGTTCCTTCCGAATCATTTTCTTTCATTCATTCAATATTTCTCTCTCACTCTTCCTTCCTATGTTTTATCTTTTCGTTCCCTCATTTTTCTACATCATTTTCTTTCCCTTCCTCTTTATCCTTCTCTGTTAGTGTTGTAATATGTTCTCATGCAAAACTATTTCACGGCCCACCCTCACCCATCCAGTGGGAACGCTCTTGTATTGACGATTTTATTTTCAACATTTAGGTACATGGCAATTTTTCGTTGTGAGAATAGTACTTTATAAAGTAATTTACAAGTGAACAAATTTTGAAATTTCTGAGAACTCTCGCCCCGACAACCACCCTTAAACACACCGCTGCCTGAATTTGAACATTACTGAAAGAAGACTTTCGATTCTTGTACTTGGCTATGCTCATCACGCAGAGCTCAATTAAAAAGATAATCCTGCGTTTCCTAGGAATAAGCGGGTAATCAATCAGAGCCTTCAGCCTCTCAAGTCACCGAGCAGCGGTTCTCAATTTTTCACACCTCTGTCACCTTTAAGGAAAAGCATGCGTCGGTGCCACCTCCTGTCACCTGGGAAATTCGAGTCCAAGCCATGGATTACATTCCACCAGCTCCTGTTGCGTTGTATCCGGGATGAGTCAAGTAGAGACAGTGGCGTACTCTGGAATTCGTTGTGGCCATAAGGAATGGTTATGACTTTTGTCTGAGGTCAGTGCTATGGTTTACCCATTGGTGGGTTTAGAGTTCTAATGCGGAATGTGGTCCAGTTTTCCTAAATTAAAGCTCTAGATCATTGGTTTCCAACTGGCGGCCCGCAATGCCTTCTTTTGGGGCCCGCGAAGCTAGTATGCAAAATACTTTAATTTTATGTATTTTTATTAAAATGCGTTCTCTTTTTACTGAAGAAACGGAAGCTCCGTGAATAAAGACAATATCACACGTAGAATTGATTTTGCAGTCAATAATGATCATCAGAAGAATCTAAAGTGACGTAACTACTTTCTCTTCATATCATGCATTCCACCCCTTCACTATGCAGAATGTACTCGCCCTCTTCCGCGAAGGCTTCATTCACTCTTTGTGTTTAGAAACAAACTGTAGAGAGGCGCTATAGAGATCTGTTTTACTACGCACGAAGAGATTTCCAGTGTTCCAACTCTGATTGTACTGTGACTGATTGTTAAAATTTGTGCAAATATCGAAATGAGCAATATCTCCAAAAAACGTAATATTGAAAATGAAAATTGAACCTATCAAGAACGTTGGGAAGAAGACTACCTTGTAATTATACAGTTTTGATTTGTGATTCCATTCATTTTATTGCCTCATTTTAGAAATTTAGGTCATACGATAGTACTACATTTTCAGTTCAGTACTTACAATTTTTGCAATTTTTAATCCCCCCCCCACCACAAAAAAAATGCGGCCCGCCATTCAACTGCTGGATATAATTTTAGCCCTCGGACCTTTTGAAGTTGGAAACCACTGCTCAAGATCATCGTTTTTTAACCTATCGTGCGCGACCCACTGCTGGGTCCCGAGGGGACGTTTGATGGGTCTCGAAGTTGGGCTCGAAAATTTATTTACTGTGTCTAAAATTTCTATTGCATTTAAATTACTAACATATATTGTTTTAACAATTTAAATTCCACCCGTGTTTTACGTAGTCTAAACTCTACATTTCTGTTATTCGCGCTCTACCATTGGTTTTTACCGGCATCTTTTTTATGTTCAGCTCATGGGAATCACAAATCTGTCGTTTTCGTTTCGGTCGCAGCAGTGAGTTCTCAATTATCTGCGTGTCACATGTGCATGTCGACTTAAGGTATTGCTTGATATTTCCGACGGCCATTGGAATGAGGCATTAAAGTTGCTCATGCCCTTCTCCACCTCATATATGTGTGAAAAGGTATTTTCATCATTGATTCAAGTGAAAAGCAAGTACGGAAATAGACTTGACGCACACTCAGATTTACAACTTAAGTTAACCACCATTGAACCCAACATACCCCAGCGCATACACATTAGTTCGGTGTGTAAAAGAAAAAGAAAAAAAAAAGTGTTTTCAATTTCAGCATGTGTGTTTAGTTAGATGTTAGACTAGAGTAAATTAGTCTTTTAAGGGCCTCCCTGATAGCGTAGCGGTAACGTCGTCGCCTTGTAAACGTCAAGGGGTCCCGGGTTCGATACCCGGTGGAGGCACATGGCACAGTGGTTCGGATCCCACTTTAATCTGTAGGTTCAGTCCCGATTAGCCTTCCTGTGCATAAAGCGGACTTAAAGCAACAAATCAATCAATTAGTCTTATAAAATTACATATTTACTTCTCTAGAATGAAGTACGTGTAATTTGTTTAAGCAAGCGTAAAAGAGGCCTTCTTAAAGTACTCGATGTTAGCATATATACACCCTTATCTGTGGTGATATCCTTCAAGGTGGGTCCCAGACTGAAAGAAGGTTGAGAATCACTGCTCTAGATAAATGAAAACACAGACGAATAGAGACCACATTATTAAAAGGAAAAAAGCTGTTATACCCATTCCCATGATAGCTACTGTGTTTATTAGGCAGCTACTTTAGGCGTTCTTGTTTGACGCGGGGAAGTTTTCCCCAAGGTATTAGTACGACTTATTGACTGTCATTTGTTTAACAAGACTACGGCATCTGCAAAAAACATGGATCACAATGTGTGTCCCCTCTTAAGACATGTTATAAAAATGGTGAAAAAAGTCAGTAATACACAGAAGAATGACGTGAGATATTTGCCAGAAATTTGACAGCATGTGCTATACTCGGCCGGAGACTATTACAAAGGAATACAGTAACTTTGTCTTCCACAATAATATAGGGTTTTCCAATAAGAGCGATATGATTTTACAATGAAATAAAATAAAAACTTTTTCAGATACAACCAAACTTTTTATATTATTTTGAAGCATAGTTTATTACATTATGTTTTGAATAACACATCATTTAAGTGTCCACCTCGACTTCGTGCACACAAGTGAATTTGATGAACCCTATTTTCGATGACTGTGCAATAACTCGGGCCTAATGTCACGAATGCAGCGTTCGATGTTCAATCTTAATGCATCAATGGTTCATGGTCTGTTTGCATAGACTATAGATTTCAAATAACCCCACAAAAAGCAATCTAAAGGAGTTAAATCACAACTTCTTGGAGGCCAACAAACAGTTGCATTTCTTGAAATCATCCTTTCACCAAACTGTTCTTGCAATACGTCGATAGTGGCATTAGCAGTGTGACATGTGGCACAGTATTGTTGGAACCACATGTTCTCCAAATCAATTTCATCTAAATTTGTCCACAAAAAATGTTAACATCAATCGGTACCGCTCACTAGTCACTGTAACTGCATCTCCTTCCTCGTTTTGAAAAAAAAAATGGTCCGATAATGTCACCATGCATAAACCACATCATACAGTGACCTTTTCCGGATGCAAAGGTTTCTCGTGAATCTCTTGTGGATTGTTTTCACACCAAAAACGGGAATTTTATTTGTTAACATATCCACTTAACCAAAAATGAGCTTCATCTGAGAAGATATTTTTTTGCCCAAAATTAAGATCTGTTTCAAGTTCAATAGAACGTCTATTTTCATATTTTTTATATATATAATAACCAAACGTTCTTGAAGCGTGTATTTAGCCATGATGAATTGTCACAGTATACTAGATGACAACTAGTGACAGTTATAAGCATAGTTGCCAGTTCATTTCAAAATCATATCATTCTTATTGGAAAACCCTTTATAAGTAGATAGTTATGAGCATGTTATCAATTTTCTTTTAATGATCCTCATATTATGGGGGTACAGGTTGGATGTGTGTTAATTTATTGAAGTACTCCCTTAAAATAAAACATGGAGCAGTTCACTTGATAAAGTTATGGAAGACACTGAGGAAGTATGAAAGGAAATTTCCTCTGGCGGTGGACATTTTGCCTCAAGGAACAACATATCAGTGGGAAACAAACGTCTCTTTTGACCTCTGTATCTACCTGGGGCTTTTAATTAAGCCTTCCCTTTGCAGCTGGTGGGGATGGAACATCACTAGCAGGTCATCATCAGAAGTCCCAGTCCCCTCCCGCCACCCGTCCCTTTCTAGGGAAGCTCACAAGAAATAATTACATTCTTCTAGAAAGACCCTTTGCTGGTGATCATTTCAGCCTTCGGCTAGATATAAGTTCGACTCAATATTGCCTCACAGAGAAATAACCTCTTTTTTATCTCATCTATCGTGCATCCCCATCCTTCTTTACTCCTTCCTGCAACCTTTCGTTGTTCGGATTTATTAGAAGCAGAAGTGTGCCGTTTGAGAGTAGAATGAACAAATTGGCGAAGCATGCGCGAACGATGTGGAAAAAAGGAAAGGTTAACGAAAAGGGAAGTCGTAACGAGCGCCTCGTTATATGAAATGAGGGGAGAGTCACCTTTGTTGCACAATGTCTCCTGTGAGGAGATATGTATGCATAGAAGTAACCAATCGCACGGCAATGTCTTGGACTTTTGGCATGTGTCGAGAAAGGGATGTTGCAGAGTATGGGTGCAAGGCAGAAGTGTTGCCATTTGGTAAGCTTGGGTGTGTACCAGGCTATTCCCCTGCGCACCCAAATATATTAAATGAGAAAAGAATCACATACACACACACATCTCTCTCTCTCTCTCTCACACACACACACACATACACATGGAAAGAAATAGAAATATAATAAATAATGGAATAGATGAAGGGAAAGAAGGAAATAGGAAAACAGAACGAAATACATAGAGGAAGAAATAAGGAAGGAAATAGTGTAACTGAGAAAGAAGGAAGGAATAATTATATAGAAATACAGAGAAGGAAAGAGTATGATATAGTGGAACAGAAGAAGATAGAACAAAAAGAATTATAGAGAAACACAGAACGAAAGAATGATTTAGAGAAACAAATAAAGAAAGAAGGGAAGATGGTGGAGAAGGAAAGAGGAGAATATAGAGAAACAGAGAAAGAATATGAAAAGAAAAGATTGTATGGAGAAACAGAACAAAGAAGGAAATAGGATGATATAGACTTTATATCATTCTAAAATAAATATGGAAAGAAAGAATGGTATCGAGATATAGAGTGGAAGAACGAAAGAAAGAATAATATAGAAAAGCAGATAAAGAAATATGGAAAAGAACAATGACAAAGAAACAAAGAAGGAGAGAATTATATAGAGAAAATGAGAAAGAAAGAGGATGATATAGAAAAAAACAGGAGGAAAGAATAGAATAAAAGAAAGATGGAGGAACAGAAATAAGGAACGAAATAATAATATGCAGAAGTATAGGAAGCAAGAAGAAAGGAAAGATAGAGAAACAGAGAAAGGAGGAAAAGATGTAGACAAATGAAGAAGAATAAGAAGGGAAAGAAAGGGATGGAGTAACATAAAATGAATGGAAGGAAGAAAATCTGTTCAGCCATCACCTGCAGTCCACCTGAAAATGTTAGTGTAAGGCAACTCAATTTAATTGTGGTCTTAACAAATGAGCCAAAAATTAAGACATGGGGACATTTCTCTCAAAATGTCAATAAAATTATTGTAAGGTATACTCAGGAGCCTGGGACGCCTACAAGCATTATCGCCATCATTATGGCAATGCCGGATCTTGGCCGACTCCGTGATCTATCTCCATGGCTCTCAATTCCGGGTTACTATTATCCAATTTACATACTGTATCCTCCTTGCATCCTCATCAACACAATCCACCCATCTTAATATTTCCTTTCTTCCTTCTTTGTTTCTCTGTTTATCCATATATTTCTCTTTCCTTCTTTCTCTCTGTGTCTCCGTTTCCTTAACTTGTCAGTTCCTTGTATCGTTTTCTCCTGTGACCATCTTGACATATAGGGCGCAGGATTCTAGGCAACCTCTCGAAGGTCGCCAACACTTGTTCTTCCTTTTTTGATATAGTCATGTTTCAGTAGCATTTATAAACCCTGGTGTGTTCAGGGACTTGTGGGTAGTAATCTTCTTAAGGGCAGCTTTCTCTTACAAATCACCTTGTAGTTCAAAATATGCTCTGTTTGCAGCGCTTTAATTTCTCCATGTGCGCGGTTTGTTTAACGGCAGACAACAATAGAAAGAAATTCTGTTCATCACTTATAGTATCAGAGGAAATACGAATTATAAGATTCATGATTACGAACGAGTTCTCTAGTAATTTGTCATGTGTCTTCTTCTTCGAAATATGAATATATGGTCAACACTTACTACTGTGGCATAATTTACTCACTGTGTGTCAGACTCTGATTTAGATACAGTACAGGGTTTAAATTTCCACTCAAAAAGGAGGAGAAAAGGTGGAGACGATATTTTAATAGGTATACTTTTCAAAGATGATCTCTTTCATACATGTATAATTTTGATTAATATCCCCCTCTATCAAAGTAGAAAAAATCTTAATGCTACCTTTGAATTTCAATTACACCTTTTTGTCGATATCATCATCACTTCAACATAAGACAAAGTATTTGAATCTATATGAAACTTGTTTTTTTTCTTAAGAAGGTGGTCACAGCTTTTTTCTGCCCCCAAGAGATTTCAATCTTCTGCTGCCCATGGATATATTTTGATCATATTACAAGTTACTTTACAACCTTGTGGTTACATAATCTGCTCTCAGATATATATACTAATATTTGTTATAAGGCGTAAAATATATTTAGCAATAGTTCAGAGTACATACAATTCTTCCTTCTGGCAAAGAGTGTGAATTTAAACATTACAATTAAAATAATGAAGAGTGTCGTAATGCAAGAAAATAGTAGGATATTAAAGAACATAAAGCAAAAATTTTTTGAAACTAGGCGAAAGGTGGTTTTAAATACAGCCCTAGGTTTCAGCAAGAGCATATCAGATGGCCTCTTCCCTTTAAACCAATGATGTGTAATTTGACTCCTGAACTCGTCCGTAACCATGACTTTACGATTCCTGACAACGAGCCAGCAGACTGAACACCATTAATTGGGTATTTTCTGGATTATTTTTGAAGCGTACTTCCGATAATATTGAGAAGGAAATAAGCTTTCCATTGCCCAGTTACAAGCACCCTTCAGAGAGCATTCACATTGTTTGGAGTTTTCCCATCTTAACCATCTACGCAAGAGAATGGATGAAGCACAAGCACTTTACTTGCTTGGATCAGAAAAGTTTTCTTAAACAATATTTCCTCCCCCATGTAAAGTTGTTGAAAGTTGAATGAACCAAAAAAGCAGACAAGAGTTTCTGAACTCTGTCGGAGAGAGAGAATTGTTGAAGTCTTGCTTGTGGCACTGAGCATGTGTGGTATCTGAACAACTTAGTCAAGCACCTAGTGCAGATTCATCCCTAATCCCATTTTCACAAGGAAATTCCTTAAGGAGCACCAACGGCTTATGAAGGATAATTTTTAATTACCAATAATTTGGGAGGCAGATAGTTTTGTTGAGGTTTTAACAGTAGCCAGTAATGTAGACTTGAGATAGACATATGACTTTCTTTTTATTGTACACGAAACATGAATGCTACAGTATTTCCACTTCATAGTGTAAGAAACAAGCTGAAATTTGGTACGTAATTCTTCATAACATCAATAACAACATATCAATTCCATTCTCATGCGAAATATTTGATAATTTTCACCATTCTTCCAATATGGCGGCCTTACCTACCATGTCAATGATCATCAGAACACTTAATATGCTGGTGCCTCCCCCGATGGCGCAGTGGTGGCGTCTTCGCCTTGTAACCAAGAAGTCCCGGGCTCGATACACAGTAGACACACAGAGTCGTTCGAATTCCACTTTAAACTGTAGGCCCAGTCCCGATTAGCCTTACTGTGCATAAAGTGTACTTAAAACATCAACTCAATCAATCAATCAACTTAATATGTTGTAATTGGTTGAAAAATATTTATCAAAATCCAATCATAGAGCCGCGGTAGCTCAGTCGTGTAGTTCGCTGCCAGCACTGGCACGCGGTGCATCATCTCTACGTGCGGTCCGTGTTGAGCATTTACGTGCAAGCGAGTGAAATTCCGGTTAAGTCTACCTTCTGTGTTCTGAACCATGTCTGTACGGCGAGTGAATACTGTGAAATTGGTCTTCACGAATATGCGACAAAAGCCGACATCGATACAACTGCATCGGTGGATTCAGCAGAATTTGTCACTAACAGAAGATCAAGTGCTTAGTATTGAAATCGATCAATATCGTAAGTGTGTGTTTATAAAGTTAATATCGCGAGTGTTAGGCGAGCAGATAATATTAAGATCGGGAGGCACATTAGTATACACTGATGACAATGGAGAGCATGAGGTAAAACTGGAATGGGCGGATCAAAATAGTGTAATTGTGAATGTACATGTAGTTCCTATGGAACTTCCAATGGACGTTCTACAACAGACACTGACAACATATGGTGATGTGAAATATGTTGATGATGAAAAGTACACGGATGAACATATATACCCTACGCGTACCGGTACAAAGCGAATTCGCATGACGTTTAAAAAACCAATTCCATCGTACATCACTATCAAAGGTGATCGATATTGGGTAACGTACTATGGTCAAAAGATTACGTGCAGGATATGTGAATCTACAGAACATCTCTCAAATTGTTGTGATAAGCGTAGAAAACCAGGAAGAAGGACAGCTTCAACATATGCGGAAGCCATCCACCGATCACCAATCAATATTGATGCAGCCGAACAACCACTGCCATACCAGCCTACAAGTTTTCAAGTACCCAAGACAACCCTGGACATAGAAATGAAAGAATCCACAAAGGAACCAGATGTAAAAGACGCCACTGGATCCTCCGACAAACAAAGTGTCATCAGAGAGAGCAGCAAAGGAAACTTCCCATTTGTTAACAACAGAAGGTCAAAATTCGACATGGGTCGCAGAAGTTGAACGCGAGGAACTTTCGAGTAACTACCAGGTTACCCCAACGACCTTGAAACTAGCAGAAGGAAACGTGAGTGAACAATATGACCAAACAAAAATTGGTCCCCCCCTTCCCTCGTCACAATCGCAAGAAATGGTATCAGGAGATGACTCCCAAACCGAAGAGGAATCCACAGATGATAAGCAAGTTATGGATAAAGGTCAACGAAATAGAAAAAAAAACCACCAGTTTACGACTGAAAGCGGTAACAGAAGGTAAGAAAAAGAAATGTACAAGGATGTCTCTAAGCCAGCAGTCCGTCATACACAGCAGGAAGACCCAACAAAAGTGAAATTTTAATTAGATGTGGGTTCAGATCGCCTTTCCCTCCCCCTCCATTAGATAGTTAGAGTAAGGAGAAATGTTTGCTTATGTTTTGAGATGAGAGTGATTTATGGGTGTAGTGCGCGACATAAATTTGCTTACTTTCCTAATGTATACAGTGTAATGTTATATATTACATGTTAGTGAGTAACAAGATGAATATCGATATAATAACAGGTAGAAAAAATAGTGTAAATTGAGTCATGCACATGAACGATTATTATCATTCTGAAAATACTGAGGACTAATACTTACTTTAGTGTAATTGAGCACCAAAAATGCACATTTACGTGGTATTCTTATATACAGTTTTTTATAATATCTTATTGTGCATGAATTACAGCACTCGTCTGTGTACCCTTAATATCAATGGGATCTTGGCGCCAGTGAAATGCAAATTGCTTGCGGACTTTCTCCGAATCCACTGGATTGACATTTTATACTTGCAGGAAGTTTGTATAGTAGATTTTAACTTCCTGTATGGGTACGAGGCTATTGTAAACTTGGGGACAAGCGGGAGAGGGACGGCAATTTTAATCAAAAGTGGTATAGAAATACAAAATGTAAAGAAATTAGTCGATGGGAGGGGAATTAGTTTTCATTGTCAACGCTATACTTTTGTTAATATCTACGCCCCCTCCGGGCAGCAAAATAGGTGGAAAAGAGAACAATTTTACCAGGCTGAGATAGTATACTTACTTCCAAATAATGATTCGTGTATAATCCTAGGTGGTGATTTTAACCAAGTGCTGCGACCATGTGATTGCGTAGGAAAGTTTCAAAATAGTTTAGCATTAACGACCTTGATCACCGATTTACGGCTGAAGGACATCTGGACCGAAAAACGAAAGGACATAGTGTTTACATATTTCAATAACAAAGCAGGTTCTTGACTCGACAGATTCTATACTTGGTCATACTATAAAATATGTGACGATAATAGATGCTTTGCCGGTACCAGAATGCTGGATCTAAACTGGACGAAAATGTAAGCGAAATCAGGTTACAGTGCTATCAAATGAGAGGAAGACAACTCAATTTAATTCAGCGTGTTTGGTTCCTACACACTTTTATTTTTAGTAAATTAAATTATGTCGCTCAAGTATTGCCAATCACACAGCAATATCTTCGACAAATAAAGTCTGCTGTGGGATGGTTTATGTGGTACGGACATTTTTTTCGGGTACCTTTCCCGATCATGTGCCAAACACAAATGACAGGTGGTCTAGAACTATGGAATATTGAAAATAAGTGTAAGTCTCTATTTTTAGCTAGAAATTATAAATTGTACTTAATTGAACGGTCGATTACATCAATGTGGTTGCGTATATTTACCGATACGTTTCCACCGCAAAATCCACCCAACTTGTCTCGACTAACAAAGAACCCTATGTATGTACGAATCTTTGTGCAAGAATGGAGTTATGTGGAGTTTCCCATGGATTTGAAGGAGAATACTCTGTCAAAATATTTGTATGAACATTTTCAACGACAACTTATCTCGCAGCAGAGTCGAATAGAGAAAACATTTCCTAATGTTATTTGGTCAAATGTATGGCAAAATCTCCACAAGCCGTTCCTTGACACGGACATACGAAGTTTGTGGTATACCCTGGTGCATGATCTAGTTCCAACAAATGTTCGACTAAATGAAATAAAAAGACTACCAACAAATGAGTGTAAACAATGTGGAGAGGTGGATACAAATGAACATCGCCTCACTACATGTAAAGGAATTTCAGAAATTTGGGCCTTTCTCATTATGTGCCTTGCCAAAATATGTCGTATATCGCCACAATGCTTTCAAGCAAAAATATGTTTATTACCAGACTTCAAACATTTCCCTGTGAAGAAACAAAATGCCATTGTGTGGCTAATAGCACATACAATATACTATATATATAGCAAAAAGTTTGAACCAAATATCACCCTATATACAATGTATCTTAAAATATCTAGATGGAAACAATCAAAAAAACAAAATATCAGATTGTCACAATATTTTGGTAAATATCTGGATGTAATGTAATTGTAAGTATACATGTAGGAAAAAAATCCATAGATGTAAACAGAATAGTGAAATAAAACTTAAGGAAAAAAAAGTCGTTAGGGCGTCTAACTACCATGAGAGAGACCCGGGTTCGATCTCCGGCGGGGGAAAACCGGGATTTTTTCTAGCTGTTCAAGCGGCTCCGGCGCCCACCCAGCGTCGTATAAAGTGGGTACCTGGAGGATACTCTGGGGGTTAAAGGCGGCCAGGGGCGTGGTTCTGATCACATCACCCCCCACCTTCGGCCGTGATCAAGAAAGTGTGGGGTCCTAATCCCACACCCCTTATAGCTACGCCTTCATGGCGTGGTGCAAAGCACAGGGGAGCACTTTACCTTTACCAATCTATTGTCAAATATTCCTGTTATTTCTTGAAAACTTACATTCGTCCGCCATTTTTTCAATACGGCGGACTTATCGGCAGGTTAGTTACCGGGAACTTTTGATATGTTGTTGTTAATGTTGTAAAGAAGTTATGTACAGTCACCGGCAATAATAAAGGGACACCTAGATTCTCAAATGCTCGCTTCCCTGCAGGCTGCTGTGTGTGTTGCCTAACTCTACAGCGATAAGCGCATTTTAATAGCAAATAGCGGCAACTTCTACCAGCAAATAGCGGTGGTAGAATGGCAACTTCTTCCACCGCCCTAGAGTAAGGCAACACACACAACGCCATGCAGAGAAGCGAGTATTTCAAAATCAAGATGTTCCATTTGTATTGCCGGTGACTGTACCAAAATTTCACTTCATTATGAATTAGTTCCTTTATTTCGAGGAAGTACTTGTAATGTGACTGTACTAATATAAATATGATTTTCTTCTTCAATATGACTTTCCTTGTAATGTGCAAGAAATAATATTTTTATTTTGTAAGTAAACTCACAAGTACTTTTAACATGTATTACATTTATACTCCATAGTTGCTCCTTTGTCGCTAAGCAGGTTGGAAGACTACTCACATGCGATCTGAGAGACGGTCATTTCTTCATTTCCTTTACTCTCTTGAAATTGCGCATATGGCGTGCGAATGAAATTGTTCGAGGACGGATCCTTCCCAAATTGCCGCTGGACGAACGTAACGGAGCGAAACTCGAGAGCATCTTTTCCTTATCAGCCGTCATTAAAAAAGAGAGAAACTGACATCTGGCGGTCAAACACCAAAGCCATTAGTTTTTCAGCACAGAAGAAAGAAACACTTAATCCACTCTATCCACCAGTGTGGCTATAATACGCCGTATGAGAACTCGATGAACGTAACACTTAAAATGCCGATTTCAGTGAAGATCTCTACTTAAAGTCAGATCGATATATCTCCACTTCTAATCCTCAGCAGTAAGGTGGTCACTTATCTCCAATTTATTGACTGTTAGAAATATGTCTGACTCTTAGTATCTCCTTCCTTCTGTAAATTTCATAAATTGGAGTTAAGTTCCTCTGGTTCTCACACGACAAACATTGATATGTTTACTACCGCCAATAATACCTGTAAGAAGATATTGAAACTCCTACAATATTGATGAATAGGCTAAACCTGCACTACCCGCCCGCACCCCTTACATACAGTGCTGTCTCCACTGTTCTCCCCCCCCCACACACACAACACCCTGCACTAACTCTCTCTCTCTCACACACACACACACGCACACACACACGCACACACACACAAACCCGTAAATAAATATTTCATCAAACATTGTCACGTTGTAAACGCCGTTTTAATTCTCGATAGGTGGCAGCACATGTCAGCGATGGTTCGAATCTCAGTTTATAAAGTTCTAAACCCGATTGGCTTGTTTCTGCATAAAATATACTCAACAAATAAACTTCCGGAAACGTTTTCGGTGAAAGAGCACACAATTTACATAAATCACTCGTCGTGCCTTTGCTCAGAAAGACAATAGCCTGCATGAGCCAACTTCTACGTAACATCATGAATCCAGTGTCACAGTGTCAAGATAGCTGCATGTTCACTGTCATTCAACTCACTCGTTGAGAAAGAGAATGCCCTTGTCCTTGGCTTTAGAAACTAGAATGACGAATATTATCTTCTAATAGTGTCTGGGACGAGACTTTTTCAGTAAAAAGAATGAAGCATCATTCTCAGTCGTATTATTATGTACGCTAATACTATATATTTTTAATCAAGATTTGTTTATGCACGCTTAATTATTGGGATGACCTTCATTTGCAAAAAACAGAAGAAATGCCTTCCTAGAGTTAGAAATGTATAACAGCTTTTAGGAATCTAATGTGAGATATTATGTTTAGTATGCAACACATTAACCACTAAGCTATTAGTTTTTTTAAAAGAAGTGTAAGCTTCGGTATCTAGCTTGTTGAGTGCTAGATTCACGATGTCGTAACCGAAGGATCTATGTTCGAGTTTCGGCATGGAGAAGTGTGCTTTCGTGAGTGCCTCATCATTTTCATCTAATCACATCATCGCCATTAGCAAAAAAGTGTCAGGAAAGCTACATAAAATTAAAGAGATAGAAGTACACAGAGGTATGCTGACGTAAGGTGTCTATTAAGGTTATTTGGGGATATATAGGGTGATATTTTAGGAAGACATCCAAATATCAAGCTCTCATCCACATAGTACACCCTGGATTGCACTTTGCAGACTAACGAGGCTCAGGCATCTGGACTCGGTCAGTATAATCCTCTGTGAGGCTCATATTGTTTCCTGATAATGTGTGTACGTGATTGTCCTTTAACAAATTTGGCATTCACACACATAGTGTGGTTTATGTGATACACAAACTCATCCCACTTCGACATGTGCACCCTTGGTGGCACGTACAATATCTAATGAGCATTCCAACTCTGTTCCTACTCGACGTAGAATGTTCAAAGGTGCCAATGGCATTGGTTATTCTGATTGTGAAATCATTCACAGGGGGTTTGCGGTGAGCTTGTTCTTTGATATACGAGTAGTACCACAAGAGGACCAGGGGTGTAATGTCAAGAGGACCTAGGAGACCATGCAGTTGAGCTGTCCAGTGATTTATCCACCCCCAACACCCCCCCTCAAATTTCCTCTGCACCCCTCTAAATTTTTCACAAAGACCAAATTTAAAGCGTTTTGGCTCTAAATTTACTCTTACGCCCCTCTAGATACGAATTTACGCCCTGTTATTAAATACCTGCGCAACAAAGTTTTTCAATTTCTTTATTATCACTTGAATCAAAGCAGATTCGGTTCATACATGTCAATTAGTAGCCTATATTATTTCATCATATAAGCGAGAGAGATAGAAGATACTGACTTCCAACTACCATGTCAGCCGTTATCTTGAAACCGTAGTTCGTGCCCTAGGTAAGACCTCTTACCCTCACTTTATGCAGAAATAGACCAATTGGGACTGTACTAACGGGTACCAGCTTACGATACACTGTAAATACGTCTCAATGAGAGACTGAACTCTGGTACACTGCTCTTAAGCAATGCCATCGATTCCATTTTGAAATACAGTATTTTTCGAACCACATGACGCACTTGTTTCTTTGAAGAGTACCCTGTAACATTTAACTGCAACTTATCGTCCGAAGGTTAGTCAATGAATGCGGAAGGGAAAGCTAGTGAAATCCGGTTTCCATCCGAATGTAAGACTACAAGGGTAGGCAGGGTAAGCTGCTTCTCGCACCCTCAGTCCACTTGTTCTGTGCTCAGCTATCAATATCGAGTGTACCGTAAATGTGAGCTGTAGCCGAGAATTTTAGCGGTAATCGGAACTCTACCTACAGTTTAAGGTGCCATCTGAACCACTGAGCAATGTGCCTTCACCGGTATCAAACCCGAAACCCCTTGATAACAAGACGGCGGCCAGGGAGAGCACGGTGATAGGGAAGCCGAAGTACATTTCTTGCCACCACTGTCTGAGAACATTATTCGTGAGTGGCGGAAACAAGGAAACCAGTTGATAATAGTCCTGGAGAAAAATAAACATTATTCCCGCACGTGAAATATCCCCCACAACATGGATTACTGCACCAGCGCATAAAAATAATAAAGACTTAAATGTAGCATGGTTGTCTTAAAGTAGTTAGTGCATAATTTTCCTTAAATCACACTCGAAGTTAGTTCCAAACTCAGCTATAAATATTTTTATAATAATAATATAGTTAGGAGTAATGGCCTCAGTTAGAAACTGGGGTTTAAGAAGTGGGTATGAGACAACAGAAATAATGTCATCTCTATGTAGTATTATGAGTGAAAGTGAAAAGTAATGGGTATTCCTTGTACTGGTGAGTTACCGCTAGTTGAGAATAAAGTGACACACGCGCACGCGCACGCGCGTGTATATGTGCCTTATGGTCCGAAAAATACGCCATACTCCTAGTCCCGTGTAAAAACGAGCTGATAATAAACTCAAAACATTACGAATTGTAATGGAATTAACATTATTCATACACACAATAGCATGAGGCAATACGATATACTAAAATACATCTTCCCCCTCAATCTGTCTCTCCTCCCCCACAAGCTAATAAATAGAAATAGAAAGTATTTGTTCAGTTATTTTGTGTTAAAATTAGTGTTCATTATTGCGTGATATACAATGCATTTAATTTGTGACTGTTATTATTATTTTAATTGACTGCAAATATGAGCAGAATTACGTTCACTGTCATCAACCGTCACTTAACGATTCGATATATACGGTATAGTTTTCAGCGATCAATTTACCCCATGACGGATAACCTGGAATCCGCCTATACCTTTACAGTGAGTTAGGTTATACGCGCTATAAATATAAATTGTTCATGCAAGCGTCATTACTTTTGAATTATCGTGGAAACATAGCAATTAACACACCGGTATGAAACAGATTGAACATTGTTCCTGTATTATAGACAGGAGTAGTGGTAACGTCGTCGCCTTGTAATTAAGGGGTCACCGGTTCGATACTCGGTGGAGCACATTGCACAGTGGCTAGGATCCCACTTTAAATTTTAGGTCCAGTCCCGATTAGCTTTTCTGTGCATGAAGTGGACTTAAACTTCAATTCAATTCTACAAGGCGTCTTGAGTTCGATTGCCGGTGGTGACACAGTGATAATTCCGTTCCCCTACAAACTGTAGATCCAGTCTCGATTAACTTATCTGATCATGGAATGGAGTTTAAAAATTTTTGCAGTATATCAGATCCCACACTGTCCCTGCGCTTCCGACACTTGTGACTGTTAATTGTTAATGAACATCTTGCTTGAGGAGGCAGCTATTTCATTTCATAGGTTATCTCGCTCCACTATCACTCCGTTGTTTGTAACTTTTGCCTCTTTTGGATTACGTCAATCTGCATTGACCTACATTTTTACCTTCCTTATTTTTTTTTAATAATAGCTTATTTGACATATCGCTATATGGGAAGCACTTCCTGGGTATGGGAGTATCTCTGATGTAGATGGTACATCACTGATTAAAACCTGCAGGCTGTGAATGAGTGCAAACACTTCTTGTGGCGCCACGTGCTCTTAAGGACGTATTTAGGGGGGGTCCAGGGGATCCGGACCCCCCAAGAGATTTACTAATTACAAAAATTAAATAATGATAATAATAAAATAACTAAAATTAAATAATGAAAATATTATTGTTCTTTAATCGAGGGTTATTTAGGTATTTCCGCCAAACTTATTGGAAGGCAAGGATTATATTGTAATCATATTACTTTGAATGACGGTGTCAAAGTAGATTTATGCAAGAATTATTACTACTTTTAACGTAACATTCACAAAATGTCAACTGGATCTAACAACCTCTTTTATATTTAATAAATATTCAATTCTTGACATTAATGTCCTTGCCAGGGCAGTTCTTTTGTACAAATTTTGCCGATCTTAACTACACGTAAGTTAGCGTGCTGTTATACTTGTGTATTTTTGCTCAAAACATTTTTTTCACGTATTATTGATGCAAAATCAATGGAAACTATTTACATATTCATGTAATAAAAATATAATATTTATTAATTTGAATATTTTAATTAATACTATTTTAATTAATTTAATATCATTATTATTTTTCTTTAAACATTATTATTCTTATTTTGAGACACTTGGTTCGGACCCTTCCCCCCCGAAACATATTTCTAAATGCGTGCCTGCTCTTTGACTAGTTGTATCGTTCCCGGTTGCTGAAACAATGTCTATACGCAAAGTACGGCTCCCTATCGATCATCTTCTCTGTTGCACAATATAATCTTAGGAGTGTTTATCGGATCTGGCTTATGGAACCACGTCGCATGAAGTTTTCGTGACTTTAGTTTTCCTAAAGCTAAAGTTTCCAAATGCAAGGTGAAGATGCAAAAGGATTGTTGGAATTCCAAAAGTTAGCGTAAAACTAGGAAAAGTTGGAAGGATGTGGCTTGAGAACAACGGGGTTAGCGGCAGCGTTTTCAGAGTCATCATTTCCCTCAAAATTTATATATAAACCCGAGAACTTTGCATCATTATGCAAACGAAACTTCGTAAGAGACGGGACTTTTTTGTGATCTAGGAAGAAATTCAACGTCACACCGTAACTGATGCTAAGGATGCAAATATACCATTTCTGTTTGCTTTTAGGGTATGCACTAATCAGTTGAAAAAATGCAGCCTTATAATTAAGGGAGAAGATAATGCAGTAAATTGCCACTCAGAGAGAAAGTAATGAAGAGATGAAACACAGAAAGGCTAAGAAGAAAATAAGAAAGATAAATATACAGGAATAACATGTGAAAAATGGAAGATGGATAAAGATAACCATCGAAAACAATGGCAACAAGTAAAACACATAATTCAAGATTCAGCAAAGGCACGATCGGTCTTTAAAATAAGAAGGCAAAAAAACAACAATGCTTCGATGAAGAACGCAAAGAAGCAAAATTCAAAAGAAATGAAGCTAAAAAGGGAATGATTCAAAAGGAAGCAGGACGTAGTTGTGAGAAGTGTAGAGAAACGAGAAGAGGAACAGATATAATATTTGGAAAGGAGAAAAAGAAAATGAACAAAGACATGTTAGAAGAAATCTAGTATCTTAAGATACTAATTGAAACAAGAAAATTCTATACTGCAAGTAAACGACTGAACAGAGAATATCAACCACAAAAAATTTGATGTAAGTATAAAATGGGGAACTAACATGAGAGGAAACCATGATACTTCAGATGGACGGAATACTTTAAAGAACAGGAAGAAGAAATAGCGATAGAGACAGCGATTCAGAACAAGAAAGGTAGAATACTAACACACCCGACAAATATCTACAGGAAACACCAACAGAGTTAGAAATAGAATGACCAGAAAGCTAAAGTCTACAAAGCTCCAAGAGAAGATGCAATAACAGCCAAAGTAGTAAAATGTACAGGGCCGGAAATGAAGAAAGAAATATGCAAGCTAATAATTCAAATATGGAAAGAAGGAATGCCCGTTGAATGGAGTGTCTAAATACTTTGCCAGGTCATGAAAAAGGAGATGAAAACAGACTGTTCAAATTATGGAGGCATCAATTAAATATAGGATATAAAATTCTGACAGGAATTATTCACAGAATAAAGAAGTATACAGAACATATAAGTGATGAATACCAATGTGTATTCAGGATAGAGGCACCATAGATTATTTACTATGTCACAGAGAATTAAAGAAAACTATGAACATGGACTGACTATGAGCAAGCATTCGACAGCATAAACAGAGGAAAACGTATGCAAGCACTAGAGCATTACTCAATATCAAGAAAGTTGGTAACACTGTTAAGCCTTGTTTCCATGTTTATAAAACATTAAAATACTGACCAAAGCAAACTTTTATAAAAACGTAACGTTGCCACCCTTTAACAGGGTCTTCTTCAGACGAATATTCACAATAAATTCATAAATAAATTAAATAAACAAACCACCACAAAACTTAAAATTGTGCAATCAAAAGTAGAATAGTTACAACATACAAAAGAAACTGAAACAAGGAGATGGCCCTCTACAACATTATTTATATTGACATTGAACATGCCCATCCAAGAAATAGACAAAAAAGGTTCAATATTATTCAAAGGCGCTTATGCAGACGATATAGCCATAATATCAAGGACAGAGAAAGGGATACATGTTCAATTAGATAAAACCAGCCAATATATTAGGATTGTATGTAATTGCACAAAAAACAAATATTGGTCATAGTCTCAGAGGAATACAAAACAAACAAATATAGCATTTAATTGGAAATAAATCGGTATCTATAACAATGCAGCATTCATTATTAGAGGCAGGGTCCAGATGTAATAAAGTTAACAACGCCAACACAAAGTTATTGAAAAACAAAAAATTGAGCAGGAAATCTAAACTGAAAATATACAAGACACTGATTAAGCTAATAGTCACGTTTGGTTCAGAAGTTTGTACACTCATCAAAGAGAATGAAGTCGGAGTGTTTGAAAGAAAATTCTCTATGGCCGCATTAAGGAAAATAATGATTGGAAGGAGGATCCTAACGAACGAAGAAAGAAACAATATCCTGGATAACAAAGGCATAGATTTATAAAATCAGGAAGACTGAGGTTGCTAGGGCACATCGAAAGAATGGAAGATATCGACTACCAAAAGTAATTATATGTGAGAGAATATACTCAAGTAGAAAATGTGGCGGGCCAGAAGAAGTGACGATATTACAAACGATCTGGAAGCAATGAAGATACGAAGATGGAAAGAAAGCGTGAGAAACAGAACAGGGTGCCTTCTAGCGGAGGAAGCCAAAACTACAAGAGGCTGCAGAGTTGATGGCAGGTAAGGTAACTCAACTGAAAGTATTGTATTTTGATTGAAGCGTCCGTCTGACTATGGGCGCAAGTCAATAATCGATACATGTTTATGTTGTTTTTTTCTCCAAAATCATGCGAACTATAAATATGAAATATGCACTCGCAATACGTTTTCCACAAAACTGAATACAAAATGGTCTCTTTCGAGGTAATCGTCTTCAAAAGTGACAAGCAGCATGTAGCCATTACCTTACTTTTATCATTTGCATCTTCTATTTTCATGCCGTAGCTATAACATGGTGTTGTTCCACAGAAAGTAACCTAACTCACTATTGGTTGCATGAAGAACCGATAGTTTTATGCTGTAGAACAGTTTCATCTGTTTCATACGTTTCACAAATACAAATGTGATACCTTAATCAGAAGAAAATTAAGAATCCCATACAATTAACTGTGAGAATGTCAAAACAGCTATCATTCCGAAAAGAGTTTACAAATTTGAGTAAATAGCATGTGAATATATAAATTTCCTCAATTCTGACTACGTATTTTTAACAGTGTGGCGAGTTGAAAGAATTTTGAATCACAAACTTGATGATATTAACTTCTCTTGATGATCATCATCTGTTACTTCACTTTTGGCTAATCGTGACGATGAGGATAAATGGTGATAAGATTAAATAGATCAAGGGACGCTCACAACAGAAGATTAATAGTTAATTATAACTAATGGCTTCAGATGCCATAAATGCAGTCCAGGTTGTAATACGTGGAAGTGAGGTTGAAGCATATCGATTTCTCTAAACTACTCTAGCCCATTTTGATATGTCGCACGACCCCCTTCCCATTTAAATTTCTGAAGTTGATTTCAAGATGGCGGACATCAAGATGGTTCCCCCTTGGCCAGGCAACGATTGGTCATCGCCATTTTCACGTTCCATGCCGCAGTGGCCTTGTACTGGGGGTGTTAAGTGACTTATTGAGCCATAACTTTGTGGTATTGTTAACTCTGCAACAATTAAAGTTAGGTGAAAACAAATTTCACAGTTGTTTTCCTGATGAAATTTTGATATGTCGCACGACCCCCTTCCCATTTAAATTTTTGAAGTTGATTTCAAGATGGCGGACATCAAGATGGCTGCCGACCATGCGGGTGACGTCAATGTGGTTCCCCCTTGGCCAGGCAACGATTGGTCATCGCCATTTTCACGTTCCATGCCGCAGTGGCCTTGTACTGGGGGTGTTAGTTACTTATTGAGCCACCCTGTAGATTATGAAGCTCTCAATCTGAGCGTCT
Organism: Lepisma saccharinum; assembly: GCF_977018435.1. Classification (NCBI taxonomy): domain Eukaryota; kingdom Metazoa; phylum Arthropoda; class Insecta; order Zygentoma; family Lepismatidae; genus Lepisma; species Lepisma saccharinum. Next base: position 108,949,747 of record NC_139231.1, read on the forward strand.
GTCTGTGACAGTCAAACAATCATAAGTCAACAATACGCCACTCGCAATTATTTGTTCCACGCGTGGGTGTATGAAAGTACACCCACTTCCTTTTACATCAACGTTGCGATACGGCCGTGGAACGAAATCGCACTTTTTCATCGTTTGGAACAAGAAGCCCACCTGTGCCTTCCACATGCAGGGGATGAAGACGGATGGGGTACATGAGAGAAAGAGAAAACTGCTTCGAAAGGCTGGATAAGGAGGAGGAGGGGTGGAACCTGGTCCATACGGCATCATCACAAAGGGAGCCTCGTTTATATCTCTATGTGTCAAGGTTACCGCCATACATCCTCATATGCGACTGACGTTCGCAAGAAACTTATGTTACCTCTCTTGCTGTCTGCATATATCTCTTTCTCTCTCTCTCGCTAGCTGTAACTTTTCTGCCTTTCAGTTTGTTCCTGTCTCTCTCTCTCTCTCTCTATCTCTCTCTCTCTATCTCTCTCTCTCTCTCTCTCTCTCTCACTGTGCATCTCTTTCTTCCTAGTCATGCTCTCCCTATATATATACACACGTCTATATAAAGTGCGTGTGCAATTCTTTTCTTCCCTCTCTCTCTTTCTCTTTTAATATCACTTTCTCTTTATCTCTGTTCCACTTTATTTCCCCTACTCTCTCTTTCTCCATGCTGTTAAGGTTGACCCAACCTCGAGGAGCAGGTGTGATAGACGAAAGTGAGCAGAAAAAGCGTGACCTATGACACTTCAAGTGATATCAGATGGAGGAGTTCCAAGCATACAATCATAAGAAATTAGAGGAAAAACATAAAGCTGAAATCAAACTGCATGAGTACAGCTGAGAAAAATACAATATTCACATCCTTGCCCACTTCCTTCAGATTCATCCCAACATTGTCGATATATTTTCATCGTGATCAAAAGACGAAATTCCTGGAGAACACCGAAGAGCGAAGTCAATATGTACAACAACCACGTGACTTCCTTCCTTCCTATGTGTTGTTGGTTCTGGTGTTATTTTGCCCATGAATATATTTGAACAGGTTTACGGTTCATAATTATAAGGTTCACCAACTTCAATATAGCAGCTACCTTTAGTGGCACATCTCTATCACGTGAACTATATTCTTACGTGCACGCTTACATTACACGTTTACATTTACATTATTACAGCATTGTCAGTCTAGAAGTGTAGAAGACCTTGAGACGAATTCTAAAATTAAAATAACGGTTGTTCTATATTTATATTTGAATTACTAGTTCAAGTTTGTTCCTTGATTAGCTCAATTTTCTTGTGCAATAATTATGACGATGACGTATTGAGATTCTTTGCAATGTTGAAGATCTTTTCATCTTATAAAATTATTGCATTAAATTTATTAGCACATTACTCCTTTTTATCCAACAATAACAAATACTTAAACGTTGTTTAATGTTAATAACAAGCTCTCCATCTACCGCCCTTTTTGCAATATTCAAACGTGTCAGGGATTTCACTTAGAAACAAGACACTTCATGAAGAAGCTTTAGTTTTAAAATCGAATGGGAATATTTGTTAGAACTCCTATTTATGGGAGGGATGAAATTTTCCTTTCTCCATCCGGTAGTCTGCACTCTGTCCCGAAATATCTGGAACAAGCAAACAAAAACATGTCCTTTGAGCAAGGAGGGCTCGAGGTGTCTCGACCATGAACGTATGAGAGAGAAAGTGAGTGAATGGAGTTGAAACGCGGCTGCAGCTAGCGTCCACCCGCTTTCTCCCCTTCTCTACCGTTATACGCGGCCTTGCTCTACAGTGTAGTCGGTAGGGCTTTTGGTAGCCACGCGCACACTGAAAACTAAATGCATGATATCTATTGACGCGCTAGAAACGTATGGATTGATGCACTAAAGTGTGTTTGATGGCCTCTGCGAAAAATCAGGTTTACAGTTTGATGCATTTTTATGCATTTTTGTAATTCGTAAAGGTAACGCTAAAGTGTATATAATAATAATTATTATTATTATTTATTTGATTTGATTTATTAGCATCCGTTCAACTTTTACAAAGTTTGGAATTGTCACATTGTACATGCACAAACAGAATACATCTATAGAACTACAGGCATAATACATAACATAAATTACAAGAGATAAAATAGAATTTGTGTTTGTTTCATCTTCTACAATATTATACAAAAGCATCAAATAGTCACCTATGTTTGCATCTAGATAAATAGAACCAAACTGCAATCAAAGCTACAAAGGAAAATAAACTATAAATACCAATGGCAGTGCATGCAGTTTCATTTTATATTATTGTTGTTGTTACTGCCACTTACGGTATTGATGTACTCTTGTACTGTGTAAAAACAATGTTCCCTTAGTAATCTTTTCAGATTTAACTTGTATACTGGTAATGAATTTACGTCTTTGATTGCATTTGGTAGCATATTAAATAAGCGTATTCCATCATTATATGTTACCCCTTTTTGGTAGAATGTGTTGCTGTGCAGTTCCATATGTAAGTCAATCTACCCCCTTGTGTTGTATGTATATTACTGAATATATATATTTAGACAAATTTCATGAGTGTTAGGATTTCATACAGTTGTATGCATGGAACTGGTAAAATCTGTAGTTCTTTAAATAATGGTTTGCATGGTGCATCTGTTGGGGCATTTGCCAGAATTCTAACTGCGCTTTTTGTAATCTGAATAATGTAATGGTTTTGTTCATGTTTCCCCAGAAAATTATGCCATATCGTAGTACAGAATGAATGATGCCATAGTATAGTGTTTTCGATGCTTCTAGATTTACTACATTTCTTACTGTTTTCATTGCATAACAAACCCACTAACCTTGTTTGCTGTAGCTTCAATATGTAGATCCCACTTTAAATTTTCAGATACCTAGTTGTACGCCAAGAAATTATCTCAATAGGGTTACAATTAAGCCATACAACATTTCATTTTGAACAATATTAATACAAGTGAGTATTTCTTTCTGTCGAGATTCACTTTAATACATCAGTTGATGCGTTTTTATTCACCTTCATGCATCTTTCTCGATGTTGCACTTAAACCTTTTGTCTGGGCTGCAGACTTTGTACATTTTTTGTTTCAGATGATGCATTTGGTTTTCTGTGTGCCTGAAGACCCGAGTTCGACTATCGGAGTGGATGATTTCGGGTGACAATTGTTTTTTAATTTCCCTGCTGGGGTAAATCTGGGAGTAGGGAGAGTTAAAGGCGATATGGTGCTGATCACATCACCTACCCAAATGGCCGAGGCTGTGAATATGTGGAGCCCTACATTCACATTCATCAATATGCTTTCGCGGCATGTTGCCATATGTGTTGGGGTGCTGTTTTACTTTATAACTTTACCTCTTCCTGCGTTAAACAACTAACCACTAAACGATAACAGCTTTGTTTTGGGTTTCTCCCGGAACACCCCACACCAAGCGAACCGACCAAATACATCCCTCCTCTCTTTAAACGCTGTCGGTTCGGCATTAGGGAATCAATATCCCTTTTGTCATTGGCTTTCGTAGTCCAATCGCCAGCAGTTAAAATGTTTGCGACAGGCTTTAACATCCGTTGTTTCCACACACGAGGCGCCTAATGAAATTTCCTCCGACCGACGCGTTGTTCCGGCCGCTTGTCCAAGTTGGGAATGACACAAATTGCGAGCTATGAGCGATTCTCTTATGAGCGGTGACTTCCACTTTGCCAGCGATCTGGTGACATGATTACATCACCCGAGGACGGAGACAAGTTTCATTGCATTGGAAAATGCATGTAAAGGTTTTGTAATCTTGCTCGTCACTATATTAGATATAGTGATGCAGTGGCGGGTTCAGAAATTTCCGGGGGATGTAACCGTGATCACGGTCGGATTTAAATTGTTGTCGTCCTTGAATCATGTGAACGTGCTGCCCATCTCAGACTATTTTCTGTGAAGGTTTCACTGGTAGTGTGGAAGTGGGTGTATTACTAAAGAACTAGTTCAGTTAGCTAGTTTCTACCATTGGGTTAACCGTAACTTGGTGACGACACGACATACAGGATGGAAGCATTACATTTGATTTGTTTCATTTTACAACAATTAGTAATAATGCTACTTTTATTTCTTAAACTGCTAACTGTAAGCAGTCAGTACTGGGGTGCCTGTCTATTCGGTCCGCAGTTTTCAAAATAGTTTTGACATTGTAAGATAGCAGCTTAGTTCATTATGGCACCGAAAAGGAATTGTAAGTAGGCTTCGAAGTGAATTTCTGTTTATTAGGAAGTGTAAAGGACACCATAATGATACTCCATAATAATTGCGGTTTCTTTGTCGCGTTCAGAATGCTCCTACAAGGGCTTTTGGTCAGCGGCGTCCCGAATTTATACTAATGAAATATTGCAATCCTATGTTAGTAATGATTTCTTCCTTCCCATAAATAACATTGAGAGGTTGCAACAATTATTTCCATTAGATTTTTAAACCTTTCGTCTCTAAGTGAGTATAGTTTCGTGCTTTAAGACGTCAAAGTGCAATCCCTGACATCTGAATATTGCAAGACGGGCGGTAGATGGGGCGCATGTATATTCAACAACTTTTTAAGTATTTGTTTATTGTTGGCTAAAAAGGAGTAATGTGTTAATAAATTTAATGCATTAATTTTATAAGATGAAAATATCTCAACATTGCAAAGAATCTCGATACGTTATCGTCATAATTGTTGCACGAGGAAACGGAGCTAATCAAGGAAAAACCTTGAACTAGTAATTCAAATACAAATATAGAACAACTGTTATTTTAATCCTACACATTCGTCAAAAGCGTCAATACAGTAACAATTCGCGAAAGGTGAAAAAAATCCTAATAAACTGCCAACACTAAGAATGAAGTCAACATAAACAAATACAAGTTGCTTCCGATAAATCATATTGGCGAAGATGGAATGAATGGTGATAAAGTGAAATTGATGAAAGGACAAACACATATGGACACCACAAAACACTAGCCACTACAGATAAATGTTGCATATACCGAGGTCGTAGGGCTCTAGCACACTACATTTTACTTCCCCTTCAGAGATGAAGCCAATGGTGGACAGGAATGAGATGCTACCCGCCTGAAACCTTTTCTGCCCAACTCCCCCAAAAGTCAATACATAAACAATTATGTTTTCATAAATGAGTATATGTATTTTGTTGGCAGCAAAGAGAGATACAAACGTAGAGAAAGGAGACATGTAGATGGAAGAGAAAAGAGAGATACAAAGGAACAGAAAGAATAGGGGAAAGCTAACTACAAAGGCAGTGAAATGAGTAAATGGACCAGAGAAATGCGAGAAAGACGGGTTATAAAAAACTGGACTTCAGAAGTGCATAAAACTATGCTAATTGAATGAAGAGGAGCACGATGTTTCAGCAGGAAGCGACGCAAGACCCGTCAACAAGAGGCATGTCAAGTACGTTAAGGGGATGCAGCTGTCCCGGCTGACGTTACATCAGACGTCAATCGACTCAAGAAAATAGATCTAACCCTCCATTTCTTTCCTGTCTTCAGTCTGATTCTCCTTTCTCGACGGGACAAGACAGAGGCTTCCTCCTTGTGCATTCAGAGCCAGTCGAAAAGAACATGATTTAGGCTGTCACCGTCGGCAAAGGTTTTAATTCAATTAAGCTGTTGTTTTCGTCGATTGCGCCTCCGCCGGAAGTCTCGGCAATTACTGGATACGATTGGTTCTCTCCTGATACACTTATTTGAATCGAATACTAAAGAGTTGCTGCTGGCCTCTTTTCGGAAAGTTCTCTGGAATCTTCTCCAGATGGGTAAATTGCTTCGTACACCTCGAGCTAACTTAATTTGTCTTATATTAAGGGCGTTCGGAAATAAATTGGACAAGCGTTATATAATCCACATTTGTTATATTTTACCTGCAATACAAAGATGTACATTACCAGTAATCTCCCCCTGACTGAATGCACCGCTCCCATTTATCGGGAAGTTTCCTGATGGCTGCAGAGAGCCACTCTCTTGGAGTAGAGTTGCACCACTCACGGACAGCGGTCTTGAGTTCTTCATTAGATTGAAAGTGTCGACCACGCAATGCGTCCTTCATTTTGTCGAACAGTGCATAATCCGAGGGGCTAAATCCGGTGAATACGCAGGATGTGGGAGCACCGTAAATCCTATTGTTGCCAATGCCTTCTGTGTTTGACGGCTCATATGCGACTTCGCATTGTCATGCTGAAGAATCACCCCGAGAGCCCATTTTCTTTGCCGCCTCTGCTGAATTCTGCGTCGCAGCTTTCGTAGAGTTTCACAGTAGCAGTCGCTGTTTACAGTTTGGGTAGTGGGAGCCAGTTAACCAGCAAAATTCCATCTTCATCCCAGAAAACTGTACCCATTTGCTTCTTGGGAGTGAGAGTCGGTAGAGGTTTTTTGGAGCGTGGACTTCCAGCGTGTTTCCATTCCATGGATTGCCCTTTTTTCTCTGGAGTTTCGAAGAGAAACCAAGATTCGTCGCCAGTCATCAGTCTTTCGAAAAAATGTTCTCTGTCTTGGTTGTAACGGCGCAACAATTCTCTGCACATGTCCACTCGCTGTTGTTTCTGCTGATCCGTCAGATCGCGAGGCACCCACTGAGCACAAATTTTCCTCATTTGCAGATCCTCATGAATGATTGCATGCAGAGTTGCTCGCCCAAAACCAGTTCCACGTTGCAGTTGTTCAATTGTTACACGTCGATCTCCCATAATCAAGTTGGAAACACTTTGCATTGCTGCTGGGGTACGCGTTGACCTTGGGCGACAACTGCTGACACCTTTGTCCACACTTTCGTTTCTCCTTTTGAACCCACTGAAACACTGTACTCCGTGAAGCCGCTGACCCACCACAAACGGGCACAAGTCGGCGATAAATTTTGGATGCCGAAACACCCTCTTTAAACAGGAACCACGTAGTCCACCTCTGACCACGAGAATCACCTTCCATTTCGTAGCTTGTCCACGTATTCACTCACACCCGTTCACGTTAGGACTCAGCAAATTCTCTGGTAGTGGCGCTAGCAGACCCATCTTGTGGTGGAATGTAGAACTATGTCCAAACGTTAGGCAAAACAAAGTTCGCTGGACAGATGTTATTTGCAACAATGCAGTGTTGCCAGTCCAATTCATTTCCGAACGACCCAAATATGCAGATACAGTACTTAAAACTAAATTGATACCCGTGGCTCAATGGCTTTTCTGAGCGCCAGTGTCTGCCAAGCGGATTTTTATTGGGTCAGCTAATCGAATAGCATCGAAACTAGTATCGAAAAATCTTGATGGTTCCTAACACCAGGCCCACGTCGGGTCATTTTTGTCTTACTCCAGTTTGCTTTTCCTTCCCAATATATTTCCGTGGAATTTTGTGACTTTTATTGCATAAGACTTGTATTGCATAACCTTGAGGTATTCACACCCGTTAAATAGATACACGTGTATAAATCTTCTTGGGTGTAAATTGTGTAATTTTGGTTAACTTAGTTTCCCACGTTTTCTGAGTTTAGCTTTGTCATTTAAATTGAAAGAAGGAAATGAACTAGGGACATTTTTTATTCTATGAATATCTCATTTTCTCATTAACACGTTAACTGCCATGTTGGTCATTATAACCGAAATATGTGGCATGCATGACCATTCTTTTTTTTTTTTTTTACAGGAAAAAGCGAAATTTTCGAATTTTCGAAATAAAGTCCAATAACCACTTTGGCGAAGGAGGAAAAATTGGTGAAACCACCCTGGCAGGTAACGTGACGAAGAGTGAGAGTTTCGCACCAAGTGTTCTTTTATTTCAATATTGTCGGAATGAGCACTGCTACTAGGAAAAGCCCCATGTTGCAAGTGGAAGGTGTTGTTTTTTTTCAGTTGATTTAAGCAAGACACGATGTTTGAAGAACATGATGAATAAGAATTTACAGCATTCCATGCATTCCTTATGGATAAATAAACTCAACAACTGTAACTTCAAGTTACGGCTAATCTAATGGTAGTTCCTACATTTCCTACGACAACTGAAATCTTTAACGTGTCCTCTTTCCGTTCATATGTTTTCCTACGGCATCAGAAGTTTGGGATTCCCATCCTCCTACAACCATCCAGTGCACAGACCACTCTTTCGCCAGCTCGCCACGAGAAATGGTCGGTGGAAAAGGGGCTGTTTAGAATCTCGCGTCTGGCTGGCCATTGAAACTGTTCCTCGTGCCCTTAACGGTTGCCGACTTTCGATCTCTGCACAGGATTGAGTCCTGGCGGGGACATGAATGTTCTTTGTGAGTTTTTCTTCATCTAATCGTCCCTTATCCTCATTGACTTCAAAGTGGCAGAAATGCGACGCCAAATAACAAACATACAAATACAAACAGCTTGCCACAGCCTGCCAAGTGGATTTTACATTGGATAACGCGCGATGTTGGGTCAACATAGAAATTTTGAGGGCTCCCACCAGGTATCAAACCCGTGACCGCTCGCACCAAAAGTGGGAGCGTTAAACCATTTTTCTTCGCGCGAGCCCTTTTTACTATTTACCTTAATAAAACATACAAAAGTAAAGTGTTCCCCTGTGCTTAGCACCACGCCAGGAAGGCGTATAGGGTGTGTGGGGATAACGCCCCACACTTTCTTGATCCGGTCGTGAGTAGGGGTGATGTGATCAGCACCACGCCCCTGACCGCCTTTACCCCCCAGGGTTTCCCCCCAGGTACCCATGTTATTCGACGCTGGGTGGGCGCCGGGGCCGCTTCCAACGTTAGAAAAGTTCCCGCATTTGAACCGGCCGGGGATCGAACCCGGGACCTTGAGCATGGTAGTCAGACGCGTTACCGACTGAGCCAACTCTTATTATTATTACAAGTGGAGTACTTAGCGCATAACGTATAAAATGAGGAGTCATTTCCCCCGAGAAATGCTCGTTAATCCGCCGCTAGAGTGAGGTTATTCACATCACACGGCAATTCCCAACCGTGGTGTAAGTGTCCAAACCATCATAGAAACATGCAGCCATTCCAACTCCCTGCGTGAATACTTTTCCACAGCATCCGCCGATGCAGTCAGAGTACACGATGATGTAAATTCATAGGAACGTTGTTTAAAAATTGATCAAAGCTTCATAATCCTGATAAACGCGAAAGAATAAACACGCACGAGAACCTGGCTTTTTTTCTCTGAAACTCATTTCGAATTCACAAAAGTTCAAATTTGCTTTTTCCCCGTTTTTACACTAGCGTGTTCATACATTTAACGCTCACTTTTATCTCTGCATAAACACAGAGAAAAGTTTCAGTTGCAGAAAATAAGGACATACGAGCTTCACAGAGGCCTTTATCCTCCTCTCCTCTCTTCTATAACAGCTGAATGAAGAACACGTCAGTGGCAGCAGTGGTAAATTGCGGTACTGATGAGCTGGTGGGAAGCAAACGCAAACTAGTGCCATCTATGATCTGCGATTTAAAACTTTGGCAGAACAGCAGAGCCTTAAACTTTTGAACTAATACCAAGCAGACTGCAACTCTCACTTTGTTGGAAAATGTAAACCAATGACAGAATCAGTTTTCCCTCACACTGAACGAGCAAGCACTTTGCAAATAACGCTAGTAAAATGCATCTAAATTTATGCGTAGCATTTTTAAGCATTATGGGCTGGGAACCGAAGTAGTTTACTGATGCTAGCTGTCTCAAAGCCTTAGTAAATGCGAGATTTTGCGGAACGACATAACAGTAAAAAGAAATTGCAAATTAAATAAATGAAACTCCATTTTGCACCCTTTTTATGTAAGCTCGTTTTCACTTATATGCGAGACTGACCTCTGTAAAAGCTAAAAAAGACCCCGAAACTTAGTGGTATGATATTACAAAAATATTACCTACAACAAATTTACTTCGCTAAGCGACTACAATTACAACTTCAACATATTAGTTACATATATAAATTAATTAATTAATTGATAATTACAAATTCAATATATGAGTGACAATCGTGAGCATGTACTACGCGGTTGCATACATTCATAATGAAATTATGTTGTTTTTTTTTCGAGGGTTCGTAGCCTTGAAAGAGACATCAATCATAGACTTTATTGAGAAAAAAGTCGTTGAACCTAAAGACTTCTATACACTGGGAAAGTTTGTGGGATGACACGCTATGAATATGTTGTTATTCTAGACTATAGACAAGACCGAGTGTTACCCTTCGAGTTCGAGAGAATGACGAGACAGATGTTTATAAATAGCCTCGTCTTGATACTATTCCTACTGTAGGCGTGGAGCAACGACGTGAAATGACTCTGAATCTAGCGCGGTGCCATCTTATTGCCACAGAGAACACAGCTTCGCCTCTCTAATCACCCTGCGGAACAGAAACGCCACGCGTTCGTCATGCTGACGTAACATGACTCCGGCGGCCATCTTGGTCTGGGTTTCCTTTCCTGCATGAGCGCTCCGGTACGTTTGGTGTCGCCGCATTGTCCGGGGAATTCCTCCGGATGTCAAAAATTCCAGAGACACTCACGTGGAGGCGTCCGAACTGGAAAAGCCCTAGAGTGAAGTTGCGGGAGTGGCCTTTTTTTATTATTATTATTATTATTATTATTATTATTATTATTATTATAATAATAAATACTCTGTCCCTGGAATCTATTGAGCAAGGCTGAGAGAAATCGAGTGGGAGTGGCGAACGGTATGCGCTGCTTCTAACAGCTGGTAGTTGCAGCCGCAATTTATCCTTCATGCACATTGATCGAGCCCTCTCGAGCCACTACTTGCGCAGAGACTTGTTTTCGTTCGCTTGCTCCAGAGATTCCCGGGATAGGGTATAGTCACTAAGCTAAAGTATATTACTTTTAAATTGGCGTTTCAAGGTCAGTCAGCACATCTGCCCTTTGCGTAACTCCTTTCTCCCCTCCCGGACTGGAGTTACATGCCTTTTTTTAGGCAAATCTGATCGCTGTCTGGTAGTGACAGCAATTATTATATACGAGGACTATTTTTTTTTCAACCTCCGATAGGACATGAAATCATAACCACAGTGAATAGCGAAATGCATTTATTGACAAAAGTTACGTACACGTATAATTTACTTTTCAACGTAATCACCAAGAAAATGCAGACATTTATCGTACCGATGCACCAGCTTTCCAATACCCTCTGCAAAGAAAGATGCCGCCTGTCTGTTGAGCCAGGTTTGCCGAAGCTCCACATTGGTGTGGTAGCACCGTCCTCCCAATCACTTCTTCACCGCCGGAAAAGATGGTAAGTCACTCGGCACGAGGTCTGGGAGGTAGGGAGGGTGATCAAACACTTCCCAGTGGATTCGTTGAAGAAGGTCTTGGTTTGATGCAGCAACATGCGGTTGGGCATTCTCATGAAGCAAGACAATGCCCGAAGACAGCATGCCTCTCCGGCAGACAACTCATTCGACGATGAATTTGCGCTGCATTGTGCCCCTCTGGCTGTAGAAATCGTATCACACTACGCACCTTGCACTTGGCGGTAGAGTCGATTGTAGCAGACATCTCTACGCGCCCGTCGCTCTGCTTCGAACTGAAGCGTTGGCCCTGGCAGTGGTAGTGGTAGTAGCAGCGGGGACGCCAATCACGCTGCGTAACGCCCCGCTTCCTAACGCTTCATGGGCCTCCTGGTGGAACCATCGGAGGTTGAAGAAAATAGGCCTCGTATATGGTAAAGTTCCCCGAGCATAGGCCTATAGAACCGTGCCATGAAGGCACATTTGGGGGATGTTGGGGTAGGGCCCCACACATTCTCGATCTCGGCCATTTTGGAGGTGATGTGATCAGGGTCCTGACCCCTTTTTCACCCCAGGGTTGCCTCCAGGTACCCATTGATTTGAGGCTGGGCTTTATGCGGGTGCAAGGCCGGAAATATTCCGACCTTAGATCACACACCCTGAGAATCGATCCCGGATCTCCCGTGTGGCAGTCAGACGCCATACCAACTAGACCACCGTCACCATGTGTGTATGTGGGTGGGGTGAAAACTTTGTATGAATAGTGGTTTCGCGAATTCTTGTGTTGAATTTTAATATTGGTAAACCGGATGTTTTGTTAAGATGCAATTGACTGTTCGCCAATCTGACTTGCATTAAACTACTGTTTCACCAGAGTGAATATAGGCGACTGGAGGTAGAGGGGTATACATCCCATGTCATGAGAGGCTGAGCAAAGCGCTAAACAAAGGCGAAAAACACGGAGTTACAAGATTGCAAATAACGTTAACAGTTTTACATACTCGTCGAACGGGAAGAGGATGTCAACCGCTACAACATGTAGAAGGCCCTTAATTGAATAGTGTATGCTGTAAGGTAAAATATTGTTAATATAATTAAATAAGAGTCAGGCAAACAAGTTATCCAGTAAAAGGGAGAATAATCTGGTGAATATTAGTTTTAGATATAACCAAACCACCACGCTCGAGGCTCTTGGAAGCACGCAGCCGCCTCTTTTCACTTGTTCTTTTCGTCAATCCAATTTGGAAATCTTGCAGTGTATTAAGATGACAGCAAACAACGCATCTTGGAGAAATTACCCCGCCATACATATTTACAGCGCCCCTTCTTGAGTTATGGCCTTGAGCGGTGTCAGCCTCTCAATCTTGTTTACCACTTCGTTTCGTCACCTTCCGATTGTGCCGACGCGAAAATGGTTTCCTCGTCGTCTCAGGATGATCTCATTGCATATCGAAACACGTTCATGAATAAATAATTCCCTTCGCCTGGATGCAAGGGATTACGACATTTGCGACGTCATTACGTCAAACGCACGGAATCGACTCCGCGTTCCGTCAAGATAGAGTTCCCCCTCGCTACACCTTTTTTATTTTCTTTACCTATTTCCAGAACGCCTAATCTCCCTCGGAAACAAAATGGTAGGCGAGGAGGAGGAAATTACTTTCCGACGCTCACTGTAATTTCTTTTGTGTAGCGGTTCCTCCACTTTTTTCCCTCCTTCCATTCTTGAGTAATTTTCCAGCTCCAGGTACGGCTGGAGCTAATTTCCGCTCTTCTTCCTCCAGACAGTATCTCCCTGGACGTTGTGGAGGAATTACAACGCAGAATGGTGCGTTCGAAACTAATAATAAGGTCCTGGATTCGAGCTAAACAATTGCTGCATCCAAGGGGACTAGACATCGGCCATCTCCACAGCGCTTGTGGCCAATTACTATTTGGGTCTCTGCTTCTGAAAACAACTGCCGGTGACCCAAATAGACCTCTGTGGCAGACTTATCCAAGAAACCGTTCTGGGGCTGAACCCTGCTTATTTTTTTGCTAATCTTATCTTCACGGAGCCCTGTCTTTAAGGTCATAATTTCATTGTCCACTTGAGCCCACAAAGAAAGTTTTAAACCCTTTTTGGTATGGGCAGATAGATGCAAGATTAAGCAGGAAATTGGATCAATTTGTTCCACCAATCAGAGTGGATCTCACCCAAGACATTACTGCGATAGTAATAAATATGTGCGCCGACCTTCGTGGCTAGCATAGAATGCTTCGAGCCATAGGACCCGGTTTCCAATCCCGGTATGGGTGTTCTTTGTAAGTGTTCCTTCTTCAATTTCATCATATCATCCTCATCTTCGCGGTTATTCCAAAGTGGCAGAAAAGCGAAGAAAAAATAAACCAAACCAATCAAATGATAATACCTGTTAATGAATCAGAAACCAACACAAGAAATCCCTTTACTTCGAGCTTTAGAAAGCAAAAGACCAGTTTTCAACAAATTATCCCGCATTTTTATCTTATTCAGACTTTTAATTTTGTCCTCGTGATTCAAGAACTATAATATATCTTGTTCAGCTATTAGGGTAAGTGTTTTTCACAACTATGGAAAATATACGGTTGATTGATTGATTGATTGAATTGGTGTTTTAAGTCCACTTTATGCACAGTAAGGCTAATCGGGACTGGACCTACAGTTTAAAGTAGGATCCGAACCACTATGTGCCTCCACCGGGAATCGAACCCGGGACCAGGAAAATATACGGAAACTATTCTTCATCTATATCAACACAATGAAAACTATTACAATCATGAATACTAGGCAAAAAATAATCGGATCCTGACCCAAGTTACAAGGCTGTCGCAGAGAAGGTGAGACTAATTCCTGCATAGGAAAACAGCGACCTGCATTGGCTAGCAAATGTACTAGTTTAAAAATGTGATTCATTAGCTGCCGATTGAGACCAAAATGAGCGCAATAGGTCAAAAAGTCGTGAAATGACGACCACGTAAAGCGGGCTTTAAAAGTGGAAATAGCCAAAATGCACAGGGTGCAAGGTCCTGGCTGTATGCTGGATGTGGGAAAATTTATATTTATTTCTTCGTCGCGTAATCCTGAAAAGCCGGCGTGGTATGCGGGCGTGCGTTATCGTGGTGCAATATGAAGGAGTTCTTCAAATGCGGCCTCTTTTTTGCTACGTGCTGGCGCAGAGTCTCAATGACTCCTTGGTAATACTGTGGCTCTACTCAGTCTGTCTTGATCGGCATATGCCTGTTGAAACATTGTATATGTTTCCGCAGCACTTTTCCCTAAACGCCAACAAAATTTTATGGCATGTTGCTGTTCATCTTGAATACTCATCGCGAAAAGCAATTTTATACACAAAAACCTGGAGAGGTAAACGAAACACGTTCCACGTAAATCAACACAGCTGCTCACTAACGTGGTTTCGCAACATGTGACAAACTTGCTACGGAAACAGAATGAGTTATCCTACACGACGCGACTAGTGCCGAAACCATAGGCAGTGTTGCCAAGCCAGGAAAAAATCTGTCTCACCTTCTCTGCGACAGCCTTTGTATCTATATCTCAACTTTTAAGTTTAAGAATCGAACACGGGATCATTGATTACCAGGCAAAATTGTCGAACCCTCCATTTTCATAGACGTTTGCACTGGAGCAGAAAAAATTCCGTGTTCGATACCCGGTGGAGGCGCATAGTGGTCCGAGTCCCACTTTAAACTGTAGGTCCAATCCCAATTAGCCCAACTGTACATAAAAGAGGTCTAGAAATAAAACTCAAACGAGCAGAAATTTTTACTGGATTCCTAAGCCTCATAATAATTTGCTCATACGTACTCGCCTCAATCATGGGCCTACCCGCTGGCGCAGTGGTAGGGTCGTCGCCTTGTAATCAAGGGGTTCCGGGTTCGATACCCAGTGGGGGCACATAGTGGGAGGGGCACTTTGATCCTAAGCAAGACCAGTCCTCAAAAACCTTATATTCGAGTGGGTATATTGTGTTATTATTTCATTTGTTACTACTTCCGCTGTCTCTGTCCTTCAGCTTCATACCCTTTGCGCGAAACGATATCATGTAAGCATTTGAGAATGAACACGTTAATGAGTCGGAAGTCCCACAAGTACCATTCACCCTGTAATTAATGAGTTAATTAGCAAAGGCCATCGGACAGATACCTGCCGGATCCCTTTGCACTTGAAACCTTTCTAACGCTGTACATAGAGCTACACAAGGGCATGTCAACAGTTCTATTTTTCTTGCCTGTCTGGCTTTTTGGAGGAGTGAACATTTTTAAGAAACATAATTGCGCTGTTCTCATTAAGGTTTCTGCTCTGACGTCTGGTCGCAAAGTCAGCCTCTGTGCGAGTGTGTCCTTATGTGTGCTGAGTACCCATTTAAATCCTCAGGATTTTATTTTAGTCCACACAGAATATACAGGGTGATTACTGTTAAAAGGAATATCGTCTCATGTATATCTCTTGCATGTACAGTTTATTTACACACATATTCCCCAAGCCCGTAGCCAGACAGCCCCCTGCCACTGAGGTCAGCCCCCTTGACATTAGGTAAAACTATTTTGTGTAATTTGTTTGCAGTGAAGAGTGAAAATGTAGACAGCAGAAATTATTTTGCTCATAACTTTGGTGAAAGATAAATTCACAGAGCATGATCAGCAGCTAGGAGATTCTCTTCTCTAGACTTCAGAAAGTTCCTTCACAGGGGAGCTTCTTTATCTGTACCTTCGTTGCCCCTGTTGCGACCTCCCATTTATACAGAAATTGGTGACTTTGATATCATTATGCAAATTCCCTCCGCATCTCAGTCAAAGGTCAACAACCCCACAAATTTTGAGAACCATGGGGAGTTTTATTGATTCGGACAGGGGGAGGGGGTTGAATGTAAGCTAGGCACTATGATTGAATATTGTCCACTTTTTCTTGTGTGATATAAATATATATCATCAAACGTAGTATGGAGTGTGTAGTAAGGGATGATTTCAGCCAATTAACACTTCAAGCGATAATTTAAAAGATATAGAAAAAATGTAGTATTTTTGTGATATTTCTAAACTTGATGTAACTTAATGATCCCCTCCCCCATATAATTTACGTTCATTAAACACTGTTAGACTTTTGAAAAATGGACTTAGTTTACAAAACCCCCCTGATTACCCGTGAGCCCCCATGGAGATCAAGGGGTCTCCCCGATGGCGCAGTGGTAGCGTCATTGCCTTGTAATCAAGGGGTCCCGGTTTCGATACCCGGTGGAGGCACATAGTGGTTCGGATCCCACTTTAAACTGTAGGTCCAGTCCTGATTAGCCTTACTGTGCATAAAGTGGACTTAAAACACCAAATCAATAATCAATCAATCAACCATGGAGATCAATTCTAACTATTCAAACTATTTACTATAGCGCTAACCCGCTCTCGCAGTTTATCACGCAGTGGTCCCTATACATACGGCGCTCACTCTCTGTGAATCTCTATGCATCCATCTGGCTCAGTAAAAACTGCCTCAATCCATCAGGCCTTGTATCGGAGTATCTGAGAGAGTCAGCCGCGTCTATATTTCCTGGAGCCTGAACCATATTGCGTCTTGAACGTGCCCGAGAACGCGATGTCATAGAGTGCATGCAGTCCGTGGTCGAGAGTAGTATAAAATATGATATAACCAGGATCACTTACAAGTGTAGAAAAGAAGAGGTTATTTGATTGAACAATCTGATTTGCCTACACTTAAAACAATGCCAAGAGGTGCTTATACCCTAATTCTTCAAGTGTGATATGCTTTTAATTTTAAGAAATTTTGAATTCTAGTGTAGAAAAGATGAACCCCCCCCCCCCCAGACAGATTTGCCTTCACTTAAAACTATGCCAAGTTCCCATATCATCTTATTGTTTATAGTGTGTTTTTCTGTCAAAATCCCAGGAATCTTGAATTCTAGTGTAAAAAAGATGAGCCTCCCCTCAGATTGATTCCGCCATGTGTATATTGATATAAAGCTCATAGCTCCTGGGTTCTGAGACCCAGTAGAGTGTGGTGCATAGTCCCATGGTTTTTATTGCCTTGTAATCAAGAGGCTTCTGGGTTTGAGTCCTGATAAAATGTGAAGCTTCCCCTGATTGCAAAGTGTTAATATTGTTGCTTTGTAAACAAGAGGCTCGGGTTTGAGTTTTGATAAAATATGAGATTGAAATACATGTGCCAAAATAATATCTCCACACGTGTGATTTTGAGAATAATTACTGCTAGTTGATATACAACTGATAGCTCCCAGATCTGAAACCTGGTAAAGTGTGTTATACAACAGCATAAAAGAGCAAAATTATTTTATATTGGGGATCACCAGAGCCTAGTTATTGTTTTGGCATAGTTCTGTTTTTTTGGACCAAGAAATTTTATATAAATAAACAATAAAAATGCCAAAACAAAAATATTGCAATCAGTGTAATAAAAATATATCTAGTTCTAATTGGTCTAGGCACCGGCATATTTGTGACTCTAAGAAATTCAGAAAAACCACAAAAAAGTGTCCAAGATGCCATAAAATATTAAGCAAGGCATATTACAAATGGCATAAGTGTAATTCTTATGTACAGTCATCAACATTGCCCCCACAACCATCTACATCTGGTCTGAAAAGGAAGCATGAAGCACCTGTTAATGCTGGACCGGCAAAGCAGCCACGCTATGCATCACCTATCCATAGCAGTTTTAATGGCCAACTTAGGGATCACCGGTTTTTATCAGAGCCAAAATGTGGTATTAAGAATTTTTTGAACAGTGTAAATCCTGATGTGCAGGCAATTCTAAATGCACAAAATGGCTCTTATAAGCTGTCTCTCAAATTGTTTACACAATATAAGAAACCAAATGGCACAAAATTTACACAGCCCCACATAACAGAAACTGTACCGGTATATTCAAATACAAATTTAGACAAAATAATAAGCAGTTTGATAGATCAACTGAATATTAAACACTCTGAATTTGCAGGAAAAGAGTCAGGATGGAGCCTATGCGGTTCTCCACACAAGCTCTATGTTAATATTTCTGAATTCAGCCCATTACAAGGTTCTACATATTTGCCATTACCTGCCAATATTAAAAACAAAAGAGCCGTGGTCAATATTGAAAATAATGATGAGAAATGCTTTTTGTGGTGTATTTTAGCTGCTTTGTATCCAGTTTCAAGGCATCCTGAGAGAATAAATTATTATAAACAATATGAACACAATTTCGATGAAGCAATGGAGGGTTTAGAATATCCAATGTCTGTTCAGAATATTGATCAATTTGAAAAAAAGGCCCGGGATATCAATGGTAAACAATTATCTATTAATGTATTTATTTGTTCCACTGGCCGTGGCAATTGCTTGATAGCACCTCTCAGAATCAGTACATTTGATGATGATTCTGCTGTTCCGATTGATCTGCTTTTAATTGAAGGGGATGGCACATATCATTACACTCTGATACATAATCTTGAAGCTTTAGTCAGAAAACAACTAGACAAATCTAATAGAATATTTAAGTTGTGCAGAAGATGTTTAACTGTATTTGATGGTCAAAAAATAATAAATGGTGTTTGTGAATGTAACACAGAAATTGCTAAAAACAAGTTAATTGAACATTTAAAATATTGTGGCAACCATAAACCTGTTCATATGGTGATGCCAATGCCAAGTGAAAATACAAAATTCAAAAAGTTTGAAGCCTTGTTGGAACACCCAGCATATATAGTCTGTGATTTTGAATCAAATCTCAAACCTCTTGCATTCTGTAGCCCAGACCCTGAGGAATCTTCAATTACATCATATCAATTACATGAACCTTCCAGTTTTTGTTATATAGTTATACGGGATGGTGTAGCTAGTGAACCACACTTATACATGGGACCAAATGCTATCAAAAAATTTGCACATAGAATAGAAAATGAGTGCCATGACATAGCATCTAATATCTTATTAAAATCAAAACCCATGTTGCCTTTAACAGAGAAACAGATTGGAGATTTCAATAATGCAGAAAAATGCCCGGTATGTGATTCTGAATTTTCAGATACAAATATCAAGGTGAAACACCATTCTCATACAGATGGTAAATTCTTAATGGCCCTATGTAATAGGTGTAATATTAAGATCCAGAGACCAAAATTTGTCCCCATATTTTGCCATGGTGCATCTAATTATGATTTCCATCATTTGATCAGGTACGAGGCGTTTGACAAGGAGAATTTAAATATTTTAGCAGAAAATGATGAGAAATATATTGCTATTAGCAAAATAATTAAAGTTAATGGTGTTCCTATTCACTTAAGATTTCTTGATTCCTACAGAATTTTATCGGCTAGCCTGGCTACACTGGCCACTCAATTATCTGATGATCAATTCAAAATCACATGTGCTTTGTTTCCATATCTGGACCTGAAATTAATTAGGCGGAAGGGCGTATATCCATATGATTATGCTACAGATTTTTCTAAATTTGATGAGTGTGCTCTGCCACCACAACAAGAGTTTTACAGCAAAATCAGAGGATCTGGAATCACTGATGAAGATTATCACCATGCCCAGTTGATGTGGAACAATTTAAAATGCCAGACACTTGGTGATTATCACAATGCATATTTAAAACTTGATGTCACTCTCTTGGCTGATATACTTCAGGCATTCAGAAAATCTTCTATGCAAAATTATAAGCTGGATCCAATGTATTTTTACAGTGCGCCAGGCTTAGCATGGGCTGCAATGTTTTTGAACACTAAAATGCAATTGGATCTGATCCAGGATCAGGATATGTATCTGTTTATGGAGCAATGTATATGAGGGGGCATGGTGCAATGCTCTCAGAGATATGCCAGAGCAAATAACAAATATATTCCTGATTATGATCCAGCACTGCCATCAAATTATATACTGTATGTAGATGCCAATAGCCTCTATGGTTATGCTATGATGGATAAATTGCCATATGCAGGGCTTGAGTGGGTTGAAGATTTCAATATTGAAGATCTTAAGGATTTTGATGACAGTGACTATGGCCTATTCTTAGAGGTTGATCTGACAATTCCAGATAATTTGCACAACACATTTTCTGATCTGCCCCCAATTCCTGAGGTTAAGTGCTCACCTGGCTCTAAACAGAAGAAATTGATGATGACTCTAGAGCCAAAACAGGGCTATGTCATATATTACAAAAACCTCCGGTTCCTGATGCATCATGGTGTTCAAGTGACCAAAATTGGCAAAGTTTTGAGGTTCAGGCACTCAAGATGGTTGAAGCCATATATTGATACAAACACGGAGCTTCGAACATCTGCAATGAGCCAATTTGATAAATCTTTGTTTAAATTAATGGTTAATTCTGTATATGGCAAAACTATTGAAAATGTCAGAAAACATACCGATGTTAAAATAATTACTGACCCCAGCCTGAGCAAAAAATTGATTGCAAAGCCTAATTTCAATTATAGAAGAATTTATGATAAAAATATGGCACTCTTCAACATGAAAAAAACAAAGATTAAGTTTGATAAGCCTATTTATGTAGGGGCTGTGATATTGGAATTGGCCAAATTACACATGTTAAAATTGTATTATGATGTGTTGAAGCCTTTTTATAAAAATCGTGTAAAACTGATGTACATGGACACGGATAGTTTTATTCTTGATATTCAGACAGAAGATGTTTATCAAGATATGTCACTACCAATTACCTGTAGGTGGACAATTGCAATTTATTACAACCCCTGAGGGTGATGTCAAAATTTCAGTAGGGAGAAATATTTATAGAATTAAGCACTCAAACATGATTTCTGGCACTGTATATACTGTTTCTGCTGGTGACTGCTTATATATTGAGGTCCCTGGATCCTATGACAAGCTTATACCCTTTTTTATAGAATTAAGAATCAGGTATTCAATAATAAATAACCACTAAAACAAAATGCCTAATGATATTTTTGGCCATACAAGGCATGAAGATCACAGTGATGAGATTCTGATGCTTGATGTCAGAGTCAAGAAATTAAGAAGTGATTTACAAGCTTTACAAACCACACTCAATGCCAGTCTTCAATTAGAAATTACAAATTTACAATCACAATGCATGGACCCTCTTCTTAAAATTGATTCTGAACTCAAATTGCTGCTTCAAAAATATACTGACTTGGCCACATTAGATAATTTTCAAAGTTTAGAAGAGGCTGTAGCAGCTCTTCAAGCCAAATTTAAGACCCAGGCCACCAACTCTGAGCAATTGAAACAACAATTGGAAGAGCAAATAAATAATGTCCAGACGCAGCTCCAAGCAATTGTCAAAAGCATAAAATCACAAGAAGATTTTGATCTAGTGATTTCCACTCTAAAGGAACAGATTCAATCACTGGTGATTCCTAATCTGGACCCCTTGAACAATGCCATAGCCGAGGTTAAAGAAAAAATTGAGACACTTGAAAATTTTATGAACAACTTGCCATCTTCTGATGCTTTGAGTGCAATAACTCGAAGTGTTGCCAACATTAAGCTGCAACTTGAAACATATGAAGATTTTGGAAAATTTCAAAGTACCATAACCCATCTTGAGGGTACAATAGCAGCAGTGCAAAGTGATTTGACAAATGTACAAGAATCTCTAGAATCTCACCTGCCTGGTATTGTAGACACCCTTGCCAGTGTCCAGCAACAAATCACAAAGCTTGAAAACCTCAACACTGAATCTGAACTATCTCATTTTCATCACTTGATCGATGATATTCAAACAAAGCTTGAAATTTTACAACAATCAACACCCACTCAGGCAGATATAGCCCTGCTCCAAGATGCTATGCAAAATGTGGCTGATGCTTCTGAATTAAACAATGTGAAATTGGCACTTGAATCTTTGCAAAATACTGTGTCAAATCTGCCTACATCACAGGAACTTAAAAATATTAAGAGAGCTGTGAATCGCATATTGAAATCAGAAGATATCAAGAATATCCAGGCAGAGATCAAACAACTTACTCAGACAGTGGCCACTCTACCAACCAATCAACATATTAATGAACTGAATGCCCTGTTTGAGGATATCAGAAGACAGGTCCATGATCTTACAGCTCAAAATTCTAAATTGGCAGTTGTTGAAAATTTACAGCAAATTGTAGCTAATATCAAGCAACAGCTAGGAACCATGGAATCCAATCAAGCAAATGCCCTGTCTGTTTTTGCCACCCAGCTTCAAGAAATTGTGGAACAATACAAGAGACTTGCTGTGGACATAAAAATCAAGCCAGGCCATGATGATGTTGTTAGGACCATCAATGAGCACCTTGAATCTGTAACAAGCAGATTGCTTACAGCAGAAAAGGAAATAACAGGCATAATCGAGAATCCAAAACATACAGTAATTCTTGAATTGTACAGCATCCCCAACAAAGAATATGATTCACCATTTACACCAGGTGGCAAAATATATATGCTGTCCCCTGCACAATTTTATTACCAGTTTTTTGTTGGGGGCACACTTAGACCAATCAAGATCAAATATTGGCTTCAACCACAGGCACACCACTACCCTACCTTATCAATAACAAATGCTTACAACAAACCAAAAATCACCCGTGTAGAATTAGAGGATTTTACAGATCCCAATACATTAGAAACAGCCTATGTTGAAGATGATGGCTCTCTGGAATTTAAAATACATATAGGGGACAAATTATATTTAGAAAATCCTGTAGTATCAGCTGCTGAACACCCTATAGTTTCAATATTCTTGTATACATATTATGTCTAGACAAATTATTGTTGATGAATTACACAGACAAGCCAGACATAATTATAAGAGACTGCCAGTAGTCACAAAAGGCATACATCATTTATGGCAGAGCGACTTGATTGAGATGGCAAGTGGACAGCTGAAAATCTTAGACAAAATCAACAAGGGCTACAAGTATCTACTCACTGTAATAGACACATTTTCAAAATTTGCCTGGGCTGTGCCACTCAAATCAAAGACTGGAAAATGTGTTACAGAAGCCATCAGAACAATCATCAATCAGAGTGGAAGATCACCGCGCTATTTGCAAACAGATAATGGCAAAGAATTTTATAATTCAGTGTTTCAACAATTTATTAAAAGCCAGGCAATACAACATTACTCGAGTTACAGTGATCTCAAGGCCTCAATTGTAGAGAGATTCAACAGAACCTTAAAAAATCTTATGTATAAACAATTTACACTTCAAGGTAATTATAAATGGATTAATATTCTTCCAGAACTTCTACAAAAATATAACAACTCGGTCCATTCCACAATCAACATGAAACCCTCTGAAGTAACTTCATCTGATGAGCAAAAATTGATCAGCACTGTTTATTATCCTAAATATCAGCCAACAAAGGCAACAAGTTATTTGTCAAATGGCTAGGTCATCCGGAAAACAGCTGGATCGATGCAAACAAAGTGATAATATGAACACCTGGGATGTTATAAAGAGGCTGCCAGAACCTGAACAGCAGAATAAGAGAAATGGAAAATTACTACCTGATAATATTAGATGTCTTATTGTTGGGCCATCTGCTTGTGGTAAAACTACACTAATGGTTGATAATTTTTTATTGGCACCCAACTGGTTAGACTGGAAAAACAGGCACTTGTATGTCTTCTCTAAGAGCTTGGAACAATTAAAATAATGTTTATGATGTAAGAAATGAGAGAGTCACAGAGCAATTCTAGAGGGCCGACTCAAACACAGAATCCCCTTGATTACAAGACAATAATACCAACATTTTGCTGTCAGGGAGGCCCCACACACACTCTACTAGGTTTGAAACCTGGGGGCCTTTTGATTATAGAACATATAGGCCATGGAATTATGTACACAGCACTTCTGCTCGCAGCAGGAAAGCTCTAATACAATTCAAAGTGGGACTTTGAAATGTGGAATAAATATTCTTGTAAGTCTCTCTCGGTATATATTAACACAACTGAATCCATTCAGGCTTGCATGTTTGTCATGCAAGCGGCCAACTAAGAATTTACCTTGGAGTTAATGACACTGATGGATGGCATGCAAGAGATATAATCTACACTGTGTCCTTTCAGGGAAAATTGCATGTCAGCAGATATAATCTCCCAGGCGTGCATAATTAATTGCTGGCCGGGACATGTGACTGATCAAAAGATTAGAAGAACATGCAGGCAATTAATTATGCACGCCTGCACATGTCCTATTGTATTGATCGGGAAGTTTTGCCATGGGAATATAAGTATTTTTCGCTTAATTTCAAGTATAGCCAATACAATATCAAGGTAGGCATATTTTTGACAAGCTTATAAACAACAAACTGAGAGATTCAGCCTTTAAACACATGGCGGAATCAATCTGAGGGGAGGCTCATCTTTTCTACACTAGAATTCAAGATTCCTGGGATTTTGACAGAAAAACACACTATAAACAATAAGATGATATGGGAACTTGGCATAGTTTTAAGTGTAGGCAAATCTGTCTGAGGGGGGTTCATCTTTTCTACACTAGAATTCAAAATTTCTTAAAATTAAAAGCATATCTCACTTGAAGAATTAGGGTATAAGCCCCTCTTGGCATTGTTTTAAGTGTAGGCAAATCAGATTGTTCAATCAAATAACCTCTTCTTTTCTACACTTGTAAGTGGTCCTGGTTATATCATATTTTATACTACTGTAGAGAAAGTATGGAGAGTAACCCTGAATTCAACAAATTCAGTACTGAATACAAGCCTTCGTTATGCTCGGCAACGAGCCTCTAATCTGTTTTGACGAGCCCCCAATTCTGCTGTAAAGAATAACGTCTCACGGAGTTCTCTGTTCCCGGTTGCCCTTTGCCCCAAAACCGAAAAATGCACTTAACAGGACTTCCAGAACTTCACTCTACGAGCGCACTATTTAGCACAGCGCTAACCCGCTCTCGCAGTTTATCACGCAAGAGTCCCTACGCCGTCCTCTCATCCAGTAATGTACATCTTATCTGAGCTACGAGCGCACTATTTAGCACAGCGCTAACCCGCTCTCGCAGTTTATCACGCAAGAGTCCCTACGCCGTCCTCTCATCCAGTAATGTACATCTTATCTGAGCTACGAGCGCACTATTTAGCACAGCGCTAACCCGCTCTCGCAGTTTATCACGCAAGAGTCCCTACGCCGTCCTCTCATCCAGTAATGTACATCTTACCTGAGCTACGAGCGCACTATTTAGCACAGCGCTAACCCGCTCTCGCAGTCTATCACGCAAGAGTCCCTACGCCGTCCTCTCATCCAGTAATGTACATCTTATCTGAGCTACGAGCGCACTATTTAGCACAGCGCTAACCCGCTCTCGCAGTTTATCACGCAAGAGTCCCTACGCCGTCCTCTCATCCAGTAATGTACATCTTATCTGAGCTACGAGCGCACTATTTAGCACAGCGCTAACCCGCTCTCGCAGTGAGAAAAATGGCAATCAATGCCCAATTACAGAGCATAATTTGAAATAAATAAACATGCCTATGAACTTATTTGGGTTCAAAAAACAGGCTATTATGGACCTGCCAACACCACAAGCCTCTTCTGATATAATATCTAAACTAAGTGCTTTGTTAATTATTCATCTGAACAGCATACTTACAGATGTTGATCATGAAACAGGTAAAACATTGTACATATTTAACAATAACTTAAATCACTACCAATTACCTGTAGGTGGACAATTGCAATTTATTACAACCCCTGAGGGTGATGTCAAAATTTCAGTAGGGAGAAATATTTATAGAATTAAGCACTCAAACATGATTTCTGGCACTGTATATACTGTTTCTGCTGGTGACTGCTTATATATTGAGGTCCCTGGATCCTATGACAAGCTTATACCCTTTTTTATAGAATTAAGAATCAGGTATTCAATAATAAATAACCACTAAAACAAAATGCCTAATGATATTTTTGGCCATACAAGGCATGAAGATCACAGTGATGAGATTCTGATGCTTGATGTCAGAGTCAAGAAATTAAGAAGTGATTTACAAGCTTTACAAACCACACTCAATGCCAGTCTTCAATTAGAAATTACAAATTTACAATCACAATGCATGGACCCTCTTCTTAAAATTGATTCTGAACTCAAATTGCTGCTTCAAAAATATACTGACTTGGCCACATTAGATAATTTTCAAAATTTAGAAGAGGCTGTAGCAGCTCTTCAAGCCAAATTGACAGAGATCAAACAACTTACTCAGACAGTGGCCACTCTACCAACCAATCAACATATTAATGAACTGCATGCCCTGTTTGAGGATATCAGAAGACAGGTCCATGATCTTACAACCCAAAATTCAAAATTGGCAGTTGTTGAAAATTTACAGCAAATTGTAGCTAATATCAAGCAACAGCTAGGGACCATTGAATCCAATCATGCAAGTGCTCTGTCTGTTTTTGCCACCCAGCTACAAGAAATTGTGCAACAATACAAAAAACTTGTTGTGGACATAAAAATCAAGCCAGGCCATGATGATGTTGTTAGGACCATCAATGAGCACCTTGAATCTGTAACAAGCAGATTGCTTACAGCAGAAAAAGAAATAACCGGCATAATCGAGAATCCAAAACATACAGTAATTCTTGAATTGTACAATATCCCCAACAAAGAATATGATTCACCATTTACACCAGGTGGCAAAATATATATGCTGTCCCCTGCACAATTTTATTACCAGTTTTTTGTTGGGGGCACACTTAGACCAATCAAGATCAAATATTGGCTTCAACCACAGGCACACCACTACCCTACCTTATCAATAACAAATGCTGATAACAAAGCAAAAATCACCAGTGTAGAATTGGAGGATTTTACAGATCCCAATACATTAGAAACAGCCTATGCTGAAGATGATGGCTCTTTGGAATTTAAAATACAAATAGGGGACAAATTATATTTAGAAAATCCTGTAGTATCAGCTGCTGAACACCCCATAGTTGCAATATTGTTGTTTACATATTATGTCTAGACAAAGTACTACAAGTATCTACTCACTGTAATAGACACATTTTCAAAATTTGCCTGGGCTGTGCCACTCAAATCCAAGACCGGGAAATGTGTTACAGAAGCCATCAGAACAATCATCAATCAGAGTGGAAGATCACCGCGCTATTTGCAAACAGATAATGGCAAAGAATTTTATAATTCTGTGTTCCAACAATTTATTAAAAGCCAGTCAATACAACATTATTCGAGTTACAGTGATCTCAAGGCCTCAATTGTAGAGAGATTCAAGAAAACCCTAAAAAATCTTATGTATAAACAATTTACACTTCAAGGTAATCATAAATGGATTAATATTCTTCCAGAACTTCTACATAAATATAACAACTCGGTCCATTCCACAATCAACATGAAACCCTCTGAAGTAACTTCATCTGATGAGCTAAAATTGATCAGTACTGTTTATTATCCTAAATACCAGCCAACAACAAGAAAAGCCAAATACAGGGTAGGTGATCAAGTAAGAATCAGCAAATATAAGCACTTATTCAAAAGAGGTTTTACAAGAAACTGGAGCACTGAATTATTTACAGTGGTTCAAGTTAAACCTGGGACCCTTAACACATATATAATAAAAGACCACGTAGGAGAAATTCTCAAAGGCCGGTTCTATGAAGAAGAACTCAACAAAACTAAACAGCCTGACACATATCTCATAGAAAAAATCATCCGCAAAAAAGGCAACAAGTTACTTGTCAAATGGCTAGGACTTCCAGAACACAGCTGGATCGAGGCAAACAAAGTGATAATATGAACACCTGGGATGTTATAAAGAGGCTGCCAGAACCTGAACAGCAGAATAAGTGAAATGGCAAGTTGCTGCCTGATAATATTAGATGTCTTATTGTTGGGCCATCGGCTTGTGGTAAAACTACACTAATGATTGATAATTTTTTATTGGCACCCAACTGGTTAGACTGGAAAAACAGGCAGTTGTATGTCTTCTCTAAGAGCTTGGAACAATTAAAATATCAGCAGCTGATGAAGCTATATGATGAACTGGATATTGCCACTTTTGAATCAGATGTTAAGCCACTCCATGAATGTCTCGATAATTCTGTTGTTGTGTTTGATGATATTATACTGGATAATCAAAACAAGGTTAGAAATTTCTTTACACAGGGCCGACACAAAAACATTGATTGCTTCTACCTGGCACAGACTTTTTCTAAAATTCCGAAGCAGCTGATCCGAGACAACAGCAATTTTATATGTGTGTTTCATCAAGACCATACCAACCTCAAACACATACATGATGAATATGTAGGTGGGGACTTGAGCTACAATGATTTTTCCAAGTTTTGCAGTAGCTGCTGGAACCAGGACAGCTATGGGTTTGTCACAATTGATATGACAAGAAAACCCAATAGTGGCAAATACAGAAATAAAATCAACAATTTTCTAGACATTGAAACATATATAAATAACCATGAAAAGGCCAATCATTGATGATCTTAAATTAAGAGATTATCTTGTAAAAAGATTTAAGGGATGGAAATCAGAGAACCGAGAAATTTATGAAAAACACAAACAAACAGAACAGCTTATTATTGATGCTATTAGTGAATTAGGTAAAAATATCAAAACTGTTACAGAGCAAAATCAAAATTTGATCACAGAGCTTGTACCTGTAGCTGCAAGGAACATATTAGATTATCCAATCACTCCACTTCCTAGTATTCATACACCTAGTCCTATTGCTCCTCGAAGAATTGAAGCTACTCAGGATCCTATTGAATTGGGTCTTCTTGCTCAAAAATATTTAACCACACCTAAAGACAACAAAGATGAGGTTTTTGGCTTATATGCTGACACAGAGCGTGATGGTAGCATCATACATAGAATTGGCAATTTCAGAGTAACATTTATGGGAGATGATCTAATTGTATATTCAGAATCTCATCTTGGAGAGAGAGGTGGTTTTGTTAAATATCCTGGCACACCTGGATTGTGGGAACTGATGACTAGGAAAAGGCCTGGCAGCTATACAGATCAAGATTATGAGCATTACAAAGAAATATTAATAAAATCAGATGCTCTATACCAGAACAATGATCCCACACAAAAAAGAGTGAAGTCTAGCAGTGGAGCAAAATACAATAATTTAATCAAGCCCATATGGTCACAGATCAAGACAGGCAGTGGAATCAAACATTACAACACCCTGCCTAAAGAATTTGTGTGGGTTGATGATGTCAGGAAACTTGTAGATAGGTTATTGGTGATAGCTGGGGAGGAAAATGCTGGCAACCACAATTTTTACAATGAAAAGGTTGGAATTATGGACATGATAAGCACAAAATTGTCTAATTTTATAGTGAATGACACTAAGAGGATTGGATATCTTATAAAAATTATTAATACTCTACCACCTAAATTTTGGAATATTTCTGAGGGTCGGGGGCTTGTTAATGATATTATAAACAAGCTGCCATTTGAACTACACATTCCAGGCTATCAATATTGTGGTCCCGGTACAAAATTGGACCATAGATTAAACAGAGGTGATCCTGGTGTTAATCCCTTAGATGCTGCTTGTAGAGACCATGACATAGCATACAACACACATACTGATCTTGACAAGAGACATGTTGCAGACAAGAAATTAGAAGAGGCTGCATTTGGTAGATTTGTAAGCAAAGATGCTTCTTTAAGTGAAAAAATAGCAGCATTGGGGACCACCATAGCTATGAACACCAAACAAAAACTGGGGTGGGGTTTGTGATTATGTATATAATAAACCTACAATGAAGGCCAAGGGTGTTATGTATCAAATACCTTATGCAGGTCTCAAATCTCTTAAAACTATTGATAGTCTTTTAACCAAAAAGCAGCGCAGGAAAAAAATTCTTGTATTGCCAAGGGCCATGGTATGAAATTGTTGCTTAGTACCCCCAATTAAAAAAATTACAGCAATCCAGGAAAAAATCACATGTGGGGGGATTCATATTTACTATCCCTGCCATCTTAGCTGCTCTCGGGGCTGTTGGGAGCTTGGCCGGGGGATCAGCCGCCATAGCAAAAACAGTAATAGATGCCAAGAAGAATAGGGCAGAATTAGATGAATTGAAGCGCCATAACCTGGCCATGGAGAAACAAGGCAAAGGTGTTAAGAGAGCCATGAATAAGTTTTAAAAAAACAAGAGTCGCTTACAAACCAAGATATTGAAGCTTTAATCAAGCCACTGGGCATCAAACATTTTAGAGGTGTGTACATGTCTGATTCTTTACCAGAACAACCACTCAACAAAGAGTGTGGCATTGTTAATTTGGATAAGTACAAAAATCAGGGCACTCACTGGATCTGTTATCTTAAATATTTAAAAGATGAGGCATTTGTGTTTGATTCATTTGGAGGTGTTCCACCTGAAAATTTAGTAAAATATCTAAAATCAGCTAATCTTTATTACAATAATGCCCGTGTTCAAAATTTCAAAGATGTTAATTGTGGACATTTGTGTTTATCTGTTCTTAGATATATGTCTCAAATAAATAAACCATCAATTGAAAATTTTCAAAAAGCCTTGTGGTATTTAAAACATCATGGGGGTATTCCATCTCACCAGCCAAAATTCAATATTGAAACTTAGATTACATGATGACATAGTATATCCCAAAACAATAGCTCTCAGAGCATTTTATGGCATGAACTTGATCCCTAATATTACACACCACAACAACAAAATTGCAGTAGGGGATCAAAAAATTGTCATCACTCCAGGGCAGTATAATCTGTCCACTTTAAATGCTCAATTACCCAGAGGTGTAGTTTTAACTCAAAATTCTGTCACTCACAGAGTAGAGATTGTATCTGCTACAGAGACAGTGGATCTGGGTACTATAGGAGAGCTGTTAGGATTTGAGAACAACACAAAACTTGAACCAGCCATCAAACACACTGCTATTAATATACCCAAATTCTTAGCCATAGAGACTCTAAATATTCACTGTAATGTGGCCGAGGGTATGATCACCAAATCAAATGGCATAGGCACTCACAAACAAACTGGGATCATTGCAACATTCAAACCTAACTCTGAATTTATGGAGCCCATCATCTACAATCCATCCCCAACATTATATTTTCCTGTGTGTCATAATAGAATAGATAATATTGAATTGATGGTCACTAATGAAAAAGAAGAATTAGTTGATTTTGCTGGAGCCACAACAACTGCAATCATAGAGATTAATATTTAAATAAAAATACATACAAGAAAAAAATGGAAAATATTGAGAGTTATGAGCTACAATCATTCCCCCCAAACAGGAGGACCTTTGCAAATTTAAATCAACCCAACACAGAGATTGAGGTTGATCTTGATGTAGGGGATGGCTTTATACACCCCCACAGAGCAGATCTATACATCAAATTTGATGTTGTAAAGCTCGATGGTATAGATTATCCGGCAAATTCAAATATAAGATTGGTAGACAATTTTGTGCCACATCTCTTCTCTGAAATTGAGATCAGAAAGCATGGTGTTGTTATAAACAGAGTAGATTATCCCGGCATTACCTCCACAGCTTTGGCCACACTAAAATTATCAAAAAACCGAGGCTTCTTACTACAAAATAGGTGGATTTGAGGCTGGTGATAAAATATTATCTAAGAACCACACAGTGCTGTTCCCAATGCGCCTGTTGCCAGGATTCTTCTCAGATTACAAAGATATTATGTGGAAGGGTGGATTAAGAATCACATTTAGAAGAGCTGCCAATGATAATAATGCTTTGATGAGGTACAGTACATTAAACTCTACAGGGGAAGCTCTGCCTAATACCCTACCTGATGAAGGCAAATGCATTATTCAGACTATGGAGCTAAGAATTCCTGTTGTTGAGTATGAGGCCAGTTATGCTCTTAAATACAAAGCAGATATAATAAAAAATCCACAGATTCCTTTACAATTTTATACATATCAATGTGTACAGAAGCCCGCAACTGGTACCTATTATGAGTTTGATGCTACAAATTCATTCTCCAGTATACAATATGACATGCCAGATTTTGTGGTGGTACTGTTTCAGACTGGAAGACACAATAATCAGGAAAAAATTCAAGTAAATTTGATAACTGCAACATCAAGAACATATATCTTAAAAATGGCAGAAATGAGGTATTTCCTAGAGAAAATTATAATTTAGACATGTCCAAGGATGATTTCCTCAAATTATATGAAGCATTTTCAGCATACAAAAGGGTCACTACTGGCAATACTGACATGTATTACACACCAGATGAATTCAAAGCACAGAGACCCATGTTTGTCATCAACACTTCAAAAAGAAAACAAGTTGTGGTTAATGACAGGACAAACATTAAATTTATCTGTGAATTCCACGATACACTCCATGATGACACTATATGTATTCTCATAGGTGAGAAATCATATGTTTATGATGTAAGAAATGAGAGAGTCACAGAGCAATTCTAGAGGGCCAACTCAAACACAGTATCCCCTTGATTACAAGACAATAATACCAACACTTTGCCGTCGGAGAGGCCTATACACTCTACCAGGTTTGAAACCTGGGGGCCTTTTGATTATAGAACATATAGGCCATGGAATTATGCACTTCTGCCTATTGCAGGGAAGCTCAAATAACACAGCACTTCTGCCTATTGCAGGGAAGCTCAAATAACACAGCACTTCTGCCTATTGCAGGGAAGCTCAAATACAATTCAAAGTGGGACTTTGAAATGTGCAATAAATATTCTTGTAAGTCTCTCTCGGTATATATTATCAGAAGAAGGCAAAACTTGAATTGGCTCGGGCATGCAAGAGTGAAGTTCTGTGCTCTTCCAGTAAATTAGAGATTATATCTGCTGGCATGGCAATTTTCTCTGAAAGATGGAAGAGCACAGTGTAGATTATATATCTTGCATGCCAGCAGATATAATCTCCCAGGCGTGCATGCATAATTAATTGCTGGCCGAGACATGTGACTGATCAAAGATTAGAAAGAACATGCAAGCAATTAATTATGCATGCCTGCCCTTGTCCTATTGTATTGATCGGGAAGTTTTGCCTTCTTCTGATAATATAAGTATTTTTCGCTTAATTTCAAGTATAGCCAATACAATATCAAGAGGGCATATTTTTGCAAGCTTATAGACAACAAACTGAGAGATTCAGCCTTTGTACACATGGCAGAATCAATCTGAGGGGTGGCTCATCATTTCTACACTAGAATTCAAGATTCCTGGGATTTTGACAGAAAAACACACTGTAAACAATAAGATGATATGGGAACTTGGCATAGTTTTAAGTGTGGCAAATCTGTCTGTTGAGGCTTCTTCTTTTCTACACTAGAATTCAGAATTCATAGGATTTAAAAGCATATCACACTTGAAGAAATGGGGCATATGCCCCTCTTGACATTGTTTTAAGTGTAGGCAAATCGGGTTGTTCAATCAAATAACCTCTTCTTTTCTACACTTATCAGTTGAGTTTATCCTATAGCCAATTATACTACTGCCGTCCTCTCATCCAGTAATGTACATCTTATCTGAGCTACGAGCGCACTATTTAGCACAGCGCTAACCCGCTCTCGCAGTTTATCACGCAAGAGTCCCTACGCCGTCCTCTCATCCAGTAATGTACATCTTATCTGAGCTACGAGCGCACTATTTAGCACAGCGCTAACACGCACTCGCAGTTTATCACGCAAGAGTCCCTACGCCGTCCTCTCATACAGTAATGTACATCTTATCTGAGCTACGAGCGCACTATTTAGCACAGCGCTAACCCACTCTCGCAGTTTATCACGCAAGAGTCCCTACGCCGTCCTCTCATCCAGTAATGTACATCTTATCTGAGCTACGAGCGCACTATTTAGCACAGCGCTAACCCGCTCTCGCAGTTTATCACGCAAGAGTCCCTACGCCGTCCTCTCATCCAGTAATGTACATATTATCTGAGCTACGAGCGCACTATTTAGCACAGCGCTAACCCGCTCTCGCAGTTTATCACGCAAGAGTCCCTACACCGTCCTCTCATCCAGTAATGTACATCTTATCTGAGCTACGAGCGCACTATTTAGCACAGCGCTAACCCGCTCTCCCAGTTTATCACGCAAGAGTTCCTACGCCGTCCTCTCATCCAGTAATGTACATCTTATCTGAGCTACGAGCGCACTATTTAGCACAGCGCTAACCGGCTCTAGCAGTTTATCACGCAAGAGTCCCTACGCCGTCCTCTCATTCAGTAATGTACATCTTATCTGAGCTACGAGCGCACTATTTAGCACAGCCCTAACCCGCTCTCGCAGTTTATCACGCAAGAGTCCCTACGCCGTCATCTCATCCAGTAATGTACATCTAATCTGAGCTACGAGCGCACTCTTTAGCACAGCGCTAACCGGCTCTAGGAGTTTATCACGCAAGAGTCCCTACGCCGTCCTCTCACCCAGTAATGTACATCTTATCTGAGCTACGAGCGCACTATTTAGCACAGCGCTAACCCGCTCTCGCAGTTTATCACGCAAGAGTCCCTACGCCGTCCTCTCATCCATTAATGTACATCTTATCTGAGCTACGAGCGCACTATTTAGCACACCGCTAACCGGCTCTAGCAGTTTATCACACAAGAGTCCCTACGCCGTCCTCTCACCCAGTAATGTACATCTTATCTGAGCTACGAGCGCACTATTTAGCACAGCGCTAACCCGCTCTCGAAGTTTATCACGCAAGAGTCCCGGCGCCGTCCTCTCATCCAGTAATGTACATCTTATCTGAGCTACGAGCGCACTATTTAGCACAGCGCTAACCCGCTCTCGCAGTTTATCAAGCAAGGGTCCCTACGCCGTCCTCTCATCCAGTAATGTACATCTTATCTGAGCTACGAGCGCACTATTTAGCACAGCGCTAACCCGCTCTCGCAGTTTATCACGCAAGAGTCCCTACGCCGTCCTCTCATCCAGTAATGTACATATTATCTGAGCTACGAGCGCACTATTTAGCACAGCGCTAACCCGCTCTCGCAGTTTATTACGCAAGAGTCCCTACGCCGTCCTCTCATCAAGTAATGTACATCTTATCTGAGCTACGAGCGCACTATTTAGCACAGCGCTAACCAGCTCTCCCAGTTTATCACGCAAGAGTTCCTACGCCGTCCTCTCATCCAGAAATGTACATCTTATCTGAGCTACGAGCGCACTATTTAGCACAGCGCTAACCGGCTCTAGCAGTTTATCACGCAAGAGTCCCTACGCCGTCCTCTCATTCAGTAATGTACATCTTATCTGAGCTACGAGCGCACCATTTAGCACAGCCCTAACCCGCTCTCGCAGTTTATCACGCAAGAGTCCCTACGCCGTCATCTCATCCAGTAATGTACATCTAATCTGAGCTACGAGCGCACTATTTAGCACAGCCCTAACCGGCTCTAGCAGTTTATCACGCAAGAGTCCCTACGCCGTCCTCTCACCCAGTAATGTACAGTGTCTCTCAAAAGTTTTAGGACAACGACATTTTAAACTAGGCAACCCAATTTACACAAGCCGTTGGTGGGTTGCGTGCAGAGTTAGGCTCAATTTCAGGGTTGCCACGTGCACAATAGATATTTATAAAATACGCGAAAGAAATATAAACAAGTATTATTGCATAAAATTATTAAAAATATCACTATTATATCGCAAATGACAAAATTCTTTCTGAAAGAAAAAAATAGGTTTCTAGTATTTCATCGCCGATGAGTCTACAGTAAGGAAAAGAGGTGAGAGGAAACGAAAGGTTACAAAGGAGAGGAGAAACAGAAAGCGAAAGGAGAAGAGGAAAGGTAGAGGAGAGAAGAAAGATAGGATAGACGAGGAGAGGAGATGTAGTGAGGAGAATGGAAAAAGATTCGAAGAGAGATGAGGAAAAAAGAACAAAGAAGAGAAAAGAGGAGGAAAACGAGAGGCGAGGAGAGGAGGAGACGAGAAGACGGAAGTGGAGATTAGAGTAAAGGAGAGAAAAAGAGAAGAACGAAAAAAGAGAGAATAGTGCAGTGGAGTCGGAAATCTAAGACAGGAAAGGAGATAAGAGGAGTGGAGAAGAGTGGGATGGAGATAAGATGCGAGAAAAGTAGGGAAGGCGATATGAGATAAAAGCAGAACGGATAGAGGGAAGAGAAGAAGGAGAAGGAACTGGAGAGAAGATGTAGTTGCAGAAAATGTCGTCTGAGCGTCAAGAATGGATGCATTGGTCAAATTATCGACATGAAACATTCAATAACATTTTGAAATGTACTGGAGAATATATTAGATCGGTGCGAAATGCCTTTTGGCTGAGTTCAGAGCAAATTAAAATCTTCCATGTAAGATCTTTGATTTTACCTGCGATTACACCACTAAAAAAATGAATGTAATTTTTAATATTTATAAGAATTATTCAATTTTTCTCCACTTCTCGGTTCGTTGAAATGGAGATTTTGTAATTCAATATTTCCCCTCCCCCCATCGTTAATTCCAAACTGAATCATTCCGTTTCACACGGCGTGGACAATGAACACAATGGGATATGTCTAAAACTTACGAAAATTTTCTGCCACCGGAAGGGTTTGAACCTACGACCATCAGATTGACAATCCTGAACGGTAGCCACTACTCTACAAGCTTTAGCTCCTTAAACCCGGTAGAAGAACCACTACACCACGCCTTTACCTTCGAATGAAACAACAATTTTTTTTAAGTATTCTGTCCCTCCAATATTGTAAATGTCGTTTGGTATACCTGTAGTTGAACTTTTACTTTAATTTTAATTTGCTTGCTTGTAGTATAACCGATATCTTCGAGAAATAATTTTCGAAGTGATTAAAAACGAGAATATTGGTAGTTGTGAAAATGCGAGTTATTTCTTCTAACTTATTATTGTGATTAGACATTATTAATGGAAAATATCTAGAGACTTGAACATTACAGGACGATGTTCTTTTCCTGTGATACTGTAACAGACAAAATGCTTGTTTACTGATGCAAGTCTTGTGTCCAGAACAGTCTTATGAAATGTATTTGCTGTTGCGAAAGATAACACGAAATAATTACACCGTGTGCGAACTACCAAATCTGTGCAACGTTATACGTAAACAGGCGGAAAATTTTATTCATAAAATCACTTCACATTTGACAGTGCTAGTCTAGAGAGACTCGTGGGACACTGTGTTAAGGTGCTGGACTAAATCCTTCTAATTTTTCTTCCTCGAAGAATAACAATTTCTAAGGAAGAGCAACAGTGATGATCTTTCTTATTTCTTTTAAATGCTTACACTTTCCTTTAATTGGGTTAAAAATAAATAAGAATATTGCTTGCATTTCTGTCATTGACGTAGACCAGAGAGAGAGAGACAGACAGACAGACAGATATTACAAAATAGTTCAAATAGTGCGAGCGCCATTAAAAAGTCATGATAATTCTATGTTGCGTACTTAGAATTATTCATACAATAAAGAACATGTCTAATTGTGAGTTAACAAAAAAAAACAATAATAAAGAGACATTTTCGCATCACGATTGCAGTTCGAAAAAGTCGGGACAGGATTGAAAGTAACGCACTGTCCTGACTAAATCGGTAAATCGGACTTCTGGTAGCCTTGCATCAATGATTATAAAACTAAAACCACCCAATATTGCAGCTTGAAGACTTTTGCGCAAGAAACAGATTCATTTATACAAAAGCAAAATTGAAATTTTTACTCATTTCAAAAAATCGACGATATTATTTTCGTATTTATTTATTTATAGGTTCACATTTAAATATTTTAGGGTTCGAGGGGGGAGCATGGCCCACATGGCCCCTCCCCTGGGTACTGACCTTACGTAGACAGTGGAAGAGAAATTTTGGAGAACCTTTCTATTAAATTTAGTATTTACATTCACCTTATGCTCAGATAGGTTAAACCGTTTATTGACAATCGTGAACTTTCTGTTTAATAGATAATATTTGGTTTTAAACGACGGGAGAACATAGGTCGAATTTCCTTTCTTGCTCTTTTGAGAGAATATATACTTCTACAATAGCAATCGCGTTCGGAAACCGTGAAAAAAATGACTTGGTTTTCTAAGGCTGACAAGCTTGGTACTCTAGCTTGCTCGCGATCAAAGTGACTCACTCACGCTATTCAAGGCCGCTTCTTATCGCAAAACACTGAATAGCGTGAGTGAGTCACTTTGATCGCGAGCAAGCTAGAGTACCAAGCTTGTCAGCCTTAGAAAACCAAGTCATTTTTTTCACGGTTTCCGAACGCGATTGCTATTGTAGAAGTATATATTCTCTCAAAAGAGCAAGAAAGGAAATTCGACCTATGTTCTCCCGTCGTTTAAAACCAAATATTATCTATTAAACAGAAAGTTCACGATTGTCAATAAACGGTTTAACCTATCTGAGCATAAGGTGAATGTAAATACTAAATTTAATAGAAAGGTTCTCCAAAATTTCTCTTCCACTGTCTACGTAAGGTCAGTACCCAGGGGAGGGGCCATGTGGGCCATGCTCCCCCCTCGAACCCTAAAATATTTAAATGTGAACCTATAAATAAATAAATACGAAAATAATATCGTCGATTTTTTGAAATGAGTAAAAATTTCAATTTTGCTTTTGTATAAATGAATCTGTTTCTTGCGCAAAAGTCTTCAAGCTGCAATATTGGGTGGTTTTAGTTTTATAATCATTGATGCAAGGCTACCAGAAGTCCGATTTACCGATTTAGTCAGGACAGTGCGTTACTTTCAATCCTGTCCCGACTTTTTCGAACTGCAATCGTGATGCGAAAATGTCTCTTTATTATTTTTTTTTTTGTTAACTCACAATTAGACATGTTCTTTATTGTATGAATAATTCTAAGTACGCAACATAGAATTATCATGACTTTTTAATGGCGCTCGCACTATTTGAACTATTTTGTAATATCTGTCTGTCTGTCTGTCTCTCTCTCTCTGGTCTACGTCAATGACAGAAATGCAAGCAATATTCTTATTTATTTTTAACCCAATTAAAGGAAAGTGTAAGCATTTAAAAGAAATAAGAAAGATCATCACTGTTGCTCTTCCTTAGAAATTGTTATTCTTCGAGGAAGAAAAATTAGAAGGATTTAGTCCAGCACCTTAACACAGTGTCCCACGAGTCTCTCTAGACTAGCACTGTCAAATGTGAAGTGATTTTATGAATAAAATTTTCCGCCTGTTTACGTATAACGTTGCACAGATTTGGTAGTTCGCACACGGTGTAATTATTTCGTGTTATCTTTCGCAACAGCAAATACATTTCATAAGACTGTTCTGGACACAAGACTTGCATCAGTAAACAAGCATTTTGTCTGTTACAGTATCACAGGAAAAGAACATCGTCCTGTAATGTTCAAGTCTCTAGATATTTTCCATTAATAATGTCTAATCACAATAATAAGTTAGAAGAAATAACTCGCATTTTCACAACTACCAATATTCTCGTTTTTAATCACTTCGAAAATTATTTCTCGAAGATATCGGTTATACTACAAGCAAGCAAAT
Source organism: Lepisma saccharinum (assembly GCF_977018435.1). Classification (NCBI taxonomy): domain Eukaryota; kingdom Metazoa; phylum Arthropoda; class Insecta; order Zygentoma; family Lepismatidae; genus Lepisma; species Lepisma saccharinum. Next base: position 108,989,543 of record NC_139231.1, read on the forward strand.
TAAAATTAAAGTAAAAGTTCAACTACAGGTATACCAAACGACATTTACAATATTGGAGGGACAGAATACTTAAAAAAAATTGTTGTTTCATTCGAAGGTAAAGGCGTGGTGTAGTGGTTCTTCTACCGGGTTTAAGGAGCTAAAGCTTGTAGAGTAGTGGCTACCGTTCAGGATTGTCAATCTGATGGTCGTAGGTTCAAACCCTTCCGGTGGCAGAAAATTTTCGTAAGTTTTAGACATATCCCATTGTGTTCATTGTCCACGCCGTGTGAAACGGAATGATTCAGTTTGGAATTAACGATGGGGGGAGGGGAAATATTGAATTACAAAATCTCCATTTCAACGAACCGAGAAGTGGAGAAAAATTGAATAATTCTTATAAATATTAAAAATTACATTCATTTTTTTAGTGGTGTAATCGCAGGTAAAATCAAAGATCTTACATGGAAGATTTTAATTTGCTCTGAACTCAGCCAAAAGGCATTTCGCACCGATCTAATATATTCTCCAGTACATTTCAAAATGTTATTGAATGTTTCATGTCGATAATTTGACCAATGCATCCATTCTTGACGCTCAGACGACATTTTCTGCAACTACATCTTCTCTCCAGTTCCTTCTCCTTCTTCTCTTCCCTCTATCCGTTCTGCTTTTATCTCATATCGCCTTCCCTACTTTTCTCGCATCTTATCTCCATCCCACTCTTCTCCACTCCTCTTATCTCCTTTCCTGTCTTAGATTTCCGACTCCACTGCACTATTCTCTCTTTTTTCGTTCTTCTCTTTTTCTCTCCTTTACTCTAATCTCCACTTCCGTCTTCTCGTCTCCTCCTCTCCTCGCCTCTCGTTTTCCTCCTCTTTTCTCTTCTTTGTTCTTTTTTCCTCATCTCTCTTCGAATCTTTTTCCATTCTCCTCACTACATCTCCTCTCCTCGTCTATCCTATCTTTCTTCTCTCCTCTACTTCTTCTCTTCTCCTTTCGCTTTCTCTTTCTCCTCTCTTTTGTAACCTTTCGTTTCCTCTCACCTCTTTTCCTTACTGTAGACTCATCGGCGATGAAATACTAGAAACCTATTTTTTTCTTTCAGAAACAATTTTGTCATTTGCGATATAATAGTCATATTTTTAATAATTTTATGCAATAATACTTGTTTATATTTCTTTCGCGTATTTTATAAATACCTATTGTGCATGTGGCAACCCTGAAATTGAGCCTAACTCTGCACGCAACCCACCAACGGCTTGTGTAAATTGGGTTGCCTAGTTTAAAATGTCGTTGTCCTAAAACTTTTGAGAGACACTGTACATCTTATCTGAGCTACGAGCGCACTATTTAGCACAGCGCTAACCCGCTCTCGCAGTTTATCACGCAAGAGTCCCTACGCCGTCCTCTCATCCAGTAATGTACATCTTATCTGAGCTACGAGCGCACTATTTAGCACAGCGCTAACCGGCTCTAGCAGTTTATCACCCAAGAGTCCCTACGCCGTCCTCTCACCCAGTAATGTACATCTTATCTGAGCTACGAGCGCACTATTTAGCACAGCGCTAACCCGCTCTCGAAGTTTATCACGCAAGAGTCCCTGCGCCGTCCTCTCATCCAGTAATGTACATCTTATCTGAGCTACGAGCGCACTATTTAGCACAGCGCTAACCCGCTCTCGCAGTTTATCAAGCAAGGGTCCCTACGCCGTCCTCTCATCCAGTAATGTACATCTTATCTGAGCTACGAGCGCACTATTTAGCACAGCGCTAACCCACTCTCGCAGTTTATCACACAAGAGTCCCTACGCCGTCCTCTCATCCAGTAATGTACATCTTATCTGAGCTACGAGCGCACTATTTAGCACAGCGCTAACCGGCTCTAGCAGTTTATCACACAAGAGTCCCTACGCCGTCCTCTCATCCAGTAATGTACATCTTATCTGAGCTACGAGCGCACTATTTAGCACAGCGCTAACCCGCTCTCGCAGTTTATCACGCAAGAGTCCCTACGCCGTCCTCTCATTTAGTAATGTACATCTTATCTGAGCTACGAACGCACTATTTAGCACAGCGCTAACCGGCTCTAGCAGTTTATCACACAAGAGTCCCTACGCCGTCCTCTCATCCAGTAATGTACATCTTATCTGAGCTACGAGCGCACTATTTAGCACAGCGCTAACCCGCTCTCGCATTTTATCACGCAAGAGTCCCTACGCCGTCCTCTCATCCAGTAATGTACATCTTATCTGAGCTACGAGCGCACTATTTAGCACAGCGCTAACCCGCTCTCGTAGTTTATCACGCAAGAGTCCCTACGCCGTCCTCTCATCCAGTAATGTACATCTTATCTGAGCTACGAGCGTACTATTTAGCACAGCGCTAACCCGCTCTCGCAGTTTATCACGCAAGAGTCCCTACGCCGTCCTCTCATCCAGTAATGTACATCTTATCTGAGCTAATAACGCACTATTTAGCACAGCGATAACCGGCTCTAGCAGTTTATCACACAAGAGTCCCTACGCCGTCCTCTCACTAATTAATGTACATCTTATCTGATCTACGAGCGCACTATTTAGCACAGCGCTAACCCGCTCTCGCAGTTGATCACGCAAGAGTCCCTACGCCGTCCTCTCATCCAGTAATGTACATCTTATCTGAGCTACGAGCGTACTATTTAGCACAGCGCTAACCCGCTCTCGCAGTTTATCACGCAAGAGTCCCTACGCCGTCCTCTCATCCAGTAATGTACATCTTATCTGAGCTACGAGCGCACTATTTAGCACAGCGCTAACCCGCTCTCGCAGTTTATCACGCAAGAGTCCCTACGCCGTCCTCTCATCCAGTAATGTACATCTTATCTGAGCTACGAGCGCACTATTTAGCACAGCGCTAACCGGCTCTAGGAGTTTATCACACAAGAGTCCCTACGCCGTCCTCTCATCCAGTAATATACATCTTGTCTAAGCTACGAGCGCACTATTTAGCACAGCGCTAACCCGCTCTCGCAGTTTATCACGCAAGAGTCCCTACGCCGTCCTCTCATCCAGTAATGTACATCTTATCTGAGCTACGAGCGCACTATTTAGCACAGCGCTAACCCGCTCTAGCAGTAGTAGAGCAGTGGCACGGGTTCGCCAACCGAAAATGGGGCTCGGTGGGGCTCGCCTTAATGGATTTCTCTCGTAAGGCATGAGCCCCATTTTCTCACAGTGTTGCCAGCTCCTTACTCGAAAAAATCACCGAGGGTTTTTTTTTTGGGTCTAACCTAGCCTAAAGCAAGGAACTGGCAATACTGCTTGAGGTCTGCCTTGCAGCGTTGCCAACATCTTACTCGAAAAAATCACCAAGGTTTTTTATTTGGTCTAACCTAGCCTAAAGCAAGGAACTGGCAATACTGCTTGAGGTCTGCCTTGCAGCGTTGCCAACATCTTACTCGAAAAGTTACCAAGGTTTTTTGGTCTAACCTAGCCTCAAGCAAGGAGCTGGCAATACTGCTTGAGGCTTGTCTTGCAGTATTGCCAACATCTTACTCGAAAAGTCATCAAGGTTTTTATTTTGGTCTAACCTAACCTAAAGCAAGGAGCTGGCAATACTGCTTGAGGCCTTACAGTGCATAAAGCAATTTGCCTACTGGTTTGCCATAGCTTTTTACAAAAAAAAAGAGGAGAAAAAGAGAGAGGGAATAGTTAAACAACCGACAGTATTACCAACACCTACCTACAGTTTTTTTTTCTTACTTGGCAAGGGCTATCTTGCTTGAGACTTAACTAATTTATATACTGACGTAACATACACACACTGGGCAATAGAGCCGGCAACAAATATATACTGCCGTAAAAGAGAAAGAGGGATGGATGGCAACACAGTATGTGTGTGCGTGTGTGTATAATATGTAGCATTATTAACTAGAGTGTGTTGGCAACCCACCTCCGACTAAAAAAGATAGAGAGATACCAATATTGCTGTAAGATGAAGAGAGAGACTAAGCTGGCAACAGTGGTGAGCGAATATGCATTATTTCCAAGTTCTGGGCGCCAATGTATATCGCGATTTTTGCAAACCTCTTCGCGAGAACGATGTGCTGCACATGCATATGCGCGCGCGCTTCTTATTATTTTCGTATTGTAACGCAAACAAACAAATAAATAATTGTTGTTTTTTAGGATGCCTGGCCCCTAACCCCGCCAGGGTGCGTGGTGCCCAACCAAAAAGGTTCTAACGGCTGCGGCTCTAAATAATCGCACCTCTGTAGGGTTTCACATGTTTTTTTTTTGTATGGTAGTGGTGGTGCCGGCAATAGTGGGTGGGTTAAATGTTGTCGTAGTATTTTGGTTATTTGGCAGAGTACTGCTAGTAACTAGAGGAGTTAGCGTGGGAACGTGAGGCGATGGTATCTGATTGTCTCCTCCGCCATTATTCTCACCCGAAGGTCTACTCCACCCAGTTGCGGCCAGTTTTTTTGTGCGGGTGACCTCGGTGGTATTGTGTTGGTTTCGCTCGCTGGGCACGCCAGTGATGCAGAAAGCTCCAAAGGCAGCGATCCAAATCATGATGGGCGTGGGAACGTGAGGCGATGGTATCTGATTGTCTCCTCCGCCATTATTCTCACCCGAAGGTCTACTCCACCCAGTTGCGGCCAGTTTTTTTGTGCGGGTGACCTCGGTGGTATTGTGTTGGTTTCGCTCGCTGGGCACGCCAGTGATGCAGAAAGCTCCAAAGGCTGCGATCCAAATCATGATGGGCGTGGGAACGTGAGGCGATGGTATCTGATTGTCTCCTCCGCCATTATTCTCACCCGAAGGTCTACTCCACCCAGTTGCGGCCAGTTTTTTTGTGCGGGTGACCTCGGTGGTATTGTGTTGGTTTTGCTCGCTGGGCACGCCAGTGATGCAGAAAGCTCCAAAGGCTGCGATCCAAATCATGATGGACGGGTGTGTTGTTTTTTTTTTTTTGTTATTATTTATCGTCACGAACCAACTTTGGAATTTTAGCTACCGACAGGTATAAGTTTCTATTAGAAACCCCGCCCACATCAGTTGCAGTCGAGTATTGCTACTGGGCAGTCGCATAAAAGTGTACGCTATACCAAGTGTAAATATCAAGTGTAAATATCAAGTGTAATAGAAGCTGAATTAGTTTGGTCTGTCAGGTGAGTACCATATCAGCATAAGTTATACGCACACAAGTTGCTTGACTAGCTATAAAACTAAAATTTACGCAGTAAGGCTAATCGAAACTAGGTCTACAGTGGGTTCCGAACCACTTCCACTGGGTATCGAACTTGGAGTTTACAATTATACAAGTGTACAGGGGAAATTTTATTTTTTTTGAATTTGTTGATACTCTTGATTGGATTTTGTTGTTTTAAGTCTATTTTATGCATAGTAAGGCTAATCGAAACTGGGCCTACAGCGAGATCCGAACCACCTCTGCTGGGTATCGAACTTTGAGTTTAAAATTATACAAGTGTACAGGGGAAACTCTATTTTTTGAATTTGTTGATACTCTGGATTGGATTTTGTTGTTTTTTTAAATCTATTTTATGCACAGTAAGGCTAATCGGGACTGGACCTACAGTTTCAAGAACTACTTGTGCGGGTATCGAAGCCGAGATTACAAGGCTATTGCTGTGCTATCGCAGAGGCTGGTGGAAGTACTGATTGATTTGATGTTTTAAGTCTATTTTATGCACAGTAAGGCTAATCGGGACTGGACCTACAGTTTCAAGAACTACTTGTGTGGGTATCGAAGCCGAGATTTTTTGATTATAATGCTACCGCTGCGCCATCGCAGAGGCTAGTGGAAGTACTGATTGATTTGATGTTTTTAAGTCTATTTTATGCACAGTGAGGCTAATCGGGATTGAACCTACAGTTTCAAGAACCACTTGTGTGGGTATCGAACTCTTGATTACAAGGCAACGACGCTACCGCTGCGCCATCGCAAAGGCTAGTAGAAGTACATAGTTATTCGAATCTTATTTATTTAGACTTACAATCTAAAAAATATCATGGTATTATTATTTCTGCAATTATTTGCAATCTTGGCCAGAGAGAGGAGAGGAGGAAAAAAATAATATTTTGTTTTAATGTCGAGCCTATATTTTAAATTTTAACATGTGCGCATGCGCGCAGGGGGTAAATTTTATTTTTTGATCGAGTGGGTTGTAAGGTGAGTGAACATGTAGGAAAAGTATTGGTATATTGATTGATTGATTGATTGATTGATTTAGTTTATTTTATTTCGTGTTTTTGTGCCTTTTGGCTAATTTGCGAAGATGGGGATGAGTGATGGAATTGATGAAAATGGATATTCACAAACAACCATACCCGACCGGGATTCGAACCCGGGACCCTTGGCGTCGCAGCGCGATGTGCTAACCACTCGGCCACAGGGTCGGGCAAGTACTGGTATATACATAGACCAAAGTTACATGGTTCTAGGTCCTATAGGAGTCGAGAAAATCAATATCTTGGAAAACGTCTTAAGACAAATATCTTAATCTTTAAGAAAGTCGACTTCCGGTCTGTCAAGATGTTACTTCCGGTCTATCAAGAAAATTTTCTTAAGACAAAAATCTTAAGACGTTTTCCAAGATATTGATTTTCTCGGCTTCTAATTGAGCTAGGATGATGATTTTAAGTTTGTTGGATAGGATTTGACGAAAACTATTCGACTAGCAAATAAAATCGATTCCACCCCCTCAAGTTTCGAAAATATAGACAATTTTTTATTTTTTTGAGAAACTTGATTTGCTGGCTTAGTTTTTACCCTATTTCGAAAATTTTAATGATATTTGATAAAAAAATTGAAGGTACTCTGCAACTTATTGGAAACATAATGATTAGTGCTTACTGTTTTCGAGTTATTTTAAATTTAAATTTCAAGATGTAATTTCTAAGTTGTTTTGTAACTCGTAAACTATGGGGTTGTAGAAAACCCATTCTTGTTTTATCTGCTATTGCCCGACAAATACTATAAACACAAATAATGTTTATTGCTTGATTTAAAAAAATAAAGATCGAAAATAATTTTGTTTTCTGAAAATAAAAAAAATGTGTGTATGGAAAAAAAATACGATTGTGTAATTTTTTTATGATGTATGTTTGCATGTAAAAATAAGTATACCTGAAAGTTTTAGAATTTCAAAATAGATATATATATATATTTGCTATTATATCAGCCAAAACAAAAGAATATATATAAACAAGAACATTTTTATAGTTTTACACCTCTACTAGAATGGTAGAAAAATATACTAGTGGGTAATAAAATCTGAAGAAGATTCGTGTCTAGCAAAAATAAGCTAAATAGAATTACACATGCATACAATATTTATTGTGTTTTTTCTATCTACAATCATATTTTTCTTATATATTTTTTTTATTTTTATAGAGTTGATTAAAACATATATTTGAGGAAGACAACACTCTACCACCAACAGATCACATATAAATAAACATACCCAAAAAAAAATGCGCTCCATGAAAAATTGCCCTGTGTGCAAAACAGCCATATCAAGCAAACATTTTGCAAGACATTGTCGCACCTGCGTGCCAGGCAAGCATTTGGCTGCCACCGAACTGTGTTCCGGATGCAATAAACATATTACAATTGCGTATGTCAAGAAGCATAAGCTTACTTGTCTAAGCAAAAATACATCTGGGGCCCAGCCTTCGACCTCCACCAAGAGGAAGGCAGAAGCAGCCTCCATCAATGCACCACCCGCTAAACGCGTCAAGCCTCCAAAAGCAGACCGGTCTGCTTTCGGGGGAATATTAGGAGATTATGTTCAATTGTCGGATGGCTCTTGCGACGTGCGTAGCTTTTTAGAGGAGAAGCGAGCAGAAATAGTTTCTATTTTTAGTAATGCACTGGCTACGCACTCCTCCACTAAATTCTACGCATCGCTTCGTTGCTGGTACAAAAGGCCGTCTGATGAAATTTACAGCTTCTGCCACAACACCAAGGCGAAGACGTTGCATCTGGCGGATGTCGACAACCTCGAGGACATCTACAACAAGTTTGTCGAGGAGCTGCTGGCAAAGCAAGAAGAACATGAAGCTAAGGGCTCGGGGGGTTCGCTGTGTGGTGAGCCTCACGAACTGCGCGTCAAACTTTCCAAGTTTGTGCCTCTCTCCGCCTCCAGCTACGTCCCCTTACCATCTGCCATCGCGGCAAAGATGGCCGTCCTGAACATTCAGAACAGAGACGCCAAGTGCTTTGTTTGGTCGGTGCTTGCAGCGTTGCACCCTGTCCACTGGAAAAACCAACCACACCGAGTTAACCACTACCTACCCTACGAGCCAGAGCTGGAAGATGCGATGGCTGGGATCAACTACCCGGTGGAGGTCTCGGACATTCGCAAGTTCGAGGCCCGTACACACAACCCTCGGTTGGCCATCAATGTTTATGGCCTCACCGACAAAAATGTGGTGTACCCCATCCGGGTGAGCGACGTAGACGATGATGGTGTGCAGGAAATTTATCTTCTGCTCATCAAGGACGAGACCCATCACCATTACACCCTCATTCGCTCGCTCTCTCGGCTTGTTTCGAGCCAGCTGAGCAAAGACAAAACCCACATAGAAGTTTGTCCCAGGTGCTTGTCTAAATTTCGTAATCAAAAACGGAAGGATTACCAGCGCATCAGAGGTCGCAACATCGCTGCCGAGAAGCTCGCTAACCACAAGCTCTACTGCAAAGCCAACGAACCGGGGGTGGCAGACTTGCCCAAACCTGGCACCGTGGAGCGTTTCCACATGCACGGTGCTATGGTGGAGCACCCTGCTATCATCATCGCGGATTTCGAGGCCTTCCTCAAACCCCTGTCCACTTGCGATCCCGATCCTGAAGTTTCTTCCACCACCCTTTACCAACTCCACGAGGCATCCAGTTTTGCATATGTTGTGGTGCGACGAGATAAACACATCGCCCCCGAGCCCTACGTGTACCGCGGTCCCGACGCTGCCAAACACTTCCTCGAGAGGATGGTTGTGGAAGCCAACGAGATAGGGAAGGTATTGTTGACCCCCAAGTCTATGCTCCCACTGTCCCCCGATGATCAACGTAGACACGACGAGGCCATCACTTGCCCTGTCTGCGTTGAGGAGTACACCGCCAACAACTATAAAGTCCGACACCACGATCACTTTAACGGTAGGTATGTTGGTCCTTGGTGCAACGACTGTAACCGCTTGGCCCGGGACCCGCGCTTCATCCCTGTGTTTTTTCACAATGGCTCAGGGTACGATTTTCACCACCTGATCAAACATCTTGGATACGACAATGCAAGAATCAATGTCCTGGCACAAAATGAGGAGCGTTATATTAGCGTCAGCAAGTGGGTGCCGATCCCCAACTCAAAAAGCAAGAGCATCGAGCTTCGCTTCCTCGACTCCCTGAGGTTCCTCCCAGCCAGCCTCGATGCTCTTGCAGGGAAGCTGAGCAACAAACAAATGCTTATTACCTCTGCGAATTTTCCAAACTTGGACGCCGGTCTCTTCAGGCGTAAGGGGGTCTACCCCTACGAATACATCACAGACCCTACCAAGTTCGCGGAGACGTCGCTACCTCCCCAGGCGAAGTTCTACAGTCAGCTACGAGGCTCGAACATCACCGACGAAGAATATCATCACGCCCAGTCCATGTGGCGCGAGCTAGGTTGTCGAACTCTCGGAGACTACCACGATGCCTACCTCAGACTTGATGTGACGCTCCTCGCCGACGTGTTCCAGACGTTCCGGGCGACCGCAATGAACATCTACCACCTGGACCCCGCCTACTTCTATAGTCTCCCCGGACTGGCGTGGTCAGCCATGTTTCTGGTAACGAAAATCAAGCTGGAGCTTTTTTCGGACGTGGACATGATGCTGTTTGTGGAACGTGCCGTGCGGGGTGGAATGGTCCAGGTGTCGCAGCGACACTCGCACGCCAACAATCACCACATGGCCACCGGTTACGACCCCTCACAACCGTCCAGCTACATCATGCACACGGACGTGAATAACTTGTATGGGCACTCCATGATGCAGCCACTCCCCTTTAGAGGGTTCGAGTGGGTTGACCCTTCCAACTTCAACATTAAAGGTTTCGACGATTCGGAACATGGGTTCTTCGCCGAGGTGGACCTTGAGTTCTCCGAGAAGCTGCAGGATATGTTCTGCGATCTTCCCCCTGCACCCGAGTTCAAGTGTCCACCCGATTCCAACCAGAAGAAGCTCGTCATGGATTTCGAACCCAAGAAGAATTACGTCCTTCACTACCGGAATCTCCGGTGGTTGATGCAGCGAGGGGTCACAGTCCACGTAGTTCACCGCATCCTCAAGTTCGAGCATTCTTCATGGTTGCGTCCATATATCGAAGTCAACACTAAACACCGCACCGCAGCCACGTCCGAGCTTGATAAGGATTTCTTCAAGCTCATGAATAATGCGGTGTTTGGCAAGACCATGGAGAATGTACGGAATCGCGTGGACATAAAATTGGTGACGAGGAAAGAGCGATGTCGTCAGCTTGTCGCGAGTCCATTGTTCAAGTCTCGAACAATCTATAACGAGCAGCTGGCTCTGATTCACATGAGGCAAGGTGTGGTGAAACTCACCAAGCCCATCTACGTTGGAGCCACTGTTCTGGATCTGAGCAAGCTCCACATGTTCGAGACATACTACGACATATTACGTCCACACTACGGCCACAACATCTCGCTTCTCTATACGGACACGGACAGCTTGGTGTACCACGTTCGCACAGCCGACGCATACGGGGATATAGCCACAGTTCCAGCTCTTGAAGAGCTCTTCGACACCTCGGGCTATCCCCAGCCGAACCAGTACGACATCCTGGCCCGCAACAAGAAGGCGCCTGGCAAACTCAAAGATGAGAAGGACGGAGACGTGATTCTTGAGTTTGCAGGTCTTCGCGCCAAGGCCTATACCATCAAAGCCGAGGGTAGCGTTACCAAGAAGGCCAAGGGTGTCGGCAGACAGGTGGTTCGGGAGCATCTCACATTCGAGGACTTCGTGGATTGCCTCAAGACCAGGTCGTCGGTTCTAAGAGCAGAACAGCGCATCCAGAGCGTCGACCATGTGTTGACCACCAACAAAGTGAGGAAGATTGCTCTGGATCCCAACGACGACAAGAGGCGCGTCCTCGAGTGTGGAATCCACACACTGCCGTGGGGGCACTATCGCTTAGCAGAAAGCAAAACCTGCAACATATGCCCATCTTCAACAGAAGATTCATAAAACAAAACAAAAAAAACAAAAAAAAAAAAAAACATTTTGTTAGTCATTACAAAAAAACAACACTGACTGTTATTACAAAAAAAACTTTGACCGTATTTTAAATAACCAGCATACCTATGAATCTTTTTGGTTTCCGAAAACAAACCAACATGGAGACTGTACACCGCGCGACGACAGATCATGAATTTCTACCTTCCATGTTAACTAAACTCAACGGTCTACTGATTGTTCACCTTAACAGCATTTGGACGAAATTGGATGACGATGTGGGCAAGATGTTTTACGTCTTCAACAACAATTTACATTTTTACAAAATTCCGATCGATGGAAAACTTCAAATCACCGCGAATCCGGAAAACGTAGGTGAAATCAAAATATCTACCGGCAAGAACATTTTTCGAATCAAGCACGACAAGATGCTTTCTAACATTACGTACGATGTTTCTGCAGGAGATTGTTTATACGTTGAACTCCTAGGAGATTACGACAAACTCATTCCTCTCTTCGTAGAATTACGAATCGTCTATCCTATTATAAATAACCGTTAACCAAAATGCCTAACGATATTTTCGGCCACACCAAACGTGTAGACCACGCAGAAGAGATTCTCATGTTGGACGTCAGAATTAAAAAGTTGAGGAGCGATTTGATCGCTTTGCAGGAGACCTTAAACAAAAGTTTAGAGTCGGAGATTGCTACGCTCCAAACGCAATGTCTGGACCCCATTCTGAAAATCGATTCCGAACTGAAAACGCTCATAAAAAATTATGTCGACGTACCTTCTTACGACAACGTTCAAAATATACAGTTGAGCGTGGATAAGCTTCAAAATGATTTGGCCAAATTACAACAATTTCAATCGAAAAATGAAGATTTGGAAAAATTGAAACTCGAAATCGAAGAACGAACTTCCGCAATCGAAAAAAATTTCTCTGAACTTCAAACCGTCGTGAAGGATATTGATGTAGAACGCTTGCATGTTGTTGTTTCCAAATTACAAGAAGAATTCGCCAGCCCGTTGGAAGAAATTAAATCCAAGTTACAGACTTTGGAAGATACCATGACGAACCTACCATCGTCAGACGAGCTGCAGGTCATCGGCAAAAGCGTCGCGAACATAAAAATTCAATTGGAGGCTTATCAAGATTTCGAACACATTCAAACCACCATCGCTACGCTTCAGGCGTCTCTGGAGTTGATCAACGAAGAAATTAAAAATATTCACGCTGAAGCAAGTGCGTTGACGAGCATACAAGACACGTTGAGCACGGTTCAACAGAAGATCGAATATTTAGAAAATTTGAACGTCGAATCGAACCTTGCTCATTTTCATCACGTACTGGACAACATACAGGGTGACTTGGAATCGTTACGGACGAGCGTACCTTCGAGCGAAGATTTGGAAAAATTGAAAACGGCGGTGACGGCGCTATCCGATTCGAGCGACATCAAAAGTTCGTTGAGCGATCTCGAGAGTAGGGTTGCCAATCTCCCCACCTCCAAAGAATTGCACGCTTTGAAAAGAAGCATATCACGTATGCTGAAACGACTGGAAACGGAAACGGCGAACGTGGAACAGATTCGAGACGAACTTGCTTCGCTGGTGTCGACGCTGCCCACTTCGCAGAGCGTCGCCGACCTTCACACGCAGTTTACCGAGATGCGAAGCATCGTGAACGATCTTACCGAGAAAAGTTCGAAATTGAATCAAGTCGAGAACCTTCAGAGTATCGTCGTCAACATCAGAGATCAAGTTGGAGTGCTGGAATCCACGCAGGAATCGACGCTGGCCTCTTTCGGTGCCAAGTTACAAGAACTCAACGAAAACTTCAAGCAGTTGAACGTGGAAGTGAAAATCAAGCCGTCATTTTCTACAGTAACGGATACCATCGTCGAATATTTGTTGCCCGTACAAAATACACTGGGACAGCTTCACAGCAACCTCGTTAGCGTCGATACTAAATTCGCTAAACTGCATTCTCTGCAAGCCATCGAAATCAACAGCGTACCCAATCAACAGAGAATCTCCACGTTCGTCGAAGGTAACAAACTGTACATGTTACATCCTTATCATCCGTACTACAAGTTTCTCCTCGATGGTACAATTCAGATAAACGAATTTTCGTACTGGTCTCACGGCAGAAAAGCTAGCGTTCCCACCATGACCTTGATATCGAATCGTGGTGTTCAGAAAGCAGGAAACATTCCTCTGGCACGTTGGAACGAAACGCGCAACATATATGAAATACACGAAGACGAAGATCTCACTGTTTTCGACGTGAGTGCCGGCGATAAGCTGATCATTCAAAACACGAGCGAAGTGCCACCCTCTTTGAATCCCATCACGCTGGTGCATCTCTTCAAACGTAATCTCTAAAAAATGTCTAGGCAAGCCATCGTCGAAGAATTGCATAAACCTGCACGCCGCAACTACAAACGTTTAGCTGTGGTAACCAAGGGAATCGATGATCTCTGGCAAAGTGACCTCGTGGAGATGAGTAGCGGCAATCTAAAAAATGTGCATAAATTGAACAAGGGCAACAAGTACCTCCTCGCCGTCATAGACACGTTTTCGAAATTCGCATGGGCTCTACCTTTGAAAGCCAAAACAGGAACGTGCGTCACGGAAGCATTCAAATTAATTTTTCGCGAAAGCGGCAGACGACCTCGGTTTTTGCAAACGGACAAGGGGAAGGAATTTTACAATGCCGTATTCCAAAAGTTTATTCGGAAACACGATATTCGACATTATTCAACCTTCAGTTACATCAAAGCCAGCATCGTGGAAAGATTTAATCGAACCTTGAAAACACACATGTGGAAACGATTCACGCTTCGAGGAAATTACAAATGGGTCGACATACTGCCGGAACTCGTCGACACCTATAATAATACAGTACACAGAACGATAGGCATGAAGCCAGCTGACGTTACGAAATCTGACGAGCAGCGTTTAATTTCTACAGTTTACTGTCCAAAGTACACTCCCACGACTACCAAGAAATCAAAATTCAAAATTGGAGACCAGGTGAGGATCAGCAAATTCAAACGCACCTTCGAGAAGGGGTTCACAAAAAATTGGAGCACGGAACTTTTTACGGCGGTTCGAGTTTTACCCGGAAACCGACACACGTATATAATAAAAGATAGTAGCGGTGAGATTTTGAAAGGAAGATTTTACGAAGAGGAACTCTCTAAAACAAAACATCCCGACACGTACCTCATCGAGAAAGTATTGCGTAGAAAAGGCAACAAACTGTTTGTCAAATGGCTGGGACTTCCAGAAAAAAGTTGGATCAACGCGAACGAAGTGATCTTGTAAGTACATGGAACGTGGTGAAACGTCTACCGGATTCGGAAAGTCAAACGAGAAAAAAGAACGGTGAGTTGCTTCCCGACAGCATCCGCTGTCTGATCGTAGGTCCTTCGGGGTGTGGGAAAACAATACTGCTCGTGGACAATTTTCTCCTCGCACCGAATTGGTTAGATTGGAAGAACAGACACCTCTACGTATTTTCGAAAAGTCTCGAACAAGCGAAATACAAGCAACTGATGAAACTGTACGATGGTCTGGACATTGCAACGTTCGCTTCGGAAATAAAGCCACTCGACGATTGTCGTGAAAATTCAGTCGTTGTGTTCGACGATGTCATCCTGGAAAATCAAAATGAAATTCGCAATTTTTTCACGCAAGGTCGTCACAAAGGAATAGATTGCTTCTTCCTAGCTCAAACGTTTTCCAAAATACCAAAACAGTTAGTACGCGACAACGCTAATTTCATATGTTTGTTTCGTCAAGATCACACCAACCTCAAGCACGCGTACGATGACTACGTAGGCGGAGACATGAACTACAATCAATTTTCGGAATGCTGCTGCTCCCACTGTTGGAACAGTGACGATTTCGGATTCGCGACGATCGACATGACGAGGAAACCCAACGACGGAAAATACAGAAACAAAATCAACGACTTTCTAAACGTTGCAACGTTGTGAGAAACGACGTGTATAAATAACGCTATGACGAAACGAAAAATCGAAGACGAAAATCTCAAGCTTCGCGATTACCTCGCGAAACGCTTCAAAGGTTGGAAATCCGAGAATCGCGGATTCTACGAAGAGAAGAAACGTCAAGATCAACCTGTGATCGACGCCATCAGCGATCTAGGTAAAGAAATTAAAGGCGTCACGGAACAAAATAAAAATTTGATCAACGAACTCGTACCACTTGCAGCTAAAAGTTACACCGTACCCACGCCCATTTCGAGCATTCCTTCGACGCCGTTCGAACTAAGAGACGTACCGGCACGACGTCGAGCCATAGGTAGCACGTCGTCGTCTTTGGATAAGATCGAGTTGGGACCTTTAGCACGAGACTACCTGAGCACGGGGAAATTCGACAAGGATGAAGTGTTCGGATTGTATCCGAGCATGGAGAGCAACGAAGGCGGCGGTGTGGTTTGGAAGATTGGAAAATCGAAGGTGACCTTCGAAGGCAACGACATTAAAGTTAATTTAGGCGAGAAGGATAGTTGGAACAGGTATCCGGGTACGGTGGGACTGTGGGAACTCGTTGCCAAAAAGCAGCCGAAAGATTACACCGACGAAGATTACCAGAGTTACAAGGAAATTTTGATCATGACGGATGCCTTGTACCAAAACAACGACGCCTCGCAGAATAGGGTGAAATCCAGCAGCGGCGAGAAGTACAGAAATCTCATCAAGCCGATATGGAACCAGGTGAAAACAGGCAGCGGCGTCAAACTCTACAACACCCTGCCCAAAGAATTCGTTTGGGTGGACGACGTGCGCAAGCTCATAGACAGGTTGTTGGTTATTGCAGGAGAGGAGACTGCAGGCAATCGTAATTTCTACAACGAGAAGGTAGGAATTGTGGACATGATCAGCACAAAACTTTCCAACTTCATCGTGAACGACGACAAGGGCATAGGTTACCTCATTAAAATTATCAACACGCTGCCTCCGAGATTCTGGAACGTGGCCGAAGGAAAGGGACTTGTGAACGACATCATCAACAAGTTACCTTTCGAGATGCATTTACCCGGCTACCAGTACTGCGGACCAGGTACCAAACTCGAGAAAAGATTGAAGAGAGGAGACAGGGGTGTGAATCCGTTGGACGCCGCATGCAAAGATCACGACATCGCTTACAACACCACTCGCACCGAACTGGATGCACGTCACGAAGCAGACAGAAAGTTAGAGCACGCAGCTTTCGAAAGATTCGTCAGCAGAGACGCTTCGCTGGGAGAAAGAGTTGCAGCACTGGGCACCACCATCGCCATGAACACAAAACAAAAACTTGGGTGGGGTATATAAATAACATACAGTAAAAAAAAAAACACATCATGTCTGGTATAACCGTCTTGCCACACGAACTGTTGTGTAAAATTTTTAAACACGCAGTAAACGGAGATGTTAATAAACTTTTAATCATAGCGAGATCAACGCCGGAATTTCGCATCCCTTGTGAAATGGCTGTTAAGGATTATCTTCGGGAGATCAGTGGCATGAGGTGCGGTGATCTCGACACTCTTCTTTCGGCTGCAGGGGAAAAATTAAACGAGAGGATGGACGAACTGCACGAGGCGAGGCAGGGAAGAAGACGATACACGGATGATTGGCGTAGATCTAAACAAGAGACGGAAGATATTATCACGCACATCATCGTGTTTTCCGAAGCACGAACTTTTTTCCTCTGTCGAAAACTTGATATATAAATAACACACACACTGAAAATTTCTCTTCAATATGACGACTGAAAAAATGAGTGACTTTCAAGCATTAAAACAAATGCTAAATTTGTCAGTAGAGTATGTAAAAATTCAGGAATTAGAAGTGGACAAACCTTACACGATAACTTCCGGTTCAATTGTTTCTACCCAGTATGGTCCCAAGGCGCGTTTGTTGCTCAACGCACAATACAGTCTATTTTTACCAGATCGATACGCTAACATGTTATCCGACGAGAAGCTAGCTATTTTAATCGAGAACAAAACTCAAATCGTGTACAAGGGTACAAAGGAACTTCTTGGTAAGAAAACAAAGCACGTAATAGAATTTGTGTAACGGCTCTGCGCGGAGTATATCCTTGAAAAAAAAAAATTACACGGAACAAAAAAATCTCAGAACATTTATATATAAATAACATACCGAAAAAAATTACACAAAACAAAAAAAATCTCAAAACATATATATAAATAACATACCGTGAAGATAACATATAGAGCATCAACATGAAGCCCAAAGGTGTCGTGTACCAGATACCATACTCCAATCTGAAAAATCTAGGTACCCTCGATGGTTTACTCACCAAAAAACAACGCGAGAAGAAACGTTCTTGCTTGATGAAAGGACACGGAATGAAATTACTTCTCAGCACACCTCAATTGAGACGCTTGCAGCGTTCGCGGAAACAGCAAAAAATCGGAGGTTTCATATTCAGCATCCCAGCCATCCTGGCAGCATTGGGGGCTGTTGGAAGTTTGGCCGGCGGAAGTGCCGCCATCGCGAAAACCGTCATCGACTCGAAGAAGAACAAAGCCGAGTTGGAAGAACAGAAACGTCACAACCTGGCCATGGAGAAGAAGGGGAAAGGTATAACCAAAAAACAAAAAAGCAACCTCGATGCTTTGAAAAAATATAAAAAAAAGAAGAAGCCCTGTCCAACTTCGATATTGAATCTCTAATCGAACTGTTGGGAATAAAAAACTTCAGGGGTGTTTTCATGTCCGATTCTCTACCCTCTGCTGTGAAGAAAAAGGAGTATGGCGTGGTCAACCTGGACAGTTACAAAAATCCTGGCACACATTGGATATGCTACCTCAAAATTGACGATAACAATGCATTTGTTTTCGATTCGTTCGGTGGCACACCGCCTGCCAGGTTGGTGAAGTATCTCAGTGTTGCCAACCTCTACTACAATGACAAACGCATCCAGGGTTTCACTGATGTTAACTGCGGCCACCTATGCCTTTCTGTTCTCGCATACATGTCTAAAATAAATAACCCGTCGGTGGAACATTTTCAGAAAGCATTGTGGAACCTGAAACACGATGGGCGTGTTCCATCTCACGAGCGAATCTTCGATCCTGAAACTCACGCTGCACGACGACATCGTCTATCCTAAATCCGTAGCTCTGCGTGCATTCTACAGCATGTACCTCATACCTAACGTCACGCAGCACAATAATAAAATTAGTGTCGGAAACGAACACATCGTCGTCACGCCAGGCCAATACAATCTTTCCACTTTGCAAGCTCAGTTACCCAAAGGCACGTACCTTTCTCAAAATTCGGTCACGCACAGAGTGGAAATCGTGTCGGCAACGGAGACCGTGGACCTGGGCACCATGGGAGAACTTTTAGGTTTCGAGAACGACACCAAACTCGAAGCTGGCATCAAACATACGGCAACCAACATTCCTAAATTTCTAGCCATAGAAAGTCTAAACGTTCACTGCAACGTGGCGGAAGGCATGATCACGAAATCCTCGGACGGATTGTTAGGAAGTCACAAGCAGACAGGAATCATAGCCACATTCAAACCCAGTTCCGAATTCATGGAACCGATCATCTACACACCCTCTTCGCCGATCTATTTTCCAGTATGCCGCAACCGCATAGACGACATAGAGTTGGTGGTGACAAACGAGAAAGGAGACGTGGTGGATTTCGCAGGTGCAACGACCACTGCCATCGTGGAGATCAACGTATAATAAATAACACGCATAGTAAAAATGGAGCAAATCGAAAGTTACGAATTGCAATCTTTCCCACCCAACCGTCGCACGTTCGCCAATCTCAACGAAGCGAACAGGGAGATCGAATACGACGTGGACGTAGGCGACGGGTTTGTTCATCCTCACAGAGCGGACCTCTATCTTCAATTCGACGTGGTGAAGAAGGAAAGCGGAGACGCGTTTCCCGCAACAGCAAATTTGATACTCGTGGACAACTTCGTGCCTCACCTGTTCTCGCAGGTGGAGGTGAGGAAACACAACACCGTCATCGACAGAATAGATTATCCAGGCATCACGTCGACGGCAGTGGGAACATTGAAATTATCCAAAACTGACGCAGCATACTACCAGGCGGGAGGATTCGAAGCGGGGACCAAAATATCGACTAGAAGTCACACGGTGCTCTTTCCCATGCGTCTGCTGCCGGGATTCTTCTCGGACTACAAAGAGATCATGTGGAAGGGGGGATTGCGCGTCACGTTTCGAAGAGCGGCCAACGACAACGACGCACTGATGCGATACACCAACTTGTATCTAGCAGTTTATCACACAAGAGTCCCTACGCCGTCCTCTCACCCAGTAATGTACATCTTATCTGAGCTACGAGCGCACTATTTAGCACAGCGCTAACTCGCTCTCGCAGTTTATCACGCAGGAGTCCCTACGCCGTCCTCTCATCCAGTAATGTACATCTTATCTGAGCTACGAGCTCACTATTTAGCACAGCGCTAACCCGCTCTCGCAGTTTATCACGCAAGAGTCCCTACGCCGTCCTCTGACCCAGTAATGTACATCTTATCTGAGCTACGAGCGCACTATTTAGCACAGCGCTAACCCGCTCTCGCAGTTTATCACGCAAGAGTCCCTACGCCGTCCTCTCATCCAGTAATGTACACCTTATCTGAGCTACGAGCGTACTATTTAGCACAGCGCTAACCCGCTCTCGCAGTTTATCACGCAAGAGTCCCTACGCCGTTCTCTCATCCAGTAATGTACATCTTATCTGAGCTAATAACGCACTATTTAGCACAGCGATAACCGGCTCTAGCAGTTTATCACACAAGAGTCCCTACGCCGTCCTCTCACTAATTAATGTACATCTTATCTGAGCTACGAGCGCTCTATTTAGCACAGCGCTAACCCGCTCTCGCAGTTTATCACGCAAGAGTCCCTACGGCGTCCTCTCATCCAGTAATGTACATCTTATCTGAGCTACGAGCGCACTATTTAGGACAGCGCTAACCGGCTCTAGCAGTTTATCACACAAGAGTCCCTACGCCGTCCTCTCACCCAGTAATGTACATCTTATCTGAGCTACGAGCGCAATATTTAGCACAGCGCTAACCCGCTCTCGCAGTTTATCACGCAAGAGTCCCTACGCCGTCCTCTCATCCAGTAATGTACATCTTATCTGAGCTACGAGCGCACTATTTAGCACAGCGCTAACCCGCTCTCGCAGTTTATCACGCAAGAGCCCCTACGCCGTCCTCTCATCCAGTAATGTACATCTTATCTGAGCTACGAGCGCACTATTTAGCACAGCGCTAACCCGCTCTCGCAGTTTATCACGCAAGAGTCCCTACGCCGTCCTCTCATCCAGTAATGTACATCTTATCTGAGCTACGAGCGCACTATTTAGCACAGCGCTAACCGGCTCTAGCAGTTTATCACACAAGAGTCCCTACGCCGTCCTCTCACCCAGTAATGTACATCTTATCTGAGCTACGAGCGCACTATTTAGCACAGCGCTAACCCGTTCTCGCAGTTTATCACGCAAGAGTCCCTACGCCGTCCTCTCATCCAGTAATGTACATCTTATCTGAGCTACGAGCGTACTATTTAGCACAGCGCTAACCCGCTCTCGCAGTTTATCACGCAAGAGTCCCTACGCCGTCCTCTCATCCAGTAATGTACATCTTATCTGAGCTACGAGCGCACTATTTAGCACAGCGCTAACCGGCTCTAGCAGTTTATCACACAAGAGTCCCTACGCCGTCCTCTCACCCAGTAATGTACATCTTATCTGAGCTACGAGCGCACTATTTAGCACAGCGCTAACCCGCTCTCGCAGTTTATCACGCAAGAGTCCCTACGCCGTCCTCTCATCCAGTAATGTACATCTTATCTGAGCTACGAGCGCACTATTTAGCACAGCGCTAACCCGCTCTCGCAGTTTATCACGCAAGAGTCCCTACGCCGTCCTCTCATCCAGTAATGTACATCTTATCTGAGCTACGAGCGCACTATTTAGCACAGCGCTAACCCACTCTCACAGTTTATCACGCAAGAGTCCCTACGCCGTCCTCTCATCCAGTAATGTACATCTTATCTGAGCTACGAGCGCACTATTTAGCACAGCGCTAACCTGCTCTCGCAGTTTATCACGCAAGAGTCCCTACGCCGTCCTCTCATCCAGTAATGTACATCTTATCTGAGCTACGAGCTCACTATTTAGCACAGCGCTAACCCGCTCTCGCAGTTTATCACGCAAGAGTCCCTACGCCGTCCTCTCATCCAGTAATGTACATCTTATCTGAGCTACGAGCGCACTATTTAGCACAGCGCTAACCGGCTCTAGCAGTTTATCACACAAGAGTCCCTACGCCGTCCTCTCACCCAGTAATGTACATCTTATCTGAGCTACGAGCGCACTATTTAGCACAGCGCTAACCCGCTCTCGCAGTTTATCACGCAAGAGTCCCTACGCCGTCCTCTCATCCAGTAATGTACATCTTATCTGAGCTACGAGCGCACTATTTAGCACAGCGCTAACCCGCTCTCGCAGTTTATCACGCAAGAGTCCCTACGCCGTCCTCTCATCCAGTAATGTACATCTTATCTGAGCTACGAGCGCACTATTTAGCACAGCGCTAACCCACTCTCACAGTTTATCACGCAAGAGTCCCTACGCCGTCCTCTCATCCAGTAATGTACATCTTATCTGAGCTACGAGCGCACTATTTAGCACAGCGCTAACCTGCTCTCGCAGTTTATCACGCAAGAGTCCCTACGCCGTCCTCTCATCCAGTAATGTACATCTTATCTGAGCTACGAGCGTACTATTTAGCACAGCGCTAACCCGCTCTCGCAGTTTATCACGCAAGAGTCCCTACGCCGTCCTCTCATCCAGTAATGTACATCTTATCTGAGCTACGAGCGCACTATTTAGCACAGCGCTAACCGGCTCTAGCAGTTTATCACACAAGAGTCCCTACGCCGTCCTCTCACCCAGTAATGTACATCTTATCTGAGCTACGAGCGCACTATTTAGCACAGCGCTAACTCGCTCTCGCAGTTTATCACGCAGGAGTCCCTACGCCGTCCTCTCATCCAGTAATGTACATCTTATCTGAGCTACGAACTCACTATTTAGCACAGCGCTAACCCGCTCTCGCAGTTTATCACGCAAGAGTCCCTACGCCGTCCTCTGACCCAGTAATGTACATCTTATCTGAGCTACGAGCGCACTATTTAGCACAGCGCTAACCCGCTCTCGCAGTTTATCACGCAAGAGTCCCTACGCCGTCCTCTCATCCAGTAATGTACACCTTATCTGAGCTACGAGCGTACTATTTAGCACAGCGCTAACCCGCTCTCGCAGTTTATCACGCAAGAGTCCCTACGCCGTTCTCTCATCCAGTAATGTACATCTTATCTGAGCTAATAACGCACTATTTAGCACAGCGATAACCGGCTCTAGCAGTTTATCACACAAGAGTCCCTACGCCGTCCTCTCACTAATTAATGTACATCTTATCTGAGCTACGAGCGCTCTATTTAGCACAGCGATAACCCGCTCTCGCAGTTTATCACGCAAGAGTCCCTACGGCGTCCTCTCATCCAGTAATGTACATCTTATCTGAGCTACGAGCGCACTATTTAGGACAGCGCTAACCGGCTCTAGCAGTTTATCACACAAGAGTCCCTACGCCGTCCTCTCACCCAGTAATGTACATCTTATCTGAGCTACGAGCGCAATATTTAGCACAGCGCTAACCCGCTCTCGCAGTTTATCACGCAAGAGTCCCTACGCCGTCCTCTCATCCAGTAATGTACATCTTATCTGAGCTACGAGCGCACTATTTAGCACAGCGCTAACCCGCTCTCGCAGTTTATCACGCAAGAGCCCCTACGCCGTCCTCTCATCCAGTAATGTACATCTTATCTGAGCTACGAGCGCACTATTTAGCACAGCGCTAACCCGCTCTCGCAGTTTATCACGCAAGAGCCCCTACGCCGTCCTCTCATCCAGTAATGTACATCTTATCTGAGCTACGAGCGCACTATTTAGCACAGCGCTAACCCGCTCTCGCAGTTTATCACGCAAGAGTCCCTACGCCGTCCTCTCATCCAGTAATGTACATCTTATCTGAGCTACGAGCGCACTATTTAGCACAGCGCTAACCCGCTCTCGCAGTTTATCACGCAAGAGTCCCTACGCCGTCCTCTCATCCAGTAATGTACATCTTATCTGAGCTACGAGCGCACTATTTAGCACAGCGCTAACCGGCTCTAGCAGTTTATCACACAAGAGTCCCTACGCCGTCCTCTCACCCAGTAATGTACATCTTATCTGAGCTACGAGCGCACTATTTAGCACAGCGCTAACCCGCTCTCGCAGTTTATCACGCAAGAGTCCCTACGCCGTCCTCTCATCCAGTAATGTACACCTTATCTGAGCTACGAGCGTACTATTTAGCACAGCGCTAACCCGCTCTCGCAGTTTATCACGCAAGAGTCCCTACGCCGTCCTCTCATCCAGTAATGTACATCTTATCTGAGCTACGAGCGCACTATTTAGCACAGCGCTAACCGGCTCTAGCAGTTTATCACACAAGAGTCCCTACGCCGTCCTCTCACCCAGTAATGTACATCTTATCTGAGCTACGAGCGCACTATTTAGCACAGCGCTAACCCGCTCTCGCAGTTTATCACGCAAGAGTCCCTACGCCGTCCTCTCATCCAGTAATGTACATCTTATCTGAGCTACGAGCGCACTATTTAGCACAGCGCTAACCCGCTCTCGCAGTTTATCACGCAAGAGTCCCTACGCCGTCCTCTCATCCAGTAATGTACATCTTATCTGAGCTACGAGCGCACTATTTAGCACAGCGCTAACCCACTCTCACAGTTTATCACGCAAGAGTCCCTACGCCGTCCTCTCATCCAGTAATGTACATCTTATCTGAGCTACGAGCGCACTATTTAGCACAGCGCTAACCTGCTCTCGCAGTTTATCACGCAAGAGTCCCTACGCCGTCCTCTCATCCAGTAATGTACATCTTATCTGAGCTACGAGCTCACTATTTAGCACAGCGCTAACCCGCTCTCGCAGTTTATCACGCAAGAGTCCCTACGCCGTCCTCTCATCCAGTAATGTACATCTTATCTGAGCTACGAGCGCACTATTTAGCACAGCGCTAACCGGCTCTAGCAGTTTATCACACAAGAGACCCTACGCCGTCCTCTCACCCAGTAATGTACATCTTATCTGAGCTACGAGCGCACTATTTAGCACAGCGCTAACCCGCTCTCGCAGTTTATCACGCAAGAGTCCCTAAGCCGTCCTCTCATCCAGTAATGTACACCTTATCTGAGCTACGAGCGTACTATTTAGCACAGCGCTAACCCGCTCTCGCAGTTTATCACGCAAGAGTCCCTACGCCGTCCTCTCATCCAGTAATGTACATCTTATCTGAGCTAATAACGCACTATTTAGCACAGCGATAACCGGCTCTAGCAGTTTATCACACAAGAGTCTCCACGCCGTCCTCTCACTAATTAATGTACATCTTATCTGAGCTACGAGCGCACTATTTAGGACAGCGCTAACCGGCTCTAGCAGTTTATCACACAAGAGACCCTACGCCGTCCTCTCACCCAGTAATGTACATCTTATCTGAGCTACGAGCGCACTATTTAGCACAGCGCTAACCCGCTCTCGCAGTTTATCACGCAAGAGTCCCTACGCCGTCCTCTCATCCAGTAATGTACATCTTATCTGAGCTACGAGCGCACTATTTAGCACAGCGCTAACCCGCTCTCGCAGTTTATCACGCAAGAGTCCCTACGCCGTCCTCTCATCCAGTAATGTACATCTTATCTGAGCTACGAGCGCACTATTTAGCACAGCGCTAACCCACTCTCACAGTTTATCACGCAAGAGTCCCTACGCCGTCCTCTCATCCAGTAATGTACATCTTATCTGAGCTACGAGCGCACTATTTAGCACAGCGCTAACCTGCTCTCGCAGTTTATCACGCAAGAGTCCCTACGCCGTCCTCTCATCCAGTAATGTACATCTTATCTGAGCTACGAGCGTACTATTTAGCACAGCGCTAACCCGCTCTCGCAGTTTATCACGCTAGACTCCCTACGCCGTCCTCTCATCCAGTAATGTACATCTTATCTGAGCTACGAGCGCACTATTTAGCACAGCGCTAACCGGCTCTAGCAGTTTATCACACAAGAGTCCCTACGCCG
This sequence comes from Lepisma saccharinum, assembly GCF_977018435.1. NCBI lineage: Eukaryota > Metazoa > Arthropoda > Insecta > Zygentoma > Lepismatidae > Lepisma > Lepisma saccharinum. The sequence continues at coordinate 109,015,019 of NC_139231.1, forward strand.
TCCTCTCACCCAGTAATGTACATCTTATCTGAGCTACGAGCGCACTATTTAGCACAGCGCTAACTCGCTCTCGCAGTTTATCACGCAGGAGTCCCTACGCCGTCCTCTCATCCAGTAATGTACATCTTATCTGAGCTACGAACTCACTATTTAGCACAGCGCTAACCCGCTCTCGCAGTTTATCACGCAAGAGTCCCTACGCCGTCCTCTGACCCAGTAATGTACATCTTATCTGAGCTACGAGCGCACTATTTAGCACAGCGCTAACCCGCTCTCGCAGTTTATCACGCAAGAGTCCCTACGCCGTCCTCTCATCCAGTAATGTACACCTTATCTGAGCTACGAGCGTACTATTTAGCACAGCGCTAACCCGCTCTCGCAGTTTATCACGCAAGAGTCCCTACGCCGTTCTCTCATCCAGTAATGTACATCTTATCTGAGCTAATAACGCACTATTTAGCACAGCGATAACCGGCTCTAGCAGTTTATCACACAAGAGTCCCTACGCCGTCCTCTCACTAATTAATGTACATCTTATCTGAGCTACGAGCGCTCTATTTAGCACAGCGATAACCCGCTCTCGCAGTTTATCACGCAAGAGTCCCTACGGCGTCCTCTCATCCAGTAATGTACATCTTATCTGAGCTACGAGCGCACTATTTAGGACAGCGCTAACCGGCTCTAGCAGTTTATCACACAAGAGTCCCTACGCCGTCCTCTCACCCAGTAATGTACATCTTATCTGAGCTACGAGCGCAATATTTAGCACAGCGCTAACCCGCTCTCGCAGTTTATCACGCAAGAGTCCCTACGCCGTCCTCTCATCCAGTAATGTACATCTTATCTGAGCTACGAGCGCACTATTTAGCACAGCGCTAACCCGCTCTCGCAGTTTATCACGCAAGAGCCCCTACGCCGTCCTCTCATCCAGTAATGTACATCTTATCTGAGCTACGAGCGCACTATTTAGCACAGCGCTAACCCGCTCTCGCAGTTTATCACGCAAGAGCCCCTACGCCGTCCTCTCATCCAGTAATGTACATCTTATCTGAGCTACGAGCGCACTATTTAGCACAGCGCTAACCCGCTCTCGCAGTTTATCACGCAAGAGTCCCTACGCCGTCCTCTCATCCAGTAATGTACATCTTATCTGAGCTACGAGCGCACTATTTAGCACAGCGCTAACCCGCTCTCGCAGTTTATCACGCAAGAGTCCCTACGCCGTCCTCTCATCCAGTAATGTACATCTTATCTGAGCTACGAGCGCACTATTTAGCACAGCGCTAACCGGCTCTAGCAGTTTATCACACAAGAGTCCCTACGCCGTCCTCTCACCCAGTAATGTACATCTTATCTGAGCTACGAGCGCACTATTTAGCACAGCGCTAACCCGCTCTCGCAGTTTATCACGCAAGAGTCCCTACGCCGTCCTCTCATCCAGTAATGTACACCTTATCTGAGCTACGAGCGTACTATTTAGCACAGCGCTAACCCGCTCTCGCAGTTTATCACGCAAGAGTCCCTACGCCGTCCTCTCATCCAGTAATGTACATCTTATCTGAGCTACGAGCGCACTATTTAGCACAGCGCTAACCGGCTCTAGCAGTTTATCACACAAGAGTCCCTACGCCGTCCTCTCACCCAGTAATGTACATCTTATCTGAGCTACGAGCGCACTATTTAGCACAGCGCTAACCCGCTCTCGCAGTTTATCACGCAAGAGTCCCTACGCCGTCCTCTCATCCAGTAATGTACATCTTATCTGAGCTCCGAGCGCACTATTTAGCACAGCGCTAACCCGCTCTCGCAGTTTATCACGCAAGAGTCCCTACGCCGTCCTCTCATCCAGTAATGTACATCTTATCTGAGCTACGAGCGCACTATTTAGCACAGCGCTAACCCACTCTCACAGTTTATCACGCAAGAGTCCCTACGCCGTCCTCTCATCCAGTAATGTACATCTTATCTGAGCTACGAGCGCACTATTTAGCACAGCGCTAACCTGCTCTCGCAGTTTATCACGCAAGAGTCCCTACGCCGTCCTCTCATCCAGTAATGTACATCTTATCTGAGCTACGAGCTCACTATTTAGCACAGCGCTAACCCGCTCTCGCAGTTTATCACGCAAGAGTCCCTACGCCGTCCTCTCATCCAGTAATGTACATCTTATCTGAGCTACGAGCGCACTATTTAGCACAGCGCTAACCGGCTCTAGCAGTTTATCACACAAGAGACCCTACGCCGTCCTCTCACCCAGTAATGTACATCTTATCTGAGCTACGAGCGCACTATTTAGCACAGCGCTAACCCGCTCTCGCAGTTTATCACGCAAGAGTCCCTAAGCCGTCCTCTCATCCAGTAATGTACACCTTATCTGAGCTACGAGCGTACTATTTAGCACAGCGCTAACCCGCTCTCGCAGTTTATCACGCAAGAGTCCCTACGCCGTCCTCTCATCCAGTAATGTACATCTTATCTGAGCTAATAACGCACTATTTAGCACAGCGATAACCGGCTCTAGCAGTTTATCACACAAGAGTCTCTACGCCGTCCTCTCACTAATTAATGTACATCTTATCTGAGCTACGAGCGCACTATTTAGGACAGCGCTAACCGGCTCTAGCAGTTTATCACACAAGAGTCCCTACGCCGTCCTCTCACCCAGTAATGTACATCTTATCTGAGCTACGAGCGCAATATTTAGCACAGCGCTAACCCGCTCTCGCAGTTTATCACGCAAGAGTCCCTACGCCGTCCTCTCATCCAGTAATGTACATCTTATCTGAGCTACGAGCGTACTATTTAACACAGCGCTAACCCGCTCTAGCAGTTTATCACGCAAGAGTCCCTACGCCGTCCTCTCATCCAGTAATGTACATCTTATCTGAGCTACGAGCGCACTATTTAGCACAGCGCTAACCCGCTCTCGCAGTTTATCACGCAAGAGCCCCTACGCCGTCCTCTCATCCAGTAATGTACATCTTATCTGAGCTACGAGCGTACTATTTAGCACAGCGCTAACCCGCTCTCGCAGTTTATCACGCAAGAGTCCCTACGCCGTCCTCTCATCCAGTAATGTACATCTTATCTGAGCTACGAGCGCACTATTTAGCACAGCGCTAACCCGCTCTCGCAGTTTATCACGCAAGAGTCCCTACGCCGTCCTCTCATCCAGTAATGTACATCTTATCTGAGCTACGAGCGCACTATTTAGCACAGCGCTAACCGGCTCTAGCAGTTTATCACACAAGAGTCCCTACGCCGTCCTCTCACCCAGTAATGTACATCTTATCTGAGCTAAGAGCGCACTATTTAGCACAGCGCTAACCCGCTCTCGCAGTTTATCACGCAAGAGTCCCTACGCCGTCCTCTCATCCAGTAATGTACATCTTATCTGAGCTACGAGCGCACTATTTAGCACAGCGCTAACCCGCTCTCGCAGTTTATCACGCAAGAGTCCCTACGCCGTCCTCTCATCCAGTAATGTACATCTTATCTGAGCTCCGAGCGCACTATTTAGCACAGCGCTAACCCGCTCTCGCAGTTTATCACGCAAGAGTCCCTACGCCGTCCTCTCATCCAGTAATGTACATCTTATCTGAGCTACGAGCGCACTATTTAGCACAGCGCTAACCGGCTCTAGCAGTTTATCACACAAGTGTCCCTACGCCGTCCTCTCATCCAGTAATGTACATCTTATATGAGCTACGAGCGCACTATTTAGCACAGCGCTAACCCGCTCTCGCAGTTTATCACGCAAGAGTCCCTACGCCGTCCTCTCATCCAGTAATGTACATCTTATCTGAGCTACGATCGCACTATTTAGCACAGCGCTAACCCGCTCTCGCAGTTTATCACGCAAGAGTCCCTACGCCGTCCTCTCATCCAGTAATGTACATCTTATCTGAGCTCCGAGCGCACTATTTAGCACAGCGCTAACCCGCTCTCGCAGTTTATCACGCAAGAGTCCCTACGCCGTCCTCTCATCCAGTAATGTACATCTTATCTGAGCTACGAGCGCACTATTTAGCACAGCGCTAACCGGCTCTAGCAGTTTATCACACAAGTGTCCCTACGCCGTCCTCTCATCCAGTAATGTACATCTTATATGAGCTACGAGCGCACTATTTAGCACAGCGCTAACCCGCTCTCGCAGTTTATCACGCAAGAGTCCCTACGCCGTCCTCTCATCCAGTAATGTACATCTTATCTGAGCTCCGAGCGCACTATTTAGCACAGCGCTAACCCGCTCTCGCAGTTTATCACGCAAGAGTCCCTACGCCGTCCTCTCATCCAGTAATGTACATCTTATCTGAGCTACGAGCGCACTATTTAGCACAGCGCTAACCGGCTCTAGCAGTTTATCACACAAGTGTCCCTACGCCGTCCTCTCATCCAGTAATGTACATCTTATATGAGCTACGAGCGCACTATTTAGCACAGCGCTAACCCGCTCTCGCAGTTTATCACGCAAGAGTCCCTACGCCGTCCTCTCATCCAGTAATGTACATCTTATCTGAGCTACGATCGCACTATTTAGCACAGCGCTAACCCGCTCTCGCAGTTTATCACGCAAGAGTCCCTACGCCGTCCTCTCATCCAGTAATGTACATCTTATCTGAGCTACGAGCGCACTATTTAGCACAGCGCTAACCCGCTCTCGCAGTTTATCACGCAAGAGTCCCTACGCCGTCCTCTCATCCAGTAATGTACATCTTATCTGAGCTACGATCGCACTATTTAGCACAGCGCTAACCCACTCTCACAGTTTATCACGCAAGAGTCCCTACGCCGTCCTCTCATCCAGTAATGTAAATCTTATCTGAGCTACGAGCGAACTATTTAGCACAGCGCTAACCCGCTCTCGCAGTTTATCACGCAAGATTCCCTACGCCGTCCTCTCATCCAGTAATGTACATCTTATCTGAGCTACGAGCGCACTATTTAGCACAGCGCTAACCGGCTCTAGCAGTTTATCACACAAGAGTCCCTACGCCGTCCTCTCACCCAGTAATGTACATCTTATCTGAGCTACGAGCGCACTATTTAGCACAGCGCTAACCCGCTCTCGCAGTTTATCACGCAAGAGTCCCTACGCCGTCCTCTCATCCAGTAATGTACATCTTATCTGAGCTACGAGCGCACTATTTAGCAAAGCGCTAACCGGCTCTAGCAGTTTATCACACAAGAGTCCTTACGCCGTCCTCTCATCCAGTAATGTACATTTTATCTGAGCTACGAGCGCACTATTTAACAAGATATACAGAGTGTTTCCGCACACCACAAACTATCACAGCACGTAGAGGACATCATCGATGGCTATATGGCATATAACGACAATGCTTCATGATGGTCGTTGGTTCGATTCTTTTCATGTGCTGGTAACTACTAACTTAGACTGGACCATTGAAGTAAATGAAATACAGCGTGAGCACAAAAACACTCCCTGGTTTCAAGATGTCATAAAATTAATAGTTACTTAAATATTTTGATAAAATTGATATCCAAAGCTCAGTTAACTCAAAATATTTTAATATCTTTCTTTTCAGAATCGCTAGTTGTGAATTCGGTAGCTAGAGGGCAGTAACATCGAAAATGGCGTTCACTCCGCAGCAAAGAAACTGGTGCGTGTTAGAATTTGCCAAAACAAGCAGTGTTGTGAGAGTGCATCGTGCATTTAAACGGAAGTTTAATGTTGATCCACCTACACACAAATCCATTCTGCAGTGGCATAAAACATTTGTTGAGAGAGGATGCATTTTATGATCAAAGAAAAGAACATTCTGGCCGACCGTTCATCTCTGAGGAAATTGTGGAGCGTGTGCGAGAAGCCTTTGTACGCAGTCCCAGAAAATCAACACGTCAATCCAGCAGGCAGTTGCAGGTGCCACAAACTACCGTAAGCAAGATTTTACGGAAGCGTTTGCGTTTTCACTCGTACCGGCTGCAATTGGTTCAAAAGTTATATCCACAAGACAAGGTAAAGCGACGTGAGTTTTGCGAGACTATCCACACTTTAATGGAGGACGATGAAACCTTTCTGACGAAGATTATTTTTAGTGATGAGGCGACCTTCCACTTGAGTGGAAAAGTGAACAGACATAATGTTAGGATCTGGGGAAGCGAGCATCCGCATGCCACTCTTGATGTGGAACGTGACTCACCCAAGGTGAATGTTTTTTGTGCAGTGTCAGAGCGTCGAGGGTACGGTCCGTTCTTCTTTGAGGGGCCAACAATCACAGGTGAAAGCTACTTAACAATGGTACGTGAATGGTTAATTCCTTGCTGCAGAGAGAGGTGACTACATTCTACAACAAGATGGAGCGCCCCCACACTGGCATCAATCTGTACGCAGCTTTCTGAATGACAACCTCCCACACCGTTGGATAGACCCAATGATCGAAACGACGAGCTGGACCCAATGATCAAAATCTATGCAAGTGGCCCCCACGATCACCGGACATGACAGTTTGTGACTTTTACCTTTGGGGGTTCGTGAAGGACCAGGTCTATGTACCTCCACTACCCACAACCTTGAATCATGTTCAGGAACGCATCAGTACAGCTGTCAACTTCATCACACCGGATACGCTTGAGAAGGTGTGGTTGGAGCTGGATTATGGTCTCGATGTTTCCCGCGTAACAGGTGGCGCGCACATTGAGCATTTGTAATTCCAATGTACACCACGAAAACTTTATGAGTTTTTACAACTACTGTGAACATTTCTGTAGAATACTACTTTCGGTATTAAAGTTATACCCTTTCAAAACCAGGGAGTGTTTTTGTGCTCACTCTGTACATAAATCTGAATCATTAATCGCTTATTTATTGCTGTGGAATGATACTAAATAAATAAGGTATGTTTTTTAAAGCAGTGGGTTTGCAACAAAACATTGTTTTCCTTTAATATTTAATCATAAAATTTGATCCATGTGCAGCCATCGCAAAACCTTTTTATTCCTGGCAGTAATAATTCTCTCTACATCCTCTGAGTATGATCCTCTTAATCGCAACAAGCTGCTTTCTTTGCATGAGTTATTTTTGTTCTGGTTCGCGGTGGTGGTTGCAAAAAAATAGCTTATAAAAGCGGGCAAGTTACGTGTTAGACGCGCTTGACTCACTTTAGCATTCATTGCTCAAAGTTTTGATACCAGCCCATGCTGATCGGGATGGAACATACAATTTAGAGTTGAATCCCAATAACTAATCCCGCTGTCAGATAGTTTTTTTCCTTGTTTTCCCAGTTGCTCAAGGTGGATGGTATCTTTAACGATGACCACTAAGCTGTCTTCGTGATTGAGGGCGGTGAGTGCTTGACCCACGATCTCTCAGCAGCAAGGTTCTGCATTCGAGTCCCAGTGAGGGCTCCAGTGCTTCATTTCGTCTGTTCAGAGGTTGCGATATCGGGCCAATCAGGACAGGCAAGGAGTTCATCCAGAATTTTTCGTTTAGGTGATGTAAGGGTATATTTAGAGCCGAAATGACAATAAATTGTGCCTTTGTAAAAAAAATTCAGGTGATGGTGACATTTTTGGAGGATGTTAGTAGGGTGTTGGGATGTGTGTGGATAAATCACTGAGGATATGCATTTGGATCACTAGACGAGACCGCATCAAGTCTGTCAAGATACCATACGAGGCTGTACGAAGTGTAGTTTCCTCTCGTCTCACTCCATAGTTAGTGTAATCGAGGGGTCCCGGGTTCGATACCCGGTGGAGGTACATAGTGGTTCGGATTCCACTTTAAACTTTAGGTCTAGTCTCGATTAACCTTTCTGTGCATAAAGTGAACTTAAAACAGAAACTCAAACTAGCGTGCTCAGAGCCCTTGGTGCAGAGCATGGTCGACTAGCGCAAGAGTGAGTAGTCTGTGCGGAGGATAGACCTGTCTCTCCAGCACACTTTCCATGTCCTTCAAAAGATGGGGAACTACCAGCGTGAATGTTTGAGAGGAGAAATCATCTATTCCTCATCACTTCCTGTAGAAAAGTAGAGCCTACAGGGTGTGCAATGATTTATCGACACATTCCTAAAACCTGAGTTCGATTCCCTCGGTGGGTGATTTCAGGCGGGAATCTTTCAAGCTATGTCTCGGCTTGGAGCGGCTCTGGTGCTGATCACGTCACCTTCACATGTAGGGGACCCCCACATGTTCTCACGATATGTTGCAATGTACAGTTGGTAGCTTTTCCTTTTCCTTTTACCTTCCTAACACCACCCAAAATTCAAAGCATCATACTAAAAATTTTCGTGAAGGAATAAGTTCTGGTGGTAAATTACTCACGCTCCCTCAAATTGATAATTCGGAATAAACTCCGCCGGACACACACCATATTTTCTTGTATCTGTTGCATTTGACTTGGCTATGAGTAATCATTTTTTTTGTTAGTCTCACCTATAAGCCACAAAGCCGATTAGAACTTTATAAATAAATTCAGACACAATCTATGCTTCAAGTTAATTGAAGATGTGTCGTTGCATTAAGATTTCACTGGAGGAGGATACGATCAATGCCCGTCCCTCCTTATGATCGCAATCCTATCAAAATCTAGTGAAAGTGTCCCACGAATTCCAGTAGTTCCTTTCTTTCTATCTTCCATATGTGCTTCAGTCTAATAACGACGTCAGATGAATAGCAGAGGTACCAGAAACCTATAATCGTCGCGATTAGTCAAAAGTGGCACGAAAGCGACTTAAAATAACCTAATCCAGTTAACCAATCAAATACTCTCGCCCCTTTTTCCTCCGCACTCATTTTTTACCGGTGATGTCACTGTGCTTACCGTCACACACTCACCAATGTCCGCTACAGTTTGGGCTGCCAGTCTAAGGATGAACCCTTCAAGTTTAATCAATATCTTCTTCATATGTACGCTCGGATAAAGCCCATATATTGAAAACTGCCTTGATTGAATCCTAGGTTACTAAATCAAAAAAGCCACTTTACTGGTACATCGATTTCCACCACAGTGCACTCCAAGATGCTCATGTATCTTCCTTACAAGGTTTTCCTGCTGTTAGTCTGTGATACTTGACAATTTTCATTTCATGTGTGTGGGCATATACACACAGAGAATAACGTGGAATCTTCTCATCTTATACACTCAGCGTTAAGAGTCTTCATGCGGTTATATCACTTGCTTGTACGTCAAATCTCACGTCTCCCAGATGTGAAGATGCAGAGCGTCTCTTCCCTAGAGCACTTGAGAGGCATGGAACATGAGAGGCAAGAGATGAATCTTTGGACCAAACAGGTCACTCTTTCGTTCGAACGTCTTGTAGATATGGAAATCCAATATCGTCGAGAGCGAATTGATAAAAAATGTTCGAAATAAGTTATTATATAGAAACACACGAAGGAAACGGTCAAAGATCAAAGTTGAAGAGAAATCTTCTTCGTCGTCATCAAAGAAACCGAATGTTTCCGACCTTTCAAGCGATTTGTTTGTTGTCATATCTTCATATGTTGTTAAAATCAATGTTATTGTGTATAATCTTTGCTAATCGTGTTATTAAAGCTAAAAGAAGTTGTTTTTTTATTATATTAGCTTTCAGCACACATTTTAGTTATTTTTACATATAATGTATGGCAGCAGGGACTTTGTGCTGATCACATCACCCCCACCTTCAGTCGTGATCAAGAAAGTGTGAAGCCCTAACTCCACACCCCCTATACGCCTTCATAGCGTGGTGCAAAGTACAGGGGAGCACTTCAGATTTATTTTTATTGTAAAATTTGCTCATTTCAATTTTGAGAGGCTGGGCCAGGTTGGTTTTTGGATGGACCGTGGACCACTCTTACTCCACTTTGACGCCGTCCTTGTATCGGAGTAAGAATATTCAGTGGCAGAAAATGATACAAGCATTGAATATGCTCGAATACCTAAGTCATTACTTTTTTCAATACATAAAAAGGTAAAGTACCCCTTCAATGTAACACAGTGCCATGAAGGCACATTTACCACTTTTGTTTTCTTCCTTCGTAATTGGCAATTTTTTTATATATATATTCATAATATTAGGATTAAAAATATATAGTTAGGTCAAGATACCTTGACGTCATCAGAAATAGGTAAAAGTTGACAAATAACAAAAAAAATTATATACTTGGCCCAAAATAAGAACATGTCAAGGGCATCCATGTGACGTCATCTAATCGCGTTCGTTGGTCCTACCTGTATGTATCCACCTCGATGATTGAGAAAAATCCATGATCACATTTAGCACTTTTATTTTCTTCCTTCGTAACTGGCAATATTTTTATATATATTCATAACATTAGATCAATATACCGTGACGTCATCAGAAATAGGTAAAAGTTTACAAATAACGAAGAAAATCATGTCAGAGGGAGAGTTTTGTGGTTTCCAGAGTAATAATTCAAGCAGTTATTACGATAAGTGCCCATAAGAACTAACACCTTAAAGATTGCCGGAAACGGTCATTCCCAACGCAATCCAATGCGATTAAGTTCCACAGAGTACGAAGCGCCACAGATGCCATTGGAATCTCTCTGATGTGCGGATTCCGCTAGAATAAAGAAGGGAAGGTGGGGGGGGGGGGGACAAAGGAACAAATTAATTTTGCAGCAGGCGGAATGCGAGCAATGGCATTATGAAGCCATGTTCTTCGAATCACGCTTTGCAATGAGGTTCATACTCTTCTTTAAGTTTTAGGAAGCTGTGACCTGATATTGGAGGTGAATATTCTGTGATTATTCTTACCCGAACTGCACAATGTGGATACTGGCAACTGGCAACGTTAACTTTGATGGAATGGTTGGAGTATTGCGCTGAGAAGCTAGGGCTGCTAGATTGAACACATGTTTCGTTTTGCCTGTTTCTATCGAAAAAACGGATAAGGTGGATAAGCACTGTAAACTTTAAACCATTGTGGTAATGGAACGGTAGCGGGTACATAACGGGTTCGAGCCTTGGAAGTCCATTCCTCCGTTCTTAGAAATGCCTGCATGTTACTTTCCTCCGACGATGTAACGTACACTCTCTACGTTCATACCAAAACGTAGAAGGTAAAATTACCCCATGCATATATTCCAACAATGCCGTAAAAACATTTAGTCGACCTCCGTGGCTGTGTGATTAGCACTGCTCTACGACGTCAGGTGTTCCGGGTTCGAATCCCGGCCTGGGCATGGGTGTTCATTGTGTGTATCGCTTCATCAATTTCATCGTCATCTTCGCGATTAGCCGAAAGTGGCAGAAACGTGAAGTGAAATAAATCAAATCAATCCATCGATCAGTCAGTATGGGGACATTTGGGGAGGTGATGTTATCAGCCACACGCTCCAGCTGGCTCTGCCTCCTCCCACTAGGGTTGCCATGCAGGGACAAAGCTGGAAAATTCCCGCCTGAAATGAATCGTCGTGGGAATCGAACCCGGGTCTGTTGCGTGTCAGTCAGATCGACTGGACGACCGCGCCTCTGTGCTGTGAATTTATATTAAGAGACGTATGTGTATTTGTATTATTGGAAGCGTAGATTATAATAAAGCAATATTACGTAATAAACATTCTGCTGGTTTATTTTGGAGACGCATCCTCCCTGCCCGCCTCTTTTGACGCACGTAATCTTAGTAATAACATCAAGGGGTCCCGGGTTTGATTCCTGGTGGAAGCACATAGTTGTTCGGATCCCACTTTAAACTGTAGGTCCAGTTCCGATTAGCCTTATTGTGCATAAAGTGAACTTAAAACACCAACTCAATCAATCAATCAATCAATCGTAGTAATAACCTCCTTCAGAGAGGAAAGATTTATTGTCACTACATAGATTATCCTTGTAGAACAAGAGAACTACGTAGTAAGAAATGGGTAACAAAAATAGGCAATAGTAAGTACCTCAGCTAGAATAGAAAATATGCCAGCGAATATGTTTCTTTTTACAAATTCAGTTTCAAGAGAAGTGGGTACAGAAACAGTAAAACAAAGATGTCAAAATTTCTACTGTAAATGGTAGACTGGGAAGTTGGCATAACTATCAGGTTAGGTTAATAAAAAAATATAAAGGATCCAGTACATTAGTAATCAATAGTATTTTCATGCCTTCAGTTTTTGAAAATAAGTACCGCATCTGAGTAAAATCATGAAAATGAATGTGTGCGAGAAACGGGAGAAAGAGGAGAGATAGTAGAGAGGAGAAATAGGGCCAGAAAACAGAAAAAGAGATGAATGTAAAGCAGGATCAGTGAAATGGGAACGTAGGGAGGGAGGGTGAAAGAAATACGGGAATAAAGAGAAATGCCCTCAACGAAGTAGAACCACAGATAAACGTATTAGCTATTAGAACAAGTCCATTTCTTGCTGCAGTAAATTTTAGAAGAATCGTGTCGAAGTAATTTGTTCAAGAAAGTGAAACGATATTCAGTTTTTGTCTCTCAAAACTAAATATTTCTGTTTAATTTTATCTGCTACAACTTCTCCCATCTAGCGCTCGTATCTGAAACTAACGATCTCCAGTACAACTCAACCTGCCGAGCAAGTCTGAAAGCATTTCCGGCCGGGCATTCGCACTGGGTGAAATCCGTTTCTATTCAGACCGGTTGTCAAGAGTAAGATTGATCGGGGAAGAGTTTTTAGTGGTTCGGAACCAACTTGAAACTGTAGTCTCAATCCCGACTGGCGTCTATCTGTGCATAAATTGATCAAAATGTAATTCTCGTAGGACAGTTTTCCCTTGTAATGATGAGATTCAGGGTTCGATCCCCGGTGGAGACACATAGTGGTTCGGATTCCACTTTAAACGGTAGGGCCATTCCGACTAGCATATCTGTGCATAAAGTTGACTTGATCAAACAAATTGTGTATTCAAACTGAACACAGCTTTTAAATATTCTTGAGACCTTAGTCATTGTGGTCTTTGAAATCCTAATGCGACGACGACGCCATAAGTGCGGGAAGGGGGATGGATGCCCTCCTACTAAATCTAGATAAATAAATATTGACAAAATTCGCATTTGTAATCAGTATTTATGAGCATCTGCCTCCCAGAAAATATTCCCAGCCTCTTCATGCCTAGTTTAGCTAGTGTCGTTACTGCTGTTAAATATTGTTGAGCACCAGGAATGACGTAACTATTTAGTTGAAGAAATGGATGTACCTAGCAAAGTTGTAAGCCATTGGCCTTGCGTTATTTTATTTTGAAAACCTTTTGTGAGATAACCCTGCTGCTTTTATTATGTACAAATACGATCTGACTGTCGGTGTGAATTTTTCTTTTCAGAACTCAGTTTAACTTCACAATAATAATGAAATTAAGCCAGTCATTTCATGTACACTTAGGCGCTGCTCATAAAATATATTTGTATAAATATGATGCTGATCTTTCTTCATTCCCATCATTTAGGAAAGTAATTATGAAAAAATAAATTAGAAGTGCTTGCATACAGCATGCAAAGTCTTTTTCTTTTAACACTCAAGTTACCGTGGTTACAGATTTTACCTTGAAGTTTATTTGAAAGACTTGGAAGAGAATCGCAGTCAAAAATGGTGACGGCGCAGTGGGCGGGGGGGGGGGGGGTGGACGGACGTCCCTATGTCGACATGTCTTCACACCCTACCAATGTCATTGCTGTTAAAAAAGAACGTCGATGATGGACATAAATTAGGCACAGTTTCTAAATTCGTAATTTTACAGACAAAATTTGGCTTTGCATCTTAGAATCATCGTTAAAGCTCGAGAAAGCTAGACAAACCTTTAATTTTCCATCACGTTTTCTGTTCAATACGCCATTTTTTAAAAGTTCTTTGGCCGTATAGCACCGTGCCATGAAGGCGTAGTGTAGAGAGCATTGCTTTTCTGAACGAATGGGATGCTGCAAAGAAGTTACAAATGGGCCCTGCTTTGTTCGATGCTCGGCGCCTCCACGTAGGAGTAGGGCTTGCAAGTAACTTACAAGTATGAAACTTGGTGGTAAACTAAAATTGACAGTTTCAAGCTATATGCAAATTCTCGAAAGATATTGTAGTTAACAATATCTATTGCGATTGAGCCTTATATCCTACCTTTGTTCACAGAAAAGCAAACGCATCACTTAAAGCAAATAGTACATAAAGGATGCAGCAGAAGCAAAGGATGTAAGTGCACGAAACATTGGACATGTGCTGTATTTGTAGCATTACAACGTTAAGTGTGTGACATTTCGCACACAAAATGTAAGGTTCTAGACAGGATATTCGATTAAAATATTCATAATGAAATGATTTCATACGATTATGAAGTACTTTGTTGTGTCTGCTAACAAATTAAATAACAACTTAAGTACGATGACATAGCCTGAATGCATATAAAGCATTAACGATAATGTATTAGGTGTGTGAAGCTTTAAAAATGTGGCAAAATTTGACTTCATTTGTCTGTGAAGCATATACGCTACAGATGCTAATAATTCTTGTTGGTGAAATAAGCAAGTATTATGCTCTCACAAACATTTAAAAGTTAATTAAATTAAAAACAGTAGGCACATAGTGGTTCGGATCGCACTTTAAACTGTAGGTCAGGTCCCGATTAGCCTCTTTGTGCATAAAGTGGATTTAAAACAGCAATTCATTGAATCAATCAATGAATTAAAAACAGTAATAATTTTTAGATTAATTCATTTTCTTATTTGCATGGAGTAGGGCCACTTTTCGTTGAATGGCCCATTTCCTATAAATATTCTCATATTTCTAAACCTGCTAGTTTTCTTCCAAACCAAACAAAATTATTTTGAATTCTTGAGATTTAATTACTACCCTGATGTTTTTGTAAGATGTCCTGTTTTGAATTTTGGCAAATGAAGTTGCTTAAAGTATAAAATATTAGACATTTTCATCTTTCTGTTTAAGTTGTGGCCCGGGTTTGAATCCCGGTTTGTGTATGGCTGTCCCTTCTGAGTGTCCTTTATCAATTTTATTATATCTTGACTCATTCTCATTTTCGCGATTAGCCTTAAAATGGCGATTAGCCAGAAATGGCAGACAAGACGAAGTAAAATATACCAAATCAATCAATCAATCAACTTTCTTGTTAGGAGAATTTGTTTAAAATAAGCAAAAAAATAGAAAAATAACATTAATAAGAATAAAAAGAGAAAGTAAGGAAAGTGAACTAGTAATTTCAAATAATGATTCATCCTAAGGACCCCAAATTTCCCTTCATGTATTAAATATACATCGTTTCAGAAGTTTCGACAAGAGGACAACAATTACACACACGGTTGTAATGATTGACGTATTTGAAGTTCATAAAATAAACGTTGGTGTTTTATTTTCTGAGTGTATAATGATTGTTTTTAAGGCTACCGGTAAAAGTTCATTGCGGAATGCTTATTCAATGGCGTAATCATTACACTGTTGGGTAACAGGTTTTAGTTTCACAATCCACAGCAGATGTTACCAAAGAACGATTTTATCTGTTGGGAACGAGTTGAGCGAAATGTAAGAAGACATCTCCATGTATAATTACAAGAGGACCAAAAAGGTTCAAGTTCATAGAGCTTTGCGATTTACGTCATGAGTAGTTCAGAGTCTTGGCAATGAACTTCCTTGGTTTTAAACAGATCTTTTGCAGAGAAGAATTCTATCACCTCAGTATATTTACATTGGATCACTCTAACCAATGGAAGGAAAGATGGAAAGGGTGTGGTTTTTAGGAAGCGCTGAAGAACCAACCTGTCTCCATGGAAATCTTGATCCAGGCTAACGGGGCTCTGCGACGGAGCAGTTGCATCCGCAGTTTTTATTCTTGGTCCTGTACCGAGTGGCACTGAAATTAGTTTTAGATGGTTTTCTACAATAATAACAAGATTTCCACCAGTATAGGTGTTATTTGCCACTACATGTGTACCATTATTATTGTTTTTTATTTTTAATACAAATAATCTCCATGCATCAACCAAGCCAAGTGCATTTTACAGAGTTTTGAAAAGCGGTGATGAATTTTCCTCAAATGCAAAACCACATGGGCATTCTATGGTATCTACTGCATCTGCTATGGAGATTGCAGTTCAAAGGGTCCACATTTACGGCAGTTATTATGGCCACAAAATTGATAATTAACTACAATACCCGCTTCTCCTCCTAAAAGTTCTTATTATCAAATTGTTTCTCAAGTAATGCCTTGAAGTTGCTGTGGGTTTATTGGTTGATTGATTGAGTTGGTGTTTTAAGTCCACTTTGTGCACAGTAAGGCTAATCGGGACTGGGCCTACAGTTTAAAGTGGGATCCGAACCACTATGTGCCTCCACCGGGTATCCAACCCGGGACACCTTGATTACAAGGCGACGACGCTACCACTGCGCCGTCGGGGAAGCCCTGCTGTGGGTTTACTTTTTCAATCTCCGAAAATGCAATCTGGACAAAGTTTTGAAAATATAAACAGAATTGTGATCGCTACCAACACAGGAGAAATCCGTATTTCGTCCATTATTTGCAGAATTCTTGGTCAATTTCGCCCAAATTCAATCTTAGACCTATCTTCCAAGGTATCTAGCAGTATTTCAGTTCAAGATCTCTTCATTTGTGGCATTTTCCTAACATTTATGTAACAATCTAGGTATTTCAGGTATCCTGTAATCATGAACTCATGTGCCGACCTTCGTGGCGGAGTGGTTAGCGCAGAACGCTACGGCGTCAGCTGTACCGTGTTCGAATCCCGACCGGAGCATGGTGTTCTTTGAGGATTTACTTTGATCAGTTGCATCATATCACTCCTCATCTTCACGATTATCCAAGCGGGAGAAAGGTGACATAAAATAAACCAAAGCAATTAATCAATCTAGTCATATGCTAGATTCCGGTGTGGGTTCATGTGAGAAATTTGGATCCCACTTTAACCTACGTGCATTTCATTACATTAATAACAAAATTTCGGAACAGTATAACTTGTGTTTCAAGCGTACACAGCAAAAATGCTGTGCAATAGAATTTTTGAGATAAACCTTTTTGATTCAACATGGTGTAATAGTTGTTTTCTGGTCTCTAACGGGATCTCTTTTTTTTAAAAGGGGGAAATTCCCTGTGTGTTTCAAAGAGTGCATCTATTTTCTCATAATTTTTTGTCGTGAGATTGACATAAACATGTTATTTTAACATGTTGTGTTAGTTGTTTGTTATTTTCTGGGGAGAATCTTCTTTCTTCTTTCTTGAAAAAGGAGAAAATTTCCTGTGTGTAAAAGAGTTGATTTATATTATCTCTCACATATTAATTTGTGACATTTATTCCACTTAGGAATTTGGCGTGCAATGTTGATGGGTGAGTTCGAAGTCATTACTTAATTCTTGAAATATTTAATACTTTCCAAGTTTACAGAATCCTGTTAGGAAGCCTGATGGTAAGGGTCAGGCCGATGATAGAAGATGAATGTTGAGATATACTTACTTAATTACATTAAATTAATTAGTTTTCTTCTGTTTTTAGAAGTTATAGAGGCGCTTCCTCTGGATGTTAGGCAGTACCCTTCCCAAGAATATTAGGGATATGTAAACCCGAAAGAGAAGTTATACCTGCATGATTTCATCTCAAATCATACTGGTGCTGTCGACTCACCATCACGAATTTTGTTGAAAAAATTATATGTGAAAGGACCACATGATGCACGTCCAACATTTTTATTTCTGTTGATTTGTTACAGTGTTACAAGCTCGAAAGAAAGGCACTATTTGGTAAAAGAAAATGCTCAAGGAAAATAATGCAATATTCAAACCACTATAAATCAAAAACAAAAAATGATAGATAAGACACTCAAGGCTTCCTTTGTTTGAAAGCTTGTCCAAAATATTTCCAAAACCTTAAGGAATATATTTATAAAACCCCCTCAGCTCTAAAATTAAAAATCAAAATACAATAATTTGAATTTATTTTCAAAGAACTATTTTCTTTTTATAAAGTAAAGAACTACAGGGTATGAGTTTTGCTTGCATAATATAATATGGGAACTGGACTAACTACTGGCAATGCCATTTTTGCACTAACTTTTAACGTTATGTAGAAAATTCTTTGTAAAAAATGAAAAAAACCATATCGACCCTTTTTCAGAAATCATTTTCTCAAAAACACCCATCTCAAAATTTCTGAAAATTGTACAATATAGTCTTTAGATACTGTACTTCATGAGGTGCAATGAGACCTTGCAACATTTTTGTGTGTAACAGGGGAGATTTTTTTAAAAAAAAATGTCCTCCATGTTCCATATTTTTTTGTTTTTACTGTAACACTGGCAACACTGTTTCTGACTGCTGCTTATCAGGAAATCTGTAGAGCATTAAACATATTATTGATAACATTTTGTGCATGCATGCACGCTCGCTCGCGCGCACACGTGTGTGTAGTGTGTGTAGTGGTGAGGAACTACTTAAAATAGGGCCATTCCATAACATACAACCCTTGTAGCCTCATTCATAGCTTTATAACCCTCCATGAAACTGTATAGGTACGCCGCTGCTGAGAATGATGATTATTAACGGAAAGTTAGAATGGCACTGACGTAAGAATATCAAAGCACGGTACACGAGAAAAAGCTTCCGTGTATCTTCCATTAAGAAATCATGAGAGCAAAAGTTGCTCTTGGCAACAATGCCACGAACGGACGAAGACAAACTTGTTAACAGCAGTCTTTTCTGCAGAAGTTTTGCATCCTTCGTTCATTTATTTTGAATGGGTCATGTATTATCTACAAAATCCATTTTCTGCGTATAAAATGAAGACTCAGCTTTGTGCTCTAACGCTGCTTTATCTACGATCCATTCTCCGTAGTACAGGTCGTGTAAAGTGGCGTGCATAAGTATTGCAAAGCAAATTGTATATCACCAAGCTTATTGTCCTTGTTTTGCGTAACGAAGGCTTCAAGAATTGAGATAACACGCCCGATAAAGAGCCTCCTCGACAGCGTAGTGGTAACGTCGTCGCCTTGTAATCAAAGGGTCCTGGTTCGATACCCGGTGAAGGCACAAGTGGTTCGGATCCCACTTTAAAATGTAGGTTCAGTTCCGATTAGCCTTACTGTGCATAAAGTGGACTTATACCAAAACTCAAAACACGCCAGATAAGCTGCTGACGTCCTCTGCACCAGCTACGTTTAAATCTATTTTCAATAGATACAGAGAATGCAAGAGAAAAAATTGAAAATAGTCACTTTAGTCAATAGACAATTTTACGAGCAATACTTTTGTATCCCACTGTACCCAGTAAACGTATACATTTGGTGGTGGAAAGTTTGCATTCACGTATCCGAAGCACTGTGCCCATCGAGGTTGTGCAGTAAACACACCTCCAACGTATTTTAGAAATCAACATACTTTGTATTTTCACTTTTTCGTAGCTTGGTAAATTCTCTAGACAGCTTGTATTCGGCTCTCAGATAATTAATATGTGAACATTAAATCGATGTTGCTTGTCTGCAGTAACAAACAAATCGTCACTCTTCAAGAGCAGGAGGTAAGAATGCAAAATAGGACACCATAGCAATTCATGTCGATTTAGCGATCTGCGTAACTGCACCGAGACAATGAAGATCATCAGTTGAAGGTCTTAGTCAAATGCATGTCGCTGCATGGCCCTTTTGTTCAAGACAAAAGCTGATTGTTTGCAATAATACGCTCTCTCCCTCGTTCTTAAATATAATGTGATTCGGGGTCGCGTTTCGCGTTAAGAGAGAAAGAGAGAGGCATACACATATACATACATACATACATACATACATATATATACACATGCTTACATACATATAAATGTCCTGAAAAAGGTTTTTAGATGTGATCTACGACTGGAAAGTCAAGAGATTTATAATTAGGGCAAGAATGGACGGCGATTGATATGTGCTATTTACATGCTAAATACTTAACTGGAATGGACTTATAATAATGAATATAGATTATTAATACCAAAAGAAAAGAACCTCAATGGTTGATTTTTGAAAACATTTATTCTTCCAAGCTTCATTCATTCAAAAATTAAAAATATGAAACCCTGACTTACCCTAGTTACATAAAATGTCACCGCTAGAAACCTGTGCCATCTTCTGTTAATTCCTTAATGTTCACTTCACGCGTCTCTTTCTTAACTTGATGATTGGGATGCAATATAATCGAAACAATAAAGCATTAATTTTCACGCTTTTGTTTTTTATTCTAGTTTTAATACTGGCAAAGAATATGTATGTTTGCATGTATGTACGAGGGACGGTCGAGAAAAAAGGATACAAAGCCTGTAACTTCCGGTAGGTATTTATTAGACCAATACAAACGGGCTTACGTGAAAGGATACTCCATGTAATATCAAAGTACAAAATATGGGCATAAATATGCTACAATAATTGATAAAATATGTACCTAAATATGTATTATCGAAAGGATATGTAGTTAAATATGTAGTATCAAAGAATATGTAATATTAATAGTTATCTAGTATCCAAGCAATTTCAAGATTTTCAACAAATTGTAAAAAAAATAGTCTACAGAAATTTGTACTTTTTGTACAAGGAAACATATTGTGTAACTCCTTACGTACAGGTAAGTAGCTTTCTTGTCCACCGATGGCAAGTTTCTAGGTGTTTTGCCTAAACCTAAAAGCGAAACGAAATATGTAACCAGAAGGGGCAGGGTGGGGGAGGGGACTCCAGCAACTTTCGATAAATAACGGTTCCAGTATTTTTGGGGGAGGGGGGTTCAGCCTGTTTTTCAACTTGGCAATCAATTTTAGGCGACCGTAAGCACTATGCATCTCATTGATTAGAAAATATGACATCACACGAGATACAAATTTTCTTATTCATGTTTCAGAAATCGAAAATACATAGGAAAGAGGATGAAAATAGGAAAATATTACCCAAATATGTTGTTTTATGTAAAGTAAATTAGCCAGTATGTAAGATATGTAATACGTATCCCGGCAAATATGTAAAACTATGTAACAAAATCATGTCATTTATATAATTCGTTGACATTTTCGTGTTCAAAGTACGTATCTAGAAAGGAATACAATATGTAATTACAATCAAATCCGAGCTGTAATGGCCTTCTTCCCGGATCAGGCATTTATCACAGCGCTTCACGAGGTTCATGATGCCTGTCTCATAGAACTCGGGGTCCTGTTGTCGGAGCCAGGCCCTTACTTTGTGCTCTACATCATCCGAGTGAAATCGGCATCCTCTGAGATGCTTCTTCAAAGGAGCAAAGAGATGGTAATCGCTTTGAGCAAGGTCCGGGATTTATGGTGGATGTTGGAGCACATGCCACCCAAAACCCGCTTGGAAGTCACGAGTATTGTGAGCCGTGTGTGGAGTCGCGTTGTCATGAAGCAGAACGACTCGTGAGAAGTGCGCGTCTCTTTTTTTTTCCGAATCGCTCTTCATAGGCGCAACAATAACACCTGTTTCACTCGGATGATGTTGTCAAGCACGAAGTAATGGTTGGGCTACGACATCAGGGCACAGAGTTCTCTGAACCCCGTGAAGCTCTGGGATAAATGCCTAAACCAGGGAGGAGACTATGTTGAGAAGTAGTGTATGAAGAATCCTTTCACGTGGGTGCGTTTGTATTCGTCTAATAATACCTACTGGAATTTACAGGCTTTGTATTATCTTTCCGATCATCCCTCGTATGTTTCACGAAAATGAAACGTGAAACAAAAATTTCAGCTGAAAAACTCCAAATTTAAGGCTTACCCTGGCTACAAAATTCGCAAACCTCCCTCTCTTCGATACCCGTCCCACTCCCCTCTCAAAATAATGTCCTGAACAAAAATACTTCACTTTTGTTCTCTTTTCGGTGCGTTGTTCAAGCATCGTTTGCTCTTATAGGACTAGGGACGCAGCCTTTATCATTTACCAACACTCACGTGAAGAAATCGTCACTAAGCATATGGTGTTTACGTTGACACGGATGTCTTCGCCACAATGCCTCATGAGGTCACCGAGTGAGAAGGCGACGAATTAGCAAACAATGGCTTTTGATTGTATGCTCTGTAACTTTCTTCTTTTTGTTCGCCAGGACCCTCAATGACTTTGGAGGAAATCGTGAAATTCAAAACGATTTCCCGTTCGATACGTTGCGGAATATCAATGGCTCGAAACGGAGTCCACGAGGTGCTGAAACCGTTAGGTTCACGAACCACCTCATGCTTCTCGGCTGACGGCTTGGTTGGACCTTGCACAAGTGTCTGCAACGGGGGGAAGGGCACCATGTGGGATCTGGCCTCCAAATGACTTACACAAGGATTTTTAGAGTTAAGAATATAGAGAAAGTGACATAAAGATAACATTCTTGTTTGATTTATTTTACTTTGCTATTCTGCCACTTTTGGCTAATCGCGAAGATAAGGATGATTGATGATATGATGAAATTGATGAAGCGACACTCACAAAGAACACTCATGTCCAGACCAGGATTCGAACCCGAGACCCCTTGTGTCGTGGCGCGCTGTGCTAACCACTCCACCACGGAGGTCAGCAGTCTTGACAGAAAGAGATAAATAGATGAAGATAGAGAAAGAAATGAAGAAATAAAGTATTGTGGAAACGGAGAAAGAAAGAAATAAGCTGATGAGGAATAGTATAAGAAAGAAATAGAGAATTAAGATAAACAGAGACAAAAAGAACTGCAGAGAAATAGGAAGAACAAAGGAGGAGAAGAAATAAAGAGAAAATGAAAGAAAAATGGAGAAACAAAGAAAGAATTATTAACCTATGGAGCAAGAAAGGACAAATAAAGAAGGAAACTGAGAAAATAGGAAAGAATTATGAAGCTGTGCAGCAAAATAGGCAAAAGAAAGAAGGAAACGGTGAAAATAGGAAAGAATTATGAAGTTATGAAGCTAAATATGAAAATGAAAGAAGGAAACGAAGAAGATAGGGAAGAATTATGAAACTTTGAAGCAAAATAGGAAAAAGAAAGATGGAAACTGAGAAAATAGGAAATAATTATGAAGCTATGGGGCAACATAGGAAAAAGAAAGAAGGAAACTGAGAAAATAGGAAAGAATTATGAAGGTGGAACAAGATATGAAAAATAATGAAGGAAACTGAAATTATAGGTAAGACTTTTGAAGCTATGAAGAAAAATAGGAAGAGAAAGAAGGAAACGGGGAAAAGAGGAGGAAAGAAGCAGGGAAGGATAGAAAGAAAGAAACAAAGACAAGATGAAAGAAACTGTGATAGGTAAGTGTTAAAAGGTAAAAAACAGTGGAAGAGCGGGAAGGGGAAGAAACGAAAACAGAAAAAAGGAGCCGTGCCCACCGAAGACAGTAGAGCCCTCCTGGAAATATTTCATTCTCTGAGACCACACGAAGGAAATAACTAAAATTCATTATTGATGATAATAGAGAAGCTACCGACACGAGACGAGCACGTTCAGTACTAATGATTCCAGCTTCTAGTTGGATAGGTTTTCTTATTTCAATCTCTTGTAATCATTCATCCTGATAGTTGCCATAAGTAGGAACGTGAAGTTTTCGTTTTAACGATAACACCAAAAAGTTGAGGAAAGCAAAATAAAGTGTTTAAAATGTATTTCGATAGGTTAAGGAGGTAAGTTTTTGGTGTTTCGAAATCGCGAAATGACGCAAATTACGCCATTTTTCAGAATAACGCCGAATTTGCACTTTAACGCGAAAAACGCCGCGAAATATGCAACATAAACTGGGCTTAACACTTCTTCTGTTCAAAAAGAACTACCAGAAGTGCTATGAGATTTGTCCATTTCTAGTCTAGCTAGTGAAAGTTCGATTCAAAAGAGTTTGTCATGCTTTGCGTATTGCAGTTTGGCGCAGAAATGGCTGACAATGCTTTGACCTCGTCCTGAAATAGAATTCGCCGCGGGGATCTTCTCAGAAGGGAAGTTTCGCAGGAACGGGAACATTTTCAGGGAGAAACACCTGTTGTGTGGGGAGGGGCATAGGGGTGTGGGTGTATGTGTGTACACAGAACGGTATTTTGAGCTCTGAGAGGGATTTTTTGCCATTGTTAGGGAAATTTCAGTCAGTCAGAATCACTGAAGCTGCATGGTTTGTGCAGTGTCTTTCATTTCCTTTTCCTTCTGTGGTGTAGGTACTCCGCAGCATCCCAAAGCCAGCAGTGAATGCATTAGTTTGCTTCTGATAGAACTACATTATTTTGTAATCACTGAATTTCGAACTAACATGGGAGCGGAAGGATTCCTTGATTAAGCGCAATGGAAGCGAGAGGCTGTTTCACGTCCACTTTATGCACTAAAAGGCTAATCGTGACTGAACCTACAGTTTGTTGAATCCGAACCACTGTGGTGCCTCCACCGGGTATCGATCCCGGGACCGCTTGATTACAAGCCGGCGACGCTACCACTACGCCGTCGGGGAGGCCCGAGAGCAAAAGTAATGTGAATGTAACAAACCGGCAACTTTCTGTCGTCGAAGGCTTCGAGAAGCTTAAAGGAAGGAAAGAAGACAAGGTGTATACATCACACTTCGAACTGTGGAAGTCTTTGTTAAAGCAATCATTCCATTAGAGTGAATGGAGAAAAAAAACTGGTATCTTTCTATTTAGAAGTTGTTTTTTCTTTGGAAGTGTGGTGAGTGAATACTGTGAACATTTACTACGCACCATCTGTGCGTGGAAAATCATCAATGTTATTGTAAACTGAAAAGTGAATTTAAGGAAACAATTTTTGAAAATTTTATTCTGTGAGAGTGAAATGTTTGAAATATGATTGTGTTCAAACATACTTCAATAAACATTTCATTACCGATGAGATGAAATAGTTTCCTAAATGCAAGAAAATTGGTCATTTCTCACAAAGGTTAGCCTTCGATTTACTTATTTTTGTCATTAAAACTAAAATTTGCCTTAATTTTCCATAACTAAAGCACTGTGAAAATCTTAAGCATAGAAGGAATAATAAAAAGGAATGAATGTAAAAATAACACCAAATTGCAGTAAAAATAACCCGGAAATTTAGGGAAAAATAAAATTATAACTTCACGTCCCTAGCCATAAGTGAAACAATAAAGCCACACAGTAACTCTTTAAAGTCCGTAAGGATGGAAAAGATTGGACTGATCTTGCCCAAGATAGGGACAGATGGAAGGCTTGTGTTGCTGCAGCCACAGCTAGAGAGTTTGTTTGCTAGTTAGTAACTTTTAAAGGGACAAATACCTCGTACTCTGCTAAATATAGACCGTGCAACCAACACAGCAACTTTGTTCTTTTGATTACTTAGAAAATAGGACAATGAAGACAAGGAGATTCTGCCGTTCCTAGGAAGAGCAAAATGTCAGCGGCCAGTCATTTCCACACGATTACGAAGACCTAGTTAATATCCGGGACAGAGGAAATGAAGTCCCCGAGATTCGCTGTTATTTGGGCGTCGGGTGACTTTTCTACGTTTCCAGTGTTTCTGTGACGTCCCCAGCGCCCTCGTATAAATAAGGAACAGAAACATGAACCAAGATCAAGGCTTTTCTCACTGGAGGGGTGTTATTTTATTTTTCTGCCTGTGTTTGTTAATTTTCACAGGCATTCCTTGCTGTTTTCGATGGCTGTGCTAGAGTAGTACGTGCAACGTGAAGTCTGCTTCTAGATTCAAATACTCGTACATATTGTCGCGTTGTGAATCAGTCGTGTCTGCACAGGCTAATGACTAGGGGTCGGAAGTTGAGGAAAAATCCTTTTTTTTTTCCTAGTGTCCGAAAACGAGGCCCGACACAATATATGTTAATTTTGGGTCATTGTAGGCCAGAAAAAGGTGTTTTTCTTGTCCTTTTTTGCCTTTTCGGCTTTTTTTGGCTCATTGGTCCTTTTTTAGTCTTTTTTAGGTCTTAACGGCTTTTTTTTGTCACTTCACCTTCTTTCGACTACGTTTTTACTGCCCATTCTCAATTCAAATCATCATCAGTTCATCACCTCTTAAACATCCTTTCTGTAGTAAAGAAATAAAAAATATATATATTTTTGGACGACTGAAGCAGGTACGGTACAAGGTCCTTTAACCGTAACTTGTCTGGAAGTTCGCGCTGTAAGTGGCAACTTTCTCTTGTTTTGAAGCTTTCAGTTTTTCGCACAGTGTTCCATACCACCAGAATTTTGTATTTTTTTTATTCATTAAATATGTAATTAAAACTGGTTATTAATTAATTTGGATCACATTTATACGTCCTTTTTTCGCTCTTTAGGTCTTTTTTTTATTTTTTTATTTTTAAGGTCTTTTTATAGGTTTTTTTTTTGCTATTTTAAGGTCTTCAACTTCCGAGCTCTACTAATGACTTTTGTTAATATGCACGTGTATTATGCATACTTTGGAACAGAAAACCGCTCTTAGATATATGATGATGATTTTAATCTCAAACACTTCAGTTTACAGATTCCATCCCGGATTCCTCCATGCTATTAACAATCTCGCAAGGGCCTCACAGATAGCGTAGAGGTAGTGTTTACACCTTGTGATAAAGGGGTTCCGGGTTCGATAGTCGGTGGCGTCAGTGGCAATAATAAAATTGAACACGTAGATCTTGAAATATTCGCTTCCGTGCAAGGCATTGTGTGTATTACCTAAATCTACGGATGTGGTAGAAGTTGACATAGAAAATTTGCTATTAAAATCCACTAATCGTCCTAGTTAGACAACACACACAACGTCTTCCAGAGAAGCTAGTATTTCAGAACTTAGGTTTTCCATTTTTATTGCCGGTGATTGTACATTATGGTTCGGTTTCCACATTGAACTGTAGGTTTAGTCATCTGTGCATAAAGTGGACTTAAACCTCCATATCGCCCGAAACTATAATTTTCTTTCGTGATCATGGGCGTCCTCTTGGAACAAGGAAAATTGCCAACTTATTATTTTTCTTGTTTCCTCTTTGTAGTTTTCCTTCCACTACGGTCTTAGTAGCTCTTCGTATTTATTCGTCTCTTCTTGATCAATTCCATATCTACGATCAATGACACATTCAACGAACTTCATGAAACCTGAGACCTCCTGATAGCCCGTCATCGGGCAAAGTTCAAGCAGAAGAGAACAAGGCTGCCTATAGAAGTACTTGCACTTTTAAGTGTAGACAGGGAAAGACTTGAATATAAAACTGTTAATGATGCAAATAGTGATAATTTGGAAGATTTTTCCCCTTTCACTGCATGTTACTGCAATTAGGACTTCTTTCTTGATAATAAAAAATCATACAGGGTGTCCACATGAAACCTCCCTGATTTCAAATTACAATTGTGAGGAAACTATTCGACGTGGAGTCTTGCGGTTTGCGGCATCATGTAAAGCAATCCAAAAAGTTTTTTTTTTTTTTTATTTATTTAGTACATTCTACGTTGGCTTCTTTCGAACCCCTCTAGCCGACACTCGATCTTAACGCATGTGCGCACCAGTATCTCAGGGGGTGATGGAGTTGATGTCATTTCCGATTCTCCTGCGGACGAAGACGCTTATGCAGCACATTGTGAACTGTTGACCGTGCGATGTTCAGGTCTGCGAACTGACATTGACGGGTTTCTCTCGAAGGCCAACCAGATCCCCTCTACGTTTCATCAGATGTGCGTTTTCTGCCTGAACCTGACTGTCGGTAACACTCTCAGTGGCTAGGAACTTGTCATACAAAGGCTTAATTCTTGAAGATTCCACAGAGAGAGGTAAAATAGCGGCAGCGAAAAATCAGGCGACGCTCGGTAGCTCAGTGGTAGAGCATTGGCACGGTTTGCCAGGGACCTCCTGGTCGAGCCAGCATTTTTCGCTGAAATTTCTACAGAAGCCTTCATTGTCTTTACGTCTGGAAGCTCCCGTTCAAACGCACATCTGAAATGTTTTGGACTGAAATTGGTGATTTCGTTTTCCCATACAACACCATACACTGCGCTCTCTCTTGTGCTGTCGTCATCGTTCCTAATTACTCACCATCTAAAAAAAACAAAAAAAAACCTCTTTGAGTTGCTTTACATGATGCCACATACCGCAAGGCTTTGTCGAGTAGTTTCCTCACAATTGTAATTTGAAATCAGGGAGGTTTCATGTGGACACACTGTATATTTGACACGGTAATGTGTGTGTGTTTTTTGGCGGGTTCAGGGGTTTGAGGCATTTTGAACTACTGTGCGTTGGTACCCATGAATGCCACCCCCTCCCTACCTCATCATTGGTGTCAGTAGTTGCAGTTGAGAATATTTCCACTGGGCAAGCGACACAGTATGTTTGGCCTTATCGTGTTTTTATTCGTTTATCATCTTATTATGCTCCTTCAGTCTTATTGTCGTGTTTATTTCCTGAATCGAACTGGATTTTCATGGTCAATTTGTACTACCATATCACTATAATTCCTAATACCTCTTTTGATTTCTGTGTACTACAAGAAACGTTATTATCTGTCGAATGTCGCATTATTTTCTACCGTGACCTTCCATACCTTAGGCTAGTTAACATGACATTGGTGAGATTTCATAGTAATGAAATTTTCACTATTTTCACCCCGTTGAACCCTCGGAACTTGAAATTTTCGGACCACATTTCTTTGTCTCCAATTTCCCTTGTTCCCATTTTTTTTTTTTTTCCTTTTTCCTTCCAACACTCGTCATCTAGTTCCAGTGATATGTTGTATGTACACTCTTACAGCCTTCATTCCCCTCTCTGCATCACTAAAAAAGCACAAGTATCTTTATCCTAGCGGAATTTTTTTTCGGACCGAATTTCTCTATAATTCTCTTCATTATTCCCTCTCTTACACACACTACGTAGAGATTTGTATTCCCAAAATTCCATCCACAAGAAGTTTAAATTATCCGTATATCAATTCGTGAATTTCTCTAATCATTCGTTTGTGTGACCCTAATGGGTCGTTTATCTGGATTGTATTCTGTCAATTTAGATTCGTGTTTTCTATGTTCTGTCTTTTCCACTTGTCCTAACTGTGTGGTCCTCTACACGAAACATCACACTAGCCCCTTTTCGCATGTTGCTTTGCCGACCTCTGTGGAGGAGTGGTTACCACAGCATGCTACAACGCCAAAGGTCCTGGGTTCGAATGCCGACCTGGGTATGGGTGTTCTTTGTGAGTGTCCCTTCAGAAATTTTCATGTGAAATTATTATTTCAAGTTCCAGTAATAGAAGAAGACAAATTAAGCTACCTAGATATATTGATGAAAAGGAAGAAAGGACAAGAAATTGAAACCGCTTGGCATCAGAAAAAGTGTGCAGCAGGGGTTTTCTGCCACAAAAGAATTGATGTAAGTGAGGTGACAAAAATCAATTTTATAAAGAATATGTAGGACAGAATCAAGAAAATATGCACAAACGAATGTGAAAAAGAAGGCAAAATAAATAGCCTATGGAAACAGCTGGAAAAAATGGCTAAGAGAAGGAGGATAGGCTGGACATAAATAGAAGAAAAGTGGCAGGGGAGAATTGGAAGAGATAGAAAAAGAGGAAGAGAAAGAAATAGAGAGGAGGTTTGGAGTAAGGAGTATGGGGAAGACCACAGAAAAGATATGCAAAGTGCTTAGGAAAGTGGGCATTAAAACTTACAGGAAGGGAGGGAGAAGCATCTTAAGAATAGCGAAGAATGCAAACAAGAAAAAGGAAAACAGAGAAGAGGAAGATGAAGGGATTATCTACGAAGTTAAATGTAAAGAATGCCAGAGTGTGTACATAGGAGAAACGAAAAAGAGACTGAAAGATAGGTTGAAACAACATAGTGATGATGTACGACTTAAGAGAGAGAGAAATGCGGTATTTAAACACACGAGAGAAATAGGACATAGAGTGGGATAAGGCTAAGCAGATAGGAAGGGAGAAGAGAGTACTAGTGAGAAAATGGAAGGAGGCCAAGGAAATAGAGAAGAAAGGTGAAGAAGACACAATGAACTGGAATGGGGGGCTGAAGTTAAGCAAAGAAT
This sequence comes from Lepisma saccharinum, assembly GCF_977018435.1. Lineage (NCBI taxonomy): Eukaryota > Metazoa > Arthropoda > Insecta > Zygentoma > Lepismatidae > Lepisma > Lepisma saccharinum. The sequence goes on from NC_139231.1 coordinate 109,044,871, forward strand.
GGAAGAAGGTGTTAGAAAGAGTGGAAAGGACAAGAGAGAAAGAGGAGAGAAGAAGGAAGAAGAATGAAGGAAAAAGAGCATGAGATAAAGAGTCCAATCACATTCTAGATGGAAGTAAATATGTTTAGCCATTTAGGTGAAAGTGCAGTTGACAAGGGAAGGCCACCTGCTAGAATGTTCCTGAACAACTTTCTAATAGTCTGGAGGAGAGTAATGTTTGTGTATATATATCGTCCTGTTTTTGTACCTTGTTACATTTGTACTTGGTACAGAGTCTGAAGAAGACCTTTCTAGGAGGTTGAAACATTACGTTTAGTTTGTTTCATAATAAAATAAATTACTGCCTTGGTCAGCATATTGAGTTTTTCTTATCATGGAAACAAGGCTTAATGGTGTTAGAAGTAAAATAGATCAATCTGTCTGTCACTTTTTTGTGAGTGTACCTTCATCATCAATGTCATATCATAATTCATCATTATAGTCGCGATTAGCCAAAAGTGTCAGAAATGCGAATCTAAATAACAAAAATCAAAATTAAGTCCCTTACGGAGCAAATTTTTTACACATTCTTACCACTTCACAGCATCCACGGAACTGTGGTATCGATTTGACTGCATTTATGGTGGGAGGGAGTCACGTTTGTTGTATATAAAATATCACCTTTATTTGGGGGTAAACATCTGGTTGAATTTACAATCTTTTTGTTGTGTTGGCCCTCTACCCCTCTGGTGAAGTAATCTGTACACCTAATGTTCAGAATGCCCCTTCGGAATCCTTTGGTTAACTCACGCCCATTAAATAGATCAGAACGTTGGTTTCATTTGATTTGTTATATATCGTCGTCGCCTTTCTTCCACTTTTGGATAATTGCAACGATGAAGATGAATGATGAAATTGATGAAGGAACACTCACAAGGAACACCCACGCTCAGTTCGGGATTCGAACCTGGAACCTCTGGTGTCGTAGCACATTGTGATAACCACTCCACCACGGAGGGGGGCTAATAGACCAGGATACAGTTACAAGGTCCTTTATTAGGGAGTTTGTTGAGTCGGCATATGTTAATTAATAGAAATTCATTTTTACAACATGGGCCTTCATAACTTTTTGATATAGATAGATGACTTCCTTAACTTCATGCAAATTACATTTAACTCCCGCTTTTTTTATTAGATTCTTTTTTGCTCGTGTAATCGGAAGAGCCCCAGCCTCCCTCCACTCCCCCCCCCCCTGCATGACCTTGGCCCATTTTGATCTTGCAGGTTATCGTTTATAATCTTGCGGTCAAGGACACATACTTACAAACCATAACGTTGCATCAAGTTCTCAAAACAAGTATGCTAATGTTTAAGAACGCTCTTTCCTTATAATTTCACAGCCAGTGGATTAATATATTATTTCCATTTTTATTTTTATCATCATTTCTACGTAGTGTGCGTGTTTCTTTCGCAGTCTGAACAAAATCTGTGAGAATTTCTCAACCAACTTGCGACGTCGAAAGTTTCTTCTAACATGAACATTGTAAGAGAGAGAGAGAGTATTTATGCAAGGTTTTCTGATTTGGGTATTTCCCAGTACAGTTGATTTCCAGATTGATCCATAGAGATAATTGAACATTAGAAATAGTGCAAGTCAGAGTGAGTTATCTTTTACAGTATGTTAATTTCTGGATAGAAAACGAGGAACGAAGTGTTCTCAGGAATTTAATTCGAATTCCTTATGACTGATACATGTGAAATTACTGTCCATATTAGTGTTATGCAGAGCTCTATGGATTTGCGAAGACATAGTTTCCTTGTGAAAATTGCCTCCCCGATGGCGCAGTGGTAGCATCGTTGCCTTGAAATCAAGGGGTTCGATAACTGGTGGAGGTACACTTTAAACTGTAGGTCCAGTCCCGATTAGCCTTACTGTGGATAAAGTAGACTTAAAACACCAAATCAATGAATCAAACCTTGTGAACATTGAGATGTGTGTTGCGTTTCAGCAAGGGAAATCCCCTTATCAAAAAATGTACGTTGAATTGTAAAAATATGTTAAAATATGCTCAACGAAATAAAACCGTAAGCTTTTTGGAACCTACATTTGAGAAAATAGATTCTAAGTAATATATATATATATATATATATATATATATATATATATATTGTTGGCATATAATCTGGATAAGGGACACTAGAAGACCAGGATTTTGTCAAAAGATGAAGGCAACACATGTCTAAGTACTCATCTAGAATTACATAAAGGGCCTTCCCCATGGCGCAGTGGTAGCGTCATTGTTGGTAGCCTTACTGTGCATAAAGTGGACTTAAAACAGCAATTCGGAATGTGATATTAGTAGCAAAGTGACAAATATTCGTAGTTTTACGTTGTGTTTCTGCAAAGACGCGGATGAATGATGAATAGATAATTTTATTTTTGTTATTCAGCGTCGCTTTTCTTACACTTTCGGCTAATCGCGACGATGAGAATGAGTGATGGATGATATGCTGTCCTTCTCAACGTTTACGTAACTGCAAAATCAGTTTTAGAATAATTAAATGACCATCTAAACACATCTAAACACACATTGGTGTGATTGGTGATCATGAAAGCAACAGCCCTATTCCAAAATTATGACCAGAAAACTAAAATGTCACCGGCTTGCTGTTTTTCTACTAAGTGGTCCTTCAAACTAAACAGATATTGTTTCAGAATTGGCTAATGATTGTAACTACTAAACTAAACCTACGTCATTGATGGTAAATTTCTAAAGAAATATAAATTTGCATAATAATTAATATATTCACCTAGAATCAAAGATATTGAAGAGTTTACAGTATTTTTTTTTAAGTTTCTTTCAGTTTTGGTTACTGTTCTGCTTGCATGTATTGCTATTATTGTAGTTATTAATTCATTATTATTTTGTGAAAACCATTTAATATAAATTTACCAGGAAGGTTCCGTGCATTTAAATATTGCAAGCAATGCTTACAATTAATGTAAGCAGTGCAAATACCGCATAGTTTCCAATCATTTTAAATTACGTAATATTTTCCCGATGAATATTCCAAACTGACCATGGGCGTCCGCAATAAGAGTAAAGGGGTCACTTACCACCCTGCCTTCTCGCCGGAATAAGAAGAAAAGTGTATTCCTTCTTCTTTTCTTTCTTCTATAAGAATCGCTCTTTCTCTCAGTTATTTCTTTTCTTAGATCTTCTTTCTACGTTCCTATCTTTCTCTATCTACGTACCTACCTATCTAGCGCATATATTTCGCTTAATAGTTTCTCTCCCTCTCCATTTCTTTTTCTGTATGGCTTCTTTTCATTCCTTTCTTTATCTTTTTCATTACTTTGTTCTTTTTGTCTTCATTTTCTTCCTTTCTCTTTCTCTAATATGTTATTTCCTTATCTCTCTTTCACTTCTCTTTCTTGCTTTCCTTCTCTCTCGTTTCATTATTCTCCCATTTCTCCCTTTCTCTATATTATTTCTTCTTTATATTTATTCTTTTCTTACATTTTCTTCTGTGTCTCTATCTCTCTTACTTCTTTATTTCTTTTTCACTTTCCTTGCTTCCTTTCCTTTCTGTTTCTTTATTTGTCTTCTCACCTTTGCTTGTTTTAATTCTTTATTCCCTCTACTGTTTCATTATTTCCCCTTCCTCTCTATCTGTTTCGCTTTCTTTACTCTCTCTCTGTCTTGTATATTTTTGTCATTTTCTCCTTAGCTTTGTCCTTTCTTTTTCTCTGTCTTTCTTTCTGTTGTTTCTTTATTTCCCTTCGTCTCTCTCATTTCTTTATTTGTATTTCTCTACCTGGTTTCTTTTCATCCCCCTTCCTCTCCCCCTCTCTGTCTCTGTCTGTGTATGTATGTGTGTGTGTGTGTGACAAATCCTCCCTTCTTTTATATTTCTGTCTTCTTCTGATAACACAAAGGTGACGTCACTCGGGGATTTCGATTTTGACACCCCAATCCCCTTTAGCTTAAGAAAACTTCCTTCACCTTGCCACAGAAAGTGCGTGTTTGGTTTGCGTGTATTAAATTACCATGCTTTATCCCTCCTGCCTCGTTATTTTTCAGGAGGGGCATAAGTTTTGCAATAAGTATGCTACCTGCCCGAAATAGCTTTCCTTCTTCGCTTCAGCATTTCACCTTGGTGCTGAGTTATGCTCCCTGTTGTGATTGGCTCATATGACCTCGCATGGGAATACTTTACTTCCACGCATAAACCAATTGCCGTTTCCTGCAAGCGTTTGTGTGCGCACCAACTTCGACACGGAAACCTGTTCTTGATACAGCGTAATACGCTTGTCATTCTACCTTTTGTCGTCTTTGGAGTCTGTCAGTTTTGTTAGTATTCTCCCAGCTGGCGGGAAAGTCGTACGGAAGAACAAATATTTCTCCCTACTGGCTAAAAGCTTGGCGCGGCCGACACAGCATAACTTCGTCTCGGGGTGGAAAGAGACAGTGATTATTCCTTCGTCCTTCTTCGTTTAGGAATCTTCAATCAGAATGCTGAACCAGATTTTGGACTGTTTAGGAGACATGTCGGTTAACCCGCCAACCGAACAACAGAGGATTGTGTTAGAGAATGGTTGCGATAGCAAGAAGAAGAATAAGTGTTTCAACAATAACAATAACAACAATGAATGTGACAAAGATAATTACGAACCAGGTAAGATATCAGTTATTTTATCGTCTATACGTCACACTCAAGTTGTAATTGATTATTTTGCAGCTGTTGAGATCGGGGCGCTGACTTCCAACGCATTTGAGGGGGGAAAGTTTTGGCATAAAATTTACACTTGTGTTAAATGATAAGTTTTCCAAAATATATCAGCTAAGTTGACTCAACTTCGTGATAAAATCGTCTTTCGCCATCGGGTAACTTTTTTAAAAAGTAAAGTGCTCCCTTGTGCTTGCACCACACCATGAAGGCGTGTAGGGGGTATGGAGTTAAGGTCCCACACTTTCTTGATCACGGCCAAAAGTGGGGTGATGTGATCAGCATCACCCCCCCCCCCGAGTTTCCTCCAGGTGCCCACTTTTTAAAACGCTGGGTGGGCGTCGGAGCCGCTTGAACAGGTGATCCCGCCGGGGATCGAATCCGGGTCTCTCTCATGGTTGTAAAACGCCCTAACGACTTTTTTATTTTATATTTTTTAAGGAATACCACTATGCGGTAGTATTTCCGTCATTTGCCATTTACTCAACTTTCGCACATTTCAATTTTTACTATATTCTCAGTATTTTCTCATACGGACAATCACAAGCATCCATGTCCTAGCCGGGGTTCGAACCCAGGACCAACGACTGAGCTATCGCGGCTGTTAATTCATTTATTCAATCTAATTTAGACAGAGTCTAGTTGGTAAAGCGTCTAACTGCCACGGGGGAGACCCGGTTCGATTTCCGGGTGGGTGATCTAAGGTAGGGATTTTCTTCCGGCCTTGTCCCCGCATAAAGCGGCTCTGGGGCTCACCTAGCCTCAAATCAATGGGTCTCTGGGGTGGGAGGTGAAGGCTGCCGGAGCGTGTTGCTGATCACATCACCTCCAAAATGGCCGGGATCGAGAATGTACCACATTCATGGTACGATGCAATATGCATGGGGAACTTTACTTTTCACCTTTACCTTAAAGTCTAATTTAGACATTCTGAAAGTATGAAGAAATTATCTAAAAACGAATATATGCTTTAGAGAAGAAAAGCTTAACGGCGTTTGCGTTGTATTTATTTATTACGTCTTGTTTCTCATGGCGAAGCCTTTTCCTCCTCTGAACCATGCTTATATACAATTTTTTGTATGAAAATTAGCAAGCAACATTTAAGCCATTATATCAAGGGGAAATATTGAGAAAAAAAACCCAGAGAAATACAACTTTTTAAAAAAATAACATAAAAATACAAGTCTAATCTATACGCATAGGCACATAACAAACGCGCTCGCGATCTCTAGTATTCCTGACAATAATTCTAGGGTGTTCGCGAAAAGGCACATAAGTCACAAACTGCTATTTTCGGTTTCTTTCATCTAAGTCACATTGAATAAAATAAAATATTATAAATATAATTTTACATTGGGCATGTATAATGATTCTAAACACTGATGATTCAATCTTATATAACATGTCTGTAATGTTTGCTAGTACAAGAATGAACACGAATAATTGTCTGCTGTAAAATTGCATTTTTTTTAATTAAGTACTTTTTCTCTAATAGTCCAGAATTTGAAAGTTGGAATGTTATGTTGATTATGGGTTTTCTGAACTTAGATGCATTCAATTTGTCCCCAGCGTAAGCTTGCTCAGTAAGAAATATATTAATAGTGTCTTCAAGACATATACCCTGAGATAAGTTCCGGATTTCAAAGAACAAAGAGTTGCCTAGACGGGAACTGGAGACAGTAAAAGCTTCTGTATAGAAACTTGAGTTGTGAAGGGCAACTAGTAGCTCTCTCGCGCGATTTCGTATCGTCGTTTAGAAATAAAAATGAATAACTGAGAGTGACTTTAAATATTAGTACATGCATAATAGCATTGTTTCTAATTGAAAGTAATTAAATATTTTTCAATATTCTTTTAGACAAAGCGCGCAATTCGGGATAAAACTGTGAAATATGTAATAAACACGAATAACCTTATATCAGTATAGGATTGCATGGATTCATGCAGCTACGGTTAGCCCGGTGGTAGAATAAAGCGACGGAAATTGTTGTAAGAACAAATTTCAGGTGATCGCTAAACATGACATTTATAAAGAATCAATTGCAAACGTTTCTCCAGGATCGGACATGCATGGGCGTCGGGATGGAGGGGTTGAACATGTTCGCCGACCCCTCCCCTCAGGAAATTGGCATCGATAATTTCATGTTACAAAATAAACAACATAGCCCTATTGGTCGATAGCAGATAAAATTCAGTTCGTTAGTATTCGAGCAGAAAAAAAGATAACGTAAAGACTGGGTTAGATCCCGAAATATGAGTGTAAAATACAGGAATCATGTTATTTTTTTCATATTCTCCTATTTCCCCTATATAATCCATAGAAAAAATAATTCCACATTTTCCAAATTCCAAAAAATAAAGTTTCATGCGAGACGTCACGCAACATAAACTTGACAAATATTTCCCCCTAACTTTTAGCTTTTTCTGGAACGAGATGTGTAAATGTTAATAACAAATTTTAATTTTAACTATGTATATTTCACTACACTAACTGTATGTAACATTAAAAAAAGTAACAGTTGTGCTGTATATTCACTCATGTTGTGGATCGAGTAGAAGTTTATAATAATAACAAATTTGGAATAAAAGTAGTATATTTTAATACTTTTAGTAGTTAATATTGTCATTATTATAGCAATCAATCATAACAATTATTATTATTTTTCCTATTCAAGTATTATCAATAGCCTGACATCCCCTACGAAAGTTTCTAGCGACGGTTATGTATGTTTCACAAGAGAACGAATGCGACTTTTGGAACACCCGGTTCAAAAAGAACAACCCAAAGAAAGTAAGGTTCAATAGGTTTACTTGAATTATAATAATAGCAATGTTAATGCTATTATTTAAAAGAAGTTATATCCTCCCCCTCCTCCCCGCACACAAACAATATTGGTCACGCTACGAGGCAACAGTGTAATCCACTTGTATCCATTTGAATGCGTGGGTTAATGTGCGTGTTTGACAAAGCTGCACATGTCCTGTAGTACACAGTATAATTCGTATACAACACATAACAAACCTAGCAATGACGCTTTCGTAAGAAAACAGGATACAACATATATTTTTTTAGTTTGAAAAGTGTGCGGAATTATTATATTCTGCGGGAATATAAGGCCATGTTTTCATGTAAATAATATAACATTACTAGCTTTTTTTCAATTTTACATTCCGGGTTGAGTTGATGTGCACATCGTGTGATGCAACGTTTGGAAAAAGAAACTGACGTTGGCCTTGTAAACAAAAATGATTGCATCCAGTGCGTCAGTGGCGTCCCCGGGGAGTTTCGTTTGGGGAAGGTGGTTAAAGTTGAATTATATATCTTCAGGTAGTCGTTACTTCGGTGGTGAATCCTAATGTTCCCTGTGTCTCTCTCTTATTATTTCTTTCCTTTTCTCTTTTTCTATCCCCCGCCTCCCCGATGGCGTAGTGGTAACGTCGTTGCTCTGAAATCAAAAGATGCCTACTTCAATAGTGGTTGCACTTTCAACTGTAGGTCCAGCCCCGATTAGTCTGTGTTTAGAGCAGGGTTTCGGAGCGGAGTGCGGAGCGTACTAAAGGAGCGCTCCGGAGCGACTTCGAAGCGTCAGTTCTACTCCGCTCCTCGCTCCGGAGCGAAGCGTGGTACGACAGCACTCCGATCCGGAGCGGAGTGGTTCGACTTCTTGAGAAACACGCTCCGCTCCGGAGCGGAGTGGTTCGACGTTTTGAGACGTACGCTCCGATCCGGAGCGGAGCGTGATACAACAGCACTCCGCTCCGGAGCGGAGTGGTTCGTATTTCTGAGACACACACACTCCGATCCGGAGCGGAGCGTGATACAGCAGTACTCCGCTCCGGAGCGTGGTACTTTTGACAGCACGCTCCGATCCGGTTAGGTTTTTTTTTTACACGAATGCTGTAATGCAACTATGAATAATGGGAATGTGCACATTAAAGCCGACTTCCGTGACGGAGTGGTTATAGTAGAACCACATAAAAGAGCCTGCAGTCCTGTTTCCACGTACTCTAGTTGTTTGTCTGTATGATCGCCCCCGCTTGGAGGGGAGGGACAGAGTGGATCATGCTTCTTAATGGCCCTAGTCGAACGGGTGAAGGGGGAGGTGCGCGGGGACTTTTGGCCGAAGCTTTTTTGTTTGTGGTCGCTCGACAGCACAGCACACTATGACGTCAGGGATCCGTGGGGTGGTTCAAATCCCGGCATGGGCTTGTACAGGGTCAACGAAGTTAGTAATAAGTTTGTTGCAAATATGCTGTATAAAGAAACAAACTGCCGGAGTACCAAGTGAGGCGAGTGTACAATCTTTGTGTGTATCGTTCATCAATTTAATCATAACATCCATCATCCCCATCTTTGCAATGAGCCAAAAGCGACAAAGAAGAGAAGTAAAATGAACTAAATCAATCAAACAATCATCCACATTAAACATTGGTAAAACAATACAAGAATGTTGTTTTTGCTCAATAGAGAGAGAGAGAGCTATAGTACGTAAACTGTTCATTTGATGTAAGTTGAAATATGAATTACGTAAATAATATTTCTGTATTCGGATGTACTATTTTGTATTGTGACTCTTAGATATAAGAGTTTGAATGTTATGTGTTGAATGAGTTACGAATAATTTCAAGCAATCAGTTTTTCTGCTTTGCAGATTTGTCCGACCCACCTCCCCCATACAACAGACAGCTTCGTTTTGTACCGTATTCCGTGTTCCTTGCAGGTGACTCAGTGCAATCGGCTGGCGCATTGGGCTTGTGCCCGTTTCAAGAGGGGAGGAGGGTGAAACTGGTACATAGCTGTTTGTGTGTGCTTTCAGGGTTGAGAACTTCGTTCGTTGCGCTGTACGTTGCGTTCGACTTATCCGTACATGGTAGAGATATCGCCTTTGCCAGACAGATCTAGTGTTGCCAGTTGTATTAGAATTATGCTACACCAATTCTGGCTAGATTGTTCTCTTTTAAAAGTATTACTTGCGCGTGTTGTTCTTCTCTTCACTGTCATTAAAAGAAGCCTTTAAAAGCTGTGTTCTCTTGTATCATTACAAGCATATTACAGTATGTGTGCTTGTCAACGGTGGTGTATGGACATTTAATGAAATTTTTGACGCCGCTGATACATGGACGTCGTCAGGATTTTTTTCCAGAAAGGGACAAGCAAGGTATTTTTCCAAGGGAGGGGGGTGGAATGAGGCAGAATTTCCCCAAAATAGTATTACTCCCTTTTAAAAAGATCTACAATTTGAAGTTATCATGTTCCTGCAACGCCCTTGCAATAATTAACATATATTACTGTGACTGAAATGAAATTATATGCGTGAAATATGTACTTCTTCATTGACTTTCATTTCCGGGTGGTATGGCCCCCTCCCTTCCGGACGTCCATGCGAATGGAGAAATTATTCCAACCAGTCTCGGTTAATGGAATTATAAGGTGACTAGATTTGTTAAATAAATATACAAGAACAACAAATAAAAATCCGTAATTGTTAATTGTATGCATCATAAGCCACGAGAATCATGGAAGACTAGATTTGAATAATAATGAATTGAAGGAAACCATGCCGAGTTTTTATTTATAGTCTACCTGTTGAAGTAGGAATGGAAAAGTGCACAAAAGGAATTACAAAAATGTATGTAAAAGAAAACAAAGTATTTCGATCAAGTTATTTATATTATTGTAATCAACAATGACCAATTATCCTTTCAACTAAGTATAAGTTTAAATTGTCTTTTCCGGACTATTACCTTTGCCTTGCCTTTAATCGTATATTTCTCATAATCCGTAATTTTAAACAAATTCTAGATAAGTCGGTAAAAAATAGGACACCGAAACTATGGAAAAGAAATATACTGTGATAGAGAAACAAACACAAAGGAAACACCAATGACATTAACGCGGATCAAACCAACACCATTTGTCGTTGAGAGCTGAACTCACATCCACGAACTCGCAGAAATATTCCCATGGAATTCGTTATTCGTCTGATATTCAATATCCAATGATGATTTCTGTAATGTAATGGACACTTATGAAGTGAATATATTATTAGGACTTTGCCAGATTTCAGAAAACACACACACACACACACACACACACACACACACATACACACACACACACACACACACACATACGTAAAAGATATGAATAAGAGGTTGTTCATTTGGAAATTAATTTCCAAGTTGTATTTTTATGCTCTTGTGAATAGATATAAAGGAAAGTGAAGTCTCTTATTGTTAAATAGAATTAGAAATGTATATTTGCTTAAGGATTAATTTATCACAATATACATTGCAATTATACATTCAACATACGTTGAAGCAATGCCTTTTTTTATGGACGTTTGGTGGATTTAAGACTCAACAATTCACAACCCTGTATTTCATACTATTTAAATTCCCCTGTTCGGCTGTATACAAACAGCATTCCGATTTTCGACTTTATATCTTCATAAAATTAAACCAAATGTGGCAACTCACATTTTTGGTTAAGCCGGTTTTCAACTTTCTAGTGTCAGGATTTTTAAAAAGTTAGATATGAAAACTCTGTATTTCAAATTAAAACGTTCCTAATTGGCCGTGTTTACGGTAACATTAATAAGCATGATTCCGATTGTCAACTTCATACATTCAAAAATCGAAAAGTTAAAATTAGCAACCTGAATTTCCAATTACTTTAAACTTTTCCCTTTCGCTACATTCAAAGTATTATACATAACCAGCGTAAAAGAAAGTTAGATATGGCAATCGTGTACCAGCGAGTGTTTTGCATGAACACCTGTCTGCCTTTTATCTTCCTCCGTACAAGTTGCTTCGCCTTTCCTCTGCGTGCTCCTGGCTTATAGAAGGTCGAATGGATTATCTTAGTTTCGCTAGTGTTACTCAACCAATATTCCGGAATAACTCACTTATCCCGCGCCGTGGACTGTAACGCCGGGCCAATATGCCGAAGTGCTTAGTCCGAACCAGAAGTTGAACCGAAATGAATTTCAGTCGCGATACCTGGTGGCAGGAAATGAGAGAGTGGTTCCATTCTCTCAACTTATAAAACCACAGGTGGCACACCTGCTATTGAAATATATTGTCCCCATAAGTAGTAGTAGAGTAGTAAAAGTGATAATGAAAATGTAATAATAATAATAATATCGCTCTCCACGAAAACAGTCCAGTGAAGATCGAAGCTTCCCCTTGCCTCCTTCACACCCCTGGCCCTCCAGGTTTGCCACACTTCTACGTTTCACAGTTGACACATTGCGCGTTGTACGTATGCTGTTCATTGTGCCTTCCCTGGTGTATGGTGTACTGTGTAAGGATTATTCCTTGCTTATTGGCAACACTGTAGGTGAGTGACGTAATCTTGTCTGGACTGTTTCCGTGGCGTTTTGTAATAATCAGTTTTATAACAACAATAACGGGCGATTTTCAAATGCCGTACAAATTTCACAAACAAAATTACTAATGTACTCGGAACCTTTGATCGTTAGTTTTCTGTATACACTCGTATTATCCAACCTCGGAGCGCTCCGGAGTCGCTCCGGAGAGGAGTGGGCAAGTTCCTTGAATATCGCTCCTCGCTCCGGAGCGGAGCGTCACAAGGTATCGCTCCGCTCCGGAGCGGAGTGAACCGTTCCCTAAAATTTCGCTCCTCGCTCCGGAGCGGAGCGAAAAATTTTCCAACTTCCTCTGCTCCGATCCGGAGCGGAGCGTGTCAAGGTAGCTCTCTGCTCCGATCCGGAGCGGAGCGTGTCAAGGTAGCGCTCCGCTCCGGAGCGGAGTGAACCATTTTCCAAAATTTCGCTCCTCGCTCCGGAGCGGAGTGAGGAATTTTCCGATTCCCGCTGCTCCGCTCCGGAGCGGAGCGGGCTAAGAAAACATTTCGTAGAATCTCGCTTCTCGCTCCGGAGCGTGGGCAACAGCCAGAGCGTTGATCCGCTCCGTCCGAAACCCTGGTTTAGAGTGGATTTGAAACTCTTTTCCTTTATTTGTTCATCTGTTTTCCTTTTCCTTTTTTAGCCTTTCGATCTTTTTATTTCTTTCCTCCTCGCTCTTCCTCTCTCTAACCTTTTATCTCTTTCTAGCTGTCTCTTCCTTCCTTTCTTCCTCACTCTGTTTCTTTTACCGCTTTCCTATCTTTATTTCTCTTCCTCTGTGTTCTCGTATCTCTTTCTTTCTTTTTCAGTCTGTCCCCCTGTTTCAATCTCTCTTTCTTTCTCAGTCTGTCCCCCTGTTTCAATCTTTCTTTATTTCTCAGTCTGGCCACCTGTTTCAATCTTTCTTTCTTTCTTTCTCAGTCTGTCCCCCGATTTCAATCTTTCTTTCTTTCTCAGTCTGTCCCCCTGTTTCCATCTTTCTTTCTTTCTCAGTCTGTCCCCCTGTTTCAATCTTTCCTTCTATCTTTCTCAGTCTGTCCCCCTGTTTCAATCTTTCTTTCTTTCTCAGTCTGTCCCCCTGTTTCAATCTCAGTCTGTCCCACTGTTTCAATCTTTCTTTCTTTCTCAGTCTGTCCCCCTGTTTCAATCTTTCTTTCTTTCTCAGTCTGTCCCCCTGTTTCAATCTGTCTTTCTTTCTCAGTCTGTCCCTCTGTTTCAATCTTTCTTTCTTTCTCAGTCTGCCCCCCTGTTTCAATCTGTCTTTCTTTCTCAGTCTGTCCCCCTGTTTCAATCTTTCTCTGTTTCTCAGTCTGTTCCCCTGTTTCAATCTTTCTTTCTTTCCCAGTCTGTCCCCCTGCTTCAATCTGTCTTTCTTTCTCAGTCTGTCCCCCTGTTTCAATCTTTCTTTCTTTCTCAGTCTGTCCCCCTGTTTCAATCTTTCTTTCTTTCTTTCTCAGTCTGTCCCCCTATTTCAATCTCTCTTTCTTTCTCAGTCTGTCCACCTGTTTCAATCTTTCTTTCTTTCCCAGTCTGCCCTCTCTTTCAATCTTTCTTTCTCTCGCTCTGTCTCTTTCTATCTCTTTATCTTTCTCGCTGTGTATCTCCATGCCTAAGGAGGGTTGGATCCAGTATTCCTTTAAAAAATAATTAATTGACCGCCCTTTAAAAAATATGATGACCCACCCGGTAAACGTAGAAGTGCAGTTGTATAAAATATTATGACATATTAGTATGTTTCATTATGCTTTCATGCTTTTGTGCCTGATACTTCATTGCGACGTGCTGAAGTCCTTCGTTAAATGTCATGATGACGGATGGGGAGTGGATGAGGGATGATAAACACGAGATTAATATCCTGCCAGGCTCGATGTAATTTGTTATGTTTGCCTCGATGCTGTTCTTGATATGTTGTTATCACGATTCTCGTTGAAGGGAACATCACGTTTTGGTGTATTGCAATATTACCTGTATATTACAGGAAGGTCCATCTGCCTAGTTATTCGTGAGGTACTAAATACATACTTGTTTCCTATTAGCTGTATAACTTTTCTCAATATGCTAAACAGAAAAGAAAGAAGGATGGAAACAAGGATAGAGAAATACACAAAGAGTAGAAGACGAGATTTGGAAAGTAAAGAGATGGGAGAATGAAGAGACTTACAAAAGAGAAACAAGTTATTGAGAAAACAGAGAGATGGGAGAAGAGAGAAATGAGAAATAGGAGTGTGTGTGTGTGTGTGTGTGTGTGTGTGTGTGTGTGTGTGTGTGTGTGTGTGTGTGTGTGTGTGTGTGTGTGTGTTAAAGAGATAGAGTTTACAATACGTCCTCTTTTCTCCGTATTTTTAAAATAAAATAAGCGTCCGGTCGCATTTTCTTTCCCGAATAAAAAATGTCCGGGTTTTCTGCGTATACAAATTCTTTAAATAATTAAAACATTAAAAATAAGCATAGCAAGTCACAATGTGATCGATAGATGTCACGCTGGTTCGAGTGCGAATATGATCATCTCTAAGCATACCTTGTGGGGTTTCAAGAGTTCTATTAAAAAATTAGAAATGCCGAAATGAAAATATAAGTTTACAGGTGAATTTAAAAACAAGTGCAGTTGTTTTCAAAACGGACGTTAAATTAAATATTGGTATCTGATATATATGATTGGGGTAAAAACTGAATGATTAGGCGCTGTTTAAAATGCATTTTTTCCCGGGTTAGATACCCGGTGGATGCACATAGTGGTTCGAATCCCACTTGAAACTGTAGGGTCAGTCCCGCTTAGCCTTACTGCGCATAAAGTGAACTTAAAACACGAACTCAATGAATCAAAATACCTTTTTGTGAGAAGTTTTATTCCACTGTGAATAGATAACTGTAAAGATAACCCATTTCAATGCATAAAGCATAACAAACGTGTTGATACAGGGTGTAATATATGTATTGATTCATTTATTTTTTGTTGAAAATTAAATTTAAAAAAATGAGATGTCCTCTATTTTACGTCACAAAATAAAGTAACCCTGAGAAATGGTGCGCAGGAAAATAAAAACGATGGGAAAAGAGAAGCAGGAATATAATATAAATTAAGAGGGAGGGGGAGGAAGAGAAACAGAGACGTGAAATAAACAGAATAAATAGAAAGACAGAAATTAAGGAACAGAAAGTTGCTAAAGTTGAAGTTTACTTTATGATCAGATAGGCTTGTCTGGACTAGAACTACAGTTTAGAGTCTAATCCGAGCTACTGTGCTATGTCTCCATCGGAAACGAACCCGTAATCTTTTGATTTTAAAAGTTTGCAACACTTACAGAGCGAAGCAGGGAAATCGGGTAACTCCCGTCGCCCATTACGCAATCCTGTTTTTCTCACTGTTCATTGGTGGAGCCGCCTCGCGTCACTACTTGCGCAGAGACTTGTTCTCGTTCACCTGGTCTACAGTTAGCTGGTACAGGGTATAGACCGAACAACCCTTTATATCCAATCTATGCTCCACATAATGCTTGGAAATCTGAATCGAAAATTAATGTCATGCAAAGTCAAGTCCTTCCAACCCTTTGCATTGAACCGTGCACAATAGACAAAATACAAGCGTGTTGAAGTCGAGCTTCACACATTCTCGATTTCGATCATGGTGGAGGTGAAGGTTTTCCTTTTCTTGGAAATTCTTTGTTTATGCAGCCCCTTGCGTTGGGTATAAAACTCATAACAAAATTCATAACCATAACGTAGGTTATGTTCTTAGGCGTGTGAACTTTTTGTCCACTTGCACGTGGAGAAGCAGCAGAGTTACGTAAAGGCTACGATTAGAAACTAATGAGGGAATTAGTTGGAAACATTGCAGAAAATATAAAATTCTGTTATCTTGTCATGCTTAAGATCACGTAATTGGAGAAAGAGAATTAATGACCTGAATATATTTTACACATTTTCCTTCAGATTATACGGCTTGTGTACTTTGCGTGCGGGAAAAATAATAATTTGCACGTGAGGTGAGATACCGTGTGAAAGCCATGGTTGCAATCATGCTCTGCTCCTCCTGAACAGTGAATAAGGGGATAATTATGAAATTTTATACTTGTTTCATACAATACATTCTGTGACAATGCAGAAATTTTTGTAGGCGCACAGGCCATTGATATAACTTGAATAGTTGAAATAATAACTTCTAAGTCTTAAGAGATTTAGGCTCTGGTTCGGGATCGAAGCTCAGGCTACGTGAAAGCCTGGGGCTAGAGGTATTAGCAGCGAGAGGTACGCGTAGAGAAACAACGTTAACACGTAGCCAAGTAAAGGGAGGCTTGCCCCTGTGAAATAAGAACAACACTTAAACTTTAAGAGTTTAACACTTCGACGGTTGACTGGTCTGGCAGAGTTAAGAGAATGTAAGAATGGGGATAAAGAAACGTTCGTTGCCTCTGGTTTCCTGTAGCTTGAATATCTCGTTGAATCAGTAGATCATATTACGAATGACGACACGGTCCCTAAATTAAAACTACGCTATCGCACACTGCCCGCGAAAACTCTTTACGTAACAATCGATACTCAGCCCATAATTTGGGGAGACAAGCACTGTTCTCGCGATAGATTTCTAATAACAACCGGGGGGGGGGGAGAGAAATATTCTCTCAAGCTACATGCTATAGGGAATTCGAACTTTCGATCGTTAAAACCGTTGACTCGACCGCGTCAGTAGTCAACGGTGATTTTTGTGGACAATGCTGATTTACTGTATTTCAATTTTTTTTTCCGGCCTAGTGCAATGTCAGCGGAGTCTTCCAACTCCATTGAAGTTCGCTGACGTGATTTGATTTTAGGAAGCTCTTTTCCAGCGCTTTTAGTGCTAAGCAAGGGAACTCATGGACTGAACTGGATTAGATCGTATCTTCTGTAGTTTCCCCATCTCTGATATAATCTCTGCGTTCGCCGCAAAGAATGCGAAGGCTCATTTTTACCTTAATCTCAGACCAGAGGAGTGTCCTTGACTTTTATTCATCCTACTAGATATACTATCTAGAAATGAATTCTAAAAATAATAATGACAGTACCATTGTTCGTCTTGTAAATACGTCACTTACTTACCAAATTGGTATTTTACGTGAGAATATAGACATCATTTTCACACGTGTATCTGCAAAGTTTTCCCTCGCTTTCGTATACACAAAGTAATCAGTTTTTTCCAAGGTTGCTATAAAAGAAAACAAGTTTAACAAATGTTGTTATAATTATTATTATTATTTATTATCTCAGTAGGGTTACAATTAAGCCATACAACATTTCATTTAGAACAATATTAATACAAATAATGACTTGATGTGGTAAAAAATATATACAAAAGCTACATCTAAGAAAAATGAGATGAATTTACATGAGTACGTGCTACAGTAGCAATGAAATAAAGAAAGTTTGAGAGTTATACACATTTAGAAGAAAGGAAAATATAAGGGTGTGTGGGTTTAGGTATGAGTGTGTATGAAATTAATGTTCGAAGTACATGGATGAAAATTTTAAAACGTGGGAATGGTGGCTGAAGCACTGAAAATAATATTACTGGTGTTAGAATTTATAGGCATGTGAACGTAGAAGACGACAGAACTGCGCTTTGCTGGTATTGAGTTTGACCTTCGTCGGGAGTGAATTCCAGGTTACCGCTATGCGAGAGTTTAGTTTCGAACTTTTGACCAGGAAGTGCCGTGGCGTATTCATGCACTGTAAAAAATATGGTGCAAATTAACGCCGAACGTGTTCTTAGAAATATACAAACCTAGGTGTAACAACGAGTGGCACAGGATTACAGGGGTATATTCAATGCTCCAAGTGAAGGGGGATGCGGGGGATGGTATCTCCCGGCTAGCAAAACCACCCCTCCAGCTAACCCCAAGACTTGACCAAACATCCCCCCCCCCAGCTAATATTCACTTCAAGGGCTGGGTATACTAGCTACCACGATAACTTTGCCCTCGGAAAATATGCGAACTCTTACTCTACCCCGGGAATCTCTGGAGCAAGGTCGCGCATACCGGTAAAGAAGGGGAGGAAGAGAGTGGACGAAGCGAAATGATGCACGCTGCTGCAAAGGCTGGTAACTGCAGTCGCTTTTTCCCCTCCACTCAATCCTGTTCCCTCGTACGTGTTTATTGGTCAAGGCGTCTCGAGTTAGTACTTGCGCAGAGACTTGATTTCGTTCGCTTGCTCCAGAGGTTCCCGGGACAGAGAGTAAACATTGGCTTAACATTCAACACTAGCGCCACAGATTAGAGAATACAGTACACCTCAAACCCTTTGATCAGACTTATATCCATGTATCCTTCTCAAATAATTTGAGACTCGTGATGCTTTCTCCCTTCATTGAATCTCATTTTTTGTAGTTAAACGCAAAAAGTTTATTTGTCCACATTTCTCCAAAATAATTTAAATTGCCTTGAACCTATAAAATTGCATTCGTGGTACAGTGGGATCCCTGGGTATTACCGTGCAAATTGTCCATCACCATGTTCATGCACTATATTTGATCCAATAAGAGCTTCAAGAATTAAATGAAAACAAGCTGTTGACAACTTCTGCACCAGCATACATAAAAACCGACAAATGATAAATAAAGGATAACCACGATCGTAGATAAATAATAATCCGTCTTGATTTAATGAATGATGAGGCTGGTCAGAATAAGTATGCTGAAAATGCCGTTAAACAGCACATAGGATGTAAGAGAAAAATTAATGAAAATAGTCATGGACAATTTGCACGGTAATACTCATGGATCCCACTGTACAAGTTGCCTTTCTTGATCTGTGCTTTCGGGAAACCTTATAACAGCTGCTTCCAAAATGAGTACAAAACGATAGAATGAGATCAATAGCTTTCATATCCCGAAATGTGTGTTAAGTTATGTTAAATACTAGCCATAAATAGCCATTTTTAATATTGTGAATAATGCTTCTTGTATTGGCAGCTACTATGTAATGCATATTTCATTTTAAAAACTGAAAGCTGCTTGGCCTGTTCTAAAATGGATTATACACACACATATCCACACTCGAACACACATACAAATGCATATATACAGTGGCGTGCCCAAGGGGGTTGGTGTGCGTCATAACCCTCACTCACCCCCTCCTGTTGGTTCAGTATTCGTAAAAGAAGAACGTCTAAGGCAGGGAAATATGGCAAAATTAGGAATGAATACTAAAATGTATATATATACCCCGCCTTTTTCGAAAATCCTGAGTACGTATTTGCATATACAGGGTGTCTCAAAAGTAATAGCGCAAACTGACAGAGGTGAAAGTACACGATAATAGAAGCAAAAAAGGATAATTAAACATGGGTCTGCAAACGAGCCGTTTTTGAGATAATTGCAAATGTGTGGTTACAAGCCGCCACTGACTTCATTGTTTGTAAACGTCGTCCTAGTTGGTAAGATGCTAATAATGTGTGCGAATGTGTGGGTAGAAGCCGTCACTGATTGCATTTTGTAAACACCGAGTGCTTTACTCCTTGCGCGTTCCGAGGTTTGCTCTTTGTTTACAAAACAGAATATTTCCGAGAGGTGGCGTTGTAATCAAACAGGATGGATACAATCAGTACACAGTCTCATCGTACTGTGGGAGTCACGTCAGTTGGGCTGTACTGCGTAGTGAAAATGGAACCTTACAGCAACGAAGAGTATGCGGATATGCATTTCATGGTTTGGCTAACGGCAATGCACAGGAGGCTGCACGCTTGTACCAAGAAAAATACCCTGCTCCAAGACACCCCGAGAGTCGCACATTTACAAGGGTACATCAGCGCCTCAGAGAACATTATTATTACTGTATTATTAGCATTTTACCAACTAGGACGACGTTTACAAACAATGAATTCAGTGGCGGCTTGTAAGCACACATTCGCGATTATCTCGAAAACGGCTCGTTTGCAGACCCATGTTTAGTGAGACGTTTTTGCTTCTATTATCGTGTACTTTCACCTGTGTCAGTTTGCGCTATTACTTTGAGACACCCTGTATATATGGAGGGATACATTTCTGTCCTACTGGTAACACAATTTTACATTTAATTCTCATTCGCTAGTGGATTTGAGAAAGCAACTTGCACCCTCATCGTCCCCTTTTTATGTAGGTCTTGCTTCAGTAATAGAGCCAGAATTTTTCCCCTATTTGTACCCGTGAAAAGAATTGTTGTCTTTCAATAGAGAACTTCGTTTCTGGATACAGTTATCACTATATTTAATTTTATTGTAACTAAAATTTCCTATTTCGATTCCTATTTCTATTGTTAGTGTTTAACCCTAGCTTACCCGTACCGTACGAGAAACTTAGGTTACCTGAGGAGCGTCTCATAGAGCCACCCTTTTTTGTCACTTATAAGTGCAGTTATCTATTAGTTATAATAATTGAAGATTCAAATTGGTAAACGCTGTAAGTGCCACAAGAATTCAAACACCGTTTTCCACGTTAAACTGTGAAATGTGCCATGTTTTGTAATGTGGTAAACGTGAAAAGTGTCTGGTAGCCCTCTAAGTAGTTCAAAGGGCGTATAAAGAGGTCACTAGTGTGAACGTTCGTACGGGCTGATGTGCGGAACGATGCGATTTCCCAACACTTTTGCTTTTGGCACTTATCAACGTTTACCAATTTTAGTCCTCAATTACAATTTTCACCATTACCAACCAATTACTAGCATTAGTGTCTGGAATAAGATGCATCCAATGGGGGGTGAGAAATACTCCCAGCAAGTTAATTTTGCCTCCTGTGTGCAGCACATATATGTTTGTGAATAAAAGTAATACAGAAATATTGGAAACAATATAATTTTTTTTTTTCAATTTTTTATAAAGTTTTCTACAGTTGAAAAATCTATAAACTAGAGGTGGTGGGCCTGACAGCCTCCCCCGACCCCTTCCGCCCCTCGGATAAGATAGTGTTAACCATGAGGGCATATAGGAGGTGTGGAGGCAAGACCTCACACATTCATGACTCGGACAGCTGTGAAGCCATCAGCAACACGCTCCGGACTACTTTAAACCCCAGGCAGTAGCGTATGCTGGTTTTAAAACCTTGGCTATCTCTTCTTATCATAATGTTCAAATGGGAGGCTCTTTTTCGTTCAATGTCTTGGATTTTAAGGTGATGTGACATTGCGATTAAAATACATACATTACAATTTACTAATAATTATAAAAATATCACTGTTTCATTAATATAAAAACAATAAGGAAAACATTTCAAATATTTCATGGTATTTATAAAATATAGAGGCCCATATTGTGAAATATTTATGTAGGCCTACGTGCGAGAATAAAATATACGCGTATAATAAACTCTTTACCTTGAATATTTAATTTAGACAGGAACTCCATTCTTCTCTTGGCAACCTCTATGGTAAAATGGTTATTAGCACAGCGCACTACCACGCCAGGGGACTCGGGTTCAAATCCAGGCATGGACATGGATATTCTTTGTGAATGTCCCTTCATGAATTTAATCGTCACTCATCCTCATCGTCGAGATTAGCTAAGTGGCAGAAAAGCAACGCAAATAACAAATCAAATCCATTCTTCTCTTCTTTGCGATGCCAGAGGCCTTCGCGATTTGAAGTTTATCCTCGTGCAAAAGCCGAGTAAATTGTTTCGTCAATTGTTCGTTAATTATGTCACTCATTTTCGTTCACTACACGACGCAGCACAGATCATTCAAAACATACGACGTAATTAAATCACTCAATACACTTAAGAAATCCACGCTGTAAGAAACCTAATTTTCTTAAACTTCCTTCAACGCGATTTCCACTCGCAAAATGCCCTTGTCATCTCCGGCCAGTCAGACTACCCCAGCCAGTCAAAAAACAAAGCAGCAGAGGGGTTGAAAACATCGTAAAGCGTTGTTGATTGAAGGTCAGCGGCCTGTGAGTTCTGCATGTGTTCGATGGGACAGCGTTGTTTTGGCCTAGAGGACAAATTCCCTATCGCATGCCAGCCACCCTTTTCCGTTCCTGTAATAGTAGTTTAGTTTCAAAATTTCCCTTACCTGGGAAAATCCCATGCTGGTTAGCGCATTGGCATCGCTGTAAGATTTTACCGCCGTTGTAAAACGAAGAGTTCCCTGTCTAAGAAGCCACTACAAATACGTCACCGACCTCCTCCAGGCGCTGGTAGGGGAAGAATTTAACCGCTGAAGTCTGGTGGTAGTTTTAAAGGAAAGGAGTCCATCCCCATGTATAGAGCGAGCACTAGGAAAACAAACCTTGGACAAAAAATCCCCTCGCAGATTTTTCTTCCGATCAGCTCGGGCCATAAGGAAGCATGGTCCACTCTCCTCCTCCTCTCCTCGCGGGAGTACATACGGTGCACAGGAGTCGCGGGTTTTATACTATCATTTTTTCCCCCGCGGTCGTTGTTTTAGAGTGAAGCATCAGTCACATTTGATAGTCGATTATTTTCTGTATTTAATCTGGGCTTCGGCGATAGCCTAGGTAGCCTAGAATATACGGGCCTGACTCCAGGGTTACCTCCAGGTACCTACTTTGAGACTTGGTGAACACGCAGGAATAATGACGGACAAGACACGTCACGAGACAAGGACGTGTAGTTAGCGAAACTCTACTCGTTTCTGTCCACCCTGTCTAGTGAATTGTTTTTAGATATCTCAATTAGAAACAAAATCGTGGCATTTGCTGCTGTCCGTCAAACAGTCAAACTGGTTTCCTTAGAACTTGTAGATAATAGTAACACGTGCACAAATGTTTATTTATTTACGAACACTCTGCGTACAGGACTTTTTCTAAAGTAAGACTACTTTGGGCAAGCAACTATGTTCAATTTATTATGTTACCTGTATTTACATCCTACAAATTTTGAAGTGAGGAAACAAAAATAACTCATAAAAGAAATAATATAGGTTAAAAGTAAACTTCTCCCCTGTGTTTTGCACCACGTGTAGGGGATGTGAAGTTAGGGCTGATTACGGCTGAAGGTGGGGTTGATGTGATCAGCACAACGCACCTGTTACCTTTACCCCCCAGACGCTGGGTAGGCGCCAGAGCCGCTTGAAGAGGTGGAAAAAATCCCGGGTCCCTCTCATGGTAGTCAGACAATAATATAGGTTAAAGGTTCTGATGATTTTTTAAAAGAAAGTTTAACATATTTAAGAATAGGACTTAGTGTCTGAAAACATCTTTAAAAACTAGGAAACGTAAAAAGAAATCCAGCAGTGCGCTACTAGAATATATCTCTGCCAAGTGTAAATTTCTCCGTCGCATATTCTGACTTTGATCTCTTTGAATGTGCGCCCTAAGCTTCGGCACTCCTTGCCTACCTATCCCTTGCTACGGGCCTGCAAGCCGTTAATAGGTAGTTGGTTTTAGCAGCAACTATGGCAAAACAAAATATTTCCTGCGTGGCTTCAATGAAGTCACAAACATATAGACTATGGCTATTTGAACAACAATGATGAGGTTCGTTTTCAATATAAGGTATATTACTCAATACACATAGGGCGAATTGATGCATCTCAGTTTTTCTCGCTGAACGCTCTTGCCCTCTATAACATGTATTAAATTGCCTCTGTCCGCTGGGCTAATCCACTACATGCAAGTATGAAGTATACATAGAGTCGAGTCCATAACAATATTGTCTACTGTAGGATACCGGAGGTCGAGTTGAATTTATCCGTGGGAAAATACGTCATTACATTCAAAGTTGAGATAATTTCGATCCCAGCAAAAAATGAAAACAAAACCAAGGTCAATAATGAATTTCGTTATGGTGGGCTAAGCAAAGCGAGCTTCAAACAGGAAATTACTATGATAATAATGCTCCTTTCTGCTGTAACGGTAATACCCATCCTGCTCCTTAATCTTTCACATGTTATGTAACGAAGAGATGCATCTTTGGAATGCAACTCCATTGCTAATGTAAATATTGAATCTTTCGAATAAAATCCACACTCTTAATAGTGTGGATCAAAGCAACACCAACATCTTTCTCTCAGATTTTGTGTAACAGAACTCTTCCTTTGGTGTTATTGCGAAACTGGCGTCGTTCAACGCCATCTTTGGTGCCTTGCTGCACTATTGGCTGTCAAACAACATCCAAGTATAGAGGCCTTTAACACTCGGTTAGGTGTTACATATGGGTGGGCACGCATAAATCGGTAGCATAATTTTAAAGAATGTGGGAAGCCCAGAATTGTATGGCACGAACATTTGCTAACAATAAATTAGCAATTAAATTGGACTTCTGAAAGACACAATTTTCATGATATAAACTGTTTCATTCGTCGCTAAATATATATTTATAATCTGTGGAATTATATTAATGAAGGAGATCGATTTTCTTTTCTTTTAATTCTGAGCTTCTTTTTAATACAATGTGGGCACATAGTAGCTTTCCCCATATTTGATTCAAAACCTATTCAAAATAACCTCTCGCGGATTTTGCAAAAAACAACGTCAAACAAACGAAAAGAAACAAAATAAAATATTTGAGTGAATGAAGATGTGGAGTTTCATTTTGTACTACTTTTACCTCCCGCGAAGAGAGGCGTTGATCCATTGTTCAATCATGATAGCGAACAGGTTTGTGGAACTGCTGAAGATTAATACTGACTGACACATGTCCTCCAAGGAAGCCACTGATATTTACCAGCCCCTATAATGTGTGCGATATCAATATTCTAACCGGCTACAGAACCAGCTTGTTTCGGAGCCACAAGGGGAAAATAGGTTATTGTAGCAATCTACGATTTTTCAACAGCAAACATACATTAACAATAAAAATGAAACTTTATCAGTTTATTCGTTCTTGATTTTTGTAACGCTGCCATGGTTACAAATAGGAGTATGAGAACTTGCAGACTGTTTAAATAACATTTTCTTTTAATGTCCGTTTCACGTTCTTTTTCCGTTAAGTTCAGTGCAGGAGTATAGGTGTAGTGGTGCATTAACTTCTGCTTTTTCTGGCAAATCGCAACCACGAGGACGATATATTCAGAGACATGTTTGTCCAGGCCAGAGTTCGTACCCCGAATCTTTGGTAGCGAGATCGTGTGTCGATCATTAATTGTACTCGGTCACCAAGGCGGTTCACTCAGTGAGGTTTGTGTTGTCTTGTGTTTTGTAATTGGGTATTCCGAGTGTCCTATACAGCTCAGCCCTTGACATAAGTATGGAATATTTAGCTTTAATTCTTAATATGGAGTTGATCCCTGTATTAGTTTTAATGTGTGACTTAATGTTTAAACGCCTTTTTAAAAATATATATATATATATATATATATATATATATATATATATATATATATATATATTATTGCAAGACTCCAGTAGTCTTCAGTTTGCCCTCGTATTATGTGACGGACTCGATTAGCAATTGCACTAACACATCTAGGTATAATTTACAAATAAATAGGTACAACATTAAGTCTTCATGTTCCAAACGAGGCGACGAACATATGCTTGCATTTGTCCGTTCGTCGATTTCATCATCTGTCGCACGTGTCTCTTGCGTTTGATATTTACATGACACACTAAATATGATGGAGACATTTTAGAATGAACAACATTAATTTCGCTCCACGTATATTGGAAATTCATTGTCTTAGTCAGTTTGTAAATAGGCCTACTGTAAATACTTCTTACAACATCGCAAGTATCATTATTCTTCTCGCTCAGGTAAGACTCCCAAGTTGTTTTTAAATCATCTCCCTTAAACAGAAACACTAGTGGCAACTCTGCCACGCTTCCCTGAAGCTACGTCAGAGCTATCGTTTGCTGTGTTGGTTTGTATACACAGAGGTTAGATTTCCAAAGTTTACAGCGCAGAAACTAAGCGCTTTCGGGGTAATGTTTATAAGGAAGTTCCTTGTTTGTATGATACCTTATACTAACGCCCAACCGTTGTTGTTGAAGTTGTTTTTCGACACCATTCACCAAGCCTTCCGCAAATGAACTTGCAGCCTAAAATTTCGCAGTCTGAAAATACGATTCTCGCAGCCTCATGTGCAGATAATTAATTTAAAAACAAATTTAAGGGATTTTTTTTTTAGATTACATACAAGAAACCTTCCTCTTGTCCTCTTGAGAGTGCATGGAAAACTTGTACATTGAATCTATTTAAAATAACAAGAATGTTGTGTAGCTAGCTAAAATGGTTAGAGGCGTAGCTGAAAGTTCCATCTGCGTAAATCAAGAGAAAAGTTAAAAATGTTGCAGACATGTCCACTGCATAGTGTGAAATAGCGAAGTTATATGCTACCGAAATGAAATGTGTGCGAGTCATCTCATCTCAGTAGTTTCGTAACGATTTTGTCGGTTATTTTCGTTTTTATTAGTCAATTTTGCCACCTTTGTCTGCATTTAAGGAAAACTTCTCTTAAGGAAAACTGAGCAAAAGGAATTTCCATTGGAGAACTCCCGTTCCTCTGGGAACGCTACTGGTGGCACGGCGTGACGTCCTCGCAACCGCAAGCAATCCTAGTCATTTACCAGCATCTGCTCAGCAACTTCAACTAACGTAACCAGTTAAAAAGTAATGGATTTCACAAAAGCCTACATTAGAGATGGAATTAACTATATTTACGTGATAATAGAGCATTCCAGTGCATGGAAATGTGAAAGGGGTGAAGGCATCCAAAGGTCAACTTCACTTCCACTCAGTACACACCGGTAACTGCAATGTTGTAGGCCCAACGAGGTTCTTGCTTCTGGATCTACAGTCAGTAAAATCCTCTGTAGGGCTAGGACTTGTGTTGTGTCGTCCATATACACTGGCGTATGCAGAGGGGGGCTGATGAGGCTACAGTCCCTCCGAAAGTGTGAGAAAATCAACATTTTCAAATAAAAACAGCGAAGAACTCGGGAAAAGCCAGAGTGGTAAGTGCAAACGCCCCTTAAAATGGCTCGTGGTTGCCATATTTGAGAGTGAAAAGTTCTAAAAATACGAAATATCTTATTGTGTATGCTGCTTCTCTAGAAAAGAGCTATGTACTCTCCATCTTTACAATTCCAGCGCTTTCCGATAAATAAATCCTTCGTACGCCAATGTCCATATATATTTCGTAATTGTCCGTTCATCCATTTCATCTTATCATCTTTCATCCCCATCTTCGCCATTAGCCAACGTGACAGAAAAACGACGCAAAATCACATAAGTAAATCCGTCCAGTGCATGGACTGCGCGTACATGAGTTTTAATTCTGATTAATATTAATAAACAATACATTAATGTGAGAAAACATAATAAAGAATAACTAGATATTTATAGCTGTATACTAGTTATATGTTAAACGTATCTGAAAGATGGTTGTTAAATGTTTGGACAATTTCAGAGCTTGCGCTGGGAGCAATTTTTCTTCTCTGGACTTGCGTGTCGTTTGGAATTTCAATTTAAGAAGGGATTGGTATTTTGTAATAAGCTAGTCCTCGTCGGGTGTTATCTAGGTTAACTCTGTTGCCATGGTACTCTAGCGTTTGCTGATTTATTCGCTGCAGCTTGAAAGAAGCGACGAATCGCGGGAGCCATTCTTGGGGTTTTTGATGCTTACGTTGAAACATGTCTCTTGCAGGGAAACAGTGGCGCAGGAAATGTTTACAAGGGGGTTACGGCAACACCCTCCCATCCCCGCAATGCATCAATCTAAATTGTACTCTTTGCGCAGTATTTGGAAAGTTACTTTATATTTTTTCCAATTTTCGAAAGATTGGTAACCAACCCTAATTCACACTCCCACTCAACAAGACAAAAGGATTTGATCTCATTGGCATTACACAGAACAGCGCTGTAATCTATCAATTCGCGTATCGAATTCGAAAGAAACATCAAACAATAGTTGTCAGAACAGCAGCGGGATGAAAACTCCTCACAGGACCACTTGGGATATTTATTATTTATTTTCTCATTATTTTTGTTGTTATATGCTACTTATTAATTCATATTATACGTACTTTCTCCCTACCGTATTTTTTTCTGTGTTTGTATTATTCTCACTTTTTATTAATCCTGTATTATTTGTCCTCGTTTATTCTTATTAGTGCTATTACTTCTCTCTCACACTCTTATTGACATGCGTTAGTGTAAGAGCAGCCCAAGAAGCCGAAACACGCCTGCATTACTATTGTTATTATTATTGTTCCCTTTGAAAAGTAACTCGCGTACTGTTGCCATTAATTTAAAAAGTTAATACGAGTATATTCTAGATTATTTACAACTTGTAGAACGTCTTACATGTATGAACAACTGGCTGTTCTCTCTTTTTACTTGACCATCTAACGTTATCTTTAATTTTCATTAAATCTTATGGCCTTGTCGATGTTGTAATGATGTTGCCTTGTAATCAAGGTGTTCCGTCTTCGATCCCCGATTGAGATCTTCACAGTGGTACCAATCCAACTTTAAACTGTAGGTCCAATCCCGAATAGTCTATCTGAGATAAAATTGATTCAAACAAAACAAACTTTCCATTACATTTCCTGCAAACTAAACCCTTATATGTTAATAATGAAATTGAAAACATTTGTTCGTTCGAATTGTAAGTTCACTTTATGCACGTGTAGGCTAATCTGGACTGAACATACAGTTTGAAGTAGGATCCACTATGTATCTCCACCGCGTATCGAACCCGGGATCCCTTGATCACAAGACGACGACGCTACCACTACGCCTTCGGGTAGGTCCATTTGTTCATAACAAATGTGTATGTATGAAAATTAATATTTTGTTTCTATTTCTTGTTTTTTTCTTTCTTTAGTAAACCGTAATCCTCTCCATTTGTGTTGAAACTTACAGAAAAATAACTGTTTAATTTCGTTACTTGTTACCTGAAAAAGAAACTGAGTTACTTTACTCATTTTAAAAAGTAAACATTTAACGTTACTTGAAAAGAGTTCTGAGAGATAGTCACAGAGGGGGTGGAGATTGAGAGAGAGAGAGAGAGAGAGAGAGGGGGTGAGAGAAATGTGAGTAATGCAGATATTTTTCTGACCATCTACGTATTTCATCAATTCAATATTCATTCTCATCTTCGCTATTGAAATAGTAATACTGCATACAAGAGCCAAACTACGAGTAAATAATATTAGCAATACTTAGAAAAACCAATAAATTGTCAATAACGTGTCCTTTTACTCAATAGGCAATCACAAGATATGTATTTATTATAAGATGGTGACAGCATTATGGTTTTCTCAGGCTACTTGACGGATACATTGTAAATGTAATAAACAATTTCCACGATATTTAACTAGTTTTCAATGTAATATAATGAGTAAAATATACGTTAAAAAATATGCCTATTGTTACATTTACCGCAATCTGTGTTAAGGGATTGATCTTTTGGCAATCTCATTTCCGCGCAGTACAACTGCAATTTTGCAGACCAATGAGTCTTTGTCGCCTGGAAACACAGTCAGTATAATTCTCTCCGGGAATTTTGTGTTGTGCCGTCCATATTTCATCTTATTACCATTCACCCCATCGTCGCGATTCAAGAAAATAAAAGAAATACGATGTTATATAAATTAAATTAATTGCGTAAGAGGCTACATGTTCCGTGCCCTCAACGTCACTTCCTAACCTGTAGCTGTGTAACAGAGTGTTACAGACAGGCTACATGTTTCCATACTCACATTATCGTTCGTATTTGAACGCCATTTGTAATTCAGAACTGGAATGATTAACAAGGCTGTGTTTTAATCTTCTTATCTGCCACGAGGGAACACTTTTCAAGGTTAGGGAATGACGAATCGTGGATATTAACAATGAATTGAGTTCACACGCATGAGCAAGGTCTTGTTTAACGAGGAGGAAAGATGAGATTCTTGAGACACCCTCCCCTGCCTCCTCATTTCGTATGCTGCAAGAAGTGTGTGTAAGATCACGGGGCTACATCACGATATAGTTAAGAACAGACAAAGCAACTCTTGAACAGTACTTGGTAATTTGAATAACTAGAGTCAGGCAGGGAATTTCTTGAAATCCTGGGATTGTTTTCTAATTCTGCATGAATTTAAGCTACAAATCGATGAAATTTTTTGAAGAGAGCCAAATAAAGTAGACACTGCTTCGCTGAATAGATAAAAGGCATGGCAGACCGCCCCCCCCCCCCCCCCGCCTCTGTTATGGTGCTAAAGGATGCAAACGATGCCCACTCTTTTCATAAGAACAGTCTTATTCATACGGTTATCTCTAACACACGTATATTTCTGGATGCCCCTTCTCTCCATTAATTCTCTCTTGATTGAAAAATGAAATTCCACTTTAAAAAAACTACCTGCCAGAGACAGCTTTATCAACTTGCAGATCTCAAGTCAAGATTGGACCTCACCTACTCACGTTTGGCAAGAATAAGCATGTGAGTAGGTGAGTCAGGTTAGGTTTGGTGCTCTTAGAGTAACGTGCACAGAAGACGATAAATACTTGTCGGAACAATTTATCCTGACATGATGGCTGCAATTTGATAAAGCTGTCTCTAGCCGAGGTGTTAGGGCTGGCCTTATGAAAATGCACCAAAATGCCACATAGTACATCGCGGACTGCATTTGCAGACTAGCAAGGCTCTGGTGTCTTGACTCACAGCCAGTATAATACTCTGTGTGTCTTGTGTTGTATTCTGTTAATGTGTGTTTGTAATTGATTGATTGATTTAGTTTTATTTTACTTCGCCTTTCTACCACTTTTGGCTAATCGTGGAAGTGATATTGACATTTAGGTGCTCATGGGAAGGCCACCCCATACACCCCGTGTGGTTTTAATTGTCCCTTTATTCGGTCCCGGACTCGAGACCCGTTGCATGCACATAGTGGTTCGGATCCCACTTTAAACTGTAGGCCCAGTCCCGATGCACCTACCTGTGCATAAAGTTGATTTAAAAACTCAATTGTCCCTTTATCCGTATCACCGTATCGTCATCATTCATCCTCATCGTCGCGATTTGCCAAAATGTAACGTAAAATAACCTATCGCAATCAAAAAACTGTAAATAGCTACTCATCGTTAAAAATTCTAGACTTGCATTTTTCGTTCATATGGCAGGACAAGGTCATGAATCCTTTTTGACAGCATTCTAGAAAAATGCCGTATTTTATGTTTACAGCAGTAAAAAATTGCTATTCAAAGTGGCAGTTACTGTACATTACAAGTTGTTTTGCAGTATTATTTTCCAACAACAAGTTTCCTTTACAGTTTTTGCTTTTATCGAAGGATAGCCCGAACTGAAAAGAATTCTGGCTACCTACGCCCCTGATGTTGTACCTAAATCTGAGAAGAAAACGCGTGTTTAATATGATAATAATAATTCACGGTTTAATTTCAATTATTCTGAATGAATATCTCGATGAATTCGTATGGAAAGTTATGAGGTGATCAAATTTCCGGTAAAATAGTTAGTCGGCTATTGAAATTTGTCGAGCAAGTGGGGCGGGGGGCTAATAAATACCAGACTTAGCCTTCTTGTAGTATGGCGAGGTATTATTCAAGGCGTCGTACTAATGAATTCGACCACGCTATTAGAGTTTCCAGTTAGGCCCTGATCAAGGAGGGTTGAATGAGGGGTTCAAAGCTCCTCCAAAGCTTATGTATATTTATAGCCCTTTGTGTATGTGTAGTAGCAGGGAAAAAAATTATTTATATAGTGTAAAATATTAATTACATTATCCATTGTCCTAAATACATTGGAATGGAAAATGTCAGATTAATTAGCAAGTTAACAGTTTCCATAATTAATAATTGCAATCTGTTCCTATACAATTCCGATCTTCATCAGTGTACAAAAATACATCGGTTATTGAATTGCACCAAAAATATAATTTGAAAGTAAAGTTAAAAATCTGTTATGGGTATAATTTAATCTCTGTCCCTCTTCTCTTATTTCGATTTTCTCTTTTTTTCCGTGTTTCTGTCATTTTTCAAGCTCTGTATTACCTTTCTTTCTCTCTTAGTTTTCTCATCTTCTTTCCTGTTCATCTCTTTCTATCGCTTTCTCACAATTTCTGTCGTTTCTTCTCTCCCTGTGGAGTGTGGGTCTACTACAAAATAATGCTGAAAATGTATTATGTTCCACTCATGAACGAGGGTGCCGTAATGCCGTTGCGATATCTCGTATTTCTTCAAGTACTTCCCGACCTGCCTTAACATTTTCTGTTGGCTTAGTCACCCCCCAGACTGGATTCCAACTGCCGAACACTTCCGTACAGAACAGTAAAAATTACATTCCCTCGCTTTTGATTCTACCGCCGTAGGAGATGATGCTGCAGTATTTGCTCTTGAAATAAAGAAGGGGGAAGTGGGGCGACCATGCACAGGAAATGTTTTGCTATGAATACAATCGGATGCGAGGTCTCGGGTTCATGAACACGGCCTGTTTTCCGAACGCACGGACACAATGATTATCACGTGGCTGTAGGCATCATTGAAGGAAATGACTCTCCTACTTGCAGCCTCGTTTGCATCCGGAACACAATCGTTTCTTTTCTTTCTGCCGTCTGAATATACTGGCATTGGCAGGGAACGGATTTATGTGTCATTTCATAGTCTACCTTAATGTGACGCTAAAATCAATGTTATTTTGTATTATATTTGCGAATTTTGGTATGTAAGCTCGAAAAACGCAATTTTTATTTTCCACATTTTTATATATATTAGCTTTGAACACGTGTTTTACATATTTTAGTTACTTTACATACAATTTCCATATTTTTAAACATTTTTCTACATGCATTTCATATTTATATCTTGTGTTAAATACCAACTGTTTTCCGTTCATCTGTATTCTGTTCGTTTTGTACACTCTTCTTACTTTAAATCTTGTCAATAGACAATGCATCTGTTATTCTAACATTCTTGTTAACAGTAGATAATAAAATAAATTCATTGCATATTTTTAATATACGCATGCAATATTGAAAGCAGTTGCAGCCAGTATAAATCTGCCTTTAGGTTTTACGTTCGATTATATTTTTCAGTCGTTCAGATCACAAATCCAGTCCCTGTTATCCTATATGTGCATAAATTGGCTTTAAATATGGTCAAATCGTTCGAGAGATGAACTACAAACTGGTGTGTTTATGAAAAAAAAAAAGTCTGGTTAGATTCCTTGTGGGAGCAGTGCACGAATTGGTCACGAATAGAAATATTGCGTAAAGTATCTCCCCAGCTGTGCCATTGGGATCGTGTAGGCGTCGGTCAAAACATATTAGCACCCTCTAGCTTGCCCCAAGACGCAGCAAAAGCAAACAACCCCCTCACCTAACAGACTTAATTTCAGTGACAAGTGTAAGTCCAGCACTGAATATCCTACAAATTAAACTCCTAAAGCTCATTTGCCAAAGTCTGCTAATGAAACGTTTAAATTGCCTTACAATAAATCTATCTAATTTCGCTTAAATATACGTCCGTATCATCAACCGAAAGTTACGATTCAAGGTTGAAATTCTAAACTTAAACATCTTTACACCTCCTCCTTAGAAACGACCTTAACCCCCTTCCCCCCTCTCTCTCTCCATGTGGAATATTGTGGATAAACTCCTGGGAGGAAGTCTGTTTACAAAGAACGCTCCTTTTCCTCTTTCCTCAAAATAAATTTAAGCATAATCATAACGAACTTGGAAATTTGCAAACCTTTGCGAACGTATCCTGTAGTCTGTGAACAAGCGTTGTGCCTTTACATAAGGTTTTTTATTCTTTTTCACACGCGATGAGACTGGATAAATGTGCCAGTGTTATATGGTGCCACGTGCTTTGTGGATTACGAATCTTGATAAGATTCATTATCTCTCTTTTGCGAGGGAAAGCTCGTAGTCCGTGACCATCAGGAATAAAACAGAAAGAAGTTTTCCCATACCGTGAGAATATTTATTGCTAGCGCATGGCTGAAAAGCATGTTCCATGAGGTCAAGGACGTTGTTGTGATGTGCAGTCATTGTTACAAGGGAACATGGCGATGTGTGTTTTACCCAGTTTACGGAAAGTTTCTTTCTACGTACTTTTACAGTTACTTTCTGCTGCAAATTTTCTTGCAAACAAATTACACACAGTCGAGAATCATTCATTGAATAAAACGATATTTGAAGACTTCATGTGTTTTGAATAAATGGTTGAATGAAATCAAGGGCGCCGACTTTCCAAAATTTCTGTGGGTGCATATCAATGGCGGTTAGATCTGTAATTATCAAGTATTGTATACTTTAAACAACTTACATGCACAATGATTGCAAGAGGCAATGATATTATCAACACGTTACTAAAAGAAAATACCATATTCATAAAAATTAAAATGAAAAAAATCTTCATAAATGCAAATAATTGTAATTGTATTGCAGAAAGAACTTTGCAAGGATTTTGTTGTGAACAGAAACTACAAAATGACTAACTTTATGTACCAAATAATAATAATAATAATAATCATGACATGTTAACTTTTAATATAAAACACATTCCTTCTTACGTCATTTGCACTTAT
This sequence comes from Lepisma saccharinum, assembly GCF_977018435.1. Taxonomy (NCBI): domain Eukaryota; kingdom Metazoa; phylum Arthropoda; class Insecta; order Zygentoma; family Lepismatidae; genus Lepisma; species Lepisma saccharinum. The sequence continues at coordinate 109,079,389 of NC_139231.1, forward strand.
GAATTTTTTTTCAATTTTGGTAATGTCAATATGTTTAGTCATTTCTTTATGAACATGCAAAATTTCCAAATCATTCAATCTTTTTTGGGCCATTGTACCGCTCAGAGGTACAACAAGTAACAGGTATAGTTAAAATCACCCGTACAAACTTCACAAATTCTGTGAACATTTCACGCATGGGACCACTGTTTTCTCTACTTAAAATATTTGTAATGTCTGACAAGTTGGCCACTTTTTCTTTGTTCGTTCTGCACACGTCTAGAAACATGTCCCTGTGCAATTTTAGCTTGTCTTTATCAAAGTTTGTCCCATATAACTGCAGAATTCGATCAGCACCAATTTGACCGATATCAAAAGCTTCAAGTTGTGAAATAAGTTCCAAAAGCTTTGCTTGAAATCTACGATTTAGCGAATCCACAGCCACATCAATTATTTCAAAAAATATTTGTCTGTATATTTCCTCCGGCGTTTGATACGTATGAGGATCAGTACCTTCGTCGTAGCGTTTTGGCATCTTCCTTTTTCTAGGCAAAACTGGTTCATCATTGTTCAGTTCCTCAGCTTTCCTCATGGTTTCATTCCACAACTCAAAAAATATATCCCTTTGTGAAGCTAAACTTGCAGAAAAAGTTTCCACCAAAGTTTTGATTTCTTGGTATGACAATGATTTCTTCTGAAAAGAAGAATGAAGTTGTTCAATCCTGCCGAAAACTGAAACAAACACATTTGAAACAATTTTGTTTTAAAGGTTACAAATTTCAACTTCCATCTCAATGTTTAATTGCTTATTATTTTTTTGATAATGGCAAGTGAGGAATATTTATTTTATTTTGTTTTTATCAAACTAAAAATCTTGTGGGTGCGGCGCACCCACAAGATTATTTATGTGGGTGCTCGAGCCCCGGAGCACCCACGTAGTCGGCGCGCATGAATGAAATACATATTTTTGTGCTTCAGCACTTTGGTTACTTGCACGTTATCGTAACTAAAATCAACACACGTTGTAAAGGGGCACTCAGCACATATGTGGAGTCCACATTGTGGACAAATACAGGACAACACACTTACATGTCTTTTATTTATGTTTCTGTTACATAATATAAGTCTTCATATATTTATATTATGGACCTTCATTGTTGAAGCGCTGTGCGCCTAGCCATTTCTTCATTTGTGGAAAAAGGTGATAATCACTAGGGGTCAAATCTGGGCTGTAAGGAGGGTGGTCAAACAATTCCCACTGAAAATGTTGGAGAAGGTCCTTGGTTCGAGCAGCAGTATGCTGGCGAGCGTTCATGCACAAGAACAATGCCAGAACTCAAAACATGCCACGTCGCTCGTTTTGAATTGCTCGTCGCAATTTCTTCAAGGTTTCACAATACACTTGGGCGCTGATTGCTTTGCCTCGTCCAGGAACTACACCAACAGTGTCCCTTTTCTGTCCCAAAACACAGTTGCTCAAGGACAGTGTTACTGCATGGCTGAATGCACAGGCGACAGATGTCTTTGACATGGGTATTGTAAAACGTGTTCGCCGATATAATAAGTGTATCAACAGAAACGGTGCTTATGTAGAAAAATAGCTTAGAGTTGTCTCTTTCAGTTGTATATAATAAAAACTCTCACAATGTCCTGGAGTTTCTTTTATACCCAAACGGAAGTTACTTTCCGAATGACCCTCGTATACAATGCACCATTCACACAGAGACATACAGACACACACATGTGTGTGTCTTCCTGTCCGCTAGAGGGGATGCGGAGGTTACCTCAACAATTTAAAATAGGGTCGAAGCACACTTCCATTTTACGAGTCACTTAACTTCAAAAAAGCTTTGTACCAAACATTTTTTTAAAATATAGCTCATAATTTATTAAAAGTGGACGAAAAATTGCCGATTTAAATTTGTATCTTGACAAAAGAGAAGTTCAAGCTCACTTTACGATCAGAACTGCTACAGTGACTGGGCCTTCAGTTTAAAGTGAGATTTGGCACCCCCACAAGAAATCTAGTTCCAGACAAATTTTGAATACAAGGCGATAGCGCAGGGGGTCGCGAGGGGTGCTTGTGCGCCCCTTAATTTTCTTCCGCACCCCCTTCAGTAACCCCTACATTCAACTGAAAACACTAACATTAATATATAATATAAAGATCAGCGGCCGTTTTTTTTCTTTTGTCAGCATTGTTGTAATTCTTTTTTTTTCTTCAAGTGGTCTGTTCGTGGTTTTTGATAATTGCCTATAGCTTAATTTGAGTTGTTTTATTCTTTTTTGCATTGTTGATAAACTGTTTATTTTCCGCCTACTTGTTCTTCCTTACACTGGAGCAAAAATTTAAGCTGCTTATAAGGTATCACGAGCAGTGGCGCAACCACAGGGGAGGCAGGTGTCATTGCCCCCCAACCTTCGACGGAAGTCAATTCTATGGTAGGCAAGGGTGGGCATAAATTGACGGCCAAGTGTACCTGCAGGGGGCAATTACCGGCCACAACTTCAAATTTTATGAAAATAAAAACATTAATCGTAAGATTTTCTTGCTCGCTTCGCTCGGAATGCCTTGTTTTTCTGGTCTTATCAAGTTCAGGACCGTAGTTAGGGGGCGGCAGGAGTCGGCTCTGGACGCCGAACGATCTAAATGAAAATAAGTTGTAAAATTGATTGATTGATTTGTGGTTTTAAGTCCACTTTACCGAAAGAAAGGCTAATCGGGACTAGACCTACAGTTTAAAGTGGGATACGAACCACTGTGCCATGTGCCTCCACCGGGTATCGAACCTGTGACCCCTTGATCACAAGGCGACAATGTTACCACTACACCATCGAGGAAGCACAAAAGTTGTAAAAGAGAGAATGCATTCGGGTCCCGTGAAATTATTTGCGCCCTATTAAATCAATATTGATTTCAGCCTGGATAAAAATTCGATCCAAAAATTTTCTTACTTGCTTCGCTCGCATTATATCATTGTTCTTTGTAATGCATTGTAAATTCCCAGACAGAGAAATAAGACTTGTTTTAATTAATTTTTGTCTTAAATGCATAAACAATTGTTTTGAGGAAAGGGAGCGTGCACATTTGAGAGACAATTTACGTAATTTTTGCTGTTGGTTTATTGTGAGATGGATGAATTGGTTGTGTAATGTATTCAAATAATATATGTTGTATATAATAGCTATGTATTAAAGAAACTTGGAATATGTACACAATTTAGTGTCCACGTGGCTCCCTGTTGCATATATGTGAGACATATATCGTGCATGAAAGTTATACATGTTACTGTAAAAATAATTATATTTGGAATGCATTTATCAAGCATTTTCTGTCTTTCAAAAATAGTTTGTGTGCTTGTTTTCCATTATTAATGTGAAATTGAACGTGTTGAAGAAATAATTCCAATAGTTTGTTCGAACACAAATGCTTTAGTACCAACTTTTACCCGCTTTTTGCATAATTTACATGGGTAATAACGTCTTTGATACTACTACTACTACTAATAATAATAATAATGTTGCTCCCTGGTTCGAATCACGGCTTGGGCATGGCTGTTTGTGAGTATCCATTCATCAATTTCATCATATCACTCATTCCCATCATCACAAATTAGCCAAAAGTGGCACAAAAGCGAAGTAAAATAAAGCAAATTTATAACAATAACAATGTTATAATAATAATAATAATAATAATAATATTAACATTATTAATATGAGCATTATTAATATTAAAATTATTATTATTATTATCGGTACGTTTATCCTGGTACTCCCCCAAACAAAAATTCGTCGTTGCACCTCTGATCGTGCTCGGGAAATTGTTTAATGCGAGTTGAAGGGTAATTTTCTTCATAAGTTCTATGTATATGTTCCACGTAACATATCTAGTAAACGTACCATTTCAAGCTTTTTCAAAAACTGTACGGAAGAAGCCCAATGCTCACGAAGAAATTTTACAGTTCGTTGTTGGGGATAGTGCGGCAGAAGGGATTTTAAAGATGACCCAGTTGCTGTGCTCTTCGCGTTTTGTCTTGTGGCAGATGGAAAGTATAATGTACTATGTATTTTGTGCGTCCATTGGTTACATTGAAAAGGTTCAAAAATTGTGTTTTTAAGGGCAGGGTGATTTTATTTTTTATTTCACTACATAGTTCAATAAGACTGCAACGTGTATCTGAATGTTTTCACTGTATGACCACTTTCTTGGAGTAGAAGACTTGATACATGTCATCATGGACGTCCAGGGGGAGAGCAGGGGGGCAGCATAATTTATGTTAATCAGTGGCGGCGATTAGGGATGCAGTTGCCCCCCCTTTAAGTTTTGGCACCTTGCTCCCCCAGTTTTGAAAGGTTGCATGCGTGTTTCATGTTTTCCTTATTTTCAGAATCGCACCCCCTAAATTTCTTTCCGCACCCCCTCAGCAATCCTCGATGAATAATCCTGGCGCCGCCACTGCGATAGCGATATCCACTACGATAATTACGAGGTTCATCTTTGTGTACGTAATTTCATAATTAATTATTGTTTTTGAACTGGCAAGGAATTCAATATTGATTCATCTGATTTTAGTCATGATTTTTGTTCGCTAACGCTACCAATTTGACAATGCATGCTACAACCGAAAAATATTTCTAACAAACAATACCACCTTCCAACTCGCCTCACGTGATGTTGAAAGATTATGTATGTGCTTCAAAAACATTATCTACTTACTAAGTTACAGTCTCTCACTGTATATGCAATATAGTTTGTGCTCGCGTGTGTGTATGTGAGAAAGAGAGGGGGGAGAGAGCACTCATAGAATGCATTGATATTGAGAAGACTCCCTCACTATACAATACGTTTTAGAGAACTTACACATTATGAAAATATATTCTCACAAAGGGGATTTTGCCTTGGTCAGCAACTTTAGTGTTCTTAATTATGTGTTATCAATGAATGTGACAGTGACATTTTAAACTTACTTCTTCAGTTCTCCCTGAAACAATTACGTAAACAAGCGAGAATGATGGCTAGGGTCTTCCTAATTCGTTCGTTTTCCACTTGAGTGTTGTAATTCACTGTTGTGTTAATAACAATTTGATGTGTATTATTATTATTATTATTATTATTATTGTTGTTGTTGTATCCAAAGAAAATATATAAACACTAGATCTGTCACGTCTGTAATTTAGGAAATTGGTTTCTCATTTACATTTTAAACGAATAGGACTTACCAAAATCTATTTGATAAGTTCGAGTGAAGGACATAATAATGTAGGTTAATACGAGGGCTGCTGAAAAAGTTTCTGGAAACTACCACCAACAGTGGCGCTAGTGTTCCGCTATTATAAAAATCGGAAGAATAGACCTTTTCTATGCTTAAATTATCTTTGATTGTTTGTTTAAGCCTATTCGTTTATTTTTCACAGCAGTTTGAAGAAGTATATAGTTTCCTGTGATAAATGGAAATTTCTCCTGAACACTTTCGGGCAATAATCTTTTATGATTTCAAATGTAGTTTAACACCGAAACAATGTATCGAGCGACTTCATTTGGCTTTTGGGGATGAAGCAGCATCCAATAGGACTGTGTACAATTGGTTTCCGAATTCCAGGGTGGTCGCACATTTCTCAGTGATGAATTTCGTGAAGGTCGTCCATCCACGTCTGTTGTTGCCAGTAATGTTGATGCTGTGGGTGAAATGATTGAGAGAGTTCGGCATGTGACATACCGTTTGTGAGGTATCAGCTTCAGAGTGGAAAAAAATGCTTTCAAAATTGGTTTGAGCGTATGCAAAAGTGTATCGATCTTAAGGGTGAATACTTTGAAAAACAATAAAGCCATTTCCAGAATTTCACATGTCTTTTTTCATATTGATTGCAGAAACTTTTCCAGCAGCCCTCGTACTAAGTTGCACAAGATAAAAACCAGACGGTGAACAAACAACATATTTAATTGAAACTGGACTTTTGTCCGAAATATTCAAGTACATTGAATCACGCTACAGAAAGATCAAACACAGAATACATCTGCTTACGGTTTATCTTCTTCTAGCCGTGAAGGCCAAACCTTGTAGCCATACGCTTAATAGCTAGACCGTATCACTATTATTTTTTTAAAATTTCCAGAAATATTGAATAATCGTAAATAAGTTAATTCTAACCGGAAATATTTTACTTCCATTATCAGAAATTGAGATAATTAAATCACGTAGAAACTTTTACATTATTTCCCATTCTTCTGTGCACTTACTCGCTATCGTGTTCTTCAGTTTCGTTTACAGTACGCGCCTCCCCCATGGTGCAGTGGTAGCGTCGTAGCCTTGTAATTAAGGGGTCCCGGGTTCGATTCCCGGTGGAGGCACACAGTGGTTCGGATTCCACTTTTAACTGTAGGTCTAGTCCCGATGAGCCTTACTGTGCATAAAGTGGACTTCAAACACCAAATCAATCAATCAATCGTTTACAGTACCAGTACAGTCAAGTTCTTTCATATTAACACTAAAATACTATGTCCTTCTTTGGAGGTATGTGCATATCACCTTGGGCACTGAGGACTTCACAACTAAAGATGAGACATAGGACAAACATGTCACCATGAAATGCCTGGCACCTGGTGCCTGCTAACCGCCCACTGATAGGACAAATTTAGTACAAGAACTTCCTCTTTTTCTATTGTTTGCAAGAATTAATGTAGCAAAGGATGGACTTTTGTATATCGCATGAAATAAATAAAATGGTTGTCCACTGTCGCAGCAGAAACAGTTCGGGCTCACTTTAAGCTCGAAATCGCCAATAATTTGCAACACTTACATAGCAATTTAAGTGTCGTAAAGTAACTTAAAAGTAACTGTTGAAATGTTACTTCTGCTGGAGAAAAGTAACTCTGTTACAGTTACAGCTACTTGATTCTAAAAGTAAACATTTACAGTTACATGTCTTCAAAAAAAAGTAACTGTTACTTTTATACAACGCATTAAATTCCTGTTGTACAGTTTGGTTTTGCTGACAATTTCATATTAGTTTGCATAATCATCATCTTAGTTTCCGGTAGCAAGTAACAATGTAAGTAGTTCAGCGGATATTTCTTGAAAAGGAAAGGGGGGGGGGGCATATCGTCACAGCTTGAAAGCATGAAGTCAAAATGAGTGCAACAATGACTTTTTAATTTTTTTTCTAATTGTACGATATATTGACTTCTTGTTGGTTTAGCAATATTGTTAATACTCTCTTTATGATAGATATGGTAGATTGGGAGAAAACAGATTACCATTACTAAATCAAATTCACCCTTCTTTTTTTACATAAGTTTGTTTGTTTGTTGTGTTTGTTTTCAAGTCCACTTTATGCACAGTGGTTGTTGAGTTTGTTTTCAAGTCCGCTTTATGCACAGAAAGGCTAATCGGGACTGGACCTGCAGTTTAAACAGGGATCCGAATCACTATGTGACTCCACCGGGTATCGAACTCGGGACCCCTGCCCCCCTGGCTAGCACATCGCTCTACGACACCAGGGGTTCCGGGTTCGAATCCCGGTCTGGGCATGGGTGTTTGTAAGTGTCCATTCGTCGATTTCATCATATTCCCACCTTCGCAAATTAGCCAAAAGTGACACAAGAAGCGAAGTAAAATAAGGCAAACCAATCGATCGATCAAAAACCAGGAACCCCTTGATAAATTATATCAAAAGAAGACTTAGATGAGCAGGCCATGTGGCACGAATGGCAGAGGAAAGAAGAGTTTATAGGATTCTTGCTGGGAAACCTGATGGTAAGAGACCTATAGGAAGGCCAAGACGAAGATGGGGGAATAACGTTGAGGTGGCCGTAAAGTAAATGGGTAGGGATTGAAAAGATTGGATTGATCTTGCCCAGGATAGGGTCAGATGGAAGGCTTGTGTTGCTGCAACCATAAACCTTCGGGTTTAAGAAGGCTAGAGAGTTAGTAGTTAGTTAGTTGGACTAGCAGAACAAAGAAAACATGACAACCGTTGTTATCAGTCAATAGGATCAAAACAGGGTACGTACGTACACCCAATAGAGTTTCAGGACACAGGTTGCGTCCACGGAACTTTTGTAAGAGGATTCTTGTCAGGGGCGGCCGCTCATAAGGACGATACGGACGCCGCACTGCCGTGTGTAATCACAAGTGAACAAACATACTTTAACATTTATATATTATCTTTAACATTGTCTGAATTACAAATATTCCGTTGCTTATAGATCGTTGGTTAGTCGGTTCTGTATTCATTCTTCCGCGACAATTGCGAAGTCTGCACGCCACCGTGCGGGGGAATACGGAACTTCGAGAGAAATCTGGCGGGGCGCCGTCCTCCCACCTTACGAGACGTAGAGCATTTTCAGGCGCGGCCGCGAGGGGTAAGAGGCGAAGGAACTGGCGGAATAACACGCGCGGGATCTGTGGCTGGGAATGGGCTGGGAGGACGGAGGGTTTGTCGTCCGAAACCAACCCCCTAGGCGAAACTGGCACTCTCTCCGGAGAACGGTAAACAATGAAGAGTTGCCAGAAGCAATGAAGTTAACACAAGAAGGAAAATTACCAACCGTCGAAAGAAATCATTCTGTATTCCATAGAGCAATAAATAATGCAATTTCCAATGAGGAAAGAAAATATCGGTAACTGAAAAAGTACAGACAGGTGCTTGATATTTGTTGTTTACCGTCGCTTTCTGCTACTTTTCGGTAATCACGACGATGAGAATAAGTGATAATTAAATGATGGAAGGGCACTCACAAAGAACACCCATGTCCAGGCCGGGATTCGAACCCATGATCCATGGCTTTGCAATGCTGTATGCTAGCCACGGAAGTCGGCTGCAGCTTCGTGTTACTCACAAAATTAGATTTAATTACATGTTTTGATTAGCACGTTTTGAAAAAAAAACCTGATAGTGTGACAAAGTTTCACAATTTCTTTTCAAGCCGGCTGTGAAATAAATTAGAAACTAGTCATCTAAACTCACCAACAGCCGCTACAGGAACCTGTGTACTACGAATTTCTGAAAATTTGGCAAAATTGTCTGGCAACCCAGAGGCAATAAAATGACTGCATGGGAAGACGATAGCATAGAATAAATAGTTTTCTATGACGATAGCATTGACACTTGTTGCAAAGAGAATACTCGAATCTCTTTGCTTGTTGTTTCTTCGTTTTCCATGGAAAAGTGAAGCTTTTTCGGTAGTGTGCTGTAGTTGTGCGTTTGTTGCGATGAGCTATGTGGAGAACTTGTTGGTGCGAAGTTTTTCTACCAGAAGTCTGGATGAATAAAATAAACATAAAAAACCTAGGCCGGCCTAGACCGAATTTGAATCTAGAACAAGCATGTCTGAAGAAGATTTCTGGTAAGTTTGAAGTTTTACTGTAGAGCTTGAGCTTCTGGTAACGCAGTATATCACCTTTCCAGTGAGATATTTACTTTGCTGCCCTATTTCATATATCAATTAGTCATGTTGGACAGGAAACTAGTAATTTTCACGTTCAATGCACGTAAATATTCGTCATTGTGCTTATCAATTTTCCCCTCTGTTAAGTTAGAAAACAAACAACTAAATCTGTTAGAACTCTATTTCTTCTTCCATCTTTCGTAATCTTCGCATTACTGTTAAATAATTATTAATTTATCATAATATGTGCAAACGTGCAAAACATGATATTCTGTAAAGACGAATATATCAATTTCTTATCATGTTGGCTGTTATATACGAAATTAATCAATTAAACTCACATTACAAGTAGAGCAAATTTGTGACCTGTCGACCCTCCACTTTGGTTCACCACGAGCCGCCACTGATTCTTGTACTGAAAATTTTACTGAATAACTCAGCGACTTGAATAGTGGATAAAGTATTATTTTAAGGGGATAATATCCAACTTTTGCATATCGATCGTACATAGTCGTGAATTGCCTAGGGTATTCCAAAGGGGATTAGGAGAGGGACATCCAACTTTAGGATATCGAGATTTTTTCGTCAATGTTCTCGTGCTGGAAAGACGTCTTTCCTAACCAGTGCAATCAGGTCCTAATAATTCTTTAACTGCATCTTAGTGAAGTGGAAATACGAGGAAATGCAGTAATCATTACAATTCACGTAAATTATTATCTGGGTTAACTGCCAAGAAATGAACCATTCCCTTTTGCTCCAGATTCTAATTCGTATGTTTTTGTATGAACCTATTTCTAATCTCATTGAATTTTTATTTTGAAATTGCTTTAACCCGAGGAAAATCCGCATGATGTTGATAACTGACATTCTATGAATTTGTGTTTTTGTTCGGAAAATCTCTCTCTATATCCATCAATAAAAAATTTCAACAACAAACTATAATTGATATAATTAGTCGGAGGAAGAGGAGATGTTAACACTTGTAAAATAGTACATTCCAAAATTTTTAGTTTTCAGATTTTGCAATGGTTACAATACAATAGGGATAGGTGTCACTGTCTTAAAGGAACCCTATTATTTGAAAGAAACTGTAATAAAGAAAAATACATTTAACTGGCAAATAGTAAGGTTGGTAGGCATTTTTTTCATATTTTGATTGTTCAGTCCTACGTTTTGTGCGAGAGTACGGTATTTACACAATCAACAGTGCTTTTCAATATTTTTCAAAGATTGTGTTGTGGCATTACCATTCCAGAACAGCTCGTAGCTTTTCTCACCCACGAGGGCCATTTCTTACTGGTAAACTCAAAGTTAGGGTTAGCAATATGCGTCTACACAAAACTGTCATATTAGTACATCTCCGAGCGTGAATCTATTTTTTGCTGTTGCTGCGCAGTACAATAAGTCAAGGTCCTCGACCGCTATTTCCCCCCGCAATTCTGGTAACATGGCTCTTCAGCAACGGTAGAAATTTCAACTGGGCGGAGGAGGAAAATATGAGCTTGCAATAGATGCGGCATCATGGGCAAACTTCGATTCTCTGTTGTTTAGTTCCGCGACTAACATTCGGCACCTTAGGCCCGAAAATGAACGCTGCCACCCTAACATAAGTGAACCGATCGCTTATTTAGCTTTCCAGTTGGAAAGGTGGTCAGTTTAAGGAGCAGTTAAAAAGAAAAACTCTCTTATCAGTTGTGTCTATCTGCTTGTCTGTCCATTGTTTTAATTGACGAGAATAATATCCGTTACTGGAGAAAAATTAAAACAGATTTTCCAAGTAAAGTTGCGGAAGGTATGAGGTGTGTGATATGTAAACAACATTGTAGAGTCATACTCTGAGGAAAATAGGGATTTCAGGGTTCAGAAAAGACTTGGAAGTCGTAAACGTAACAAATTATACTTCTTCAAGACTGATTCGTAGTTAACTAAATGCTGTGTGAAAACTTTCTGAGAATGTTATAGTAGGTTATTGTTTCTTCATCTGAAGGTTATTTTTTAGCTTCACGACGAAATATTAATTTAATAGGTAATTAGCAGTAAACTCTCTAGCTCAACAACCTTTTGAAGGTCGCTTCCTACAAAGTGTTTTTCATTGGATGATGAGGAGTTCTAACTCATGGCAGCCCCTGTGAACAGGCGTCAGTGAGCAGTTTCTGATGAAAGTCTGTTCAAGTCGGGCCAACAAATATCAAAACCCGAATAGTTTCTTTAAATCATTTCATTGCTGCTCAGATAATGCAAACTTTCACAGATCCCATGGCGAGGGTAAGCAGTGACGGCACCAGAAAAAATTAAAGGGTAGTCGCATATAGTGTACACCTACAAAATGCATATTTGGGCTAAAAGAGCATTTATTTATCTATATTTTCCTGTTATCTTCGAGAGGGGGGTTGCTTATTCGACATGGAGCGACAGGGGTTGATCCAGAGGGGTGTAAGTTCGTATTTAGGTGTAGTGTAAGGGTACCGGTAAATTTACAGGCAAAAAAATCGTCGTGTCTTTGTGAAAAATTTTAGGGGGTGGTGAGAAAATCTGAGGGAACAGTGTCAGCTGGGTGTTGAAGGTGTGTGTGTATAATTCAATTACCCTACCCTCGCTGTGTTTCTAAGAGGTCATTCAGCATTTTAGACCTAATGCTTTCATATTTGAGAGTCTTCGTGCGTGAAAATAGCCTGTGAAGTCTCGTTCTGCTGAAGGTAAAGAGAAAATAAATTTTAAAAAGAGAACTGACTTTGAGTCACCGCTTTGAGCATATAATAGAAAAATTTTCATCAGTGAAGAAGCCAAGGAATGTGTCAGTTGTAATTTTCATGTACATGAACCCAGTTTGCGAATTAAGCTTTTTGCTTTGGTACTCAGTGCCGTATTTTTTATTTCCATTCCGGGGGGGAGGGGGTAGTTTTTTGTATGTAAATTTGTATATGTTACCAGTTAGTAAACTCTACTATTGCCTCCTAGTTCTAAGTGTATACGTGGGGCATTAAATCGTGTGATAACACTTAGGCGTAGTTTAAAAACAGTATATTTACATTCTAAGAAACCCATACACAAAAAGAGCTATCGAACTAGTAATACCGGGAAAACTTGGCCAATTATCTATTGGCGTTCTATTCCATGACGGCGTGACGAAATCAGCTCTTCTTGCCATGGCGGCAGGCTTTCGTATTTTATTTGACAATGGGCACAGCAACGGCGTTACTCTTTCGTAAAACCCCTGCACCCGACGGCAATAAAGAGCTATTTAAAAATAGAACTTCAGGCGCGAAGTAGGATGCAATTGTTTCAAAGGTTAATTAACTGTTTTCCCAAATGATTTTTCAATATTGCTCACGCCTACGATTCGGTCCACATTCCCATATTATACCAAATACTCAATACTCTTCACATTCATCCGGGGGTAGCCCAATTAATATGGCACTTATATCACGAACGAATATTGGTTTTTTGGTTCTCCCATAACGTTACGGGACCACGAATAATTCGGAGTGGTGTCCCCCAAGGCTCCCCACTCAGCCCAATTCTTTTTAATATATACACACTAGGGTGCCAAGGAAATGCATGGTAAAAAATAAATATATATTTTTTGTGAGTCTTACCCCCTAATTTTTTTCCTTTTGACCTAAAAATAAGATAAATGCCTTTTTCTTCAAAATTTTTTAATATTTACAGGTCCCTCAAAAGCATTGAACTTTATAATTATTACCAGAAAAAGTGCTGTAAATGAAATTTGACGAAAAGAGGGAACTGCTTGTGATTTTTTAAATATAGTTCAAAAGTTTCTATATGATACAGTTCAATAATTAAAATATCCAATTTTATGTTTTTAATAAATTATCAAAGTTTCTCTTCTCTGAAATGGCAGCACAGTGCTTTCAAAATGGCTACCGTCCACAATCACGTTTTTGTTTTAGGTTTTATTTCCAATGATTTGATAATTTTAGAAGATAAAGCACCAAGACATTTTAGAAGATAAACATTTTAAAAGATAAAGAGTATGAAGACTTTTTTGAAGATGAGGACATTTTAGAAGATAAAGAGTATAAAGACTTTTTAGAAGATAAGGACATTTTAGAAGGTAAAGACAATAGAAATGAACAAATCTTACACAATTTTTTGTTTTATTTAAACAATATTTGTAAAGGATATTGATAAAGTTACCTTTGTTTTATGTTCGATCATAACTAATTAACTACGCAATATGTATATTTGGATAAGTTACTTTTGAAATGAATTATGAAAGAAAACTAACCCTAAAAAAATATCACTTATTTAGTGAATGAGAGAATATTTAAAATTTTTGAACACGTTTTGAATTTATAATCAGGATCTATATTTTTAACATATTTATACGCTGTTACAAATTATAAATGCAATAATTAGGTGCGTTTTTGCTTTCAGGTAGATAGCTGCCATGACTTCACAAATTGGAAAAGACCGTGGAATTTGGTTGATTGGTGGCACTATAGATTTAATTACAGGATGCAAATTGCCATCAAATAGACAAATTTTAGCAAGATTCTTTCATTCTCACACAAATGAAAAGCAGACCATTCAAGAAAGTGCTAGGAGGACAACGATGGAGCTTCTAGAATTGTGGGAAAAGGCGAGAATACCTACTCGTCAAGAATACAATATCATTGTGAAAATTAAAAATTTATATGGACAATGGCAAACATTACAGAAAAATGCCAGTCGAAAAAGTGATACACAGAAACATAAAGAAGAAGCATTTACAGAAGCTTTGGATGATTTGTTTGATGTTGCCCATGCTGATGCCATGAGTCTCATAAAGATCAAGGAAGACAAAATGTTCTTGGAAGCACAGCGAGAAAAAGGAAGGAGGGGAAGTATGGGGCCGGTTGACATAAAGTTAGCCAGACAGGAAGAACGGCGTCATAAGCAAGAATCTTTACAAGATTTAAGAAAGCGCAAAGAAGAGCAGAGAAAGAAGGAGTTGGTGACAACTGATGTTGAAGTGCTTAGTGGCAGCAGTGAGACTGAAAACGATAGTTCATCAGATGATATGGTACCAGTTTTTAGTGCTTCAGCTGAAGATGTCTCACATTCTAAAAAGCAACGCGTGACTAATTTCTTTACTCCAGAGCTGGGCGCTGCTCTGGATCGTACAAAGGTAAGCGACAGAAATGCTACCTATATTTTGGCTGCTGCTGCAAAATCTCTAGGTCACAATCCTGCTGAACTAACTTTAAATAAAGAATCCTGTAGACAGTTTCGAAGACGAAACAGAGAGAACATTGCTACTCAAATCAAAAAGACTTTCTCACCAGACACACTATTGACTGTTCACTGGGATACCAAGCTATTACCCTCTTTGGAAATTCCTCAGTGTGGGGGTTCTGCTAAATCTGTAGACAGAATTGCAGTGCTTGTCTCTGGATGTGGTTTAATGAAATTGCTAGCTGTCCCATCATTACAAAATGGTACTGGTGAAGCGCAGGCATTCGCAGTGTATAACGCACTAAGAGATTGGAACTTGACTGATTCTGTTTGTAGTATGTCATTCGATACTACTGCAAGTAATACAGGGAGCAAAAGTGGCGCATGTGTATTGCTTGAGCAGAAGATGAATAAAAAATTGTTATCTTTGGCATGCAGACATCATATTCATGAACTTATCATTGCAAGAGTATTTGAAACATTATTTGAGACCGGTGGAGGTCCGCAAATAAAACTGTTTCAGAGATTTTCATCGGTGTGGAACATTATCAATGTAGAGGCCTATGAAAGCAGTATTAGTGATATAGAGCTAACTGTAAAATTGAATCCGATTAAAGATGACATTTTGACTTTTTTGAAAAACCAGTTGCACATACATCAACCCAGAGACGATTACAAAGAATTGTTGAATTTAGCAATTCTTTTCCTAGGCGACCTATCTAGTGCTGCTAATATTAATGCGCCAGGTGCCTACCATCGTGCAAGATGGATGGCAAAACTCATTTATTGTTTTAAGATCTACCTGTTTCGCTCACAATTTCACCTTACAACCCGTGAACTTTCCCAACTTCGGCAGTTTAATCTGTTCGTTGTGTCCATATATTTGAAGGTGTGGTTTACTTGTCCTTGTGCAGCTTCTGCTCCACAACAAGATCTGGAACTGTTGCAAAAATTAGTTGAATACCGGATTACAAATAAAGCTGTAGCTAATGCAGCACTGAAAAGTTTCCTGCATCAACTTTGGTATTTAAGCGAACACCTAGTAGGTTTGGCATTCTTTGATGATAATGTGTCAGTGGAGAACAAAATTCTGATGGTCAGTGCTCTTTCACGAGATGAAAAAAACGAACCTGCTAAGAGAATCAACCTTGACATTGACAATTGTGACATTTCTTCAAAGCGATTATCTGATTTCGTTACTGTGAACACAAGACATATTTTTGTTGCACTTGATATATCGCAGGACTTTCTTCGAGAGCATCCATCCAAGTGGACATCACTTAATAGCTATTTGGTTGCTCAAGTCAGAGTTAAATCACTTAAGGTGGTGAATGACGCTGCAGAGCGTGGAATTTCACTAATTCAGGAATTCAATCCTATACTAACAAATCAGGAGGAACAGAAACAATTTCTACTGCAGGTTGTGGAAAAGCACCGGCGTGAATTTCCCGAACCTAAGAAGTCGAAACTCGTAGAAAGTGTAACTGCAACAAGTTCCATTGAACATTGAGTTGATGGCTACAAAAAGTTTTGTAATTCACTTACTGACTCTTTACAGTACTTTTTGCTTCAGAAATACTACATTTATGGCTATTAATAACTAGTTTTCACACGTTTTTGTCATGTAAATAAATTTCCCTAAAATTAGTTAATGTAATAAATTTCAAATGCTTTGAGGAAGTGGTAAATATAATTTTTATGTCCTAATATTTTTGGTAGATAATTACTATGCCAAAAGGAACATTTTTGAGGGGTAAGACTTTAAAATTTTTAAACTTCGTTTTTCCTTGGCACCCTAATACACACAATACTTGCATCAAACACTAAATTCTAATCATCATATACTGCAATATGCTGACGATTTTTGTTTTTACAATAGCACATCAGATGCCACTCGAGGCATCTTAGACCTACGCAAATTTATCATTCAATTACGTGATCAACTAGCGCTCCGCGGCTTATCATTTTCCCCGGAGAAATCACAGATCATTATTTTCAATCCGTATACGCTTACCCGCTATCCCAATACGTTAACTCATTTGCATCAAATTCCGGTGGTCCAAACCTGTAAATACTTAGGTATCCATTTCGACCGTAAATTAACTTGGCAACCGCATCTTACATATTTGCACACAAGAGGGAAAAAATTGATCAACATTTTGAGAGGGCTTGCCACTACCAAATGGGGGGCCACCCCTCCATTATGTTATTATTTTATAAGAATTGCTTCCGCTCACTTTTCGACTATTCGGCGCCCGTACTGGGAGGGATGTCTGATCGCTGGCTCCAAAAAATGGATATCTTACAGCGACAGGCACTCCGACTTTGCCTCGGACTAATGGCATCTAGCCCCAATGTGAGCGTTTATGGAGAAAGTACTGAACTGCCTCTCTCCTTCCGATACCAATATTCTACCACGAAATACATCTTGAAAACATGGGAACGACACCCTCACCCCTTCAATACCGTATTCGCTATTCAACGCCAACTGAATGCAACTCTAAACCTCGATCGCTCTCGCCCTCGGCTTTTCTTTTTATCTTGTTATAATATTGATAGCGACGCCTACCATCTCAGCTTTACCTTTACATCCCCTTTGATATACACTCTCCCAATACTCATCACCCCTCTCCCTCATATTAACTTTACTGATTTCGGTCGACATGAATATTACAAAGAACTCTGGCCCGACCATATTTTTATCTACACAGACGGGTCCAAAAATGCCGACCGAGTTGGATGTGCCTTTTATGTCCCCCAATACAATGTTGTACGCCAATTTTCCCTATCGTCAGAAGCATCTATCTATTCGGCAGAGTGCTATGCCATTTATCAGGCCTTGATACACGCTCGTGAAGCACAATACACGCAAACTTTAATTCTCACAGATGCCCTCAGCGTATTATTCACGATCGCTCGTTGCGGTAAGGATGCTTATCGGTTGCAACTCTTTCCCATCTTAATCTTACAAGAGTACTTTCACCTCCAAAACAAAGCCCAACGCGTACAGTTTACCTATGTCAAAGCGCATAGCAATCTTAATCCTCACCAAGACCTTGTGGATCATTATGCCAAAACAGCTGTGGACGTTCCTTTCCCCTCTCCAATCCGACTCGCCTATACTGATCTTCTCCCACGGGTCAAAAAAAAAAAATCACTCTCAGTGGGAAAATTGGGTTCATGACGCAGTGGCAAAAACCACTACTTACAAATGGTTTTATGATAAACTCCCTATTCGACCTTGGTTTCATCATTTAAAAATGCCCCGTGAAGTGATCACCTGTATCCTACGCCTTAGAACGGGACATGTGACCACAAACGAGCATCTGGCACGCATTCACCAAACTCCCTCTCCCAATTGTACCTGCGGAGAACATAAACAAACCCCCACCCACTTATTTTTCCAATGCCCGCTATGGAACACACAACGCCAGGCACTTTTCCACAGACTCCTTCGACAAAAGGTTGCTTTTCCCTTCTCCTTGCCCACTCTCCTTTCATCTCCTTCCCCCTCTACTATGTGGATTCTCTATGGATTTGCCCGACAGTGCGAACTTCGCTTTTGATTCCCGCCCTCATCATTACTGTATTATAGTGACAGTGAAGTGAAGTGTAAAACAATATTGTGCTGTTCATCTTAGTGCGCGAACTCCTAGCCCTCAATGTTCTCAGACCGTTGCCCAAGACTGCTATCATTTAAGCGGTGAGGGGCATGAAGAAGAAGAAGAAGAAGATTTTTCAATGCTGTTTGTTCCATAGTTAAAATATCGTTTAATATGCTTTCAATTCAATTTTCCTGGGCGGGGATAAAAACATCCCTGGCAGGGATTAATTTTTTTCTTCTGCTGGGGATAAAAAAATATGTGTGGGGGAGATCCCCGGCACGCCCCCCCCCCCCCCCCGCTAATTCACACACTGCATGAGCCCAATATGGCCTACTTAAAGTTTGCGATTGTTTATAATGGTGTACAAAGTCAAGGCAGGTAAAACTAGTGGCAAAATTTAAAAGATGGTCATTTCTCTACATATATTGAAAATTGGTGCCAGTTCCATATAATAACATGGGTACAGTAAAGATTTTGTTAAAAAGTAATGTTTAGGCCGTATTGGGTACAATTATATATGGTCTACCCAAAATGGCCTAGTGATATATTTTGTTCATTCTCACCAAAAAATGAACATTAATTGTATAGAAAGTAGCACAATAGGTAGGTAAGTATGTGGACCATGACCATACAGTTTAAGGCGTTGGGCTTTGGGTTCGGGCTATGGGATGCATGCTGGTCCTGGGGAAAAGCGTAACAACTTTTTTCTTGAGATTTCAGCCAGGGTATGAGACCGTTGTTACACACCACCATGAGGAAATTAGGGAGCTACGAATGAGTATCATAAACCTGGTCATGGAAACCTACAACAACAACTGGAGGTTCGTCTTGCTGACCACATGTCACCCCGTTACTGGTTGGATAATCGCCTACCTCTGTTGAGGCATGTGGGAGTGAGGCTAATAGTTGGTAGATGGGTTCTGGCCCTCAAGGGTTGTTTCACCATGGGTTATTGTTATTAAGGATATTGACACACTTACAGAATGACATTTGATATTTACACAAAGAAATAACATCGTTTACAAAACCAAAAAACAAGCAAGTGATATGTCACAATTTGTTACCACAAGACCATGGATTGCACATCACAGTCTAGTGAGTCTCACAACTCACACTGCATTAAATAGCTACCCTTGAGCACTGAAAGGGAAATAGTTTTCTTCCTCTTTTATCAAGAATTCAATCTCTGTTCATTATTTGCTGGGGTGTGCAGATAAATTGTTGATAACAGTTGTGAAAAAGTAATCTGCTACAAGGAGAACTGCAGAAACATTGATTTATGGTTCATGTGCAATTACTGAAAAGTTTTGTAAAATGTGTTATGCCTCTGGATCCAAATAAATAATGGTAAATTTGTGTGTGTGTGTGTGTGTGTGTGTGTGTTCATTTAATATTTTTTCCTTTGTGTGTAAAATAATCATCATCTCTTCCAGAAGTTATCCTGAACAACAACCCATTCTTCAGTCGCAAATACGAAGAAGCATACAGAAGATCCTTGAAGGACCCTGAGGAATTCTGGGGAGAAGTTGGACAAGAGTTATCATGGACAAAACAGTGGACGAAAATATTGGATGACTCGAATAGTCCCTTTACAAAATGGTGAGCACATACTTTAGACAAAAATGAAAAGATGCACTACATATATTAATGTAATGATACATAAGTGGATGTAGAATATATAAGGTATATAGTGTTTCAGATCCCACCTTAAACTGTAGGTCTGGTCCCGATTAGCTTATCTGTGCATAAAGTGGATGGACTTTAGAACTCCTACACGTAATTCTTGAAACTTTCCTGGTGGTGAATGATTTCCTATATACATATTCGCATCAGTAAAATTACAGGCAGTGGCGGCGATTGAGTTCCAAAACTGGGGGACAAGGTGCCAAAACTAGGGGCAGGGGGGGGGACAAAGATAGTATATTTCCCTTTGTAGATAAGGTTTAGCATAGTGCGGGGCAAAAGTGATGAAAAGTGAGGGGCAACTGCCAACCTCGCCCCCCTAATCTCCGCCACTGATTACAGGTTTGTTTTAGGTTCAGTTTGTGGTCAGATAACCAATCAGGGCTGGATGTTCCAAGTCTTATTCGATCCACTGTAGTACAACAATATACCTCCACCAGGAAACAAACCAATGGATCCTAATTAATTACAAATTGAAGTAGGACAAAGCTGTAAAAACAAAGGTCAGCACTAGAAAATACTATTATTGAATTATGCATTGCAAATTAACAATAATCAGCTTAATGTAGTGTGAGTTACCTTATCGGCCCATGCAAAAATGAGAAAATACGAGAAAGATGTAACAGATATTTTACTGTAACAATTTACTTCTATTTGTGAATATAAAGGTGAGCAGTGTTTGTAACTGCTTTGCCAATTAGCATTGTATTTATCTTCATTCATTGTTTGCTGTGAGATAATTAATTACTTTTCTTTGATTTCAGGTTTGTTGGCGGAGAATTGAATGCATGCTACAATGCCGTGGACAGACATGTTGAAGCAGGTTGTGGCGACAAAGTAGCTCTTATTCATGACTCTCCTGTTACAAATACAGTGAAGAAGGTCACATACAAAGAACTACAGGACAAGGTAAGAATTCTCTAGAGACAGAAGCTGGCTGGAAATGTACGATAAGAAAGAAGGTTGAGTTTCATTTCCTCTTGTACTCGTATCTAAGATCATTGTTGCTTAAATGTGAAAGAAGAGTGCCACTACTTCCACATGCAACATCAAATTTGCATGGCTTTAGGCAGAAAGAAGTTTGGCAGAAGTTCAACTATAATTAGTCCCATACTTAACAGTATTACATACAGCCACTACGCACTATACAAGCATGTGTTTTATGGAACCGAATATAGATTATAAATCTATATTCTATGCCAAAGGAAACATGAGTCTAACACGTTATGAAACCAGAGGTCCCAGGTTTGAACTCTTCTCAAGGGAGATTAAAACCATATCCAAAAACACAGGGAATTTAAAGGTTGCACAGGGAAATTTAGAGCAATCGTAAGCAAAATTTACAGACTGCACTAGGGACAACACTGGAATTTAAAAATGAGTTGCTAATTTTGGTTTCTGAATTTGCATTAATCCAACATGCAAGAAATTTTGAGGGCTTTGGGCCCCATACAAATGTGGAAAGTAATAGTAATGTAAGATTAATGTACTCTTTCAGGGAAAGGAACCCTCAATTTATATCTCGGGTGGCACCTACAATGGTGGGTCCAAATCAGTGCTAAAAGTGGGGAGAACACAGTTAAGTTAAGTTAAGAAAATGTTTACAATGCATCCCCACCTACTGGATTGCCTCCATGTTGATCCATTCAAGTACTTCCCCACTTATCCCCAAAATTCAACCAAGGAACAGCAGTGAACACAGTGGCTGCTTTCCCACCCCCAAGAAGGCAAAATCTATTCTATCAGTTGGGAAAGTGATGGTGAAAATGTTCTTGTAGTTCTGGTTGACAGTCTCCCAAATGGACAAAGCATCACCATGCAGTATTATGCTGACTGTTGAGAAAATTACGAGAAAGTTTGAACATCAAGCACTGAGGGATGTACTCTAGAGAGGTGATTTTTCCTCAAGACATTGCCTCTGTCTACACGTGCCTCGTTGCCATGGCTACCACCATGAATGCAGCTTGGAATTACTGGAACACCTGCCATATTTACTCGAGCTTGCACTATCGGATTACCATATCTTTCTCAACCTAAGAAAGTGTTGGCTGGGGAGAGTTTTGTCTGTGATGTGATGTGATGTTATCAATATTGTGCTTGACTACTTTGACAGCCTTCAGAAAAGAGTCTATGAGATTGGGATCAGAACACTCCAGAAGCATTGGTAAAAGTGTGTAGATCTGAAAGAAGACTATGTTAAAACATAGGTTGGGCATTTGGTCTTACAGGGTTTTCTTTCTGAATGATGCTCTGGACTCATGGGAGGAGGCCCCAGACTTTTTTTTTGGGAGGGGGAGGGGGCAGCAGTGCTCGAAGTGGGGAGAATGTGAGGTGATGCTATCCTCCCAGTTAGGAAAATTCTCATGAAACATCCCATCAACAAGATAATTTGTACACACTGCATTTTTTTTGCTCCATCATGTTGCAAGCATCCCCACTTTTACACAAACTGAGCAAAGGCATCCGCCATCCCAGGCTAGGAATTTTCACTTCAAGCACTGGGGGCAGACACATGAAAACTCATAATTTGTCTTATGTTATTATTATGTTTTATAAATCAAGTTGAGACTCGAGTGCACTATTTAAATTAAAACTGGATTCACCTTGCTTCCTTTCCATAAACATCCAATTTCATATATTGATGAATAGTTGTCTTTTTTTGTACTTCTGTGAACGATGCACAGATATCAGAGACCACACAATCCGCTCTCTTTCATCCACGTTCTCACCCTACAATTTCATAATTCGAATTATGTGATTTTTTTCCAGATAACTCGGAGGGGAGCACTTGCCCCCCCTTACCCCCCTCTGCAGGCACCCTTGGGGATGATCCTTGCATTATCTCCCACAATAAAACCAGGACACACGGACAAATATGTGTGTGAAGTTGAAAACTATTGGCATGACAATTTCCATGACTAAATTGCGAAACACGCTGATGTGGAATGGGTCATGTACTCTCCAGATCATAATCCCTGTGATTTCTTTTTCTATGGTATGCTAAAGCAGGTGTATTCAGTGAAAATCAATGATGTCAGTCATCTAAAGTAACATATCACTAATTAATGGGCTAGGGTGGATGGCATGCATTATCATGTTCAAGCCAAAGTTGCAAAGTGCACAGAAATGTCCATCAAAATGGTGTTGAAAATCTCGTTATTTAAAAATGTGTTCAGACTTTATGCGCATTCTGTATTATATGGATATTTATTTAATGGATTGACCATTGAACTGTTTGTATAGTGTGTATGTAGCCACAGTCATAGCAAAATAATTTCAAACTGTTCTTCATTTCAGTTTATAGCTCTTGAGAAATGTGTACGTGAAGTGCATTAAAATGCTGAGCAAGTGAATAACAATGTATTTTAAACTTCCAATTGGAACTTACAACATATTCAGAAAAAAAAATGTCCCAACAAAAAGAAAGAAAAGTAAGAAATGGTCTGTAAGTTCTCTGTTTATTTCTTGTTTTATTTTTACAGGTGTCTCGACTGGCAGGGGTACTGGCTAATCTAGGGGTGAAGAAAGGAGACAGGGTCCTCATATACATGCCAATGATCCCAGAAGCAATAATGGCCATGTTGGCGACAGCAAGGCTTGGAGCCATTCATTCTGTTGTATTCGGTGGTAAGGGAATCAGGTGAACTGTTCAAGTGAATTTTGTTCAAATAAGAATTCAGAATTCGTTCCTGACTTTAAGAGAACTTGGAAGTTATTTTGCCCAAAGTGCTAGTGGAAAATATGTAAAGTATTTAAGTTGTTTATTCATGGATTAATAAGTAAGAAGAGGAATGTAATGAAAAGTCTCTTTCTCCTAAGTTTTCTCCCCTTCTGCATTTTTCTATATTTCAATGTCATTTCTTTAAAATTACAATTAGTATTATATTATTATTATTGCTATTATTGACAATTATTGGCTATTATAAGTTTATGTAAAATTCTATGTTTTTGCACTTTTATTTTCATTGTTTTTCTTGTATTCGTACCTACTTACAGTATTTAAGTGTGTTCTTACCTATGTATAGGGTTACCAGACGTCCGGTTTTTCCCAGACATGTTCTACTTTTTAATCTTATGTCCGGCGTCCGGGAGGAATTTGAAAAATATCATAAATGTCCTACATTTTGAGCGTCACATAAGATGAATTAAGAATATACGTGTTTCAGTTGAACAAGGAAAATCATGCAACTTAGAATACAAGTTTATGGACTGCACTTCTAAACTCAATAGTGAAATTTATTTTGATTCAGTCATTGTCCTGCTATAACAAAAAACAAAAACGGAAGAAATTTATAATTGATAATGTCACTGTTCTGTGCATGAGCGAAATTTCTTGCCTTGAAGCTTATACTGATGGAATAAGGTGTTTCGCATTGTTATTCAATATTTTGATTGTAAAGCAGGGGCTATAGAGAACAAAGTTATTGAACTAAAAACTACGCCAGATGGAACTGTTGGAATCATTTCATTGCTGAGTCACGATGCAAATGTTAAGAGAGTATTTTCATTACCATCAGCACAACTGACTCATGAGAAATATTTTTTTCAAGAAGTCTGTAAAACATTTGGTACTGGTTCAATATATTTTCTAAGAGTTTTACTGTTCCTCAGTCTCTCAGAAATATATTTTGACTAAACCTGAAATTTTGAGAAAAATTGGTTCCTCTAAGAAGTACCAGTTAAAACATAGTAAGAAGTGTATTGTTTAGTTTTGATTACAAGTTTGGGAATTTTGCATTTAAAAATTCATTAAGAAATCATACATATATTTTTAAAATTACTGAAAAGTGCCAATTTTAAATTACTTTCTAACTTGTTCTAGAAATATGTATTATTTGTTGCAAGTGTTTTGCATCCTACATTTTGACTTCAAGTCCTACATTTTGGAACATTTTGTCCTACATTTCCCTTACAGTGATCTGGTAACCCTACCTATGTAGGGCTAGGTGGTAGAAGCTATGGCTGAACCTCATTTGCTAAGTAAATGATTATTATTATTATCATTATTATTTTGTGATAATTTTCACTATCTTGTTTTGCCACTCTAAACCAACTAGTAAATAATGCAACTACCATATTTACACATGTATAATGCATGTGCATGTAGAATGTGCACCCAGGTTTTTGATGAGGAAAAGCAGCAAATAATTATATCTCGTGTATAAGGTACAGTACAATTCGGGTTCAAGAAAAGGTTTTCTTAGTTGTGGGTTGTAAAGCTGTTGCTATGCCGATCAATACCAAGTGACATCATACCTATTTAAAGAGTCACCTAAATTGAATGAATTGTTGTTTTAAGTCCACTTTATGCAAAGAAAGACTAATCGGGACTGGACCTATAGTTTAAAGTGGAATCCAAACCACTATGTGCCTCCACCGGGTATCAAACCCAGGAACCCTTGATTACAAGGCGACGATGCTACCACTGAGCCATCGGGAGGCATTAAAGAATCACCTGTTGTTATGTGGATGAAGAGGAGAATATCATCAGGTCACCAACAAATGCCACCCCTACCCTTCCTGCACTGTGTTTAGCATCCCAAAACTTTCCCTTCTGTAACCACCTTGTTTTTTCTGTATTCTGCATTAGAATAAAGCATGTTCAAAATTATGTTATGGATTTGCAGTGCTCAGGAAGTTATTTTCTATTACTTCTTGCGCGACAAATACCACTGATACACATGATGTGATGGGAAGTGCATGCTCGAATTCTGCCAGAACGGCTGCTTTTCTCGGTGTCACAAAATGTTCTGTTACAAAGTGAAAAATCATGGGAAATGGCAATTTTACTTTTATCGTGGTTTTTTTTTTTATGTATTATTACAAAAGAAATCCAACCTGGTAATTTGTATTTTCACCTGTTGATATATATGTGTCATGCGGAGTGACATAGTGAAAACATGCGTGGTTTCATGTTGACTTCTGAAATATTTCATGCACAATATGCACCATAGTTTTGGGGTCAAAAATTTTGGAAAAAGTGCACATTATACATGAGTAAATACTGTAATACTGACATTTGAAGTAATTTAGTTCCATTTAGTTTCCCTATTTCTTTAATTTAGGCTTTGCTGCGAGGGAGCTTTGTGCCAGAATTGACCATGCTGAACCAAAAGTTATCATTGCTGCAAGCTGTGGAGTGGAACCTAATAAAATAGTCAAGTAAGTTAATAAAACAGTACTTTCTTCCTCACCAGTGTTGCCTTTACAAGAACGTAAATGCCTGAAACTTGTATTCAGAAGGTTCTTGGTTCAATCCTGAGAATTGGCAGCTTGGCTGTGAGTTTTTTATCCAAGTAAAGTATCGGTATGATATAATATTATATATATATATATATATATATATATATATATATGTTTGTGTGTGTGTGTGTGTTTCATGTCTGTTAGTAAATCTTTACCTTTACCCTTTAATCAGTATGTTAGTTTTAGCTTCTTTTCCATCTCTTGGCAAGGATAACAGGTTGAATTATCAAGTAAAATGAAACAGCATATTATAAATTAGGTCTTGTTTTATATCAGCAAATGTCAATTGTACTCCCTACTGCTTTGTTGCACATTTCTGAACCTGAAAGAAACACTTTTTGAGGATAAAGCAGAATTAAATTATGTTTAATTTTAAATTCCAGGTACAAGCTTATATTGAATGAAGCCATTAGTAAATCCCATGCGAAACCACACAAGTGCATCATCTTCCAGCGAAAGAATGTGGATGTAGCTGACTTGGATCCTCAGTACGACTTGGATTGGGAAGAAGCCATTTCTACCACACTACCTCATCCCTGTGTTCCAGTTGAAGCTAACGAACCACTTTACATACTCTACACATCAGGAACAACAGGTATTGATGTTGGTTTCATTATCTTGTCTGGGAAGTAGTTCTTGCTAATTTTAATCCAAAAACCATTTGAATTGAGTATTGTTTTAAGTCCATTTTATGCATAGATAAGCTAATTGGGACTGTGCCTACAGTTTAAAGTGTGATCCAAACCACTGTGTGCCTCCACAGAGAATTGAACCCAGATCCTCTTGATTGCAAAGAGAAGATATTACCACTTCACCATCGGAGAGACATTGTAGCACCTTGAAATTATCCCACCTTGTGTATATTCTAAAACACTGAATTACAATGTACAGCTTTCCAAGAATCCTGAAAAAGGTAAACATACAGAAGTAAAGTGATACATACACATGGAACATCTTTTTCACTTCTTGAAAAATGAAAAGGTTGCTAAAATGTATCAAATCACATGTGTTAAATTTTTGCAACAAAATTTAGCCAAATACTTTCTAGCCAATCACAAACCTTTATAATTTATTAATGAATTGCCCTTTTTTATCTTGTAGGTGACCCCAAAGGAATTGTACGCCCTGTGGGTGGACACATTGCTGTTGTATCATGGACAATGAAGGCTATTTATGGAATGAATAAAGATGATGTGTGGTGGGCTGCCTCTGATATGGGATGGGTAGTTGGGCACACGTATATATGTTATGGACCTTTAGTATATGGAATGACGTCCGTCATGTATGAAGGAAAACCTGACAGGACACCAGATGCTGGACAGTATTTTAGGTATGTGCATTACTTGATTTTTATTTCTCTTATCTTAATTAGTTGCAGGCAAAAAATGCATTGTTACCAGTTTGCCACTTTATGATAACATTTCAGCAAACCTCCTAGTTCAGCAGTTACCGTAGTTCAGTATAATCCATGGTGGTTCTCCCATTTAATACCTCAGTTTATCATTTGTCATCATTATGCTGATGCTAGTTGGTATGGTACGTACATCCCTGGTCTATATCATTAGTGTTACTTATGAAGCTTTTATCATGTTAAATAATGAGGCTTTGTGAGCAAAGGCATTGTGTCTTGGTGTAACCTGACAAAAGGTTCATGAGTAAAGCTTATAGGTTGCTACTTATAATGTTATCTGCTTGTTTGATACATATCTTAAAAATTATTGATTCTGACAATCAATGTAGATGGATAGATAAAATAAAGTACATAACACACAATCATGTTTCATGAGAACTCTGGTTTGTAAAGACATACCAAACCTTAGTTATGTCTTTCTCCCATTCAAGCTGACCTCATTCGCAGTATGATCAATGTAATACACTATGAAGTCAGAGATCTCAGGTTTGAACCCTGCACAAGGCATTTTGTTTCTCCCTGTTGCGGACTGGCAACTATGCTCACATTACGCGGGATTGAATAGTCTGTGTGTCGGTAGTATGGCGGTCTCGGGGTGAAGACAATATAGAAATTGTACAATTTTGTATCTTACCGTTTGGCAGTAATAAATAGTTGTTATTGTTAATTTATGCGTCGTCGTATCTGTAAGATCCTAGAAACGGAACTACACTCCCATCATCTATTTTGTCAGTTCATCATCCATCCTCATTGTCACAATTAACTCAGAAGGTGAAAAAGAGACATAATATAACATAAATAGAAATAAAGAAAGAGATATTCTTTTCAAAGGCCAACGTTGATAAACAAATTAGTGCTGTAGGATAGAAACTACGACTGTTGCCCATCAAGACAGCCCACAACAATATGAGAGCCGGACCCTGTGGCCGAGTGGTTAGCACATCGCACTGCGACGCTAAGGGTCCCGGGTTTGAATCCCACTCGGGCTTGGTTGTTTGTGAATGTTCATTCATCAATTTCATCATTTCATTATTCATCCCCATCTTCGCAAATTAGCCAAGAGGCACAAAACGCGAAGTAAAATAAACTAAATCAATCAATGAACAATATGAGGTGTGTCCATGAGAAACAACCAAGTCAGCAAAACAATCACCACCACCCTGTTGATATTGTCAGTGGCATCTGCATGTTATAGCTTTTTGTCCTGTTGATGTACAAATATCTACACAACAGCAAATGTATTCCACAAGAAGAATCTCTTGAGTGGTCTAGGAGAAATTTAAGACAGGTTGCATTTTTCAGAAGTTCTTTCAATATGTAATTTCAAAAGAGACATTTGAGAGAGAGGTTTCAGCATTCAGTAATATCATAACTCATTAGACTGGAATAATAAATTGATATTGAAGAAGCTAGTATACAGTATATCAACAAGATTATCAATAGAACAGATCACAGTGACAAAAATAATTCCTAGCTCTACATGTTCAGCAAGAAATGCCGAATTCAACTTTGCATGACATAAAGCTTTCTTTCACATCACCATATTTAAGAACTTTGTAAACCAGGTAACTAGGCATAAAGGACTTACATCTAATCATAAAAAGAGTTCTGTGGTGGAGTGGTTATCACAGCATGCTACAACAGCAGAGGTCTAAGGTTCGAATCCCAGCCTGGACAAAGATGTTCTTTGAAATTCACCAATTTCATTGTATCATCACTCATCCGATCATCATCATGATTTGCCAGAAGTGGCAGAAAGAGATACTATCATCATCATCATCCTTCGCCGTTTCCTGCCTCTGGCTGGGTCAGCATAGAAGTCAAGCCTCTCCATTCTTTCCTGGTCTTCCACCACTCCTCTCTTTCTATGGTGTTCCAATCTTGTCCTCTTCTCCTAACACTCTCTGCTATCTGCTCTTTCCACCGACATCTTGATGTCCCCCTTGGCCTTATTCCCACTTCTTGTGCATGGTAAGCTCTTACTGGTAGTCTTTCTGCATCCATACTCTTCTTGCATCTCAACCACCTCGTCTGTACCTGATCTATCCTGTCCTGAAGCTTCACCATGCCCACTGTCTGTCGGATCTTCTCATTCCTTATTCTATCCCTTCTAGTCTTCCCCAATATACTCCTTAAAAATTTCATTTCCACTGCCTGCATCTTTCATTTGTCTCTCTCTGTCATTGTCCAAGTCTCTGCTCCATACATAATTATTGGCACATACTATGTCTTATATATTACCTTCTTACATTTCATAGGTACATCCCTGTTCCATATTAATCTTCGAACGCTTTGATATAGTCCACCAACCATTTGTCCTCTTCTGTTTACCTCCTCATCTATTCTTCCATTTCTCTCAATTATGCTTCCTAGATATTTGAAGCTCTCCACTACCCTCAACTCTTCCATGTCCATGTTTATTCTTGGTTCATTCTGGCTCTGTTTCTTGTTGTTATTAGCACCTCACTCTTTTCTGCACTGAATTTCATTCCTGCTCTTCTGATTTCCTCATTCCAACTATCAAGCTGTCTCTGTACTTCTTCTTCCCTGTTCCCCCATATTACTAAGTCATCAGCAAACAACAGGGCCTTCATCTAAAATAACAAAAATGAAATCAAATCATGAAAAGAGAACAGATATAAACAAGTTGTACTCTAACCAAGCATTTTTTGAATCTTAGTATTTCTCAAAGAAAAGTTGCCAACAATTCTCTCACTAATGTGACTGTCAATATCCAGAATTCTTGTCTCTACTTGAAAGATTTGTTGTATTAGGTAAATTTGCATATAATTATCATGTATTCTGAAATGAAAATAAACTAATTTCTCACATTTACCCACAGAGTTATCCAAGATCATAAGGTGAAAGGTATGTTCACAGCACCTACTGCCTTGAGAGTAATAAGAAGAGTTGATCCTGATGTTACAGTAGGAAAGAAGTATTCCACTAAGTCGTAAGTATCTTTCAGAGAAGAAAATTCCCTAAATATGCATATCTCAATATTCATTTGAAATTAGCAGTACGTAAGTAAGATTCAGAGAGACCTCGACTTCAATAAGTAGGCTGTTCAGCAACTTCTTATTTAAATAAAAATGTATGTAATATTCCCTCTCCTTTACCAGGTTCAAATAATTAACATGCATGAAACACACAAGACTGGATACCTACCTTATCTGGCTGCACCAGAGTGTATGTAATGAAGATAATAGTACATAAGCACTATCCATAACTAGTGTGTGTAATATAATTAAGCCTTGTTTCCATATTAAAAACACTTGATACAGGGTTGAAACGTTACCTGTTATTTTTTTTATATTAATAAACTGCCTTGGTCAACAGCTTAGTGTTTTTAGTGTGTGTGTTTTATGGAAGTAAGATTCCATATACGAGGGTCACTATTTATATTTTGAGCCTAACAATGAAAAAACAGGAATTTCGCATTGAAAACTGCTTTATTGTTTTTTGAAGTATTCTCCTTTATGGTCAATACACTTTTGCATTCGTTCGAACCATTTGTCAAAGCAGTTTTTCCAATCTTCTTGAGACACCTCCATAATACGGTTTTTGAACGCATCAACGGCGTCTTCCGCCAACGAAAATCGTTGTCCACGCAATTTATTCTTGACATTCGGGAACAAGAAGAAGTCATTGGGTGCCAAATCAGGACTGTATGGTGGATGACCCATCAATTCGATTTTTTGACTGTTCATAAAGTCGGTTGTTAGACGAGATGTGTGACAGCTGGCATTGTCTTGATGAAGAATGATCCGACGGCGTTTGTTTGTTTTCCGTATTTGAACGAAGACCTCTGGCAAACAAATTGTTGTGTACCATTCAGAGTTGACCGTTCTACGTTCCTCTAAAGGCACAGTTGCCACATGACCAGTTTTCCCGAAAAAACAGGCGACCATTTGTTTCGATGTGCTTCGAGCGCGAACAACTTTTGTTGGATTGAGTTCATCTTGAAACACCCATACAGTCGACTGCTGTTTACGTTCCGGCTCATATGCATATATCCATGATTCGTCACCTGTTACAATCTTATATACGTCTTTTGAAGCACCACGATTGTATTTATTGAGCATTTGTTTGCACCAATTGACGCGAGCATCTTTTTGAGTTTTTGTCAAATTGTGTGGGATCCAACGAGAACATACCTTTCTCACAGCTAAATGATCATGTAATATTTTATAAATGCTGGTGGAACTAATGCCTATGGTTGCCTCAATCTCGCAGTATGTCACATGACGATCTTGCAGTATTAGGTTTTGCACAGCATCAATGTTTTCTTGAACAACAACTGATTTTGGATGACCTTCGCGAATCTCGTCGGTGAGCGAATGGCGGCCACAATTAAATTCGTTATAACAGCGTTTCACAGTGGCAAAGGATGGGGCTTCATCGTCAAATGTGGAAGTAAGTTGATCGATGCACTCTTGTCTTGATAATCCACGTCGAAAATTGTAAAAAATCATCGCACGAAAATGTTCACGAGTTAATTCCATTTTATTGCTGTCGCGCAATCTCCAAGGCAACATAAACAACACAAGTGAAGCTATTGACAAAACATTTGAAGTATGTTATGGTCAATAATGCCAGACGATTCCGTGCAAACGTCAAATCGTGCCTAACTTCAATCAGTGTTGCCTAAATAGTGACCCTCGTATCTTAAGGTCTGCCTGTAGTTCTGTGTTGAATACAGTTCACAATTAGTTGTAGGTGACAATACTATATTTTAAAGAAATATTAAAATAGGTAGTAAGTAAAACAGGAGCTGCAGCCAGCATTGCTTCATTAATTGTATGTTGCTGCATCATGAAGTGATCATATTTTTTTTAATATTACTTCATAAATATCAAGATGCATGTTACCAAACTCTGTATTTTCTTGTGTTTTTTACTATTAATTATTTCTTTAGTGATAAATAATAATTTGTGGGTTCTTTAACTGAGAAAATAACTGTACAACAAATCTATAAGTTTTTATAATCATTAGAAAACATTTTAAATGAGTGATGTCTTAATTTTTTTCAACAGACAGTTCGCTTTGACAATAATGGAAGGATTTTTTTTTTCCTTCTCCTCCTCTCTTACATAGGTGTGCACAGGCCCTCTGATTTGGGGGCACAAAACCTGGATGAAGTTCAATTAGAGAAAGAAAAAACATTTCATATCACTGTGCATTGATGGGTACGAAAGAGGGGCATATATATAGTGTCGAGACCTGCCGAACATCACTGTATTAGAAGAATTCAAACTTCCGTAGCACCAATGTCCTCCCACCCTTCCTTTATTTCCCCTCTATGTGCTTGCGAGATTAATTTACATGTAAATATGGTCTCCTACAACAGATTGAAAGTGACCACACATAAATTATTCATTTCCAGCAGTGACAGCTATTATGGGGCATGAAGATGTGGTTCCCCCTCACTTTCTGTTCACACATGTTGGCCTCTTAATGCTAAGCTTTGTCTACCAAGAAAAATTAAACTGTCCTTGAACCCCCCAGTTTTGGCACCCAATCACCGCTACTGATTTCCAATGTATGGACAATTTATTCCGCAGCCACATGAGGTAACAACTAACGAATAAAGTGTGTGGGAGCGTTAATAACAATACATTTGCTAGAGAATGAAGTTGGATAGGTCAATTGCATAGGAAATAATACACCCCTTCCGAAGTTGCTTGAACTTTCATCGGCTTGAAAATACTATTTCTTTAAGAGCATAATATTGTTTAATAATGGTGATAAGATTCCTCTACACTAAATTTCTAAATGAGAGTCTTAGGGGACGGGGGGGCATGTGCATTCCTACTTAGTATCATGAGTATCACATTTTTCTGTAAATCAGGTTCATCTATTTAATAGTTACTTATTTGTTGTTCTTATTTTGTAGATTGAAGTATTTGTTTGTAGCTGGGGAGCATTGTGATCATGAGACCAAAGCTTGGGCAGAAAAAGTTTTCCAGGTATATAATTTGTATTGTTCTATTGCTAATTCTATATGTGATATCAAGTGACAAGCTGCGATTTTTAAAAAATACATGGATTTCATCATTCTGAATATTTAAATAAATTAAACATGAATTATGTATATTTAAAACTACTTTACAATCTATGATATTCCAAATTACAAAAAATTACATCTGTTTGGAATTTCTTCCAAAGCATCCAAGCAAATCTATATGTTGTTTACTTCACTATTATAGAAAATAGGCTTATGCTGCCATGTGTTGATTTTACTTAGGTACTTTGTCATATACTTGGCTAAAAAAAAATATAGTTTATGTGTATTCTTATGCAATTAATGACTTTTTGCTGGTAATGCATAATTCTCATATATTTAGTGGAAAAATGTAACAAGATTATCACATTTTGATTTATAGTAAAAGTTTTCCCAGTTTAAAAAGAACATTTAATTATTTTTATGGATGTTTCTACCATCATTATAAATTGCATTTTATAGTATATTTAGTCAATCACTTATTTGGACTTGTTGTTGAAGGTACCTGTATTGAATCATTGGTGGCAGACTGAGACAGGACATTCTATAACAGCCTCTTGTGTTGGACTAGGTCATAGTCTAACTCCTCCAAAATACAACACTGGCATGCCGTTTGCAGGTTTTGATGGTAAGCATACTGTTAACACATATATTTCAATAAGCATATCATATTTATGCCTCGGTCTGATTTTTATAGAACAGGATTGATCCAGTATATAATAAAGTAAAATAATGCATCTAGCTCTGTTTAATATTAATGCAACAGTTGTCTCAGAATTGACTCTTAACTAGGAAAAACTAATGTTGGTATCATGTGCCTGAAGGCCATAGATTGTAATGGTTGTTGGGCCTGTGCCCAAGCACTACCGTTAGGGGTTATGTAACTCAAACGTCTGGGCTTCGAGCTGAAAGAAAATGCAATATTATCTAGGTAGAGTCTTAATCCTAAAGAGGAGAACCTGTAAGGTAGAGACATAATTAGGTGCATAATAAGGATTAACAATAACAAGGTTTATTATGGAGAATAGGTGTTTCTGATATTTGAAGAATATCTCAACCTATATGTTAGGGAAAGGGAGCTGCTAGGAAAGACGGGTTGATTAGCGATACTTAGTAAAGTTGAAGTGAAGATCCTTGTCCATCTTTTAAGTACCTGAAGACAGCCTGGACTTGGCTGGGTGGATAGTCATCTTGGGTCCGAGACTGGACACTGCCTCCGGCCATACTTCAGATCTGCTAGCCGACCGACTACCACACCTCTAGTCTTGTGACTAGGGCTTATATACTTCGGGTGTGGCCAAAGCAACCTTAGGCAGGGTTATTTCTGTTGCCTGATGTCATTGTCAGGAAGTGTAGAAAGTCAGGCAGGCATGGTCAGAGGACTGATTGTATCTAGTGTCCTTGCATCGTGTCATCGGGTGGTTCGCATGTGGTGTCCTCACATGTGGAGCTCTCCACACATGGAGTAGCTGATCGTATCTGGTTCCTAGAAACCATCGCAGTAACCGCAGCTTTCTTTTGTTGCTGATCTTACTTCACTTAAGGGTAGAGAGTGCATGTGGACTGAAGACAGGCGAAGATAAGATCCACAGTGCCTTGAGTGCGTCCTGTTGCGAACCGCACCCATTTCCAAGTTTACAGAAAGTCATGAACGTACTGAAAATTGCACATTACAAGATTGAATAATAGCTAAGATCTGAGGGTTTCACAGCCTTCCAATGTCCACTCATCATAAATTTTCATTGTGATTTACAAGATATGTAAAAACAAATGACATAAAATGTATATATGTATACATAAAGAAATAAACCTATTTCAAAAGAAAGCTCCTGTTAGCTTAGACCACTGACCTTTGGTTGGAGCAGTCCTGGATCTGATCCTGGTATGAGCTCCAAATGAGGACAATTGGGGATCTACCTGATGCCAATAGCATCAGACTCTGTTCACAAATTCCAGAAAATAACGGTGATTGGATTTGGTGCGCTGACTACGCATCACCCAAAGAAAGCCACTTGACAGGCTCTGGCCCTAAAAGGGCTGTTATGCCACAAAGTTAAGTTTTACTTAAAAGGAGAGCATGCTATTTATCTGCACACATAACATTCTGAATGCATTTAGTTCCTTATTTAAGGTCAACTTTAAGTTTATCATTATTACACTGTTCTGCAATGTTATTGTGCATTTCTGGTCATCATTATACTGGATTCATCTCTTATTCTGTAATAGTACGAGTGCTGAAGGAAGACAGATCACCAGCAGAGACCGGAGAGCTTGGGAGGATAGTGTGCAAGCTTCCCCTTCCACCTGGTACCATGTCTTCCTTGTACAAAGCTCCAGAAAGATTCAAAGAAATCTACTTCTCGAAATATCCTGTAAGTAAACTCATTTAACACCTTAATATTTCATGCATGTGAATTCTATATGTCTACGAGGAGGAATATACAAGAATATAACATACAGGTTAACTAGCATATTGTCCATCTGATATTATTTGCCTTGTACAATTCAGGAGAAAAGTATTGATTCAAAGCTGGTGTCAACCAAGAATTCTGTTGTTCACCTGCACAATGTTCATTAAGTTCAAAGTTTCTAAAATAAGGTCTCAATAAAAGAAGTAGTGTATACTTGTGAAAAATAATTTAATTTTATGTATACTTTATGTACGGATGCTAATGAAGACTAAATCTACTGTAACAGCACTGCATGCTAAGTTTTCAGGGAGATAGTTGTCCTTGCCCTCATAACATAAAATGAAACATATATGTCAAGAACAGAACTTCATAATAAAATATATATTAACTCTTTAACTAACCTGATTGATTGATTGATTGAGTTGGTATTTAAAGTCCACTTTATGCACAGTAAGGCTAATTGGGACTGGACCTGCAGTTTTAAAGTAGGATCCAAACCACTGTGTGCCTCCACAGAGTATCGTACCCCGGGATCCCTTGATTGCAAGACAACAATGCTACCACTGCGCCATTGGGGAGGCTTAAATAACTTGAATATATATGTACGTACTTCTCATATAAACAATATACATAAACAAGGTTCATCTCTCAATAACTGGTTGCTGTGTACAGAATACTGCACCTGGCTATATACAATAGTTGTCAATTGATTGATTCATTTTACTTTGCTTTTTTGCCACTTTTAGCTAACTGTGAAGGATGAGTGATGATACAATGAAATGAAGGGACACTCACAATGAACACCCATGCTCAGGCCAGGATTCAAACCCAAAACCTGTGTCATTGTAGCACACTGTGCTAACCACTCTGCCATGGAGTATACAGTTATCACTTACCCATGCATAGGTATACAATATTTTGAAATATCACCTTATGATACATAATAGATACCACATAGAAAGTAAGTGCTGACTAGATATTGCTCAATATATTTTGTTGAATACATACTGATTCTGTACAGCAGTATCACATTTATATGCCACTCTTTTTTGTCCCACTTGAAGGGTTTCTATGATACAATGGATGCAGGATATGTTGACCGGTTTGGGTATGTACAAGTGACCTCAAGGGATGATGATGTTATTAACGTAGCTGGCCATCGTCTGTCAACGGCTGCTTTGGAAGATGTGATCCTCAGCCACCCAGATATTGCAGATGCTGCTGTGATAGGTGTTCCAGATGTAACAAAGGGAGAAGTTCCTCTTGGCTTGTATATTACGCGGGCAGGTAGGTGTTGAATACGAAGAGTTCGTGTTGCATTATGATGGTGATGAGACGAGTTGAGTGATAAAGTTTGTCTGTGTTATTGCACTTGTCATGAAGAATCAATGATGAAATGTTGATGTACTTAAACATTTTACTTGCTATGCTGCAGCAGACACGTTTTCTTTCCATTTATTTGTCATACAACATATGTTAAGAAATATATTTACAATTCAATTAGGTCTGAGCCGATTATATGCCAAGGTATTGGTATCGGTTAGATTTTATATACCAATACTCACGAATTTTCAACACTTTCACGGAGTCTAATTATCTTGGATATTATGCAAAATTCAATTCTGTACAAATATTATGTTCACACAAACTATATTGAGATTACATAACAGGTATTTTAATAATATTCTGATGTAATTTATGAATGTTTTAAAAACAAAACTTTGTAAATTGATGCTTATAATTGTAGTGAAATATTCCGTATTCTTAATAATTTTCAATTGTTACAATTTTCAAGCATCAGTATCAGTATCTCTGGGAATCAGTAAGGGTATCAGTATTACTAAAGTGGTATCGACAAAGACCTAGTTAAAATACAAATAAAAAACTAAAGGTAAGAGTTAGAATATCATATTCTCTTTTCTTATTTTAAGTTCTGAAAATTTGCACCTGTTTTGAATTCCTCCCAATTTAATTTTTTTAATAGTTTCATGGCAGCATAAGCCTATTTTCTATAATAGTGAAGTAAACAACACATAGATTTTCTTGGATGCTTTGAAGAAATTCCAAACAGATGTATTTTTTTGTAATTTGGAATATCATATAGCGATTTGTCAAAATGACAGAAATTTTCAAAAAAGGCTTTGTTGAAACTGATCAAAGGTTCAACATCACCTACCTTAACATTCAATTCTTTCATACAGTAAAACTATTGTGTACTGTGTACAAAATAATTACATGCTACAACTGCAAATAAAAGGAAGCATTGAATTTATATATATATATATATATATTACATTGTCAAAAATATTTATCCTATTAAAATTTATAACATTGGTAATGAACACTATTTTTTCCCAATTCTTGAAGCATGTAAGAAATCTGAGGAATCTCTTAACAAAGATGTTATCCGCATGGTGAGAGAACTCATAGGTCCAGTGGCAGCCTTTAAGCTAGTGGGAGCAGTTAGAGGACTTCCTCGTACAAGATCCGGCAAAACATCACGAAAATCCATAGCTGAATTGGCAAGGAATAAATTTGTCAAGGTACATGGAATCATTTTCTTAATTCTTGTGTTTAAAATTTTTGTTTTCAATAACCAACTTAAACTTGCTTTGTTCCTGTGTTTCCAATATTTATAATATTAAATGTCCAACTATTATGTTTGCTGCTAGTTGCACAGATATAGTTATAGGTCGAATTAAATTTCTAATTATTTCAAGTTTCTTCTGTTGATTCATGATCTCTTATATATTTGTAAGTTATGAAAATTACAGAATTCTTACTTAAGGTACCTGTTCATAATCTATTGCACTTTATAGTGGTAATGTTGTCACCTTGCAATCAAGGGGTCCTGGGTTCGATACCTGGAGGAGACACATTGTTCAGATGCCACTTTAAACTGTATTTCCAATCCTGATTAGCCTTTTTGTGCATAAAGTGACTTAAAATAACAAATTCCATCAAACAAACAATATATTGCATTTGAATACAACTGTAATGCTGCAAAACTTAGATTTTTCTTGCTTCATTTGTGAGCCACGATGGTCTAGTTGGTAGGGTGTCTGACTGCCATGCAGGAGGCCTGGGAGCCCTTTCCTAAAATTTTGGGAAAATCTAAATTTTCAAATGAAAGCAGTAAAGAACGTAGGAAAAACCAAAATGGTAACTGAATCCCACCCCCTTAAAATGACACCCGCTTACCATTTGTGTCCTTGAACAACTTTGAAAACAAAAGTTAAAGATGGTAACTTTGGAATATTTTATTGTGTGTTCCACCCCCCCCCCTCCCCCTTGCAGAATGCAGCTATGTAATATCAGATTTTACAATTCCAGCCCCTCCGAAATAAAATCCTGCGTACGTCAGTGATTGTAATGGACACTAAGTTCAAGGATTTTCTTGAGGAATTTTAAGCAATTGGTTCACCGGAAGGATGTCTTTATAAAATCTTTGGTCCTGTTTGTAATTAAATATGTTACATTGTGAAAATGTTCTGAGAGACTTTTTTCTAGCTTCTCATTCTTTATATGTTTCTTTCTCTGTAGATAAATGATACCCAATGCGCACCCACATTACCTAAATTCAGTGTCTGTCTAAAGTACAAGGGAACACAATGAGATTCACATCACTGGTAAATTTATCACTCAATTAAACGTTACCTGCCAGACTTAAACCTACATTAAAGTTGTCTCATTGGTTATCACAGCACATTTTTTTTTTATGAAAATTGTTCATTTAGTTCCATTTTTCTTGTGCAGTTGCCTGGAACAATTGAAGATCCTACAGTGTACAAGGAAATCAAGCAGGTTTTGCAAAAGCTAGGTTATGCTAAAACAGCACCTGATCCACAGTGAGGATTCAAATAAAAGAGGTAGGTGTGTGATAACAGGAATAACGATAATTTTTGGGAGGCAAATTTTAGTCAGAAATATATGGAAAATGTTGGATATACAGTAAGTTAGTTTATGTCATAGAACTGTAAAGATAAAGATTAGCCATTGTACACTCCTGTTCAGATAGTGGCACATTCTTCAACTGTACAGCCCTATAAAGTGTGTCACGTTATGTAAACAGGAGTGTACATTTTTTTTTTACAGACCACAAAATAGAAAACCCACAATAAAAAAAATTCTGCTTGCTGTGAATATCTATATAATAGATGAACAACTAATCAGGCAGATTTTTCATGAGCATTCCAGTATATTTCAGTGATTTTACAACAGTGCAGTAAATTAATAGATACCAATACAAAATACTCTTTGATCTGGACTTCCACATAGTACATCCTGGACTGCATTTTGCAGACTAGGGAGGCTCTAGCGTCTGGACTCTCATCCTAATATTCTGTGGGGTTCATGTTGTGTTGTCCCTACATGTTTGTGATTGTCCCTTCATTCATCTCACCTTATCACCATTCATCCTCATCTTCTGCCATCTCCATTCATTTTTTACAGCACCATCAATGAAAAATTTATAAAATGTGAGACAGTAATTGTACACAACATTTACACTGAATGTTAAGAAGCAAGGGCGCCTGCAGGGAGGGACCAGGGGCATGCTTGAACCCCCTGAGATTTCTGGAAAAGTTAATGTAATTCGAATCGTGAAATTGTAGCTATATTTCATAACAAAAAAATATTGTCTTTTATGAGTTACAGACCGTAAGTTACAGCAACTGTTATTATTATTATTATTGTTGTTTTTAAGTAGGGTTACATTTAAGCTTACAGTCTATTTTACATTGATTATCTGTATATAGATATACAGAAACTGGAAATTGCAATTGTATGTAATTTTACACTAGTAGTAGTAACATAAATAATAGAAATAATAGACCCTAATAATAATAGCAATAATAATAATAATAGTAATAATAATAAAAATTGTATGACGCTGCCCCCATCCCCTGAGAAAAATCCTGTGAGGGCCCTTGTTAAGAAAAGTCAATGCTTTAAATCAAAAATTCTACAGAGTTATGTTTCTTGTTTTCCAGAACTATGAAGAAAAAGATGGGACAATCAACAATTGCTTGATTGAATATGAAACCTGGATTATAGGTGTGCAATTTAGGAGTGCCGAGCACTTAAGCTTTCTGCCCATCAGCAAATCAGGGAATATTTTATAGTCTTCCTTTAGATCGTTAACATTATATATCAGTTTATATTAAAGATAGTTTCCATAAATATATATATGAAATATTCATGTGTACTGACTGAATTTTCTAAGACATTTTAAATCGTTTGAGGTTAGTTCTTTGTATGTTAAGATTTAGTATCATTGATTTTATTTGAAACCTGCAAACATGTATATCCCTCCCCAAAATGTAATAATAGAATAGACCTGGTCTGTATCCAAAATGTAATGTTTTTAAATATACTTCTTGAGCTGTATCAAATATTATTGGTACTCCTCAGCACATTATTCATATTTTAAAATAGTATTGTAAGGTGGTTTTCTTCTGTTCTTGAAGAAATATTTTTTGCATGTTTTACATTGATTGTCACTTATGGTCATGAAGATGGTATTATACTACAGAATGTAATTGAATTTTGTTTGATAAAGTATATTCAGCTCATACATTGTTGTGTTGTGTGAATGATAGCAAACAAATACTGTTTTCTAATATAATTTTCTTTCCGCTTGCAGTATTTCTTTCTTCTTGTGTATATCATTTTACGCTCAAGACCCTCTGTGTATTTGTTTTGAGAGGGTTTTCTTTTTTGTATTATCTACATTGGTAAATATTACATCGAAATCTGAAATTAGGACTAAGATGGTGTTGGTGAGTGTTATGTAATTAAAGAGCTATGTATACATGTAGAACTCGAGCACATTTTAAAAACTAAGTAATGATAATTAATGAAAATACAGCATTGTAAATATACTATCACCAAATCTAATGAAAGTTAATTTTTAAATCGTCAAAATTTATATTTGTTATTATATTTACTGTTATTTATTGTGTACTTAGTGTTAAAATGTATTTGCTCTAGATACTGTCTCGCTGTAGTTGTTTTGTCAGGATGAAGGTGTCTTTTATTCATTACAACTGAATGTAAATGAAGGTTAGGTAAGCAATAATATTTCTTCCACTTTTCCACTATTGTAGTAATTTATGTATTATTTGACAGTAAATATATATTTTATGTTAATAAAGGTACATTGTTTTACTTGAGAAAGTTAAAAAGTATTGAAAAAATTCATGAAACCTTGGTAAATTGCATAGAATATATTGATTGATAATTAATTTTTTGTAGTTTATTTGTATATTATTTCATATTCTGATGTGTGGTCAGCAGGATGAACCCCCAGTCATTCTAGGTTTCCGTGATCAGGTTACACTACTCATTCGTAGATCCCCAATTTACTAATGATGGTGGGTGGCCACCAGTCCCACACACAGGTCGAAATCTCAGGAGAAAAGTTGTTACGTTTTCTGTCACAAAGAGACCTGCACATGAGTTATTTTGGGGATTATGTGAACTTCATTTCTTGTTCTCCTTGAAGTTTTGTGGACATTTCTCTTAACCAGTTTTTCTGTTTGTCTCAGAGCCAATGTTGGAAAACATTGATTGGGTGGGTAGGAGCCATATGTTGATAAAATAGCTGGGCAGGTATAAACTGTGTGTTTCTCTCTACTTCACTCCCTTGCATTTTATTCATATTTCTTTCTCATTTTCACTTCCCTCACTGTCTTTCCTCCTTGCCTATTCTACGTCTTCCAATTTATCTTTTTCTACCGTTTCGTATGCTTCTGTTACCCCCTCCCTCCTTCTCTCAATCTCTCTCTCTCTCTCTCTCACACACACACACACTGACATGTGCCAATAGGAGTATGCTTATTCTATATGTCAAATCTCCTAACATTTTTTTAAATTTGTATTCTCTACTCATACCAATTGTAGAAAACAGCAGTGATGGTACTTCATGAGCTGATCATGTATGTGTCACCTATTGGAAAGGCGATTTGTACACAGAGCTATTACGTCTCAGAATTTAGTTTTATTCTATCTTCCCTGTGTCTATCTTGACTTCCTCATTTCTCTCTTATCTAAGTTTCCTTTTCCTTCATTCTATCTCCCTGTCTTTCAATCA
The DNA here is from genome assembly GCF_977018435.1 of Lepisma saccharinum. Lineage (NCBI taxonomy): Eukaryota > Metazoa > Arthropoda > Insecta > Zygentoma > Lepismatidae > Lepisma > Lepisma saccharinum. Next base: position 109,122,387 of record NC_139231.1, read on the forward strand.
CCCTGTACCTTGGATATGTTTTTCACATCCTTTTAAATTAAGAAGTCCAGCACCATGGCCATGCAGTCTAAGACGTCATGTTTTGGCCTCCGGCTTTAGGATGCGTGCAGGTTCAAGTAACAGATTTTTACAGTGACGTGCACTGAGGAGTAGCTAGTCTAGCAGAGATAGATCAATCAATCTCAAGTCTCTAATTATTTTCAAATCACAATATTTGAAGCCTCAGTTCATATGCAACTTTTCTTTCCACGTGCTTCTCGTCCCTCGATGTGATCAGCTGGCAAGACTGAATACCCTAGCTGGCTCTTCTTCCGCCTTACCAGATCCAGGTATAGACAACCGCCCGAAGCGAAAGGGAAGATTTCTGCCTGTACCTCCCTTGTCCCCTCACCCCCCTCTCCCATGGTTGAAAGTCCGTGGTTTCAGGTCCTCCAGTCTATCTCCTATAGAACAGATAGGGGATAGGTTTCACTTCGATTCCTTTGTAAATCCTCTAAAGGACTCAGGGGAAAATTTTCTGCAGTACTTATGTTCTCTGTATTTACACAACCTTTTAAACATTGTACAATATGTATGTATAATATGGGATGTAGTTTTATTTGTATATAAATGGGAACGTACTTGTATTATGTGCAGAAAAAATGTTATGATTTCTTTTATGTTTTTTCAAATATGGAATATATAATGATTAAATAACAAATATTTGCTCACGCTCTCTCTCGCTCTCGTTTTAGTAGTGTTTTATTTAAATATACTAATAATTTGGCCTCCAATAGAAAAAATGGGTAAGCTAAACAGTCATAAATACGGATGTATTAATTTGGGCAAGAAAACGTGCGTTCTAATTGTTGTTGTTTGTTTGGTTTATTTTACTTCACCTTCCTGCCACATTTGGTTATCGCGAAAGTGAGGATGAGTGATGATATAATGAAATTGATGAAGGGACCTCACAAAGAACAATTCAGGCCGGGATTCGAACCCGTGACGAGCGCGCATTCTTGTTCCTATGTGTTATACTCTGCAGTGAATAATGAAATAATTTGGAATGTAAAATGTATTCCAGAACTAAATAAGTCAAATGAATATTGTTGAAGAAACTACAAAAAGTGTGTTTTGTTACCTGTTCATCCCCTCTAATATATTTAATTTTTGCCACCTTCCAGCGATAAGTAGCTAATGAGCTTATGGAAGTCACGAGGGACAATAATAAACAGAGAACTCTGGACTCCTGATTTCACAGTGCCCTGCAGATGCACTGGGAGGAAATTATTTGTATTTTCTTTTTCCTTTCTTTAGCGTTGCTTTTCCATCACTTCACCTAACTTCTTCCATGACGATGAACGTTGATTAAATTAAACGGATGAAAAGTTGTTACAAAGGAACACTCATGCACAGGCCAGGGCTCGAGCCCGGATCCTTCAGTAACGAGATCGTGAGATGAAGAAATTAGGGAAATCAAGCAATGCAAATTTTTTGGAAAAACGTTAATCATATGCAAATACGGTGTTTCAAAAATCCAATTGAAATTTACGTACCACTGAGTAAATACGCAGTTTGCTTTACCGATACCCAAGCATCCGAATAGTTAGAGCTTTCAACTCATCTTTGTTGTCGGCCGACCTCCGTGGGGGAGTGCAAGTGGCCCCGGATCGGTACCAGGTGGAAGCACATAGTGGTTTGGATCAAACTTTAAACTGTGGGTCCAGTCCCGATTAGCTTTTATGTACATAAAGTGGACTTAAACACCAAATCAACCAACCGCGGGGTAGTGGTTATCACTGCACGCTATGAGACCAGGAGTTCCGGGTTCGAACCCCGACCTCGGCATTGGTGTTTTTTGTGTTTGTGTTTTCATTAATTGTATTGTACCATCTTCGCGATTAACCAAATATGACAGCGGCGCTAAGTAGCATAAATCAAATCATTGATTGATTGTTTCATTTGGTTTGTTTTACTTTGCTTTTCCTACACTTTTGGCTAATCGTCAAGATGGTACGATAAAATTGATGAAGGGACAAACACAAATAACACCCATGCCCAGGTCGGGGTTCGAACCCGGGATCTCTAGCTTAATAGTCGAATCAACATGTTTTGGATTTTCGAAAGTGGGTGGGATTAACGTGTGCTTCTTTTCAGTAGTCCTTCCTCATTTTGCAATCCTTTCCTTTCTTTGACGTTCTATTTTTAGGAATACTGGGCCCTAAAGGGGGAGGGGGATTATGACCCACACCAACCTCCCTTGGGCACGCCACTGATTGCTAAATGATATTCCGTTCATTACAAATGCGTTTCCTTACGCCTTCACTCTTTCTTTTGGGCATCAATTATTCAATACGGAAATATCCACCTATTCAAAGCTTTTTCTAAAAGGGGACTTGGGACAGAAACAGGGGTTGGCTTACACCAAATGCTACATTATTATATCCAGTCTAGCCACCATAAGTGGACTAAACTTGAGGAGACGTTCCTCGCGTTTACTCCCGGCACGGGACCCGCCTTTCTGACAGTGACCCTCTGTTGCCACGTTTACCTATGAAGGAACTCGCGGTCAAACAGCCAATTAGACCTAAAGCTGCCCCCTCTCTTCGGATAACAAGCGGCATCCTTGAAAACACTCCTCCCTGAAGCAGCCATCAGGGAAACAGGATTTTGTCAAGATAACCGTTCTGTTCTGAGCTGTGATTGCACACCGGTTCCTAGCGTGGCGGCACTGTAATATTAGTATTACATTTAGTAACTTTCCCCTAACATTTTCAATGAAGCCCCAAGTCTTTTCGTATTCAAAGAAGAACTGAGATAAATTTACCACATTTTCGATTTTTAGCTATACTGTGACAAGGGAGTTCTTTTTACTTTTAATTTTTAAACATTTCGATTGATTGATTGATTTAGTTTATTTTACTTCACGTTTCGTGCTTCTTGGCTAATTTGCGAAGATGGGGTTGAGTGATGAAATTGATTAATGGACATTCACAAACAACCAAGCCCGAGCGGGATTCGAACCCGGGACCCTTGGCGTCACAGCGCGATGTGCTAACCACTGGCCACAGGGTCCGGCTAAACATTTCGAAGGAGCCCATAAAGGCATAGAAGGTGAGGCACAAAGGGAAATTATCCTCTTGCCCTAAGGACCAGTAGCCTACCCGCCTCATCTGTCGGGCTCACGCAGGGTATTCAGTGTATAAGTTAAATGTGGCCGTTATTTTTAGGAAATTGTGAAATTTTCTTGCAGCTTCTGTCCAACCAGTTCATTTTTCCAAGCAGGGACGTCGGAACTCATTTTGGAGTGGGGGGCAGGTTTTTAAATCCAGTTTTTACAATATACATATATATATATATATATATATATATATATATATATATATATATATATATATATATTATTAAATAGCTCATTTTAATTTATTGTTATATATATATTACATAAATAATAAAAAATATACTTATTGAATATATTAATATACACAGTGGCGAAGCCTCGTAAGAGAAGGCCCAGAGACCTCTATTACGGAATATTTTATTACTTATAATTCCATTAAACGGCGTTTAATACATGAAAACTGAAATTTTAGGTCTTACGATAATTACCACAAATTTCTACCACTGCCTGGTACTCGATCTTCGCATGGAGTGAAGCATGATTGTATTGAGGCATTCATTTAATGATTAGTAACATAACTGAAAACGCACTACTTTTAAAAGGGTGCGAAGTACACGTGGAAACGTATTGAGAAAATCCATGTTTCTGAAGCTTTCTGGTCGATATGTGTTAAAAGAAAGTTGCCCGTGGCCGTGTTCTCATTTATCATTTTATAAATCTTAGCATAATTTTAACAAAAACATCGCATACTAAAGAAGAATTACATGAATGAAAGAGTTAAAAGGAAATAATTTAATGACAGATTTAGTTTATTTTACTTCACGTTCTACCATTTTTGACTGATTGCGAAGGCAGTCGATGAGATTGGATCAATATGGTAGCTTTTATTTGGTAAGCGCTATATTTTTCATATTTCAACATATAAAACATTTCTGATTCTAAAATGACGTAACAAACCGATTCTCCCTCCTTTTACTGATATTTTCAAATCCCCGACTGCTATTCAGAGAAGATTAAGAAATGAAACTATCAGTAATTTTAGAGTATTTCTAGGCTAAAGTTTTGCAACGAAGGTTTTCAAATATAGTGCATGGTTGGAGAGGGCCGAGGTGTCAAATATGGGGCACGCTACGGCAACAGCTTTAAAATTAGTTATTTTGATCTGTAATTATCATAGCAGCTAGGTACTTGGTATTGCGTTTGAATGAGATCAGTCTGAGCTTTACATGCCTTTTCAGATCAAATGGCTCCTCTTAGATGTTTCAGATTTGAGAGATGAACCTAAGACTGAACCCCCCACTAACCCCCGAACCCGAGAAGTTTAAAATATCGATCATGCCTCGACCTTGCCACCTAAAACTAACCTCCTAACGTAATAATAAATCACCCGTGAACATAAGAATGAACGGCGTTACCTCTCTCTGAGGTCTAAAACTAAGCCATCAGCCCTAAAAATGACGTTTAAAATAAAACAGTAAACTTTTAATAAATCTAAATGGCCAACAAATAAAAGTTCCTCCCTTCCCACGAGAGGAGGTGGTCCATACACTCCAAAGTTTGCAGCGTTAAAGCCCAAAAGGGCAGAGAACTGATGGTGTATCGGAACGATACTTGTCTGTCTCTAGTCTCGTCTTTTTATGTCCTTTCACACAGAAAATATAAATTAGTAAAGATAACGTAAGGAGAGATGTAAAACTTACCAATCTTTTGATTCTATATCAGGCGACTAATTGCAGTGCACTGATGTGCGATCTTGCAGTCTGTCTACTTTCTGCAAATGGGTTAAATGTGTATAAACTATATACAGAGGTTGTTCGCTTTATATCCGACCATTTTCGATTCGGTGCTGCCACCTGGCGTATCATGCTGGAACTATGGGTCTGCTGGCGGGAGCAGTGTTGTGTCTGACCTTGTAGGTGCGTGAGTGTTGGTAGTGAATGTTATCAAATGGCGCCGAAAATCAACCGGTATTGAGAGGGTTACGTGATGGCCCTTTTCCATGCTAAGTTTTCATACGTACGCATTGTGAAACAGTGTTGGGAGAATGGGTTAACACTCGGGGTGACTACTGCGAAAGCTATTGTGGTACGTTATACACAACAGGCTCTCCTTGCGAAACATTCAGCCACGAAAACCACCAGGACAAGGGCTGCACGCAAAGTGTCACCCGTAGTGCGAAGGGCGATCCGTCGAATGGCGTGCCAAGAAAATCCCCCGACTCAACGTGATATGGCCCACAGATTTCACCTCGCACCGTCAACTGTGAACAAAACAATTCGCAAGCGCTTCAGGTTGAAGTGTGTGCGGAAGGCCCGTGTACTCCACCTTCTACCGCGTCACATTGCCGAACGTAAGACGAACTGCAGAAAACTGTATGAAAAGTTCCTGGTGGGTTCCAAATGGAAGAAAGTTGACACAATGGATGAATCATATGTCCATCTCATTGCTGGTGGTCACATTCGGGCGATCACATACCGTGACATTGACGGCAAGGGGCGCAGCAACTTTGTTCGTCAGTGCAGGGAAAGTTTCCCTCGTGGCTTTATGGTTGTGACGGGATTCGGATATGAGGGTAAGTTGATGATACGCAAGGTGGACAAAATCGTGAAGGTGAATGCCAGATACTTCCAAGACTCCATTCTGACACCTATCTATCGGAGAGACATCCCACAATTGTATGGAATGGACGCGAACCAACCAGGTGATGATCCATATGGACAAGGCTTCGAGTCATACCGCCAGAACATCACTACGTTTTTATCAGGATTGATTGATTGATTGATTTAGTTTATTTTACTTCGCGTTTTGTGCCCCTTGGCTAATTTGCGAAGATGGGGATGAGTGATGAAATGATGAAATTGATGAATGGACATTCACAAACAACCAAGCCCGACCGGGATTCGAACCCAGGACCCTTGGCGTCGCAGCGCGATGTGCTAACCACTCGGCCACAGGGTCGGGCGTTTTTATCAGGAAATGGCAGAGGAATTAAGAATTCATGTCATTCCGTTTGAAGACATTCCTGTGAAAAGCCCAGATGCCAGTCCAATGGATTTTTGCGCATTTGGACTGTTGAAACGACGTCTTCAACATCGCCGCCCGCGCACCTTGGATGGTCTATGGAAAGCTTGCAGGGAGGAGTGGGACAGAATTCCCACTTGCTGCAATGGAAACTGCGATGCCGGGCGATAGTCCACAATGTTGGGGGTCCAATAGAACATGATCGGGGGTTGCGGTGCGGTATCTCTTAAGGTGAGTACCCGTCAAAAATGGTCGGATATAAAGCGAACAACCTTACTGTATGCACAGTTATATCGCTTGGTGTGGAAGGAAATCCAAACTCATCACTACAATTTGCAGAGTAAATACCGAAACACGCCTTCTGCAGGCAATACTGAAAGCGCTTGTGGGTAGAGGCCGAACTGCGCCACTGACATGTTAAATTGCTTTTGTGAAATTTTGTTGCAAGTGTCTTGCGTCCTACGTTTTGGGACATTATGTCTTACGTTCTCTTATAGTACAGTGCCTTGAATAATGTAGTGTGGAAAACTGACGGTTTTGGCCCCTCTGGCAGGTTCCACTCAGAAAGGATACCGCTAGAGGCGCTGGTGTTGATCCCGGTGCTTGGTATTCGTCTCCTTATAATGGGAGTAAATGGAGTAGGGAGTAGGGTGCACAGGAGTCGTGGGTCTGCGCAAGTTGCTTTGCTTGTGGTTCCACTAGTAGGTACGTACGTTTTTTATTAAAGATGTTGTTCAGACACAACTGAAATATTTGTTTAACTTTTTTTTAAAATCAGGAATGTAAACTACGAACATTTAAATGTAACCTATTATATTATTTTAATGAGTTTTCCTTGTTTCCTCATTTCAAAAAGTTATATAAAGAAGAAAATATCGAAGAACGCACATAAAATGTCGGTGCTTGGTAGTGCGGGAAGGCGTCAAACCAAAATCCTGCCTAGGGCGCCAAAATATCTAAATACGCAAAGAAAACACTAAGTTGCTGACCAAGGCAGTTTATTAAGATATAAAAACACTTAACATGTAACGTTTCAACCCTGTATCAGGGTCTTCTTCAGACGAAGAACTAAACTAATTTTTTTTGTTAGTTTAGTTCTTCGTCTGAGGAAGACCCTGATACAGGGTTGAAACAGTGGCGACTCGCGGCTTTTTTGGAGTGTAGGAAGAAATTATGGTAAACCGAGGAAAGTTTGAAAAATTCGTTCAATTACAGTCAAACCAGGGACTCGCGTTTGCAGATTATGCTAGTTTTTACCATTATACCAAAAGCAGAATGCTAGATGCGAACGAAGATCAAACTGTGCAAGATTTAGTACCATTTTGATGGGATTTAGTACCATTTTGATGGGGTTGGCACCACAGATTGTAGGAATCTCTCGATGGTTCCTCGCTGGATGCTTTAAAACCGCAACTTTCCCCCTGCCCCTTTTCCACTCCTCACCCATCTGTTTGTAGTGATACCAGCGAGGTTCCTCAGGCGGGGCAGCAAAGCGTGTGTGTCCATCGTCTTTGGCGCTGCGGCTGGAGCGAGTGACAGCAGTCAACGCTTGACAGTAGCGAACCTAGTCAATTGTACATACATTGCGCCAGTGGCGTGCGGTGATGAATCAGGCAGGGGAACAGGTCACCTGCACTTGCTCCCCATCGCATGGGTGTCTTCATATAATACAATAGATCAAGTAAAATTCAACCCTTATTGAAATGTCAGAAGTGACACATGAGGCACGTTAAAATTATATGACAATAATAATTTTAAAGCAAATGTGATATAATATAAAGAAAACATTAAAAATAAAATTGTTGATGCGCAACAAAGAAAAAATTGATAATATAGATTTATGAGTCATCAGAGAAAGAAAATAATATTTTGTCGTGACCTGTTTCATCTCTTTATTCGTAGATTAAGTTGACGTTTTTTTATAGAGTTGAGTATTCTTGTAATTCAAACTTTCTCAATCCAATAATGGCACACAGATGGTTGAGTTTTTCATGACGTTCGCTAGATTAGTCAGGGTGGCTACTGTAGGACCATAATAAAATTCAAGTATAATTCCCGGTTTTCAAAGCGAACTTTACAAAAATTCAAGCAGATGTTTTCTCTATTTCAAACTAAGGTTTTACAGTCTCTCACCACCCACATACATACACACAAACAAATACTTCTCTGTAGCTAATCAGTGGTGATTTATTCATCATGGAGTTTTGGACTATTAACCACTGTTAATTTTTACAAAAAAAAAAAAAAAAAAAAAAAAAAAACAATTTTTTTACCTACGTTTCGGAGGCTGAATCTGCCTCCGTCTTCAGGGTACCGTGTAGTCTGTTATTTTACATAAATGGTTGCCTAGGAGGAATTGTTCAAAGTGACCTAGGCTCCACCGCGTCTTCAGTTACAATGACCTCTATATACGAAAAAGTGCCAAGTGGATTATGAGTGGCCCAGGCTCCACTATGTCAAATGACCACGTCGAGGTCACGACTGACCACGTGAAGGTCACGACCAAGGCTTCGTGTGGCACCGTTAGGTTCCCACCTTGATCTCCGGGGACTGGATCGCCCCGGATTGCATGATGACGTGAAGCATGGCATGGCATGGCATGGCATAAATCTGACGTTTTGAAGTTGAGTGTCGAGCTGTTTTGGCCCTTGACTCTATGAAAAGTGTATAAATGAAGTGTGTGTGGGATTAATGAAAAGTGCCTGTGGCTATACGTGGATCTTGTGTGTGCAACTGTCGCAACACAAGGAATGCTTCATATGGAAATTATGTTTCATGGCCGTGGCATTGCATATGTGTGTCTGAAGGGATATGCTGTTCCCATATGTTCTATTTCCGGATTTGTATGTCTCGGCAGGGTTTGCCAGAATTTTTGGTGAGCGTCTCGAAGCTGCTGGATCACTGGAGTTAATTCCAGATCCTCCAAAACTTGGGTGCTGCGTGTATAGATGTCGTGGCCTGAGATTATCCGAGCTGCTTTGCTTTGCACCCGTTCCAATCGTTTAAGATGTGAATAGGCGGCATGCTGCCAGGCTGGGCCCGCGTAGGTCAAAGTTGGAATGATGTACATCTGGAGTAGATGTAGCCTCGTCTGTAGTGTGAGTTCCGGACATGTGAACATAACGAAAAGTGCAAATACTTTTCGTAGTCCTCTGTTGGCCACATCTTGGATGTGAGAGGCAAACGTGAGTCCTCGATCTAGGGTGACCCCTAGATATTTGACTTTGTCTTCATGTGGCACTGCTTGTCCGTAATATGAAAGTTGTCTGAGTTCATACTTTCTTCTTTTTGTGTGGATGACACATACACTCTTCCCGGTGTTCACCTTCAGACGCCATTTGCGAGCCCACGCTTGGAACTCATCGAGTTGTTGTTGAAGGTAGCGGTAGCATAAGGCTATTCGACGACTGGCTGCAAAGAATGCGGTGTCGTCAGCATATGTGGCTTGGAAACATCTCTCTGAAGTTGGGACATCTGCTGTATATAGCATGTACAATAGTGGAGAGAGTACTGCTCCTTGAGGTACACCTGCTAATATGAGCCGGGTTTGGGACGTTGCACCTGAGAAGGAGACAAAGAAACTGCGTTTGCTCAGGTAAGATTGGAGCAGTCGGACATAGCAATCCGGGAAACCTTGCCGTAATAGTTTATATATGAGACCAGAGTGCCAGACTCGGTCAAAGGCCTTGCTTATATCTAGGTAAACCCCTATTGCGAACTGTTTTCTATTGAATGCCGTTGTGATGTAGTCTACCACACGGACCAGTTGAGAGGTGGTACTGTGGTAGGCTCTAAAACCAAATTGGTGGTGTGGTAGGAGCGAGGAGGTTTCTACGTGTGTCATGAGTCTTGAGAGAAATACTCTTTCGAAGAGTTTCCAAGGTGTGAAAGGAGACTTATTGGCCTATAATTCTCCGGTTTGAGAGTACTCTTTCCAGGTTTGGGCAATGTTATTACCTTTGCCTTCTTCCATGCAGTGGGAAAGTAGCCTAGTTGTAGGATGGCATTGAATATGTATGTAATGTATACAAGTAATTTGCGAGTGGGATGTCGCAGCAGTTCGGGTCGTATACCATCTGGCCCGGAAGCCTTGTTTTTAGGCAGTCTTCGGATTTGGCGTTCTACCTCTCGAGGTGACGTCAGCTTTGGCATGTGCTCCATTTCTCTGGTGGTAAAGGTGTGTATCGCCCTGTTTACATGTGCGATTGTATGTTCATCTGATGGATCTTCATTTGGGGTGAATTGTTCTTCGAGAGCATTTGCAAAGACTTCAACCTGATCTTGTGGTTCATGTAACAGTCCGGTTGATCCTTCTATGACTCTGGTGTGTGATGAGTCCTTGGGACGAAGAAATGCCCTGGTATATTTCCATATACGCTGATCATTCACTGAAAGGCCGCTAAGTGTGTCATTCCAGTGATGTGCAGTTTCTTTTTGAATGAGGGTTTTCACCTTGGAGCAGAGAGAGTTCCAAAGAGTTTTATATGTGGGACTCCTAGTGTGTTGCCACCTTCGTCTCGCCCACCGTTTTAACTGAATGTACATTTGGAGACGAAGACTGCCTGTCATTTGTGACGATCGGTGTAGCTGTGTTACTTCTGTGCTTTCTGCCTCAGCTTTGAGCAGAGAGTGGGTGAGATGTGATACTGACTGATCAATTTGCTGGGGTGTCTGAGGCCTATCATGAAGATCGAGAAGTGAGTTCACATTCCCTCTGAATTTGTCCCAATTTGTCTCGCTTCTTAGAAGGGGTGGTACTCCTTGAGTAAGAGTACGGTGGGAGACTTGGAACATGACAGGATCGTGGTCTGAATCCAAAGCAGAGATTACGTACGGGTCTGTGAGGAGTGGCACCCCTTTACTCATGACTACGTCTAGCACGTCAGGCCTGCCACCCATCTTCGGATAGTGAGTGGGTTCCCGGGGTGCTTGTATAGTGAAGGTGGATCGAAGTATGTAGTCGTGCAGTAGGTCACCTGCATTATTGGGATACCGTGAATGCCAAGATGTATGCTTGGCATTGAGATCTCCGGCAAGAACCACTTTATTTCCTAGTTTACTTATGTTGTCATAATCATCTGGTACAAGTCCCGCAGCAGGAGATCTGTATCCAGCCACGAGAATGAGTGAATCTCCGGGAGTTAGAATGCGCACAGCTAGCGCTTCCAGACCGTACAAAGGTGGTACATGTACTTGCTGAGATGGAAAGTCCCTTTTTACTACTACTAATAATCCGCCTCTCGGCCTCCCAATTCTATCCAGTCGGTATATGAGATAGTTGGGCAATTTCCAGCCTTTGACTGTGTGGGAGAAGTGTGTTTCACTGATCAGTGCTACGTCTACTTTGTTTTGTTGAAGAAAGTGAATGAGGGTATGTCTCTGCCCTCTTAACCCATCGGCGTTCCACGCCATGATGGTAAGTGAGTGGTGAATTTTCGACAGACTAGAAACAGCCATCGTCAATCATTTCGGCAATGGTATCGATATATGCGGCTGCTTTTGTGGCTGTGTCCGTAGCAGAGGTAAGACGAGCAATACCTCTTTTAACATGTGGTATTATTTTGCTTAGATTCATTCCTTTGAAGAATTCAAAAATGAGTTTAATATCTGAAGCTGATGTGTCATCTCGAGTCGATTCTGATATATTTGTTGTGGAGGGGGCCTCTTTGGTGATGGTTTTGGTTGGGGTGTGTCTGGACGGAGAGGCTGCGCCTGCGTATGTTGTCGAGGTTTGTTGTGAAGAAATGGTTTCTGCAGAAGTTGCAGGTGTTTGTTGAGAAGTGATGATTGGGGGAGATTTTTGGGTCTTCTTGTTGGTGGAAGTTTGAGCGTCCGTGTATGCTTTGAACACTGGACATCCTCTGAAATTTGCGGGGTGATCGCCCTGGCAGTTGGCACATTTGGCTGGGGTAGTGGTGTCTGTTTTGAGACAAGCCCTTGTCAAGTGTCCCTGTCCGCATTTGAGGCAGCGGGGAGTGCTTTACATTGGGTTTGACCATGTCCCATTCGCTGACAGCGGTAACACTGCAGTGTGGTGGGTGGTTTGTATACCTGTACTTTAATTCTGTAGTCAAGAAGGTATTCTTCTTTGTATATTTCGTGAGTAGTGGAGTTTCTTGAAAGCGACACCAGAAAGAGTGGCATCAACACTCGTTCATTTGAGTCCTTCTTTCTGCGAGACATTTGGTGAACTGATATAGGTGTATAGTTCTTGTCTTTCAGGTTCTGCTCCAGGTCGCCCAGACAGGTATCGATGGGTAGTTTTCGTATTACCACCTTCACAGGCCGTTCACTGCGAACGATGCCGGTGGCATATTCTCGTTTGGTCTGGTCGCAAAATGCAATTATTTTATCATAATCTGCCCTGGTTGATACTTGGAAGGTGACCTTCTCTCTATTGTGCTGTATGTGAGGAGGTTGACTAAGCGTCTTGCTTATAGTGGAGGTGAAGGCGTAAGTTTCCTTAATTCCGAACACGGAAATAGGTGGAGGCCTTGGGACTTTCTTAGGTTGAGTTGTTGGAGGTGGTTGCGTTTCCTCTTCTTTGGGGATCTCCATGTCACCTGAGGAATCTTGTGCCAGGGGCGCAAATGTATTTGAAGTTGGGACGTCAGTTGATAACGGCATGGTTTTTTGTAGTTTTGTTGGATGTCTCCCTTCATATAGTTGGGCGAGACTGTCCAAGTCCGTAAGTGACCTTTGGCGGCGATGCCGGCCAACAAGTGTAAATTCTGCTGAAGGTTGGTTGGAAGATTCCCCGAATGTGAGGGCTGCCTTATCTGTGGTGGGTGTAGGTTGCGATAATGAAACGCCTTGTTTTCCCAAGGGAATCAGAAAATTCTCTGGTCGGTAATTGATACGCGTAGACTGCGTCATTTTGCCTGCTGAACTGGCTTTGAGGTGCTCCATCCCTCTAAAGGGAAGGTTCTTGTGTCTGGCTGACATTGCAGTAGTTCGTAGACGTTATAAAAGAGGTCTAGGAACCTGCGTTTCTATGTCACCACTCCGAGGGGTGGGACAAGCAAGAACATTCAATGCCCTCCTATCTCTTATAGAGACCAGTTCGTATGAGTGTCACTGCAGAGCAAAAGCGTAGCCTTGGAAGATTATTTTAGGCGGTGACAAGACTTCACCGCACTCGTAGTAAGGGTCGATTTGAACTATCAAACCAAAAAAAATGGAAATGGTAGTCAAATATATCTACAGCGTCGCACAATCAAGGCTTCAGTTGGCACCGTTAGGTTTCCACCTTGTTTCCCGGGGACTGGGCCTCCCCGGATTCCATTCTTACGTGAAGCTTTTTTTTTTTTTTTTTTTTTTTTTTTTTTTTTTTTTTTTTCCTTGCTAGCCAAGCTAGCTACCTGTTAGAGGGTTACGCCCTCTGTAAGGGAAGTGATATTGAGCCATTTTGTGATTGAAAATACGATTGTTGGTCTATGTGTATTTTGAATAAAAGTGGTTGAGTGAAAAAATAAATAAAACTGTGCATCGTAAGTTAACGTGTAATTTTATATATTTGAGGCAGAAAAAAAAATATTAAGCCTGTCATGATTGATGTCAGGGTCGTATGGAATATTAGGCGAGTGTGGGGTATATATGCGGAAGAGGTTCATCAACATTATATATCTCGAAGCGGTCTCTATCAGGATGATTTGGAGGTAAGGTATTAAGATAAAGCGTGAGGAGCAGTGATAACGGAGTATGGTAATAACGGGGTGGAGTGTCATGAAGAGCATCATAATAGGCTGTATTCTGCAGTAGTGGATGTTCCTGTGCGACCCGTGAGGTTATGTAGCGGATGCGAAGTGTTTCTAGATGGAAGAGGATGTGTGGAAAAGTCATCCTGGCATACAATAATCTGGTGGGGCTGGGTAAGGATATCCTATAGGCAGTGCGAAGAGCATGTCTTTCTAGTATTTGAAGTTTCTCGTAGAAGGATGGTGCTGCAGATATCCAGGCTGTAAAACCATAGGTAAGAATTGGACGGAGCATAGCTTTGTATGTCATGATAACCAGTTCAGCCTTCAAGCCCCAGGTTGTCCCACACACTCGTTTCATTAGGTTTAGTCTTATTTTTGCTTTACTGGTTAAAATATCAAGGTGAGCTTTCCAAGTGAGGTGTTGATCGAAAACGACACCGAGGTACGTCAAAGTTTTGGAAGATTTTATTAGGGAGTTTTGTACCTTGATAGCTAGCAAATCTGGATTTCTATGGACCCGTGAACGACAACCCTTCGGCAGGAATACTATTGCTTTTGTCTTTGTACAATTTATTAGGAGTCTCCAACGGCGGCACCAGGAAACAAAGACATCGACTGTTCTTTGTAGGTGCTGATTCAGTTGATGGATTGTTCGCCCTAACGCCAGAAAGCCCGTATCGTCAGCATATTGGAATGTATGAACATCAGGTGGGGGACAAGGTAAATCTGCCACATACAGTAAATATAACAACGGTGAGAGTACGGAACCTTGTGGGACTCCCGAGTGGAGAAATATTGGGTGTGATAGGCTATTGTAGATAGATACATAGGATATTCGATTTGATATGAAGTTATAAATCAAACGAATATAACAGGAAGGTAACTGAAATTTGGTTAGTTTATAGATGAGACCTGGATGCCACACCTTATCAAATGCCTTTTCTAGGTCGAATAACAATAAACAGGATGGTTTTAAGGCATTGTATTGATTGGTAATCATAGTAGTGAGCCGAAGGAGTTGATCATTAATACAAAAGGAAGGTCTAAATCCTGCTTGTTGGAGAGGAAGTAAGTTTTTTGTAGTCAAGTGGGCATGCAGTCTCTTTACCAGAATCTTTTCGAGAATTTTACTGAACACAGATGTAAGTTGTATTGGTCGATAGGAGTTTATCGATTGTGGAGATTTGTTGGGTTTGAGAAACATCAAGGTTTTTGATGCTTTCCATGCTATAGGAAAAAACCCAGTGCGAAGGATGAATGTGTATATCCCTGCCAAGATGGTAAGGAGAGCAATGGGACATTCTTTAATAAGTCGGTAAGAAAGAGAATCGAATCCAGGGGCAGTATTTCGTCTGTGTTGTAGCGTCAGTTGTATATCTCCGGCGCTGATGGGGTTGGTTAATATATTATCGTCAGGTAGTGTGTGAGTATTTGCAGGTTTTAAATCATCATCATTGAAATTAAAGGAATCCACCGGATGACGGCGTATTGGTGGTTCTGGAGAAATCGGAGTGAATATGTCTTGCAGATTGCCAGCGAATGCGTCAGCTTTTTCTTCATCAGTTTGCAGAGGTGTTTCTTGAAGAAATACAGGGTATGAGGTGGATGATTTTTGCCCAGTTAGACCTTTGAGTCTATACCAGAATTGGGTTGTATTTGAAGATCTATTCAGCTGGTTGCAAGCATGAGTCCAGTTTAACCTTTTGTAAGCAACGATGTAATTGTGCACAGTGCGCTGTAATTGACGATGATGTCGCAGGGAATCAAGGTTACCGGTTCGAATATAGTCCCTGTACAGCTGACGGGAACGAGTTATCATGGTTAGATATCGAGAAGGAAGATTTGGTTTGTTGGGGAGAACTTTAGTTCGTGGCACATGTAGAGAAGTTGCGGTTTGAATTTCTTGAGTAATTCGATCGACCACATTGGTAAGGTCTTCTTCTGTGGTAGGAATTATTAAATCCGATGTCGCTTCTTGGATATGATCTCTGTAGGCTGGCCAATTCGCTTTATCGTAATGGAGAACATATCGAGAGCGTGATGGACCAGTGGTTCCATTGTTTCTGCAGCGAAGTGTAAGTTTTATTGGCAGGTGGTCACTACCTAGTGTACCAAGAACTTTAATAGTGCATTTCTGTGCGAGATTTGCAGAAGTGATAACAACATCTGGAGTTGACTGAGAGATGGGTCTTGTATGCTCTGGGATATGATGTTTTATTCCAGTGGTTTGAGTGGTAATGAACTGAGAGAATTGCGTTCGTTCTAGGAGAGGTCGACTATGTATATTGATGTCGGCCATTATAATATAATTCCGAAAGTTTAGTGATACATGCTGCATAAAGTCGTAAGGAATTGGATGTTTTGGTCGCACGTAAATTGTGACCAAGGTAATACTCATACTTTTTAGATATAATGTAGTTACATTATGCTCTGGTATATTCATAAGTGGAATCTGGTGATGTCGAAAGGGGATTTTTGGGGAGAAACCTATTGCAGTACCTCCACTTGCCCTCAGTCCTGGTTGTGGATTGTCACATCGATGTAGCGTATAATATGGTATACGACAGGGTGTCCATGGTGTGAGGAAGGTTTCATTCAAAAGAAACGCTGTTATCCCTTCCTCTACTAATAGTTGTTCAAATAGAATTTTATGGAATGGAAGTGAACGGATATTCAAAAATAAAACCTTCAAATCCATTATCAATGTATTATAAACAGCTTCAAACTGTAGTTTCATGTTGGTTCGAGTAAAAGTGTACATACGGACCAGAATAGGTAGCATGAAATTGAACATTAAATATGCTCTTAGCGGCATAGGTGATTTGCTGTAATATATGGGGTCTTATAAATGGGTGGATATTTTGAAGAGTCACCGTCACAAAGTTGAGCATTTTGCCTAGTGTAACTGGTGTGTTGAGAAGGTCTTCCGTGTTTGATTCTGGAATTCGAATTGGAACCGTCAGCTCTGGGTGATCTTCTTCAGGTTTCGGTCTGGATTTGCAGCGGTAGCTGTACGTTGGGTGCTGGTCGTTACACGTAGCGCATTTTGGTGGTTGTTGTAAGTTTCTGCATTCTTTGGTGCTATGGTCATCTGCACAGTAACCGCACTTAGGTTTTTTGTGACATTGGTTGGTGTGGTGAGTATTATATTCTTGACAGTTTTCGCAGCGGATTGGAAGTGGTGCTTGTGATTTGGATGGTTCCACTCGATATTTTCCTTTATATATGTAAGCTCCACTTTGAAGAAGATTATCTATGGTGTGTTGATCCGGTGTTAAAACCCGGATCATATATGTAGGACCGTGGTTACTGTGGATTCGCAGGCAGCGAGCTATGGTGTGTCCTTCAAGTTTTAGTTCTTCAGTTACTTCTTCATCGGTAAGGGATGGATCGACTCCTCGAATGACTACCGACAGCATTGGTGTCCGTTTTGGTGGAGGAGCTTGTTTTTGAGTAGCCTGCTTGAGTTGAGAAAAGGTGGCCTTAGGGCCGAATATTTCGTAGCTGACCTTGTTCCTTATGGTGGTCATTAGGGTTGCATCAGGGGATTTAATGATAATCCCATTCCTGCTGAACACTATCTGTTCAATCATGGCTCGTGGAAGATACTTTAAGAGCTGGTTTAGGACTTGTTTTGGATTTGAAAATTTAGGATCGTAATTGGTGAGTAAAAAGTTGTGAATGGGATTGACTTGGTTTTCATGGTATTGAGAGGCAGTCTTCTGATGGCTGGGTTGTTTGGTTTCTGTTGCGACTATCTTAGTTGGGGACCTGGATCGGGATCTATCTGTTACAAGTGATCGTTGAGAGTCTCTTCTCCTACGATCTTTTTCATGGGAACGCTTCTCTTGGGCGCCACTTCCAGAAGGTGGTCGGGGGGGTGGTTCTGGCATGATGGCAGGTAGTCCTTTATGGTACCCGTAAGGTTCCATATATGTTGAGCCGTAGGGCTCAGAGCGGAATTATTAGCAACTAGATCCCAGGAATCTTTGAATTTCTTCTAAACAAGACAGAATTCACACAAGTGCTGCAAACGGGAATTGCGTGCACAGTTTGCTCCAGATATAACTGGGTGGCAAACACAGGTTGCTCCTGTACAAGCACGTGTTGCAAGCGTGGGTTGCAGTACAGTTCGCTACAAAGTGCTGTAAACGTGGATTGCAGCACAGTTCGCGATGCACAATCAAGGCTTCAGTTGTCACCGTTAGGTTTTCACCTTGATTCTCGGGGATTGGGCCTCCCCGGATGCCATGATCGACGTGAAGCTTTTTTTTTTTTTTTTTTTTTTTTTTTTTTTTTTCCCTTGCTAGCCAAGCTAGCTACCTGTTAGAGGGTTACGCCCTCTGTAAGGGAAGTGATATTTAGCGATTTTGTGATTGAAAATACGATTGTTGGTCTATGTGTATTTTGAATAAAAGTGGTTGAGTGAAAAAAAAAAAAATAAAACTGTGCATCGTAAGTTAACGTGTAATTTTATATATTTGAGGCAGAAAAATAATATTAAGCCTGTCATGATTGATGTCAGGGTCGTATGGAATATTAGGCGAGTGTGGGGTATATATGCGGAAGAGGTTCATCAACATTATATATCTCGAAGCGGTCTCTATCAGGATGATTTGGAGGTAAGGTATTAAGATAAAGCGTGAGGAGCAGTGATAACGGAGTATGGTAATAACGGGGTGGAGTGTCATGAAGAGCATCATAATAGGCTGTATTCTGCAGTAGTGGATGTTCCTGTGCGACCCGTGAGGTTATGTAGCGGATGCGAAGTGTTTCTAGATGGAACAGGATGTGTGGAAAAGTCATCCTGGCATACAATAATCTGGTGGGGCTGGGTAAGGATATCCTATAGGCAGTACGAAGAGCATGTCTTTCTAGTATTTGAAGTTTCTCGTAGAAGGATGGTGCTGCAGATATCCAGGCTGTAAAACCATAGGTAAGAATTGGACGGAGCATAGCTTTGTATGTCATGATAACCAGTTCAGCCTTCAAGCCCCAGGTTGTCCCACACACTCGTTTCATTAGGTTTAGTCTTATTTTTGCTTTACTGGTTAAAATATCAAGGTGAGCTTTCCAAGTGAGGTGTTGATCGAAAACGACACCGAGGTACGTCAAAGTTTTGGAAGATTTTATTAGGGAGTTTTGTACCTTGATAGCTAGCAAATCTGGATTTCTATGGACCCGTGAACGACAACCCTTCGGCAGGAATACTATTGCTTTTGTCTTTGTACAATTTATTAGGAGTCTCCAACGGCGGCACCAGGAAACAAAGACATCGACTGTTCTTTGTAGGTGCTGATTCAGTTGATGGATTGTTCGCCCTAACGCCAGAAAGCCCGTATCGTCAGCATATTGGAATGTATGAACATCAGGTGGGGGACAAGGTAAATCTGCCACATACAGTAAATATAACAACGGTGAGAGTACGGAACCTTGTGGGACTCCCGAGTGGAGAAATATTGGGTGTGATAGGCTATTGTAGATAGATACATAGGATATTCGATTTGATATGAAGTTATAAATCAAACGAATATAACAGGAAGGTAACTGAAATTTGGTTAGTTTATAGATGAGACCTGGATGCCACACCTTATCAAATGCCTTTTCTAGGTCGAATAACAATAAACAGGATGGTTTTAAGGCATTGTATTGATTGGTAATCATAGTAGTGAGCCGAAGGAGTTGATCATTAATACAAAAGGAAGGTCTAAATCCTGCTTGTTGGAGAGGAAGTAAGTTTTTTGTAGTCAAGTGGGCATGCAGTCTCTTTACCAGAATCTTTTCGAGAATTTTACTGAACACAGATGTAAGTTGTATTGGTCGATAGGAGTTTATCGATTGTGGAGATTTGTTGGGTTTGAGAAACATCAAGGTTTTTGATGCTTTCCATGCTATAGGAAAAAACCCAGTGCGAAGGATGAATGTGTATATCCCTGCCAAGATGGTAAGGAGAGCAATGGGACATTCTTTAATAAGTCGGTAAGAAAGAGAATCGAATCCAGGGGCAGTATTTCGTCTGTGTTGTAGCGTCAGTTGTATATCTCCGGCGCTGATGGGGTTGGTTAATATATTATCGTCAGGTAGTGTGTGAGTATTTGCAGGTTTTAAATCATCATCATTGAAATTAAAGGAATCCACCGGATGACGGCGTATTGGTGGTTCTGGAGAAATCGGAGTGAATATGTCTTGCAGATTGCCAGCGAATGCGTCAGCTTTTTCTTCATCAGTTTGCAGAGGTGTTTCTTGAAGAAATACAGGGTATGAGGTGGATGATTTTTGCCCAGTTAGACCTTTGAGTCTATACCAGAATTGGGTTGTATTTGAAGATCTATTCAGCTGGTTGCAAGCATGAGTCCAGTTTAACCTTTTGTAAGCAACGATGTAATTGTGCACAGTGCGCTGTAATTGACGATGATGTCGCAGGGAATCAAGGTTACCGGTTCGAATATAGTCCCTGTACAGCTGACGGGAACGAGTTATCATGGTTAGATATCGAGGAGGAAGATTTGGTTTGTTGGGGAGAACTTTAGTTCGTGGCACATGTAGAGAAGTTGCGGTTTGAATTTCTTGAGTAATTCGATCGACCACATTGGTAAGGTCTTCTTCTGTGGTAGGAATTATTAAATCCGATGTCGCTTCTTGGATATGATCTCTGTAGGCTGGCCAATTCGCTTTATCGTAATGGAGAACATATCGAGAGCGTGATGGGCCAGTGGTTCCATTGTTTCTGCAGCGAAGTGTAAGTTTTATTGGCAGGTGGTCACTACCTAGTGTACCAAGAACTTTAATAGTGCATTTCTGTGCGAGATTTGCAGAAGTGATAACAACATCTGGAGTTGACTGAGAGATGGGTCTTGTATGCTCTGGGATATGATGTTTTATTCCAGTGGTTTGAGTGGTGATGAACTGAGAGAATTGCGTTCGTTCTAGGAGAGGTCGACTATGTATATTGATGTCGGCCATTATGATATAATTCCGAAAGTTTAGTGATACATGCTGCATAAAGTCGTAAGGAATTGGATGTTTTGGTCGCACGTAAATTGTGACCAAGGTAATACTCATACTTTTTAGATACAATGTAGTTACATTATGCTCTGGTATATTCATAAGTGGAATCTGGTGATGTCGAAAGGGGATTTTTGGGGAGAAACCTATTGCAGTACCTCCACTTGCCCTCAGTCCTGGTTGTGGATTGTCACATCGATGTAGCGTATAATATGGTATACGACAGGGTGTCCATGGTGTGAGGAAGGTTTCATTCAAAAGAAACGCTGTTATCCCTTCCTCTACTAATAGTTGTTCAAATAGAATTTTATGGAATGGAAGTGAACGGATATTCAAAAATAAAACCTTCAAATCCATTATCAATGTATTATAAACAGCTTCAAACTGGAGTTTCATGTTGGTTCGAGTAAAAGTGTACATACGGACCAGAATAGGTAGCATGAAATTGAACATTAAATATGCTCTTAGCGGCATAGGTGATTTGCTGTAATATATGGGGTCTTATAAATGGGTGGATATTTTGAAGAGTCACCGTCACAAAGTTGAGCATTTTGCCTAGTGTAACTGGTGTGTTGAGAAGGTCTTCCGTGTTTGATTCTGGAATTCGAATTGGAACCGTCAGCTCTGGGTGATCTTCTTCAGGTTTCGGTCTGGATTTGCAGCGGTAGCTGTACGTTGGGTGCTGGTCGTTACACGTAGAGCATTTTGGTGGTTGTTGTAAGTTTCTGCATTCTTTGGTGCTATGGTCATCTGCACAGTAACCGCACTTAGGTTTTTTGTGACATTGGTTGGTGTGGTGAGTATTATATTCTTGACAGTTTTCGCAGCGGATTGGAAGTGGGGCTTGTGATTTGGATGGTTCCACTCGATATTTTCCTTTATATATGTAAGCTCCACTTTGAAGAAGATTATCTATGGTGTGTTGATCCGGTGTTAAAACCCGGATCATATATGTAGGACCGTGGTTACTGTGGATTCGCAGGCAGCGAGCTATGGTGTGTCCTTCAAGTTTTAGTTCTTCAGTTACTTCTTCATCGGTAAGGGATGGATCGACTCCTCGAATGACTACCGACAGCATTGGTGTCCGTTTTGGTGGAGGAGCTTGTTTTTGAGTAGCCTGCTTGAGTTGAGAAAAGGTGGCCTTAGGGCCGAATATTTCGTAGCTGACCTTGTTCCTTATGGTGGTCATTAGGGTTGCATCAGGGGATTTAATGATAATCCCATTCCTGCTGAACACTATCTGTTCAATCATGGCTCGTGGAAGATACTTTAAGAGCTGGTTTAGGACTTGTTTTGGATTTGAAAATTTAGGATCGTAATTGGTGAGTAAAAAGTTGTGAATGGGATTGACTTGGTTTTCATGGTATTGAGAGGCAGTCTTCTGATGGCTGGGTTGTTTGGTTTCTGTTGCGACTATCTTAGTTGGGGACCTGGATCGGGATCTATCTGTTACAAGTGATCGTTGAGAGTCTCTTCTCCTACGATCTTTTTCATGGGAACGCTTCTCTTGGGCGCCACTTCCAGAAGGTGGTCGGGGGGGTGGTTCTGGCATGATGGCAGGTAGTCCTTTATGGTACCCGTAAGGTTCCATATATGTTGAGCCGTAGGGCTCAGAGCGGAATTATTAGCAACTAGATCCCAGGAATCTTTGAATTTCTTCTAAACAAGACAGAATTCACACAAGTGCTGCAAACGGGAATTGCGTGCACAGTTTGCTCCAGATATACTGGGTGGCAAACACAGGTTGCTCCTGTACAAGCACGTGTTGCAAACGTGGATTGCAGCACAGTTCGCGATGCACAATCAAGGCTTCAGTTGTCACCGTTAGGTTTCCACCTTGATTCTCGGGGATTG
The DNA here is from genome assembly GCF_977018435.1 of Lepisma saccharinum. Classification (NCBI taxonomy): domain Eukaryota; kingdom Metazoa; phylum Arthropoda; class Insecta; order Zygentoma; family Lepismatidae; genus Lepisma; species Lepisma saccharinum. Next base: position 109,145,067 of record NC_139231.1, read on the forward strand.
GGCCTCCCCGGATGCCATGATGGACGTGAAGCGGGGTAGGTGTGCAATATGTATGAATAGTCTATAGAGAGTATACGTGAGATCTTATGTGTGTGGAGAGATAGTGTCAGAATTGTGAACTCAGGCCCCGTTGTTGTTAGTGATTTTTGCAGTTTGTGTTTTTGTACAATTAGTTCACTGTTTCTTTAGTGTTTCTGCTGTGTTCTGTGGGTAAATGTATGACATGTGGATGCGTTGGTGTAGTGCTGCCATCTATTGTTTTTTTGAAAAAGTTTCTGACTAATGGTGTCCATATTGGTCTGATCTCTAGGCTGGGTTGGCTGATCGGTTCTGTTCTTGTTGTCATATGCGATGCTTCCTTGAATTTTCTGGTGTAGCCATTTTCTTCCCTGTTTATTATCTGTGTTTTATCCCATTGTATTCTATGACTGTTTTCCCAGGCGTGGGTCGCTAGTTTGGATCTTTCAAAGTATCCCAGCCTAAGGTTTGTTTTGTGTTCCCCCACCCTCGCTTCAAGTGTTCTGCATGTTTCGCCAATGTATTCCCTCCCGCATTCACATGGGATGCTGTAGATTACGTTTTTCATTTTTATATCGGGTGTGTGGGGTCTTGTGTGGACCAGGTTGGATCGGAGTGTGTTCTTGGAGTGGAATGTAGTTCTGATGTTATATTTCTTGGTTATTTTTTGGATTCTTTCTGATATTCCTTTTATGTATGGTGTATGGATCGTGGCCAGTGGTTTATCTTTTGGAAGTGGTTTTGTTGTTTCTTCTGTCCATATTATGGGGTTTATTATTTTGTGTGGATAGTTATTGGTTCTGAGATCTTTGTAGAGTGATTTCTTTTCATTGGTAAGATCCTGTTCGGTCTTACATATGGATCTTACCAATGAAAAGAAATCACTCTACAAAGATCTCAGAACCAATAACTATCCACACAAAATAATAAACCCCATAATATGGACAGAAGAAACAACAAAACCACTTCCAAAAGATAAACCACTGGCCACGATCCATACACCATACATAAAAGGAATATCAGAAAGAATCCAAAAAATAACCAAGAAATATAACATCAGAACTACATTCCACTCCAAGAACACACTCCGATCCAACCTGGTCCACACAAGACCCCACACACCCGATATAAAAATGAAAAACGTAATCTACAGCATCCCATGTGAATGCGGGAGGGAATACATTGGCGAAACATGCAGAACACTTGAAGCGAGGGTGGGGGAACACAAAACAAACCTTAGGCTGGGATACTTTGAAAGATCCAAACTAGCGACCCACGCCTGGGAAAACAGTCATAGAATACAATGGGATAAAACACAGATAATAAACAGGGAAGAAAATGGCTACACCAGAAAATTCAAGGAAGCATCGCATATGACAACAAGAACAGAACCGATCAGCCAACCCAGCCTAGAGATCAGACCAATATGGACACCATTAGTCAGAAACTTTTTCAAAAAAACAATAGATGGCAGCACTACACCAACGCATCCACATGTCATACATTTACCCACAGAACACAGCAGAAACACTAAAGAAACAGTGAACTAATTGTACAAAAACACAAACTGCAAAAATCACTAACAACAACGGGGCCTGAGTTCACAATTCTGACACTATCTCTCCACACACATAAGATCTCACGTATACTCTCTATAGACTATTCATACATATTGCACACCTACCCCGCTTCACGTCGATCATGGCATCCGGGGAGGCCCAATCCCCGAGAATCAAGGTGAAAACCTAACGGTGACAACTGAAGCCTTGATTGTGCAACGCTGTAGGTATATTTGACTACCATTTCCATTTTTTTTGGTTTGATAGTTCAAATCGACCCTTACTACGAGTGCGGTGAAGTCTTGTCACCGCCTAAAATAATCTTCCAAGGCTACGCTTTTGCTCTGCAGTGACACTCATACGAACTGGTCTCTTTAAGAGATAGGAGGGCATTGAATGTTCTTGCTTGTCCCACCCCTCGGAGTGGTGACATAGAAACGCAGGTTCCTAGACCTCTTTTATAACGTCTACGAACTACTGCAATGTCAGCCAGACACAAGAACCTTCCCTTTAGAGGGATGGAGCACCTCAAAGCCAGTTCAGCAGGCAAAATGACGCAGTCTACGCGTATCAATTACCGACCAGAGAATTTTCTGATTCCCTTGGGAAAACAAGGCGTTTCATTATCGCAACCTACACCCACCACAGATAAGGCAGCCCTCACATTCGGGGAATCTTCCAACCAACCTTCAGCAGAATTTACACTTGTTGGTCGGCATCGCCGCCAAAGGTCACTTACGGACTTGGACAGTCTCGCCCAACTATATGAAGGGAGACATCCAACAAAACTACAAAAAACCATGCCGTTATCAACTGACGTCCCAACTTCAAATACATTTGCGCCCCTGGCACAAGATTCCTCAGGTGACATGGAGATCCCCAAAGAAGAGGAAACGCAACCACCTCCAACAACTCAACCTAAGAAAGTCCCAAGGCCTCCACCTATTTCCGTGTTCGGAATTAAGGAAACTTACGCCTTCACCTCCACTATAAGCAAGACGCTTAGTCAACCTCCTCACATACAGCACAATAGAGAGAAGGTCACCTTCCAAGTATCAACCAGGGCAGATTATGATAAAATAATTGCATTTTGCGACCAGACCAAACGAGAATATGCCACCGGCATCGTTCGCAGTGAACGGCCTGTGAAGGTGGTAATACGAAAACTACCCATCGATACCTGTCTGGGCGACCTGGAGCAGAACCTGAAAGACAAGAACTATACACCTATATCAGTTCACCAAATGTCTCGCAGAAAGAAGGACTCAAATGAACGAGTGTTGATGCCACTCTTTCTGGTGTCGCTTTCAAGAAACTCCACTACTCACGAAATATACAAAGAAGAATATCTTCTTGACTACAGAATTAAAGTACAGGTATACAAACCACCCACCACACTGCAATGTTACCGCTGTCAGCGAATGGGACATGGTCAAACCCAATGTAAAGCACTGCCCCGCTGCCTCAAATGCGGACAGGGACACTTGACAAGGGCTTGTCTCAAAACAGACACCACTACCCCAGCCAAATGTGCCAACTGCCAGGGCGATCACCCCGCAAATTTCAGAGGATGTCCAGTGTTCAAAGCATACACGGACGCTCAAACTTCCACCAACAAGAAGACCCAAAAATCTCCCCCAATCATCACTTCTCAACAAACACCTGCAACTTCTGCAGAAACCATTTCTTCACAACAAACCTCGACAACATACGCAGGCGCAGCCTCTCCGTCCAGACACACCCCAACCAAAACCATCACCAAAGAGGCCCCCTCCACAACAAATATATCAGAATCGACTCGGGATGACACATCAGCTTCAGATATTAAACTCATTTTTGAATTCTTCAAAGGAATGAATCTAAGCAAAATAATACCACATGTTAAAAGAGGTATTGCTCGTCTTACCTCTGCTACGGACACAGCCACAAAAGCAGCCGCATATATCGATACCATTGCCGAAATGATTGACGATGGCTGTTTCTAGTCTGTCGAAAATTCACCACTCACTTACCATCATGGCGTGGAACGCCGATGGGTTAAGAGGGCAGAGACATACCCTCATTCACTTTCTTCAACAAAACAAAGTAGACGTAGCACTGATCAGTGAAACACACTTCTCCCACACAGTCAAAGGCTGGAAATTGCCCAACTATCTCATATACCGACTGGATAGAATTGGGAGGCCGAGAGGCGGATTATTAGTAGTAGTAAAAAGGGACTTTCCATCTCAGCAAGTACATGTACCACCTTTGTACGGTCTAGAAGCGCTAGCTGTGCGCATTCTAACTCCCGGAGATTCACTCATTCTCGTGGCTGGATACAGATCTCCTGCTGCGGGACTTGTACCAGATGATTATGACAACATAAGTAAACTAGGCAATAAAGTGGTTCTTGCCGGAGATCTCAATGCCAAGCATACATCTTGGCATTCACGGTATCCCAATAATGCAGGTGACCTACTGCAGGACTACATACTTCGATCCACCTTCACTATACAAGCACCCCGGGAACCCACTCACTATCCGAAGATGGGTGGCAGGCCTGACGTGCTAGACGTAGTCATGAGTAAAGGGGTGCCACTCCTCACAGACCCGTACGTAATCTCTGCTTTGGATTCAGACCACGATCCTGTCATGTTCCAAGTCTCCCACCGTACTCTTACTCAAGGAGTACCACCCCTTCTAAGAAGCGAGACAAATTGGGACAAATTCAGAGGGAATGTGAACTCACTTCTCGATCTTCATGATAGGCCTCAGACACCCCAGCAAATTGATCAGTCAGTATCGCATCTCACCCACTCTCTGCTCAAAGCTGAGGCAGAAAGCACAGAAGTAACACAGCTACACCGATCGTCACAAATGACAGGCAGTCTTCGTCTCCAAATGTACATTCAGTTAAAACGGTGGGCGAGACGAAGGTGGCAACACACTAGGAGTCCCACATATAAAACTCTTTGGAACTCTCTCTGCTCCAAGGTGAAAACCCTCATTCAAAAAGAAACTGCACATCACTGGAATGACACACTTAGCGGCCTTTCAGTGAATGATCAGCGTATATGGAAATATACCAGGGCATTTCTTCGTCCCAAGGACTCATCACACACCAGAGTCATAGAAGGATCAACCGGACTGTTACATGAACCACAAGATCAGGTTGAAGTCTTTGCAAATGCTCTCGAAGAACAATTCACCCCAAATGAAGATCCATCAGATGAACATACAATCGCACATGTAAACAGGGCGATACACACCTTTACCACCAGAGAAATGGAGCACATGCCAAAGCTGACGTCACCTCGAGAGGTAGAACGCCAAATCCGAAGACTGCCTAAAAACAAGGCTTCCGGGCCAGATGGTATACGACCCGAACTGCTGCGACATCCCACTCGCAAATTACTTGTATACATTACATACATATTCAATGCCATCCTACAACTAGGCTACTTTCCCACTGCATGGAAGAAGGCAAAGGTAATAACATTGCCCAAACCTGGAAAGAGTACTCTCAAACCGGAGAATTATAGGCCAATAAGTCTCCTTTCACACCTTGGAAAACTCTTCGAAAGAGTATTTCTCTCAAGACTCATGACACACGTAGAAACCTCCTCGCTCCTACCACACCACCAATTTGGTTTTAGAGCCTACCACAGTACCACCTCTCAACTGGTCCGTGTGGTAGACTACATCACAACGGCATTCAATAGAAAACAGTTCGCAATAGGGGTTTACCTAGATATAAGCAAGGCCTTTGACCGAGTCTGGCACTCTGGTCTCATATATAAACTATTACGGCAAGGTTTCCCGGATTGCTATGTCCGACTGCTCCAATCTTACCTGAGCAAACGCAGTTTCTTTGTCTCCTTCTCAGGTGCAACGTCCCAAACCCGGCTCATATTAGCAGGTGTACCTCAAGGAGCAGTACTCTCTCCACTATTGTACACGCTATATACAGCAGATGTCCCAACTTCAGAGAGATGTTTCCAAGCCACATATGCTGACGACACCGCGTTCTTTGCAGCCAGTCGTCGAATAGCCTTATGCTACCGCTACCTTCAACAACAACTCGATGAGTTCCAAGCGTGGGCTCGCAAATGGCGTCTGAAGGTGAACACCGGGAAAAGTGTATGTGTCATCCACACAAAAAGAAGAAAGTATGAACTCAGACAACTTTCATATTACGGACAAGCAGTGCCACATGAAGACAAAGTCAAATATCTAGGGGTCACCCTAGATCGAGGACTCACGTTTGCCTCTCACATCCAAGATGTGGCCAACAGAGGACTACGAAAAGTATTTGCACTTTTCGTTATGTTCACATGTCCGGAACTCACACTACAGACGAGGCTACATCTACTCCAGATGTACATCATTCCAACTTTGACCTACGCGGGCCCAGCCTGGCAGCATGCCGCCTATTCACATCTTAAACGATTGGAACGGGTGCAAAGCAAAGCAGCTCGGATAATCTCAGGCCACGACATCTATACACGCAGCACCCAAGTTTTGGAGGATCTGGAATTAACTCCAGTGATCCAGCAGCTTCGAGACGCTCACCAAAAATTCTGGCAAACCCTGCCGAGACATACAAATCCGGAAATAGAACATATGGGAACAGCAAATCCCTTCAGACACACATATGCAATGCCACGGCCATGAAACATAATTTCCATCTGAAGCATTCCTTGTGTTGCGACAGTTGCACACACAAGATCCACGTATAGCCACAGGCACTTTTCATTAATCCCACACACACTTCATTTATACACTTTTCATGGAGTCAAGGGCCAAAACAGCTCGACACTCAACTTCAAAACGTCAGATTTATGCCATGCCATGCCATGCCATGCTTCACGTCGATCATGGCATCCGGGGAGGCCCAATCCCCGAGAATCAAGGTGAAAACCTAACGGTGACAACTGAAGCCTTGATTGTGCAACGCTGTAGGTATATTTGACTACCATTTCCATTTTTTTTGGGTTGATAGTTCAAATCGACCCTTACTACGAGTGCGGTGAAGTCTTGTCACCGCCTAAAATAATCTTCCAAGGCTACGCTTTTGCTCTGCAGTGACACTCATACGAACTGGTCTCTTTAAGAGATAGGAGGGCATTGAATGTTCTTGCTTGTCCCACCCCTCGGAGTGGTGACATAGAAACGCAGGTTCCTAGACCTCTTTTATAACGTCTACGAACTACTGCAATGTCAGCCAGACACAAGAACCTTCCCTTTAGAGGGATGGAGCACCTCAAAGCCAGTTCAGCAGGCAAAATGACGCAGTCTACGCGTATCAATTACCGACCAGAGAATTTTCTGATTCCCTTGGGAAAACAAGGCGTTTCATTATCGCAACCTACACCCACCACAGATAAGGCAGCCCTCACATTCGGGGAATCTTCCAACCAACCTTCAGCAGAATTTACACTTGTTGGTCGGCATCGCCGCCAAAGGTCACTTACGGACTTGGACAGTCTCGCCCAACTATATGAAGGGAGACATCCAACAAAACTACAAAAAACCATGCCGTTATCAACTGACGTCCCAACTTCAAATACATTTGCGCCCCTGGCACAAGATTCCTCAGGTGACATGGAGATCCCCAAAGAAGAGGAAACGCAACCACCTCCAACAACTCAACCTAAGAAAGTCCCAAGGCCTCCACCTATTTCCGTGTTCGGAATTAAGGAAACTTACGCCTTCACCTCCACTATAAGCAAGACGCTTAGTCAACCTCCTCACATACAGCACAATAGAGAGAAGGTCACCTTCCAAGTATCAACCAGGGCAGATTATGATAAAATAATTGCATTTTGCGACCAGACCAAACGAGAATATGCCACCGGCATCGTTCGCAGTGAACGGCCTGTGAAGGTGGTAATACGAAAACTACCCATCGATACCTGTCTGGGCGACCTGGAGCAGAACCTGAAAGACAAGAACTATACACCTATATCAGTTCACCAAATGTCTCGCAGAAAGAAGGACTCAAATGAACGAGTGTTGATGCCACTCTTTCTGGTGTCGCTTTCAAGAAACTCCACTACTCACGAAATATACAAAGAAGAATATCTTCTTGACTACAGAATTAAAGTACAGGTATACAAACCACCCACCACACTGCAATGTTACCGCTGTCAGCGAATGGGACATGGTCAAACCCAATGTAAAGCACTGCCCCGCTGCCTCAAATGCGGACAGGGACACTTGACAAGGGCTTGTCTCAAAACAGACACCACTACCCCAGCCAAATGTGCCAACTGCCAGGGCGATCACCCCGCAAATTTCAGAGGATGTCCAGTGTTCAAAGCATACACGGACGCTCAAACTTCCACCAACAAGAAGACCCAAAAATCTCCCCCAATCATCACTTCTCAACAAACACCTGCAACTTCTGCAGAAACCACTTCTTCACAACAAACCTCGACAACATACGCAGGCGCAGCCTCTCCGTCCAGACACACCCCAACCAAAACCATCACCAAAGAGGCCCCCTCCACAACAAATATATCAGAATCGACTCGGGATGACACATCAGCTTCAGATATTAAACTCATTTTTGAATTCTTCAAAGGAATGAATCTAAGCAAAATAATACCACATGTTAAAAGAGGTATTGCTCGTCTTACCTCTGCTACGGACACAGCCACAAAAGCAGCCGCATATATCGATACCATTGCCGAAATGATTGACGATGGCTGTTTCTAGTCTGTCGAAAATTCACCACTCACTTACCATCATGGCGTGGAACGCCGATGGGTTAAGAGGGCAGAGACATACCCTCATTCACTTTCTTCAACAAAACAAAGTAGACGTAGCACTGATCAGTGAAACACACTTCTCCCACACAGTCAAAGGCTGGAAATTGTCCAACTATCTCATATACCGACTGGATAGAATTGGAAGGCCGAGAGGCGGATTATTAGTAGTAGTAAAAAGGGACTTTCCATCTCAGCAAGTACATGTACCACCTTTGTACGGTCTAGAAGCGCTAGCTGTGCGCATTCTAACTCCCGGAGATTCACTCATTCTCGTGGCTGGATACAGATCTCCTGCTGCGGGACTTGTACCAGACGATTATGACAACATAAGTAAACTAGGCAATAAAGTGGTTCTTGCCGGAGATCTCAATGCCAAGCATACATCTTGGCATTCACGGTATCCCAATAATGCAGGTGACCTACTGCAGGACTACATACTTCGATCCACCTTCACTATACAAGCACCCCGGGAACCCACTCACTATCCGAAGATGGGTGGCAGACCTGACGTGCTAGACGTAGTCATGAGTAAAGGGGTGCCACTCCTCACAGACCCGTACGTAATCGCTGCTTTGGATTCAGACCACGATCCTGTCATGTTCCAAGTCTCCCACCGTACTCTTACTCAAGGAGTACCACCCCTTTTAAGAAGCGAGACAAATTGGGACAAATTCAGAGGGAATGTGAACTCACTTCTCGATCTTCATGATAAGCCTCAGACACCCCAACAAATCGATCAGTCAGTATCACATCTCACCCACTCTCTGCTCAAAGCTGAAGCAGAAAGCACAGAAGTAACACAGCTACACCGATCGTCACAAATGACAGGCAGTCTTCGTCTCCAAATGTACATTCAGTTAAAACGGTGGGCGAGACGAAGGTGGCAACACACTAGGAGTCCCACATATAAAACTCTTTGGAACTCTCTCTGCTCCAAGGTGAAAACCCTCATTCAAAAAGAAACTGCACATCACTGGAATGACACACTTAGCGGCCTTTCAGTGAATGATCAGCGTATATGGAAATATACCAGGGCATTTCTTCGTCCCAAGGACTCATCACACACCAGAGTCATAGAAGGATCAACCGGACTGTTACATGAACCACAAGATCAGGTTGAAGTCTTTGCAAATGCTCTCGAAGAACAATTCACCCCAAATGAAGATCCATCAGATGAACATACAATCGCACATGTAAACAGGGCGATACACACCTTTACCACCAGAGAAATGGAGCACATGCCAAAGCTGACGTCACCTCGAGAGGTAGAACGCCAAATCCGAAGACTGCCTAAAAACAAGGCTTCCGGGCCAGATGGTATACGACCCGAACTGCTGCGACATCCCACTCGCAAATTACTTGTATACATTACATACATATTCAATGCCATCCTACAACTAGGCTACTTTCCCACTGCATGGAAGAAGGCAAAGGTAATAACATTGCCCAAACCTGGAAAGAGTACTCTCAAACCGGAGAATTATAGGCCAATAAGTCTCCTTTCACACCTTGGAAAACTCTTCGAAAGAGTATTTCTCTCAAGACTCATGACACACGTAGAAACCTCCTCGCTCATACCACACCACCAATTTGGTTTTAGAGCCTACCACAGTACCACCTCTCAACTGGTCCGTGTGGTAGACTACATCACAACGGCATTCAATAGAAAACAGTTCGCAATAGGGGTTTACCTAGATATAAGCAAGGCCTTTGACCGAGTCTGGCACTCTGGTCTCATATATAAACTATTACGGCAAGGTTTCCCGGATTGCTATGTCCGACTGCTCCAATCTTACCTGAGCAAACGCAGTTTCTTTGTCTCCTTCTCAGGTGCAACGTCCCAAACCCGGCTCATATTAGCAGGTGTACCTCAAGGAGCAGTACTCTCTCCACTATTGTACACGCTATATACAGCAGATGTCCCAACTTCAGAGAGATGTTTCCAAGCCACATATGCTGACGACACCGCGTTCTTTGCAGCCAGTCGTCGAATAGCCTTATGCTACCGCTACCTTCAACAACAACTCGATGAGTTCCAAGCGTGGGCTCGCAAATGGCGTCTGAAGGTGAACACCGGGAAAAGTGTATGTGTCATCCACACAAAAAGAAGAAAGTATGAACTCAGACAACTTTCATATTACGGACAAGCAGTGCCACATGAAGACAAAGTCAAATATCTAGGGGTCACCCTAGATCGAGGACTCACGTTTGCCTCTCACATCCAAGATGTGGCCAACAGAGGACTACGTAAAGTATTTGCACTTTTCGTTATGTTCACATGTCCGGAACTCACACTACAGACGAGGCTACATCTACTCCAGATGTACATCATTCCAACTTTGACCTACGCGGGCCCAGCCTGGCAGCATGCCGCCTATTCACATCTTAAACGATTGGAACGGGTGCAAAGCAAAGCAGCTCGGATAATCTCAGGCCACGACATCTATACACGCAGCACCCAAGTTTTGGAGGATCTGGAATTAACTCCAGTGATCCAGAAGCTTCGAGACGCTCACCAAAAATTCTGGCAAACCCTGCCGAGACATACAAATCCGGAAATAGAACATATGGGAACAGCAAATCCCTTCAGACACACATATGCAATGCCTCGGCCATGAAACATAATTTCCATATGAAGCATTCCTTGTGTTGCGACAGTTGCACACACAAGATCCACGTATAGCCACAGGCACTTTTCATTAATCCCACACGCACTTCATTTATACACTTTTCATGGAGTCAAGGGCCAAAACAGCTCGACACTCAACTTCAAAACGTCAGATTTATGCCATGCCATGCCATGCCATGCTTCACGTCATCATGCAATCCGGGGCGATCCAGTCCCCGGAGATCAAGGTGGAAACCTAACGGTGCCACACGAAGCCTTGGTCGTGACCTTCACGTGGTCAGTCGTGACCTCGACGTGGTCATTTGACATAGTGGAGCCTGGGCCACTCATAATCCACTTGGCACTTTTTTCGTATATAGAGGTCATTGTAACTGAAGACGCGGTGGAGCCTAGGTCACTTTGAACAATTCCTCCTAGGCAACCATTTATGTAAAATAACAGACTACACGGTACCCTGAAGACGGAGGCAGATTCAGCCTCCGAAACGTAGGTAAAAAAATTGTTTTTTTTTTTTTTTTTTTTTTTTTTTATTAACAGTGGTTAATAGTCCAAAACTCCATGATAAACAAATACTTATATTAACAATATATGGTTTGTGCGATTCCAATGAATCCAATAATTCTAATTCACTTGGACGGTACATATATATAATTTAAGGTGCGGAGTTTACATTTGTCATTTCACACAGCTACTCGGCAGTGGCGTGCCCAAGGGGGGGTTGGTAGGGGTTATACCCCCCCTTTGGCCCAATATTCCTAAAAAAAGAACGTCAATGGTAAGAAAATATGACAAAATGAGGGCGGACTACCGAGAAAAAGTATAGGTAACCCCTCCCTTACAAAACTCCTGGGCACGCCACTGCTACTCGGGACTATAAATACATCTACAAACACAAGTCACATATGTTACGGGAAATAGTAATCTACGAAAAATTGTTAATTCTATAAGAATTTTAAATTTACCTAATCAACTTCAAGATATTTTATCTTGCAATAATCTTCAGTCTATCAGATGGATTGTTCTTCAAAGAACACTAACAAAGCAAATTGATTGAGAGAATTCTGTTTTATTTTCCACGCAGCTTTATTTACCTTCCTCAATAAAAATAAAACCTAAACTGTGAAAAACTTGTTTCAGGTCATTAATAAATATGTATAAATTCAATGGAATTGGGATTTTAAAAAGTTGCAATTTTTCATGTCTACAGAGAAAATTTCAAGCAGAATTCACGCACAATTCCCGGAGCCAATAATTCACGCCTAATTCCCGGAATTCAAGAAATTCCCGGTGAGTAGCCACCCTGTTAGTAGAAGTTGTTAATGTGACAAAACCCGACCTGTTCCAGACTCTCTTCTCAGGATTAAACAAGGACAACAATATAATTTGCCACTGGAAGAATATTCAGTTAATAATTTACAGAGTTGTAGTAACTCGTTTGAAAATGCTCTGTGTATGATTTCGTTTTAGTTTTTAATTCAGTTAGAATATGTGTTGGTTTGTTGTATTTTCTGCAAAGTTGAATGAACTAAAGGCTTTCGTCCTCAGCCGGTCGATCATACAACACTCGCAACATTCGCTTCTTGTCCTGCCACTGCATGCCTTGAAACTTTGGTCTTGGGGTTGGTGGAACAGGTGGATGTGAGCTGTTCCCTCGGAAGCTATTTCCCAGCGTTTAGCCAAGGCATTTAGCAGACGCTTAGACTGTAGAAGATTTTTCCAGTTCGTTATGAATGTCAGACGCAAGTTCTCAACGAGATTAGGAAGTTATAGACTTTCTACACTCAAATGTATCACTTGTGACGCGATTAAACTTCAGCACATAGCAAAAACTGGAAGAAAAGCGAATCCGCAATATCTCTCTGAGGGAACAGCTAGAGTGTTCAGCTTCCGTGGTGCCGTGGGGATAGTTTACCTTCGGGCGTGGTCGGAAATACTCGGCTTCAGACAGTAGAAGGCATGATACTAAGAGACCATGGTAGAGCATGGGGTGAGAACCATGATGCGTTGGGGGTAGATGACGTCAACAAACGTCCAGCCACGGTGAAAGATTTTCTTCAGTGTTACTTTTGGAAACGTTGATTTCGAGAGAAAAGTGTTCTTATTATGTTAATATAAATAATTTAAATAGCCCAAAAGCGCAGTAAGTGGGAGGGAACAGCCTGTTCCCTCTGTTCCATGGAGGGACCGCCACTGCATTGCGCTCATAATTTTATAATCCGCGTTATTATTAAACTTCTAAAAAAGTAGAGAACTGGAAGCAAGCATAAATGAATTGTAGGAGGTTCCTCACTTCCTACATGAAGGAAAATCACCCCTGGGTTGAAACGTTACATGTTAAGTGTTTAAATATCTTAATAAACTGCCTTGGTCAGCAACTTAGTGTTTTTAATATGGAAACAAGGCTTAATTTTATTACTAACTACGCAGCTGAAAGTAAAGCAAACCAATCAATTAGTCAATATTCGCCTGCAGTGGCGGCGCCAAGATTAATCATGTGGGGGTGCTGAGGGGGTGCGGAATAAAATTTAGGGGGTGCGATGTTGAAAATAAAGAAGGCATGAAATATGCATGCATGTTTTAGCAGAGGCACAATTTCTTTTCGGCGGGGGGAAGTATCAAGATAAACGTGCCAATAATAATAATAATAATAATAATAATAAAACATTATTATTAGTAGTAGTAGCAGCAGTAGTAATAGTAGTAGTAGTATCAAAGACGTTATTATTCTCGTAAATTTCGCTAAAAGAGGAGAAGTAGGTGCTAAAGCATTGGTGGCCTCCCCGATGGCGTAGTGGTAGCGTCGTCGCCTTGCAATCAAGGAGTCCCGGGTTCAATACCCGGTTAAGGCACAGTGGTTCGGATCCCACTTTAACTGTAGGTCCAGTACCAATTAGCTTTCTGTGCATAAAGTGGACAAACGATTTGAAATATTTTTCAACACGTTCAATTTCACATTAGCTAATAATTGAAAACAAGCATACAAACTGAATTTTTGAAAAAAAAAAACAGAAAATGTATGACGAATATAATTATTTTTGTACATATGACATGAGTAGAATCAATAATACTTAGTGCCAAACAATAGACCCTTTAATTGACATTAATGGCTTTTTTATTCCTTAGCGAGGGGTGATGCTATTGTTAATTAATCAAGAGCCACGTGTTGGGGGTGGAGGAGGAGATGAGTCATCGATGACTCATGCACACGTGTGAGTTTGGAATTAATGGTTTTCCATTAGTGCACAAAATATACTATTATGTATTCCGTTTTTTACCCTAACCTAACCCTATTGTTGTACTTTATATATGCGTTACAGCCGGATATGAGTCATGGGTGCCTTATGCACACGTGGGAGTTTGGAATTAATGGTTTTCCATTGTACTTTATATGTGCGTTACTGCCGGATATGAGTCATGGGTGCCTTATGCACACGTGGGAGTTTGGAATTAATGGTTTTCCATTAATGTACAAAAGACACTATTATGGAGTTCGTTTTTTTACTCTAACCTAACACTATTGTTGTACTTCATATATGTGTTTCAGCCGGATAAGAGTCACGGATGATTTATACAGTCGGGGTACTTGAAGTTAATGCGTTTTCAGGACACGTTTTTGGCTATTCTAAGGCGTCACGAGCGGCCATTTTGGTGAGTCATGTTTGGTATAATTGAGGAGCTCGAACGGTCCTGGGTAGAGGCTAGAAAATATTAACCAATGAGAGAAGGTTTTTAATAAATGAATCAACCAATCAGAGAAGAGTAATGAAAAATAATATTTATATTGACGGGCCTTTTGTCTAAGAATCTATAAATAACGAGCGGAAGACGAAGCGGGCCATGTGAGTTCTCAAGTGTTTGGCTTGAAAGACGTGCTGATTTTTTAGCGTGACTGAGTTGCAGTGCAACTAAAGGCTTTTTAAGTTGGTAAGTATATTTTTGCGTACTATTCTTTATTTCAAGTTGTTTTTAGCTGCCATGGAAACAAAGTTTAAGCGTTTTACATTATTTTTGAAAATATTATACAAAGAGTACTCGAAAATAACACTAACAATATGTATTGTTATTGTTCCAGGTTCTGTCACTTTCTCTCTCTCAATTCTACATACGAACGAAGAATGGCTTCCAGCTCCAGGTCCAACATCAGTGCGGTGAGTACTGCCGAATCTATTTTAACCCATTTAACCCTGGGATTTTACACTTCTCCAGATGATATTATTAATGCATATTACAACTTTTGCGAGAGGGTGGTTATTTACTATGATTACCCATATTCTGATCCGACCTTGTTTTGGGAGACTGCTCACAACATATTGAATCAAATTGGCGCTGACGAGCCTCTTTTTTCAGTAGCTGGGGAACGGAACTGATATTTCAGGCGCTTTCCCATGCTAGGCCGGGAGGTTTCCTTTGATATCCCAGCGCAGGTAGTCGGCGACCCCCAATCTTTTGTCACTGCGATGTTCCAGTTCGTGATGAGAAGGGTGTTTTATGATGTTGTACCGGAGAATCAAGTTGGGGTGATTATTTCTGCGGGAGGTAACGACAGGGATATCTATATCCCTTGGCGACGTCTTTCAGCGTTAAATGCGGACATTATCCAGCATTATGTTGCCAAAGTGCTCAATAGCAACGAGTCTTTCTTTGTGGGGATTACTATTAAATGCACGGCGCATATTGTGGAACCGCGACGCGGAAGAGGAAAGAGCAAAGTTCCTCTCTACAGAAAATATGCTCCGTTATTAACAATGAACAATCCTAATCAGAGACAGCGGGCTATCACTGTAATTAACAACGATGATAATTTGTGCCTTCCTAGAGCAATTATACTTGGCAAGGCTAAAATCGATAAAGACACACACAACATCCGCTCGTTTACACGTACGGATCATCTATTTAAAGAAGCTGCTATGCGCTTGTGCCATGAAGCAAGCGTCGACCCTTCCAACGGGTGTACAGTGGAAGAGATTATGAAGTTTCAGAACAAGCTAGGGCCAGAGTACCAGATTGTTGTTTTTGCAATGAAAGACGGGGAAAGAGACTACGAGGTGATTCGGACCACTCCATTCGCCCCTAAACAAATCAATTTGGTGTATCATAACCAACACTTTGATATAGTCAATTTCACCTTCTTGTGAAAAAACATTATTGTGCCAACTGTCAATTAGGTTATAATAACAAATATCAACATAGTGAGTGTACATTGCATTGTTCCAAATGTGAAGGTAGTCATTTAGAGGAAAACACTAACTCTGTCCCGCGAAAATGTGGAGAATGTAACAGTGCGTTTCTGTCTGGAAAATGTTTCCAGAACCATTTACGTACAGAAGGCCGTAAATCTAGTGTGTGTGAATCCATTCACCAGTGCACAATCTGTTGTAAGATTATTAATACAAGGACCCGTAAAACTCCCCATAAATGTGAAGAATTCTTTTGCAAAAGCTGTAATGCTTTTGTCGACCCTACCTACAAATGTTATATTCTCCTGGTCAAAGTAGATCCAATTACTAAATTTCTGTATATTTTTTATGATTTTGAGTGTATGTTGGTTGACGGGGAAGATGCACAGAAACACGAAGTGAATCTGGCTGTTGCCAAACAGGCTTGTCACGCGTGTAAAGACTCTGAAGCAGATTTCTGCGAAACGTGTGGCCCTCGTATGCATATTTTCCCCAATATTGCGGAATTTATACATTATATTCAAACACCCAGGGAAGGATTTGAGAAAATTGTGTGTATTGCACATAATGCGGGACGTTACGATTCTCATTTTGTACTGAATTATTTAATCACTAAAGAAAATATTATGCCTTCAGTAATTATGAGAGGCCGTAATATTATTGAAATGAGCGTGGGCAAGAAAATCATTTTCCGCGATTTATTAAATTTCATGTTAATGAAATTAAAAGACTTGCCTACAAGTCTGGGTCTCGGAGATAAACTGCGTAAAGGCGACTTTCCCTATCTTTTTTCTACGCCTGAGAACCAATATTACGTGGGGCCCTACCCTGATATTTCTTTTTATGATGTGGACGCCAAGTCCACTAAAGAACGGGAGGAAATTCGGAAGTGGCATGAAGAAACTGTTCAGGCTGGGAAAATATTTGATTTCCAACAAGAGTTGCGACAATATTGTATTAGTGATGTTGAAATTCTTACAGCTGCGTGTATTAAATTTTCAAATTTAATTGAACAATTGTCGGGAATTCAGTGCTTTCTGAGATGTGCCACACTTGCATCTTTAGCCTCATTGATATTCAGGGCTAAATTTCTAAAATAAAACACGCTTATCAAGATACCACCGATGGGATTCCGGGACCAGGATACTTATTCATTAATTTTGTTGAAATGGTTGAAATGGTTAGAATATACCAACAATATCACATTGAGGCATGCAGGCAATCTCGGGGAAGCGAAAGTAGGCCGTTATAAGCTGGACGGGCTCCATGAAGAGACTAAAACTGTGTACAGTTTTCTTGGTTGTTATTTTCACGCTTGCCGGTTATGTTCCCCTGAAAATAGGAATCAACCCCTTAATGAAACAGGAGAAACATTAAATCAGAGGTACGAACGGACAGTAACAAGAAAAGCGTTGTTGGAGCAAATGGGGTACACGGTAATTGAAAAATGGGAATGTGAGTTCCATGACGAAATAAAAACCAATCCGGAACTACGCAAATTTATTGGTGAGAACTGCTACTCACTTGACTCCCCGCTTATCCCCAAACAAGCTTAAAATGGCGGTCGTACAGAACTTTTCAGGGCTCTATACGAACGCCAAGATGGCGAGAATTCATGTATGAAACTTTTAGATGTTCTTTCCCTGTACCCGGCCATGATGAAACAGCGAAAGATGCCTACGGGCAAACCTGTGATTTGCACTTCCGAGTTTCCTCCACTGGAGAACATATTCGGGGTTGTAAAGTGCGATTTTCTCCCGCCTAACGATTTATACTTACCTGTGCTTGGCATGGCGTGCAATAGCAAGTTAATGTTTGCGCTCTGCCGTGCATGTGCACAAAGTGAGAATCAGAAAGAGTGCCCACACACCGAAAAACAAAGATACTTACATGGCACCTGGGTATCAGAAGAACTCAAGTTGGCTGTAGAGAAAGGGTACAAAATACTAAAAATTTATGAAGTATGGGATTTTCCTTCAGCACAAGAATCAGATAATGCGTTCAGAGAATACGTAGATACTTTCCTTAGACTGAAAAAACAGTCCTCAGGATATCATTCCACTTGCAGTACAGAACATGACAAAGACAAGTATATTCGAGATTATTTCGAACATGAGGGTATTCAGCTTGTCAAGGAAGAAATTGGATACAATGCTGGACTGTGTTACATATCCAAAATACTCCTTAACTCGATTTTTGGTAAATTCGGAAAAGCCGTCTTAAAAACTAAGTCAGTTTTTGTCAATACAGAAAAGAAATTCCATGATATTGTATTCAATCCACAATCTGAGATTAAAAATGTAGTCCCTATTTCTGAAAAATGCTTGCTAGTAAACTTTGTCGACCTGGAAACGACCAATTCGCCGCTAGTACTCTCCAATGTCCTTGTCTCAGCATTTATCACTGCTTATGGAAGAATGCATTTATATTCATTCATGGATCAAGTAAAAGAATCTATCCATTATGTGGACACTGACTCTGTATTCTACAGGGTGGCTCAATAAGTCACTTAACACCCCCAGTACAAGGCCACTGCGGCATGAAACGTGAAAATGGCGATGACCAATCGTTGCCTGGCCAAGGGGGAACCACATTGACGTCACCCGCATGGTCGGCAGTCATCTTGATGTCCGCCATCTTGAAATCAACTTCAGAAATTTAAATAGGAAGGGGGTCGTGCGACATATCAAAATGGGCTAGAATTTCACCAGAAAAACAACTGTGACATTTGTTTTTACCTAACTTTAATTGTTGCAGAGTTAACAATACCACAAAGTTATAACACATGCTCAATATGACGTCCCTCTTGCGCAATACACACGTGTAATCGTCTCTCCAATGACCTTACCACATTCTGAAGAACCTCAGGAGTTATTTCAGTACAGGCATCCACAATACGTGTGCGAAAATGGGCCAGATCCCTGATTTTCGTAGCATCCACCATGGCTTTCAGGTGTCTCCAGAGGTTAAATTCCAATGGTGTCAGGTCAGGTGAGCATGCAGGCCATTCCACAGTCCCTGGGCGACCAATCCAGTGGTGAGGGAATTGTTGATCCATGTACTGACGGACTATCATCCCATAGTGCGGTGGAGCACCATCTTGCTGGAACCATTCAGGATAGTTCCCATCCTCGGACAGTAAGCATGGGAAGATCTGCTCCCGTAGCAGAAGCAAGTAACCCTCTGCATTTAAGTTGCCCTCAATGAAAAATGGACCAATAAGTCGGAAACCCCAAGTACCACACCACACCATTAGCTTCCCGCCTCTCGTCACCTTGCCGGGATCTGTCCAATGTGGATTTTCGGGTGACCAGTAACGCAGATTTTGCTTATTCATCTCCCCCGACACATAAAAAAATAGCCTCATCACTGAACAGAATCTTGCTACCGACGGCAGGGTCACGTTGCAGTTGTGCTATAGCCCACTCACAAAACTGCAAACGCCTGTCTGGATCGTCCTCACTAAGGTGCTGCTGCAGCTGTATCTTATACGGATGGCAGTGGTGGTCACGTACAATCCTTTGAATTGAACCCCTGCTGACAACGCTTTCCAGCGCTGGTCTTCGTGTGCTACGGGTTGGGGACTTTGCAAATGATGCCAACACCGCTACAGCAGTACCCTCATCCGTAGCTGTTTTCGGACGTCCATGTCGCGGCTTGTCGTCCACAGATCCAGTATCTTGAAACTTTGCCAGCAACTGGCTGAAGGCCACATGTGACACCGGTTGTCTTGCAGGATTGCGGTTATTGAAGTCTGCGGCAATGTCACGCGTACTTCTCTCCCCTGAGATCAATATGATGGCAATCCCTTCCTCACGTGTTAGTGGCATTTTCGTTCAGATCAGTGAAAAAGGAAATGTGCTACTCTTGACACGATCAATTCACATCATCATGTAAAGACAAAACACAATCGTAATTCCCATGTCAACCAATACTACAAGATATGTACATACCGGTAAGTCAATATCCGGACATTTTCAGTGATTGGTCTAAACAATAAATACCACATAATCACATACTAACGATAATTTGAACAATAAACATTTAAGCAAAAAGAAAAGGACGTGTCACTCTCCCATGCGGGAATCGCCCTTAAATTTAAAGTTAGGTGAAAACAAATGTCACAGTTGTTTTCCTGGTGAAATTCTAGCCCATTTTGATATGGCGCACGACCCCCTTCCCATTTAAATTTCTGAAGTTAATTTCAAGATGGCGGACATCAAGATGGCTGCCGACTATGCGGGTGACGTCAATGTGGTTCCCTCTTGGCCAGGCAACGATTGGTTATCGCCATTTTCACGTTCAAAGCCGTAGTGGCTTTATACTGGGGGTGTTAAGTGACTTATTGAGCCATAACTTTGTGGTATTGTTAACTCTGCAACAATTAAAGTTAGGTAAAAACAAATGTCACAGTTGTTTTCCTGGTGAAATTCTAGCCCATTTTGATATGTCGTACGACCCCCTTCCCATTTAAATTTCTGAAGTTGATTTCAAGATGGCGGACATCAAGATGGCTGCCGACCATGCGGGTGACGTCAATGTGGTTCACTCTTGGCCAGGCAACGATTGGTCATCGCCATTTTCACGTTTCATGCCGCAATGGCCTTGTACTGGGGGTGTTAAATGACTTATTGAGCCACCCTGTATGTTGAAAAGCAGGGTGAAACGCTGTTACCTACAGGTTCCTTTCTCGGTGAACTGACCGATGAGATTAGAGACCCGTATGAAATCTCATGTTTTCTTGGTGGTGGCCCCAAGAATTATGCATATAAAATGGAAAACAAATATGATGCAAACGATGAGAAACATGTCATTAAAGTGCGCGGAATTACCATGAAGTACAGGACGCAATTGCAAATTAATTTTGACTATTTCAAGCAACTTGTTAAAGGAGAAATTGAAAAGAGTGGTTGAAAACCCTCGAAAAATTAAACGTAAAGCTAATTTCGAGGTAGTCTCGGAAAGGGAACAAAAAACTCACCAGACAGTTCACACGAAACGCCGAAAATTGGAGAACTATGTCTCCTTACCGTACGGGATGTAAACAAAATATAAATGGCATTTTTCAAAAAATGTATATATAATGTAAAAAATAAATACTTACATATTTTTTTCACACACACACACACACACACACACGCACTTTGATATTGTTCTCCTTTTAGTCACTATTATATTGTTTTTTATTTAATTGTAGAACTGTTGAGCCCGAGTGCGGCCTCCGCGAAGCTAACTGGCGTCTTTTTCCAATGTAGTGGGGGTGATGCAAATATATATGTTGCAAAAGTTCTTTCACCCCCCTAAAAACTCTTGAATATCACAGTAGGAGCACTCCTGCTTTATGTCTTCCTGAATACAAAAATGTACCATGTAACAAATATGTACTCTGACAGAAGGTTGTGGGTTATCTGACATCAATTTTTCAGCTCATGCATAAAGTGGCTCTAGGACCCACCAAGCCTCAATAAAATGGGAAAATAGAGTAGGAAACTTAACCTGCTTCTAAATAACAAAGAAACTCTAAAATAACCAACTTTTCCTATGTATTGAGCATAATCTGTTCTGTATATCTTTATTCTTTCACCATCCATTGATACTGATTTCACGGGGGGTCTTATCGTGACGTATATTTTGATTATAGCAAATATCCCTTCAGTTGAGTGAGTGTCAGCCGCAAAGTCGGATCACAATATGAGAGCCGTTATCGATTTTATAGGATTTCGAGATAATCATGGAAAATATATTCCAAAAGAAATAGCTGTTGTGGATCCAGATTCTAATTGTTTGCAATCATGGGTATTTAAACTACCGTGCGCATGGGAAGATCTCGATATCAGAATACAAACTGAAAATTTATGGGAAACTCAAAATGTGCACGGCCTCTCTTGGCAAGCTGGAGAAGTGAATTTTTTCAATGTGTCCACTATTTTATCCCGCTGTACCGAAAATGCTTCAGCTATTTATTCCTTTGGCGCAGAAAAGTGCCATTTCCTTTCTACCTTACTTCACAGCACTGTGATTAACTTGGAGCAGCTTGGAAGCCCTAAATCAGCTCTACTAAGTTTCCCTGCCTATACCTGCTGTGAGAAGAACCACCGCCTGAGAAAAATAGCTTGTGCTCTGAGAAACGCGCACCTGTACGGTCAGTTTCTACACCACTACAGTTTCATTCAGCACGTTGTACCTGCATGTGCCTCAACCCAAGACGAGAACAACTCGACATCAGACTACAAAGAAGCCAGCATCTCGTCGTTAGACGAGAACTTATATTCATTGAATTTGGCTGCAAAATGGATACCATAAGCATTGCCATGACAGTGTTCTATGTGAAAATTTTTGTTGGTCTGGTACAGACAATACGTTACCGAAAAATATCAAGTTTCAATAAAGACAGAGATTCGGGGCCTGGAATACATTGGACTTGCCCTGTACATTGATTCGAATTGCTACGGAACATACTTTGACAGTTTTGGTGAAAACCCCAGTGTTTTTTAAACTGAACTGTAAGTGTATAACCAGAATAATTATTCCTTGACCAATGTGTAGCAGGAACTGATACACAATATCTTTGCGAAAGATTTTTAAAAAATTTACAAATGTGTTTTTCTTGACTTTATCAACAGTGTGGATGATGTGAGAGCCTAATCAATGAGCAGTGCCTCGTAGAAGCTGTGGCCCGGACAATAGTGTTTCACTATTCTCACTCTACTTGTGTGGAATGCGAGCATGGAGAAAAAAGAATAAAGCAATCATAGATGCCTTAATCTCGAGTGCATAAAGAAAAAAATGAAGCAGTTGATCAACAAATACAAGGAACGTGTCTGGAGCCTATTTCAAATCAGTCACAACAGAATAGTTGTGAGAAATAAACAAGCCTTTGAAACAAAAATAGACAGTCTGGATATTACTCTTGTTACGCAATTATATACCAAAATGCTATCTGATTTTCAGGTCAGCTTTGCATATACATGCAATGATCTGTGGCAAGGAAACAAATCAAGGACTGAGCAAAAAGGTGTAAGGCACATAAATAAATTTGTCACCAATGATGATAAAGTGTACTTTTCTGGTACCCCCATACAGACATTACGAACAAGGGAGTTGTACGGTAATCCCGTACGCCACTGTTTGTTTAAATATAATGAAGTCCCGTCAAAAAATTTCACTTTTGTGGGCAGGGACCGATCTATATACCAGATTCTACTTTTGCATTAGATTTGCACCCTGCTCACATTCATGATTGTTCTTTAGAGGACGAGTTCTGGGAGGCAATTTGCAACAATCAATCCAAAAACTAGCAAAAAAAATAGGAGCTCTTTCTCAAACAATAATGTAATGTTTACAAATGTATATTTGGGATAAAAAAAGCGTTAGTATAACGCTACTTTGTAGTAGAATAGTATTCTCTGATATGTAACAATTGAAAAAAGCTTGATTTTGATTTGATTTGATTTTAAAATTTTGGGTGCGTCAGCACTTAGGCTATTTTGCACCCGTCACATTATACGGGGTCCAGCCCCTTATCTTTACAAAGAACAACTCTAACGTTGCATAAGTAAAATCTTAAAAGCTTAAAATGTTCTGACTTTCGTTAAAAGCTGAGGCTGTAAAGGAGCACTCAGCACACACAAGGACAAAAAACAGGACAACACACAAAAAATTATACTGGCCAGTGTGCCAGTCGCCAGAGCCTCGTTCGTCTGCAAAACGCAGTCCAGGGTGTACTAACGTGGAAGTGAGGTTGACAGTTGGGTGTACTACGTGGAAGGTCACCCCTTACACCCCGAAAAAAGCTTGATGTATTACATACTTTGTAGTAGATTAGTTTGTGAAAATAAAAATTTCGTGTGTAGAAACCATTTGTTTCATTTTTAAAAAATGGTATTGAGTTACTAGAAGAGGTATTTAAAAAGTAAATAAACCACCACAGTATTAAAAAATATACTTACAATACTCATCCTAGCCTTCAATCTGCACTCTCTTCTCACCACACTCCAAAGTAACAATTTGGTATCAGATTACAAGAGGGAGCAGCTATATACCCCCAAGCATCATAAAGTACCTTATAAAAAAATCCAGCTTTCATTTTACCCGATAACTTTGCTATTCAGTCTTGCAGTCGCTTCGTAGCGCTCCCGGATACATAACTTATTACTTCCTATTTATAGAATGTGAGATATGTGGCATGTCTCTTTCCAGTAAAACTATCTATATTCGGTAAACAATTATAGATGTTTTTTCACAGAAGTCTTGACTATCCGTGGACGCGTGCAACTTTCCAAAATAAAATATTGGCAACACGCGCTAACCACTACAAATTTAAGCACCATTCAAAAATCATAATAGAGTCAGGGCGTAATGCCCTTTAGATGAGAGAAAAAAACAACCTTTTAGCAATGACCGCGAGAACTAACAATGGAGGCTCCCCCACGTGCGAGCGACGGGTGGGAAAATTTCCCCCTGGGTAAGGTTTGGCAGTCTTTCTTCGCTCGCCGCAAAACGTTTGCCCCACACTTGTTCAGGGGATTTTGTGAACAGTGTCTTCTATGGTTTTAGAGTAATGATTAGTAATGTCAACCTTATATTTTCCTTTCATACACATAACACTTGTATGCTATTGATCCTTTGGATATTTCTTAACATAACCAACTTTTCACGTGTAGACCGTGTGCCCGGATAGCTTACTTGGTATAGCATTAGGCTTTTAACCTATCGGTCCAGGGTTCGAGTCCCTGTCTGGGCTGTTACAATTTTTAAAATTTTGTCATCGGCCTTTTGCAAAAGGCTATTTACATAGCATAATCTGCTTTTGTAATTCTCAAAAGATTTCTCTTAGCTCCTGATATAGTATAAATCGAAGTCTAGTTAGAGTTCGGGTGCAAGTGCTTCTGGTACATGTAGTTACTTGAAATAGGAAATATTGGTTATATAAAAGTCAAACTGATTCTTTTTTTTTTCTAGGAACCATGTATTGGTGAAGATTTCCCTTGCTTCTGAAGTACATTGCGCATATTTTGAAGAAAATGTGTATATACTTAACAAAATTACTAAGCATTGCAGTCTACTAGAGATACACATAAATAAACACAAGATGGAACCAGAAAGCCGGTACAACATTGATAACAACATGGATGCCGTTATTCGTGGTACTTTCACCGACACTGAATTGATTTTGAATCATGAGGAAAATTACATTATCTTAGATAGAATAGAGTACCCGGCATGCGTCTACAAATCAGATAAAATCTACAAAAGTTACATGGAAGCACTCTCCACACATACAAATGTGCCGGACCGGACGAAATCCCTGTGCATATGCGGAGAACTTTACATTGTCTTCAATGGGAGCGGAAGAAACATATCAGTGGAAGTCAGCAACGCTACCGGAGAAGCCACACTACATTTTGAACAATGGCGAAAATTTCTCTCTTACCACGAAACCCTCATGGAGGAATTCCAGCGGCGACTAAATCGTAATGACTATGTGACTTTCGCTTTTTGTAGTCTACTTTTCGTGTATATAAATTTGATATATTCTGGTATAATAATAAACTTTTAAAAAATACTGCAATTGTTTCATTTGAATCCTAAATGAATGTGTAAACTAAAAAACAGGTACAAGTCAGCATTATTTCTCGATGTAAAAGGTTCTTGCAGGCTAATGACGCTCTGTCGCCTGGGTCTACGGCCAGCCTTATCTGTGGTTTGTGTGATTAACCAATAAACAGGCTATAGAGCCTGGAATGTAGTCCTGACTGTAGTAAAAATAAGCCTCGTATGATACAGTATAACAGACACAAATAATCCCTGGTATTACTAAACACTCAAGAAAGTCAGTAGTTCTTGAAAAAAAAAAAAAAAAAAGGCCTATAAGGCTAAATAACAACATAGAAAACAATTATTTTTTCACAAATCTTTTATTATATGCTCTAAAATACATTACATATTGGTAATTTTAGTATTGTACCAAGATACAAGTCTTTGTACATTTCTGAATGCACAACATTGTTCTGATGGAGGCGAAGTATCAGAATGATACTTGCACAATCCTCCTTGAAACATATACAAATTTCTAAGCGAAGGACAGTTTGCACTTTGCAAATCTACAATATTATAAATATTGAACAAATCTTTGAGAAGTTCGGATTTTTCTTCTCGCTTGCAATAGAAAATTGAACCTTGATAGTTCAAATTTCTAATTACACTACGAACATAGTACACTTCACATCCCAGAGGAGTATCGTACGATAAAGCATGAATATTTTCTTTCACCCATTGGGATTCATTATTGTCTTTGAAATATTCTGGCACTTTTACAAAAGCATAATACACAGTATCCAAATTTGTAGAACTAACACACATCTCACGCAATATAAATTTATTATTGTACATTAAACCTTGCGCATCAATAATATATTGTGCCATTTTCACTTTAGATATTCACAAATATTGTTTCTTAACCCTGGGCAAGCTCCGCTTCCCGTATAGGGGCTATAAGAGTTTTTACTAGTTCGAAATCATTTGAAATTTCACACAACACACTGTAAAAGTCTCTGTATCCTGTCGATTCCTCCTGTGCCTTCAAAGCATCACCTACATCTTCATGGTTAGCAAGATAAAAAAAAAAAAAATATGACTTGTATTGTCCGGATCCTGCAGATAACACTGGATTCTCTCGCACATCCACTCTACACAATTCTGGCATTCATTCACTCCGCCTTCCTCTTGGCAAATTATAAAACAATCGGAGAGTTGAACTTCATCTTTACCACGCACATCCTCGCACTCGTAAAAATGTTTAATAACGCAATCGTGGGCTAGTTGGTTGCCTTCATTTGAATAACAGCCCCAGCACGTAACGTACTTGTAAGGAGTATACTTTTTCAAAGCCTCCAGCACACAATCCTTATCGATATAATCGAAGAAACATGGACATATAAGCATCAAATCACTCATCTCTATGGGGACCTGCTCAATAACGTCAGTTTTCACTATTCGTTTCTTCCAATCGGCCCTACAGTTCTTTGCAGAGTACTTCACAACTGCTTCTCAGAAAGAACCTGCAACAATAACAATACATATTGTTAGTGTTATTTTCTAATATTTTTGTATAATATTTTATAAAAAACATCGCAGTGACAAAAGATTGGGGCTCGCCAACTGCTTGCGCTGGGATATCAAAGGAAACCTCCCGGCCTAGCATGGGAAAGCGCCTGAAATATCTGTTCCGTTCCCCAGCTACTGAAAAAAGAGGCTCGTCAGTGCCAATTTGATTCAATATGTTGTGAGCAGTCTCCCATAACAAGGTCGGATCAGAATATGGGTAATCATAGTAAATAACCACCCTCTCGCAAAAGTTGTAATATGCATTAATAATATCATCTGGAGAAGTGTAAAATCCCAGGGTTAAATGGGTTAAAATAGATTCGGCAGTACTCACCGCACTGATGTTGGACCTGGAGCTGGAAGCCATTCTTCGTTCGTATGTAGAATTGAGAGAGAGAAAGTGACAGAACCTGGAACAATAACAATACATATTGTTAGTGTTATTTTCGAGTACTCTTTGTATAATATTTTCAAAAATAATGTAAAACGCTTAAACTTTGTTTCCATGGCAGCTAAAAACAACTTGAAATAAAGAATAGTACGCAAAAAATATACTTACCAACTTAAAAAGCCTTTAGTTGCACTGCAACTCAGTCACGCTAAAAAATCAGCACGTCTTTCAAGCCAAACACTTGAGAACTCACATGGCCCGCTTCGTCTTCCGCTCGTTATTTATAGATTCTTAGACAAAAGGCCCGTCAATATAAGTATTATTTTTCATTACTCTTCTCTGATTGGTTGATTCATTTATTAAAAACCTTCTCTCATTGGTTAATATTTTCTAGCCTCTACCCAGGACCGTTCGAGCTCCTCAATTATACCAAACATGACTCACCAAAATGGCCGCTCGTGACGCCTTAGAATAGCCAAAAACGTGTCCTGAAAACGCATTAACTTCAAGTACCCCGACTGTATAAATCATCCGTGACTCTTATCCGGCTGAAACACATATATGAAGTACAACAATAGTGTTAGGTTAGAGTAAAAAAACGAACTCCATAATAGTGTCTTTTGTACATTAATGGAAAACCATTAATTCCAAACTCCCACGTGTGCATAAGGCACCCATGACTCATATCCGGCTGTAACGCATAAATAAAGTACAACAATAGGGTTAGGTTAGGGTAAAAAACGGAATACATAATAGTATCTTTTGTACACTAATGGAAAACCATTAATTCCAAACTCACACGTGTGCATGAGTCATCGATGATTCATCTCCTCCTCCACCCCCGACACGTGGCACTTGATTAATTAACAATAGCATCACCCCTCGCTAAGGAATAAAAAAGCCATTAATGTCAATTAAAGGGTCTATTGTTTGGCACTAAGTATTATTGATTCTACTGACATGTATAACTTTCATGTATGTACAACATATGTTTTACACATATTCAACATGAAGCGACGTAAAAAAAAAAAGAAAATACATGTGCAATATGTTAACACTTAATTGTGTACGTATACAAAGTTTCTTTAATACATACATATATAACATATTATTTAAATGTATTACATAATCAATTCATTCGCCTCATAACAGACCAACAGTAAGAATGATATAAATCTCTCAAATGTGCGTGCTCCTTTTCATCCAAACAATTGTTCATTCAGTAACAGTCTGAAGTACATAGTCGTTCTTACTTCTCTCTCTGGCAATTTACAATGCATTACAGAAAAGAATGATATTGCTCGCTTCGCTCGCAAGAAAATTTTTTGGTCCAAATTATTGCAAACTGAAAACAATATGAATTTAATACGGCGCCACGTTCTCTATTTTATAACTTTTATATTTATAATGTTCGCAAATTCCCCCCCCCCCTACCTACGGCTCTGAACTTTTACGAATTTACGAAATATTTTTTTTACGAAACGTACCTATGTTAAATCGAGGATGGTAATTGACTCTCTGTGCCCCCACCCCCTGCAGGTGCCTTTGGCCGTCAAGAAGAAAAAAGAAATGAATACATGAAAACTAATTCCATCTTGAGTATCATTTTGTCCTGCTACTCTTAGATTCTGCTAGCCTTGCTTTTATTTTACTTCAATGTTTGCCCTCTTGTCCCCCATAGAATTGATGTCTGACCAAGGTTTGGGGGTAATGCCCCCTGCCCCCTGTGGTTGCGCTACAGATGCTGCTGTGACATGACAAAACGCGAAGTGCACGGCAACTTCATCTTTGTTAAAATCCCCTTTCTGCTGCACTATCCCCATCAACGAACTGAACCATTTCTTGGCTACTCGTCAAAGTCTAAGATAGTACTTTACTAAACATGTTGCGTGGAACATACAGAACGTACTAAAACTAACAAGTAAACTACCAGTCACGATACAACTCGCCTTAAATAATTTCCCGAGCATAACCTGATGATATCTTCAAAGCACTTGAAATTTTTGTTCCAGTGGAACTTTGAGAAAAGAGGAACAAGTAGGTGGACAATAAAACCGTTTAACAACAAGGCCAAAAAAGAAGAACACTCTGAGCTGTAGGCAAATATCGAAAAAACATAAACAGGCCACTTAAAAACAAAATAAGAAACAATTCTTAACAACAATACTGACGAAATAAAAAAACAGCGACCTCAGCTCTTTCTAGAGACTGCCGACAGTACGGAAAAAGCCCGACCCTGTGGCCGAGAGTCGACCTCCGTGGCGAAGTGGTTAGCAGAGCGCGCTACAACGCCAGGGGTTCCGGGTTCGAGTCCCGGGTAAGGCATGGGTATTTGTGATTGTCTGTCCTGAAGAGTCCTGAGAAATGTAAATGATATGAGTGAATGTGATGGGGGAAGCTTCCGCTTAGGGGGCTTTCCTTTTAAATAAAAAAAAATAAAAAAAGAGGTTAGCACATCGCGCTGCGACGCCAAGGGTCCCGGGTTCGAATCCCGGTCGGGCTTGGTTGTTTGTGAATGTCCATTCATCAATTTCATCATTTCATCACTCATCCCCATCTTCGCAAATTAGCCAAGAGGCACAAAACGCGAAGTAAAATAAACTAAATCAATCAATCAATCAGTACGGAAAAAGATATGCGGCTTGTCTTTCAATGCCAAGCTGTTGAATGCAATAACAGCGGTCTCACTACAATACCTAACATTCGGGCGCTCAATGTGATTACGACAGATGACACTGTAAGATTTAATTTCTCAACATGTATTTTAAATAGAGGGTGTTGGAGGAGTGCGGAAGAAAATTAGGGGGTGCGCAAGCACCCCTACCCCTACGTCCTATATTAGATTCTTCCTTCGTAGATCTAAAAAGCTCCTTGGAGCATTTCCAATCAACAGCGTAAAAGGACTAGGTCTGGTTCTATACGATCCAAGTTGGCAACAGTCAATGTCGATTACTGCGATTTACTAACACACACCGAATGAACGGAATATATAACTGTTATCAGCCAATAAACTACACTTACGAAATAATATGCTTTATATGTATAAATATAATATATAATTACAATTATATCAATGGCGAATTTGTTCAGCTCAGCAAATGTCCATCCATTCGAAAAGCAAATTTCGAACATCTAGCGAGTCGAGTGTACTGGCAACTATGTTATCATACTGTTTAGGTTTTTTAAAGCGGCAGACGGTACAAAAGGTATGTGCAAGAATTGTTAACAGAGTGCTATTTTTTATTACTTTTAAGTACTGTGTATGAAACTCAGATTACTTTGGAATTTCTGATGCGTAGGGATTATTTACATCATTTATTTTGGTATCAAATTAAAGCAGAAGTAAGCTTTCAATGAAAAGAAATTCTTTCCGTAATGAGTCACGTGTGTAATGTCAAAGAAACTAGGAGCACCTGTTGAACAAAAATGTACATGCAATTTCTATGGTCTAAGTGGGAGAGATGGTTTTTAAGATTTAAATTGCAGGGTTCATTGTTTTTAAAATGTAAATTACAAAGTAGGGCTTTTCATTTTTAATAAATTTGTCAGTATTATTTGTACGTAGAGATAATTCGTAAATTGCAGAAACGTCATTTCCAATCTAGGCACATTCAATCTTACGTGATTTCCAAGAAACAAAAATGATTGTAAAAATTCAACGGTTATAACATTTATCATACGACAGCTTTTTATCATCATTTTTTATTTGTACTTGTCTTCGTGATTAGTGGTTTGTTTGTTGCAGTTTAAGAAGAAATTTAGAGAAAACAATGGCCCCCAGAAGATCTTATGTTAAAGTTGCCGAACCAATGGACCAGTGGCTAGAGTCACAGGGTTTTTATCGAAAACACACTGCAGGAGATGGGTCCTGTCTCTTTCGAGCCGTGTCAGAACAGGTAAATGATTAATTTGTGAGATTGTTTTCCAAGTGTCCATTTTAAATTTGTTGTGGAGTATCATTTTTGATCGGTTGGGACCATGTGAGATAGACGTCAGACAGTCCTCGATTCCCCCCCCCCCCCCAAGTTTTTCATGGAAAAATTGTCGTTTAGAAATAGTTTCTCAGAAAATATGTATTTTATTATGAGCAGTGGACAATGTCTGGCCTAATAAGGTAACACAATCTGATAGTAAACTGTGATTCTTGCCCTGTATGATATAATGTATTATAACTGCAAGTAAAAGCATTATAGTACAAGTAGGGTTGCCAGATTTCTAAAATAAAAGAAACTGGACATACAGATTATATAGGCATGGATATAGTTAAATTGATGGTACTACTTTACTATACCGGAGACACCTATCAATGATTTATTTCGCAATTTTTTACATTGCTAACGTACTATTCTGAGTAAAAATGTACTATCCTTCGGACACCTCTAATTTTTTCGTTTCGTCAATTTTTGACATTCATACTTACCTATCTGCTTCGCGGAACATTCCTGAAGGTGTAGAACATCTAGAAATTGCAAAATAAGCGAAAATAAGGCATTAGTTTTCGGAATGGAAACTGTCGATTTTCGCTATTTTTTTTGTTTCACAACCAAATATATATATTCCTGATACTACCACGACACCAAATTTTAACTATGTTTGCCTAACCTAACCACGTGCCAATGGTTCGTGGGGCTAGCGTCAATGGTTCGTGGGGCTAGCGCCAATGGTTCGCAATTATTTCCAATTTCTAGATCCTGATACTAACACGACACCAAATTTTAACTATGTTTCCTAACCTAACAGAACTAACCTATCCACGCACCAATGGTTCGTGGGGCTAGCTATTCTCCGTCGGAGATTTAATTTTCAACAAACAACATGAATTTCAGCTATGAAACATTCCCACATCACACAAAACACCTTCCCCATGTTCGACAATGCTACAGGAACTTATTACGGTAAGTAGTTTCTTCTGTAGAAATGAAGAAATCTGTCCGAAGGATAGTAAACTAGTACCGTACTAGTTTACTATCCTTCGGACAAATTTATTTATTTTTACAGAAGAAACTACTTACCGTAATAAGTTCCTGTAGCATTGTCGAACATGGGGAAGGTGTTTTGTGTGATGTGGGAATGTTTCATAGCGGAAATTCAACCATTGACACATAGCCCCACGAACCATTCATACATAGCCCATGAACCATTTCCGGTAAGGTTAGGTTAGGTAGGGTCACAATAGCTTACAATAGTTAAAAATTGGTTTCGAAAAAAATATGCGTAGCCCCACACACCATTCTCGCATAGCGGACCATTGACACATAGCCCCACAAACCATTTGCGGAAACGTACGTTCTGCAGTTACAAACACTTTTTTTTAAAAAAAAATGATTAAAAAAACGTGAATACACGTTAAAAAATGATCTGCGAAGCAGATAGGTAAGTAGAAATGTCAATAATTGATGAAACTCAGAAGTTATAGGTGTCCGAAGGACAGTAAACATTTACCGAAATCCGTCTCCGGCATAGTAAAGTGTTACCAAATTTATTTTTTAGAACATTTTTAAATATTACAAAATTAATTGCTGTTTAAAGCATTGTTAATCCCTAATTTTTAACATTTTGACAAAATATATTAATATTTGAGTGAACTGTTGGCGTCCCTTAAGAAGACATTTTATCCCAATGCATTACTATAAAATTCAGAACATGACCTATTCTCATTCACTTATTATATTTTTAGCTAAATACGGGACAAATGGGCATCCCTAGAACATTTTTCGGGATACGGGAACATTTCTTTAAAAAAGGGGACAATCTGGCAACCCTTAGTACAAGAAACACAAAATAATAATTAGGTCAAAAATCTGATATTCCCCGAACACCTATAACTTGTTCGTTTTGTCAATTTTTGACATTTGATCAAAGTAATTGCAATTTTTCGCATTACGAGTACTTCTTTCTCGTAGTCTTTTCGCTTGCCTGAGACCCAATATGGCACGTACACCTTCCTACATAATCGCACGTCGTGCTTGTGTTTTGTTGATTTTCATTCGTTATGCAGTGTTTCAACCTTCGGAACCCAAGAAATACCTGTGAACAAAGCTCATCTGATCCAATTTTTTCTTAAAAAAAACTTTTTCTCATTGTTTTACGAAGAAAATTGTAATGTTTCATGGTGCTATCTGTGAATGCTTTTTGGGGCTATCCGTCCCGGAATTGGTGGGTAATTTAAACTTTTTTTTTTTTTTCGTTTGAAATTTTTCAGTCCAAATTTCCCACCGACTTCAGGCTCCGCCCCTGGGGCAATTGACCTACCGCCCGCTGCCACGGCCCCGCCTCTGCTCCGGCTCCCTGGCTTTCTATATAGAGTCCCTGTTAAAGGCATGTTAGAAATTGGCCGGAGTCACCTGCCCCCAAATGAGCCCCAAACTTTTAAATTTGAAGAAAGCAGTTTCCAGGATACGGAAAACATACCTGAATTTCACCACGCATCCATGACACGTCATATTAGGCATATACCCACAGCCCATTCCTTCTAAAGAGTAGCTTACATTCACTGCCACATTTTCGACTTTCCTTTCTTCACGATCCCGTGTTCAATTAAATTAATAAATCCACTGGATCTTCCACACCCGGTACGAATTTCACCACGCATCCACGACACGTCATGTTTCTAACTTCCGTTGCAAACACAGACAGTTCGAAACGCTGGATACCCAATGAACGTGAACAAAATGCAATGTACCAAAGGTGTATGCACCAAACGCTATTGTCCGTCGGAGAATTAATTTTCAACAAAGAACATGAATTTCCGCTATGAAACATTCCCACATCACACAAAACACGTTCCAGATGTTAGACAATGCTACAGGAACTTATTACTGTAAGTAGTTCCTTCTGTAAAATTGAATAAATCTGTCCGGGGAATATCAGATTAGTACCATAATGGGTTTTGTGAGTACTACCATAGCTAACCTGATCATCACACAAGGAAGTAGGGTTAAAGGAGGTAGATATTTCTTTTCGGCCTCCCCGATGGCGCAGTGGTAGCATCTCCACCTTGTACTCAAGGGGTCCCGAGTTCGATACCTGGTGGAGGCACAAGTGGTTCGGATCCCACTTTAAACTGTAGGTCCAGTCCCGATTAGCCTTACTGTGCATCAAGTGGACTTAAAACACCAACTCACCATAGATATTTGTTTGGGAGAGAATCAAAACTTGGCTTTCAAACCTCTCTGTCTGGATGCTGGTAATCTTGAGACACCTTTTCTAGTAATAATAGAATTAAATTTTATAATACCGAAGGTGGATGGCCAATTACAGCAAATTTGTGTTCCTTCTAGATTGCATGAATTCCATTCATTGGCATGCCAAATTTTAATAAGCACATATTGTGTCATGTTATAAATCCAGGTATTCAATCAGGAATATTGTACTGTGTTAAAAGGATGTCTTCCTATATTTGAATTTGTTATTTGTATGTTTGCATAATATGCACCTCATAACTGTGCATTTTTCTCCTAGGTATTTTATACTCAGGTTCATCATATGCGAGTCAGATTGTCTTGCATTCATTACATTGAGAGACATGCAGACCAGTTTTCTCAGGTAAAAATTATTATTGTTAGTTTATACAGTTTTTGAATCTGTTCTAAAATATGTCTAAATTGGTTTTCAAATACTCAATATTGCTCAGATTTGATGTACAAAGTTTTGCAGTTAGAGACTTTATGGAAAATATTTTTTTCTTCTTTGAAGGAGAAGCATGATATTGCACTAAAACCAAGATCTGTATTTCCTATGATGCTTTTTTTCTACATTTTGTATGTATTATGTGTCAGAGCTGTATAAGCTTTATGTTCGTGTATTTACCTTACTCCATGACACTACAGCTCTTCAAGAACTCTTGATGTATGAAACAATCTTTCTCTATTTCTAACAAAAAAAAAATCATATGCTCTCTTGTGTCAGTAGTGGTATGTTGTAATTTTTCTTTAAGCAAAACCCCATATGTCTGTTGTGTAACTAAGTTCTATCAGCATTGTTGACTGCTAAAGTTAAAAACAATATAAATAATTTTCTTTTCAGTACTATATGCAAGTAGATTCACGTATGCAGAAGTAATTTTAACTAATGCAATTGTATTTCGTGTACTCTAAATGCAGGATATATTATATTCCTCATGTGGCTTTTATAATACCATATGTCAAAGGGTTCAAATACCACATGTCTTCGAGATGCGGCCCAAGTTCCTTTTTGTTTTATTGCCATTTCATCATGCTACAAATGCAATTTTTACATGGTTCGATTTAAATTTACTTCTGTTGACACATACTGTGGAGTTTTAGTGATTACTTAAGATTTTGTTCAATAAGTTATTTATTTCAACATAACTTTTTTTCTAAATCCAAACAGTGCTCATTACTTTTTAAGCAAAGTTGAAATGTTGTGTGACAATGATTGCCAAAATTCTACGGTAATTAGTCTTCCTGCTAGGAGAATTTGAAAAAAAAATAATCATAAAACAATCTGAACCATTACCCAAGATGTCATTAGTCTCGTCTAGTTGGCTGCACTTTTTGACACTCGGTGCACTGCAGGTGTATCCAGTGTCAGGGTGGTGCAAGGAAATTACGTTCAACCAACTAGACCGAAAGCGGTGTTCAAGTTCAGAAGATTCAACAAATGCCTGTCTGCTACTTTAATTGTTGATTTGGTTGATTAGGACGCATCACGTGACCACGTACTACCCTGCTTCAGAATGTAGTGCAAATGGTGCAGACAGCAAATCAACGAAGAAGACAAGTCAGTGTTGCACCATGTAACCAACTAGATGCGTGAGTGCAGAGAGAGTAAAAAAGTGCAGTGAACTAATAACTTCAGTACTTATTAGAACATTTACATTGTTGCTACATTTTTACATTTATCATTAACAATACAATCATAAGAAAATTTCATTAACCTTCCAAGGCCTTTTTCACATGTAAGCCTCTCTGTCCCGAGCCGATTTTGAGCAAAATGCAGAGTTTCAATTAAATGAGTGTAGATCGGAGGCTAATTGCCCTAGAGAGATGAGTGATATACCGTTGTACGCGGAATGAACCAGAGATTCAGACTATATGAAATTTTTGCAAATTCGGCGTATATGTGGCGGGGGGAGGGGCCTATCTCTCAAAATTCCAAAATTTCGGGGAAAAAAAAATTTTGTTCCCCCACCCTCCCCTCAAGCAAAAAGTACATGACAGTGTCGACATGTACATGGAAATGATCGCTAACATGTAAGGAACACAAACATATTTGCATTATTATCATATGACCAATGTAACTTGAGTTATACCCCCAAAAGGAATTGTCGGCACGCCACTCATTCAAGCTTCAAAATGCAGCGGTACCTTGAAATGACTTTAGCTCAGAGACTATTTGCCCTGGAGATATGAACGATATACCGTTGTACGCAGAATGAATCACAAATTCAGACGATATATAATTTATGCACATTCGGCGCACATATGGAGGGGGAAAGGGGGAAATCCCCTGATTTTTTTTTTAAATGGGGTTTTTCCCTCCACCTCCCGAAAAAAAGGATATGAAAAGTTCAAAATGCACATAGAAATTATCGCTGACATGTAAGGAACACAAAAATATTTGCATTATTATCATATGACCAATGTAACTTGAGTTGTATCCCCAAAAGGAATGGTCGGCACGCCACTGATTCAAGCTTCAAAATGCAGCGGTACCTTGAAATGACTTTAGCTCAGAGACTATTTGCCCTGGAGATATGAATGATATACCGTTGTACGCAGAATGAATCACAGATTCAGAAGATACATAATTTATGCACATTTGGCATATATATGGAGGGGGAAAGGGGGTAAATCCCCTGAAAATACTTTTTTTAAAAATGGGGTTTCTCCCCTCTGCCCCCCCCCCCTGGAAAAAGGATATGAAAAGTTCAAAATGCACATAGAAATTATTGCTGACATGTAAGGAACACAAAAATATTTGCATTATTATCATATGACCAATGTAACTTGAGTTGTACCCCCAAAAGGAATGAATGGTCGCCACGCCACTGATTCAAGCTTCAAAATGCAGAGTTACATTGAAATGACTATAGCTCAGAAACTAAATGCCCTAGAGATATGAAAGATATACCGTTGTACGCAGAATGAATCACAGATTCAGACGATATATAATTTATGCACATCCGGCATACATATGGAGGGGGAAAGAGGGGAAATCCCCTCAAAAACACTTTTCTTTAAAAAAAAAAATGGTGTTTCCCCTGCCCCCCGAAAAAATGTCAAAATGCAAAATTTATGCAAATCTGGCGTATATATGGAGGGGGAAGGGAGAAAACTCCCAAAAATTATTTAAAAAAATTGTCACCACCCAAAAAATGTCCTTGCACTTGGGCACAAAACGACACCTATGCACAACATTCACGGACGAAAAGCTACAACGTAGTGAAAAATGAGCGCCAATTCTTGCAGCTGCTTGAAATTCTATTTTTAGACAATGCTGGGTAACCCCTGTTGCCACTTGTGGACACTTGTGCTAGAAAAAACAAAAACAAAGGTTTCCTTCAGCGTGCTTCGAAATTCCATTCTCACAACGCAGATTCAACAACCAGTCTTCCCCCACCCCCTGCTTGCGCCCTCACGGAAAACTTTCATTTTGACATCGGATACTGATAAACAAGCTTCCTTCGAATGCACTTAGCAGGAGGGAGTGAAAAGCATTGCTTTAGAACAACAAAGCCGGTCTTCCTTTGTCAGCAAAAATTTGACGTTGAAAAGATCCACAAAAGAGAAGTACCTTTTCCTGCCTTTACCCCTCCATTTTCATGAAGACAAAAAAATATGCAAAAAAAACATTTCTGTTAAATACATGTGTTAGGAACAATATAAAAAAATAAAATCGAAATTCTAGCCAAAAATAGAAAAGTTATAACGTGAAAACTACGACCTTGACACAGCGTCTCGATAGAGATGCTTGGGACAGTGAGGGTTACATTTGGGTATCTCGTTCGAGATGCTTGGGCGGAAAAAGGTTAAGGGTGATTTTTATGAATACCGGAATTTGGGTAAAACATTGAGGAAAAACTTGTATATTGAAATTGGCAAATACTCCATTGTACAGATATATTATATTAATACCATGGTATATCCAAGGCACGCTTAAATTTTCAACATCCAAGAAGAAAAAAAGGGGCACCTTAGAATCTAAGAAATGTGGTATAAGAAAGTAATTTTTGCTATGGTTTTGCCAGGTGTGCACAAAAATGCATTTTAGGAACATAGTGGAAATGTT
The DNA here is from genome assembly GCF_977018435.1 of Lepisma saccharinum. Classification (NCBI taxonomy): domain Eukaryota; kingdom Metazoa; phylum Arthropoda; class Insecta; order Zygentoma; family Lepismatidae; genus Lepisma; species Lepisma saccharinum. The sequence goes on from NC_139231.1 coordinate 109,183,955, forward strand.
AATACTTTTTCATGTCTTGTTTGCTTTGGGGGCTGTATTCATTGATTTTCATGATCTTGCCACCATAGATTCAAGTCCTGTCTGTGCATGGGTGTTTCCCTTCATCAATTTCATCTAATCATCATTGCAGTCAGATACAACTGGTGGATAAGATGCTAGTTTTTCTTGTATGTACGGATTGCTTGCATTATAGAATTATTTTCCTGTAGTTTACGGTAAAAAAAAAAAATCTGAAATAAAAATAAAAGAGACTGCTTTTTTCACAGTTAAGTTGCTATATTACAACAATGTAACATTGACAACATCCATTATATAACAGATTCTTTTTGTTTAAAAAATTACTAACCAGTGTTATAACTGTATCTTTAGTCAAAATGAAAATAAATGTCTGATGAAAGGAGCGTGTGTTCTCCTGAAACGTCACAAAGAAAAACTGTTTTCTTATGCTTGTAATAACCGTAAACTACAGGAAAATAAGATAAGATGCTAAATTAAAATATCGTTAGCCTTCTTTCACACATAGTAACTGCAGTTGGAGCTTTTGGATGAATTCACTTGTGGGCACAATTAGTTCAAAGTACTGTTCCTATCTTTCCCCTTCTTAGTGCACCTTCTTATTTGACAGACACCATTATCTTGTTCTTCTTTCCTATTTTTTTTCTAATTAGGAATGCACTTTTTTACCTCTTAATTTATATGGTGGGGATATTGATGCTCTGATCTTCCATGTAGCTGCATGTTTAGCATGGTCCCGTTTGATGCACACATTCCTGGGTTTAGTCCCCAGTGGAAGTTCCAAAATTTTGGTTTTGATCTCATTAGGAAATTGGGAAGCTGCTTTAAAACTGATAGTAGCATATTCCGGTCTCAAAATCCAGTGAACGGTGGCGATGGGACTTGTTGCCCTGGCGAGGCATCACCAAATGGAAAGCATTGGTCCTCAAAACTCTGTTGCCTGAAAATGTTTAAACGAAGTTTAGACCACTGTGCCAGTGTTTGCGAAGTGCTCACAGCCGAATGTCGGCACTGTAGTGTGTCAGTGAATCAAGCGTGCAAGTTTCCGTAACTAGTTTAATGAGTAATTTGTTTACTTAACCAATTTATGAAAGAAGGTGCTGAAAGTGGCCACCTTCATTGACAAGATATTTTTGAAACCTCTTGATGAAGTTACCCATAACTTGGTGCAGTTTCCATTGATTTATGTTTGTAATTTCTTTGGGGATGTTACGTTTCAGTTCTTTCAGGGTGTGTGGATTTTACTTACATACATCATTTTTTTAATCTACCCCAGAGATAAAAATCGCATGAAACTTTTACATGTGGGAATCTTGTTTCAAATCGCCTTTGAACTTCACATGCCGATTGAGTTATCACATATTCATCATTAATAAATACATGATGTGCAGTAGAAAAGATTTACTGAGCCATAACACACTTTGCAGTTGAATATACAGTGGAGAGTCGATTTTACGTTTTTCAGAGGACCAAGCTGAAAGAACTTAAAATATGGGAAAATGTAAAATCGGAGAAAATTTTATAACATTTTGCTACGTTGGGACCATGAAGATTTAATGTATAATGTGGGAAAATGTAAACTCAGGGTTCCACTACTAGAAAAACACAATACGTAATCACTTAACAGTATCCTGTCTGCTTTCAGGCCCTCTGTAAAAATATATTTCTGGCCCCCCTCGCCAGCTTACGTTAGTGGGTGTCTTAATAAAGATGTATCAAAGGTGACTAGCTTCAACACCACCTTTTATAAATCTGGTAAGTAAATCACTTAAATTACGGAAACTGTTGTGAGCTTGCTGCGACACACTACGATGCCAACAAAATGGCCACGAGTGCCTCACTTGCTGATAGTGCAAACACTGACGTGGAGGTCTACATTTCATTGGAATGTTCTGATGTTATTGTTGTCTTTCTTTTTTTACATATATCTAACATTTGTTGTATGACATTCCAGTTTGTTGAGAGGCCATTGGAAGATCACCTCATGCAGTTGTACAATCCAAAAGAATGGGGAGGACAGGTGGAAATGAGTGCCATGTCTCTAATGTACAAGTATGTATTTCTGCTTATGTGTGCCTACAAATTACCCCTATCATGATTTTCATTTATTTTTCTTTTACTTTGTGTAAAAAACACTACAGTGTTGCTGACCAAGACAGTTTTATTATGCACTGAAAACACTTCAGCAACTAGTGTTTTTTAATGTTGAAACATGGTTTAATAGTGTTTTTTAATGTGGAAACTGAATTTGAATAGAGAGTTGTGCTCAATCCATCTCGGGGATGACTGTTTGCTCATTAAGGAGACACTGTTGTAAATTTATTTTAGTAGTTCAGGTTTTAAAACCCCATAACTTTTTGTGTAATGATTTTACTATATAGTTTTTATGTATGTTTCACCATCAGCTTTTAGTGCAGTCAAAATAGGAAAAATAAAGGAACTAATTCATAACAAGCTGAAATTTGGTATATAACATATTTGTAACATTAATAACAACGTACCAAAAGTTCCCGGCGATCACCTGTATGCTAAGTCCGCCATATTGAAAAATGGGGGACAGTGAAGGTTTTAACGAATTGAAGGAATATTGACAATAACTTGGTGTTTGATATATACATATATTTCTTATGACACTAGTAACATCAATTACAACATATTAAATTTTCTGGAGATCATCATCATATTTGTGATCATGGTAGGTAACGGCACCATATTGGAAGCACGGCGTATAATTTTAATATTTCGCATGAGAATTGAATTGTTTGTAACAAAATGGAATTTGGCAAATGTGTTTGGTATGTATAAGGTATGCTGCTAATATTCCATAATATTTGCCATCTGATCAGGCAGGATGTTGTTTTCACGTGTCTCGTTCTGTTCACAACTTAATGAGATTGTCATGAGTGTAATGCACACCTGTAGGTAAGACACCACAAGAGACATATCTGAATCAAAGAGTTCCTCGCTTTCATTGTCGTCATGTTATTCATCGATGTCTTCTCCATTGTCTTTTCTGGAAACACTGAAAACAAGAATGGAATACTTACAGGAAACACCTTGACAAGGGGGACATAATCTAAATCTGAAACATCTTAAGCCTGCTTGCATGCAACTACGTTCTCCATTACAATTTTTGGTACAGCCTCATGAAATTAAATTCAATATATCATTTGGAACAGGATTTCAATCATGACTTCCTTTTTGCTACAAAATTCTCTTGTCTGAAGCTATTGAGAGACATCTCCTGTTTGGATGCACCATAAAAGACTTAAAGAGGAAGAGTTCTCGAGCTTTTGCCATTGAATTTAAATTTGAAATTGACAAGTGTTCGTGGAACTTCACTCAGTCTTGAAAAGGGCTGTTGGAACTGTGAAATTATGCAAAACGCTACTCAATTGTGCTAGAACATAATAATAATTATTACTTTATTACTATTATTACATTACTATTTCTAGATGGTTGTATTTTATCCACACCAAAATCTTATTTTTTTATTTTGGTTATTTTACATAACCTTTTTTGGCTCTACGGGTAACGGACAATGAATGAGGAACTGATGAGATGGCACAAACGTAATGACACATCCATGCCTTACTAAGTAGAACCTCTGACTTTGTAGCATGGGCAATATATTTTATACAGTACATATTTTTTTCTAATAGATGGGAGGGGAGGTGACACCCCAGCATAAGCGTTGTTACCTTCAATTATTAAGGAAGGTGTACTGTATAATTCCCCAATATGTTTCATTGTTAATAACAAGAAATTTGCTGAGACTGAAGCAGGATAGTTCAATTGCAAAGGAAATAATGCACTTAATTTTCTATACAATTATATGGGGACAGACATCCAGAAGGGAGTGCAAGGATAGCTGCCAACTCCCCCCTCCTTCCCAGTAAATGAATGTTAACCTAAAAGTATGTATGATTTCAGTAACAATAATTTACATCAATAATTATGGGGATGCAGGAACATGATCATTTTGAAATGTAGGGGTGTTTTTTGAGGGGGCAACACTATTACAAGGTAATATGGCTTGTATCCCTCCATGGAAAAATACCTAGCTTGCCCCTCCCTGGAAAAATCTGCTGTCGTCCAAGATTAGGGGCAATTTCCCCCCAGTGTGCATGCCCATGCCCCCCTCACTTCCAGAGAAAGTCATTCATCAGCTACTATTAGATCAGTGTGTTTTAGCAGATCTGGTTTCCCAAGGAATAATCTCCCGATTTTTCAAGTCTGACCTGGCAACACTGCCTCGAGCCCCAAGAACCGAAGGGAAGATGCGCGAATGCTTTTGACTAAAGGCTCTTTTCCTTGTGTTGATCTGTAGGGTAGTTTTATTTACCATGTGCCTTACCACACAGTAATTGTAATAGCATTTTTGTAGGTTAGTCGCGTGTTACTCACAAATCCAGAATATAAAAAAGGAAAGTCAAAAATTGTACTTACGTATGTGAGTATAGTGCTCTTATTGTAGAACGACGTTTCAGAGATTGACTATCTCTTTCCTCAGGTTCGTATAAAAAACTAAGTACTTGACATAGTACTGCGTCAAAAATGTAATATGAGGATTGTGGTTAAGGGTTGGTTAGGATACATTTAAAATATTAAGTTTTTGCTATTAGAAGTACGTAAAAACCAAGTCGTTCCCTAAAAAAACTTGTACAGCAGACCTATTCACAGGTAAAAAAGCTAAAAATCTAAAAAACCTGCACGAATCACAATGCAACCTGCAGGTTTGGCCTTTCCTACCCAACTGTGCTTCTCAATCCACAAGAAGGTCAATTCTCCACGAATGTTTCCCCTCCCCTTATTACGTCACAAATCCAACGTAAATTCACGTTCCTCTCTTGCAGCTTGCATAACTTCCGGTGTGACGTGGAAACCGATATTGGGTTCAATCTTCCAGGCTTTGTCCCATTTTTTGAGGAAATTGATCCACCCTTCTTCCAAATTTCCTTCGTCCCTATTAAGATTATTCTCCCCCCCTACAAATATCCGCTGTTTCATACACGTTTCTTCCTAATTTCCTCCCCTCTTTTCTCATTATCTCTTTTTTTGCGATTCTATGCCCACTTTCCAAAATGCGTTCTGAGAGACCCGTTTTGGGAACTTTTTCCCTTATGTCCTTTTCATGCTCGCTCCATCTTTTACCCATATTTCGGCCCGTCTGTCCTATGTACTCCTTCCCGCATTGGCATTCTATTCGATAAACCCCCTTCTGTTTTTCCGGTATTTCCCTAGTTGTCTTTCCTTTCTTATAATCGGTGAAGTATTTTTCTACATTCTTTGGTGCTTTCATCCCGCAAACGATTCCAAAATCTCTTGTTATTTTTCCGATTTTTTCCGATACGGATTGATGGTAAGGGATGCCAACGTACTTTACCCTCCTATTTTCGATTTTTTCCCCTTCTTTTTGATCCCCTTCCTCTTTATTGGTTTCTTTCCTAATAATTTTCTGTGCTCTCTCCGCTATCTTATCCATTTCTCTATATACGTCTTAATAAGGAATGCTATAGATTACATTTGGAAGTTAGTGGGGAACTAGACGAAGTGACGTGGAACCGCATTGAAGAGAGACACTTTAGAGCTGTGGAAAAAGCCAAATTTAGGGATAGTAATACTATAGAGAGGAAATTGATTAAATTAAAATTGAATAGGAAGGATAATTTAGAGAATAAGAAACAAAAAACAGAGGAGTTGGGAAATAATGAGAACATTTTAAATTTAACCACCCATGAACCACCTAAAGAGTTGATTAGGATTATGAACAAGGGGCAGAAATTTGCAATAGGGGTAGAGAAACTTGAAAAAGAAGAATTCATAATAGCAGCAGAAACGAACAACTATTGACGAAAGGGAGGATAAAACTGAGGTTAGACAAAGGATATGTAATATTGTGGAACAACACTTGCAAAAAGAAATCAAAAAGGAAACGAACATGAAAAAGGGAGATAGAACACGGAAAGAGAAAGTAAACGAAAACCTAAAACGTGATTTAAAAAATGTAAGAAAATGGGTGAAGGCGAATAACGTATTTCTAATTAGGTCGGATAAAGAAAACAAGATGGTTATCATGGACAGAGAGGAATATCACCAAAAATTAGAAGATAGCTTTAAAGTTAACGATTTTGAGAAAATAGAGAAAGACCCTATTAATAAGATTAGAAGAGAGATCAAAAAAGGGGTAGAGACAAGCATTACATTGGGCACAAGCGAAAAGAAAATCCTTATTAAGGAAATTAAAGTTGGCAACATACCAATTGCTTTTGGAATACCTAAGACACACAAACAAGGCATACCACTTAGGCCTATTATACCAACATACGAACATCCGGGATATGGGCTAGCAAAAATGCTGGTAAAAAGAATAAGGAGGGTAAATGAGAACACCCAATATAGCGTTAAGAATGCCGTAGAAGTTAAAGAATGTATAGAGAATCTGGAAATTGATGACGAGGATACAATAAGTAGTTTTGATGTTATTAACTTATACCCAAGTGTACCGAGGGGGCGGGCGGGAGATTGTTTACTAAGGTGGCTGTTAGAAAAAGGAATAGACATCCTAACTGCTTGGGAATATGTACGATGGTATAACCTTGTAACGGAATATAACTTTTTCTATGTCAATGACAGTATTTATAGACAAAAAGAAGGCTTGGCGATGGGAAACCCCATTTCTGGTATAGTAGCGAGCATTTTTATGCACTTCATTGAGAAGGCAGCTTTGGAAAAAACGAGAATGGGTATTAAATATTATGGGAGATACGTTGATGATATCTTGATTATAGGAAAGGGGGTAGCACTGAACATGGTATTTGAAGAATTAGAAAAACAAGACGAAAGAATAAACTTCACTAGGGAAAACTTAAGCGATGGAAAAATCAATTTCCTGGATCTTAGTATCTTGAAAGAAGGGAATAGGATTAGAACAGGAGTACATCATAAACCCCTATCGGGGAACTTATATATTAACAAGGAATCGGCGCACCCCGAAATAACAAAGAAAAACGTATTCCTTAACTTTTTTATTAGGGCCGGTAGACTATGCAATAATGGAAAAGAAAAAGACAACGAAATTCAGTGGATAAGAAAAACAGGATTAAAAAATGGATATACAAATAGAGAAATGGATAAGATAGCGGAGAGAGCACAGAAAATTATTAGGAAAGAAACCAATAAAGAGGAAGGGGATCGAAAAGAAGGGGAAAAAATCGAAAATAGGAGGGTTAAATTTAAAATGTTCTCATTATTTCCCAACTCCTCTGTTTTTTGTTTCTTATTCTCTAAATTATCCTTCCTATTCAATTTTAATTTAATCAATTTCCTCTCTATAGTATTACTATCCCTAAATTTGGCTTTTTCCACAGCTCTAAAGTGTCTCTCTTCAATGCGGTTCCACGTCACTTCGTCTAGTTCCCCACTAACTTCCAAATGTAATCTATAGCATTCCTTATTAAGACGTATATAGAGAAATGGATAAGATAGCGGAGAGAGCACAGAAAATTATTAGGAAAGAAACCAATAAAGAGGAAGGGGATCAAAAAGAAGGGGAAAAAATCGAAAATAGGAGGGTAAAGTACGTTGGCATCCCTTACCATCAATCCGTATCGGAAAAAATCGGAAAAATAACAAGAGATTTTGGAATCGTTTGCGGGATGAAAGCACCAAAGAATGTAGAAAAATACTTCACCGATTATAAGAAAGGAAAGACAACTAGGGAAATACCGGAAAAACAGAAGGGGGTTTATCGAATAGAATGCCAATGCGGGAAGGAGTACATAGGACAGACGGGCCGAAATATGGGTAAAAGATGGAGCGAGCATGAAAAGGACATAAGGGAAAAAGTTCCCAAAACGGGTCTCTCAGAACGCATTTTGGAAAGTGGGCATAGAATCGCAAAAAAAGAGATAATGAGAAAAGAGGGGAGGAAATTAGGAAGAAACGTGTATGAAACAGCGGATATTTGTAGGGGGGAGAATAATCTTAATAGGGACAAAGGAAATTTGGAAGAAGGGGGGATCAATTTCCTCAAAAAAAATGGGACAAAGCCTGGAAGATTGACCCCCTCCATGTAGGACTGCCTTGACGGGGCGAGGGGGCTTAGTAGGGAGGCCAATTTCATCTCATCATTTCACCCATTCTTCATATCCATATCACGTTTTTCACCATTCCATCACGTCATTCATCTCCATATCTTTGACCTCCCTATTAAGTAAGGTAGGGAGGTCATTTTCATCTCATCATTTCACTCATTCTTCACATCCATATCTCACGTTTTCACCATTCCATCACGTCATTCATCTCCATATCTTTGACCTCCCTATAACTAAGGGTCCTGCTAGAGGAGACAACCTCGATAAAAAACCCCTATCCCAAGGTGTGAGTTGCACGTGCCGATGGGACAGTGTTGGCTGCAGGGGTAGGTGCAGTCGCGAACGTGGCCTCGGGGATTTCGGTTTGGTCCTCGAGTAGCCTCCATTTTTGGGGGTAGGCCTTCCTCGGCATAGAGGGCATGTCGAGGCGACAATTTATGGACCCTCCACAATAAATCTTTTTGTATATGGGTACAAAAAACAACTCAAACGGGGGGAAACCGCCAAAACGAGCGCGGCCTTCGAGCCCGCTTCAATTATTGGAAAGGACAAGTAACGTGCCACGTTATCTTGTGATTAGTATCGTGCAGAAGACCGAGAGTAACGATGAATCTGCAACAACCAAGAAACATGGAGCTGCTACACTAAAGGACCTGTCACCATTTCTGATAAAGAAACAGCTAGACTACGCCGCTGGTTCAGATGTACCAGAAATAAAAAAGCTTCGAAACGGGAGTCTACTTATCCAGACCAGCACAGATCGCCAGACCAACAACCTTTTAAAGTTAAGATCTTTGGGCGACTTCCCTGTTAATGTTGAACCTCACCGTCAACTTAACAGTAGTAGAGGTGTGATTCGCCACTGGGATCTGTTAAATGCTGAGGAGGAAGAGATTCTTGAAGCACTCTCAGACCAACATGTCACCGCAGTGCAGCGAATAAAGACGCGGAAGTCCGGAGAACTGGTACCAACTGCTTCACTTATCCTGACTTTTCAAACGACCACTCTCCCAGACAGGGTACGGGCTGGATATTTGAGACTCAAAGTCCGTCCGTACATCCCTAACCCGATGCGTTGTTTCAAATGCCAGCACTTTGGGCACACTCAGCCTTCCTGCAAGGCCACTACCGCCCTTTGTGGTAAGTGTAGTCTGCCTGAGCATGGGACCGAACCTTGTTCTTCTGGTCCCAAATGCATTAACTGCCAAGGCGAGCACCCAGTCTGGCATCGTGACTGCCCCTCTTTCCAACAAGAGAAGAAAATCAGAGAGTTGGTCGTCACAGAGAAAATCTCAGCTGGTGAAGCAAAACAACGTCTCCGCGAAAGTATACGCACCACTTTACCTGTGCCATTCGCTACAGTTGCTGCAGCTGCTCTGACCCGTCGCAGTGTGGGTGTACAAACCAGCGACGTTGCAACTCAAACAACAACGCTTCCCGTAGTAGCTCGTCCTGCTTCGCGGAAACCAGCAACCACTCCTCGCTCCACAGAGAAGAAGTTCAAGCAGGTGCACACTAAAGAATATTTTCTAAAGTCCAGTAGCTCTCCAGTCAGGGCGGCATCGACCACCCTGAAACTTAAAGCGCAGCTGAAAGCTGCCCGGCGGGCGCTAAAAGCACCCGCCCCCACTCCCCCTTCATCCCCTTCGCCCTCTGTGTCCTTACCCGAGGACATGATACAGGACGAAGCCGCGGATGAAGAATTTATCAAGGTGACAGGGCCTAGAAACAGAGTACGCCTTAAAAGGTAACTATAATACCTCCAGCTATGGCTTATTGTCTCCAATGGAACCTTAACGGTTTCCGTACACATCTCGAGGAACTGCAAATCTTAATATCTGAATTTGACCCTGCCATCATATGTCTCCAAGAGACACATTTTCGTCCAAATGAATCAGTGATTCTAAACGGATACACGCTTTACCGCACCGACAAGCTTCCTGAGGGTCGTCGTGCACACGGTGGTGTTGCAATCGGTGTTCGAGATACCATCCACTCAACACCAATCTTTCTCACCACCCCCCTCCAAGCTGTCGCCGTGCGGGTCCATCTACCACAGCCAATATCTGTGTGCTGTGTCTACATCACAAGGGAGGAGCGATTCTCTCTTGAGGACCTCCTTTGTATATTCGAACAACTTCCGTCTCCTGTAGTTCTTTTGGGCGATTTTAATTCCTACCATCGTTTGTGGGGCTCCGTTCGTACAGAGCCCCGGGGTCAAATTGTAGATCAATTCCGTGAGGCATCAGGTTTAACTTTGCTGAATGATGGAACTCCCACATATTTCAGTCCTTCCTCTGGCACATATTCTGCGTTGGACTTGTCCTTCTGCAGTCCCAGCCTTGCTCCTACCACATCTTGGAGCGTTCATCCTGATCTCTGTGGGAGTGATCACTTCCCTCTCATTCTTACTTTCGAACATCTTCAGCAATCACGTGAACAACACCCTCACTGGAATCTCAGTCGGGCCGACTGGGAAGCCTTCGAGCGTGCAGTGGACCTTGAAATCGATCTTGCGTCGACTTTGCCAGCCATCGACGCCTTAGATATATTTGTGTCAAGAGTGCATGATGCTGCAAGCACCTCCATTCCACATCCCAGTGGACCTGCGAGGCGACGCCCAGTCCCCTGGTGGACTGCGGAGATCGGTGCAGCCATTAAGGACCGCGATCATGCCCTAGATCGATTCAATAGGAACCACACTGCCGCAAATCTCGAGCAGTTCCGCATTAAGCGTGCCCGTGCCCGTCGGCTTATTCGAGCCAGTAAGAAGGCGTGCTGGGTCCAATACGTGTCTTCTCTGACGAAGCAGGCTTCGTCGAAAGCCGTTTGGACCAAAGTACGTCGCATCCAGGGGGGTGCATCTACTCCTCTGAGCGCTCTGGAGCACGATGGGACGTTGTACACAGATTCCGGAGACATTGCTAATATCTTGGCCACGCAGTTTTCTGATGCGTCTAGCTCGGAAAATTATGAACCACGTTTCCGCCGTGAGAAGGACCGTCAGGAACGACGCCCTCTCGTTTTTCGAAGTCATAACACCGAGCCATACAACTCTCCATTCACTGAACGGGAGTTCGATCAGGCGCTTCGAGATTCAAAGAATACAGCTCCTGGAGTGGACAAGATCCACTATGAGATGCTTCGTCATCTGCCCATTGGAGCCAAAAATTTCCTTTTGGCGGTATTCAACAGGCTTTGGTTGGAGGACTCTTTCCCCACTTCCTGGAAAGAAGCTATTATTGTTCCCATCCTGAAACCAGGTAAACAACGCACCGCAGCCTCGAATTACAGGCCTATTGCCTTAACTAGCTGTGTGTGCAAGTTGATGGAACGCATGATCAACAAGCGTCTCACCTGGTTTTTGGAGGAAAACTGCTTGATAAGTAATTTTCAATGTGGTTTTCGCTCCAACCGTTCCACACTGGACCATCTGGTTCAGCTGGAAACACACATTCAGGATGCATTCCTCAACAAGGAACATTTAGTTGCAGTTTTCTTTGACCTCCAAAAAGCATATGACACAACGTGGCGTTTTGGCATCCTAAAGCAGCTCCATTCTTGGGGCGTCCGTGGCCATATGGCGTACTTTATTAAAAACTTTTTATCTGATCGTTTCTTCCGCGTACGTGTTGGGAACTCCTTTTCGGATCTTCACGAACAAGAGAACGGTGTCCCGCAGGGCAGCGTATTAAGTGTGACTCTGTTTGCCATAGCAGTGAACAGTGTTATGGCAAGCATTGTTGCCCCTGTACATGGTCTTCTGTATGTAGACGACCTCACGATCTTTTGTCGCTCACGGAATCTCGCGTCAGCTTCTCGTCAACTCCAACTGACGATAAATCGTTTGGTTGAGTGGTCCTCCCAAACAGGTTTCACCTTCTCATCCGAGAAATCCGTGTGTGTTCACTTTTGTCGTCAACGTACATGTCATTCCGATCCTGACCTGTACATGGGGAAATCTCCCCTGTGCTTCGTGAATGAGGTCCGCTTCCTGGGCCTCATTTTCGATAATAAATTAACATGGCTACCTCACCTTCGCCAGTTAAAGTTCTCTTGTCTTCGAGTTCTCAACATTTTACGCGTTTTATCTCATACTTCTTGGGGTGCTGATAGGACGGTATTGCTTCGCCTATACCGTGCACTCATCAGGTCGAAGCTAGATTATGGATGTGTTGTGTATTCTTCTGCTCGCCCATCTAGACTTCGCATCCTAGACACCGTCCACCATGCTGGTATACGTGTGTGCACTGGTGCCTTTCGGACCAGTCCAGTCGCCAGTTTGTACGTAGAGGCATCTGAGCCATCGCTGTCTCTGCGAAGACAGCGGCTGGTAGTTAACTACTTCCTCCATCTTCGCTCGATGCCTTCACATCCTTCATTCCACACCATCTCAGACGAGGGTAGGCTGGCAAGGTATCGGCTCCACCCTAGTGTCACTAGACCATTTGGTGTTCGTGCAGACGAGATCCTGTCAGCACTTGGTGTTGACAGTGATCTTCCTGGCGTCTCTCCACTCATTCCGCCTCTCCCTACCTGGGAGTTTCCTGCACCTTCTATCGATTTTTCTCTGACTGCTCTTCCGAAGTCAGAGACACCAATGGTTGTATACCAGCAACGGTTTTTAGAACTTCGTGCGAAGCACCCCAATTTTAATGTGTTTTACACGGATGGGTCCAAGACATTCGAATCAGTTGGTTGCGCCTTCGTCCTAGACTCTCAAAGTTCTAGTTACTTGCTACATCCTGCCTGTTCCATCTATACGGCAGAGTTGTACGCCATTCTAAAGGCACTGGACTTTGCAGACGTCAATGGTCTGAAGAAAGTCCTTGTGTGCTGTGATTCGACCAGCGTGTTGCAGTCTCTGGATTCGCCGTATTCCCGGCATCCAGTAGCGCAACGCATATTCAGACGGCTTGTGTCCTTATCTGCCAGCACAGATGTACACTTCTGTTGGGTCCCTAGCCACGTGGGCATCCAGGGGAACGAAGCAGCTGATGCTGCCGCCAAGTCTGCTGATGCAGATGGCGACGTTCTCGTCCACCTTTTGCCAGCTAGCGACCTGCAGAATGTGTTCCGTTCTCGCCTTCTTGACACTTGGCAGACCGAGTGGGATGTGGAAACGTGGAACAAGCTTCACGCTGTTAAGCCCACCATAGGTGTTTGGCGTTCCTCGTCTCGTCCCTCTCGGAGAGAAGACGTTATTCTTACCCGCCTGCGTATAGGACACAGCCGTCTCACGCATGGTCACCTACTGCAAGGGCTGGACCCTCCGTTGTGTCGTACTTGTAATGTTATTTTAAGCATCCGACACATTCTCGTTGAATGTGTCGATCTTGCTTACCTCCGGCAGACTTTTAACCTTTCGGGCTGTTTGTCATCCCTCTTGGGTGATGACAGCAGTATTTTATCATGTGTTTTTAGTTTTTTGCGAAGAGCTGGACTCTTCCACCGTCTGTAAGGAGGTTTTTAATTTATTCTGACTTTTTAATGTGTTGTGTTTGTCTCGTGCAGGTTTTTACAACCTTGCACTTTTAGTTTTTCCCAAGGGGCTCTTTACACCCCCTTTTTTAAGTTCTGTCAGAATTTTAGATAAGGGGACATTACCCCGTATACACGGAAGGGTGCGAAATGGCCTTAAGTGCCGACGCACCCATAAATTTTAACTCAATCAATCAATCAAACCTGGAAGATTGAACCCAATATCGGTTTCCACGTCACACCGGAAGTTATGCAAGCTGCAAGAGAGGAACGTGAATTTACGTTGGATTTGTGACGTAATAAGGGGAAACGAGAAAATTAAGGGGAGGGGAAACATTCGTGGAGAATTGACCTTCTTGTGGATTGAGAAGCACAGTTGGGTAGGAAAGGCCAAACCTGCAGGTTGCATTGTGATTCGTGCAGGTTTTTTAGATTTTTAGCTTTTTTACCTGTGAATAGGTCTGCTGTACAAGTTTTTTTAGGGAACAACTTGGTTTTTACGTACTTCTAATAGCAAAAACTTAATATTTTAAATGTATCCTAACCAACCCTTAACCACAATCCTCATATTACATTTTTGACGCAGTACTATGTCAAGTACTTAGTTTTTTATACGAACCTGAAGAAAGAGATAGTCAATCTCTGAAACGTCGTTCTACAATTAAGAGCACTATACTCACATACGTAAGTACAATTTTTGACTTTCCTTTTTTTATATTCTAGTAATTGTAATGCACAGTTGTTTGTTTTTTCTTGAGAGTCTGCACACTACAATAACAATTGTTGCATCCAATTTTTCTGTCCGCTCAGTTTTTCCTCCTTGTATCTTTCCAGACGTGACTTCATCATTTTTAAAGAAGCTGGCAAACCTCCTTATGAAGCCACAGCAAATGGCTTTGAAGATAAGATAATGTTGTGTTATTCTCACGATAACCACTACGATTCAGTTTATGCAAAGTCATTCATTGCCACTGCAGGATATTGCCAATGTAAGAATTTCTCTTTATTTTGGTATGAATTGATGCTGCCAGATGCTTGACGAGTGTAGTAGGTTGGGTTGTCATGTTTTTATGTCTTCAGTATATGGGCTGGTCTTATATTTTTTTGTGCATTGAGTGTGTGTAATGTAATGTATCTTGAATTTTATGGATATTAGACTTCTTTCAAGTAAAGGAAATTTATTGAAGTGCTGTAAATGACTAGCATTTTGTTTGGCTTTTATTTTCATACTGTTGCCATCATTTTGGCCCTGTTTCTGCAGGTTATCAAATTAAAAACTGCAAATATCAGAGGTCTTCATCCCAAATGTGGTCTGCATAAGTGAGGTACCATTGCCTACATGTACTCAAAGCCAAAAAGGGCCTTGAAGCCAGGGGTATTCCAGTTTGATCCCCAGTAGAGCATTTGCACAGTGGTTCGAATTCCACATTAAATTGTAGTAATTCCAATCTCAACTAACCTATCTGCCTTATAGAAAACTTTTAACATGAAAGCCAAAAACAGATCACTTTTTTAAAATGAAATAAATACAGACTATGTCTGAGCTCATATCAATTCAAACCAAACATGATCATTTAGATATTCTAACAGATTCCCACCAATACTTAAAAATACTTAAAAATTGTAACAATTTGAAATTGGATTTGGCGTGTACTTATTTACAGTTTTCCTCTAGCCCTCACCATATCATGTGGCTTCATCAGGAGATAAGACAAGAATAGTCAAGGGGGGAGGGTAAGTTAGGTTAAAATGGTAAAAGGAAATGCAGTGCCCTGTCTTTTACATTTTTAACCTAACTTACCCCCTCATGTTTTAAACTTTGGCTATTCTTGTCTTATCCCCTGATGAAGCCACATGATGTGAACGCTAGAGGAAAACAACATGTATAAATATTGCATTGGAACCATATCAATATCAATCTACCAGAGTTTTGGTTTAAAATAAAAATTTTACATGAGAAAATAATTTGATCTCAAAATCTAGTTCTCCCCACAGTGCAATTGCAAATGCATTTTGCATAAGTTTCAGGATATTTAGACACTACAAATGTTTTGCAGGCCTGCAATGCAACAGTAATCTGGGAAAGTATAGGCTGGTATGGATAATTCAATTTGAACCAATATTTTTGCTGATACTCAACCCTAACATACCTTTACAGATATACTTTTTTTTGCTACCTGGTTGCAGAGGTGAAAAGCAGAAACATCACATCATGCCTGATGTATGCCAAAATTCGCTTTTGCACTCCTTTGATGCACATGTTGCGAAAACTGAGCACTAAGAACACAGAAATTAGCCTTCCAAACTGTCTCTCATATGCATTCTTATGAACATCACACTCCAAACAACGTAAGAAATAAGCTGCAAACGTGTTAAAATATATTTCTTGTGTGATAGTTCCCATGGTTGAGTTACATCCTCCACATTGCTCTTACTTTGTATGTTTTTTATGTTAAAAGCTTATTTTTACTTGTTACACTTACATATTTTTATGCATGTAGTTGCATTAGAATGATATTGTATTATTAGCAGTGTGTTGTTATCACAGATGAACACATGATGAAGTGATTTCAACATTATTGAGATTTTGCCTGGTCATAGGGCTCGAAGGTTTGAACCCACGATAACTCCTTGAATACCTTGTTTTACACAAACCAAACATGGATAACTTTCCCCAGCAAAATCTATTTTTGTTCATTTTCCTTGTGTAACACTTTTAAGAGTTATTGTAATGGTTTTAAAAAACACGTTCAATAATATTGATCCAAATATATGAAGCTCTCGATATTAAGGTGGTGATCTCAAAATTAGGTACCGAAAATTGGAGCCAAATGTGAAATGAATTTTTCCTATTCAGTGATACCCCAATTTGATGTTCCTCGAGTTCACATTTTCTTGCATTTTAAGTTTTCTCAGTGTGTTCCCCCTAAAAAACAAAATCACTGTACTTTCTGAAATTCAGGACTAAAAAGTGAAATGCAGTTATCAACAGCTAAGCATAGTCAGTCATCATTGATGCATTTCATGGGTCAACAAACTGCAACATATCAATCTTATTGCCCTGCTACATTTCTTCTATTTTGCACTTTAGATCAGTCTCCGTCGCTTCTTCCCACATACTTACTTCCATTTCATAGTTTCATTTCAGTGGATAGTCTCCGCATTCATTTTAATATGCTCAAATTGCTTGCATCACCCTGGCAATATATCAGTAGAACTTCATCATGTTTTGATCTGTGATCCTTTGTTTGCTATGCTTGCTTGGCCTGCTTTCTGTTGAGTAAATGAATGCTTGGATGTCTTTGCATTTTAGCTGTTGTGTATGAGATCCTGTATAAAAATGTTTTCCACATGTCTGACGTCACTTATGCAGTGGATGTAATGCTTCATGACAAGCTTGGTCGTCTTAAGAAAGAGAATGCTTTTAGTCAGGACAATCTTTTTAAAAGGTTAGTCTCTTTATGTTGCTAGAAAGTTCTTGTGTTGCAAATTATTTATTGTGCACATTGCCTCTTAACGTCCTCACTGTAAGTCAGTCTAATCACCAATGAAACCAGCAAAACCAAATAATATGGAGCAGTGGTGCAACCAGAATTTTTATCTGGGGAGGGGCAAGTACCAGGATAAACGTACCAATAATAATAATAATAATGGCATTGTTATTATTATTAGTGGTAGTAGTAATAGTACTAGTATCGAAAAGTTAACTATCCTCATAAACTACGCAAAGACGAGGTAGAAGTCAGTGCTAAAGCATTTGTTTGGAACAAACTATTTGAAATATATTTTCAACACCGTCAATTTCACATTATCTAATAAAGGAAAACAGCACACAAACTATATTTTTGAATGGCAGAAAATGAATGGTATGTGCATTCTGTAGATAATATTTTTTGTACATATAACATGTATAACTTTTATGTGGGCAATTTTTCCTCTGTGTCCCCTTTCAGGTTCCTTTGGCTGTCAATGTTTGCACCCCCTCACCCCCCTCCTCTTTGCCCCTAATAGGGCTCTGAACTTGACAAAACTGAGAACAAGGAGGCCTTGCGAGCAAGAGAATTTTACGAAATGTTACGAATTTAGGAGTATTCTCGTTGTCAAACAACCGCTCCTCTTAACGTTTTCCCATTGAATACTGTTTCTTTAAATCACTCTCAGCATCCATTCCTACATTGAAGAAAAGCGGTGATTATATTGTGTGCATTTCCTTCCAACACACTCAAGAGTGTTGAGGAAGTTTGTTCATGTGTCAGATGCAAAATAAAATTTACAGTCTTGCTTATCAGAAGGCGCAGAACATTAAGTTGTTTTAACTTTTGTTTTTCTTTCTGGAGATCGAATTTCATTATCTCCAAATCAAAACAGCTTTGCTTGATTCAAAACAATAACTTTTTGCTTTGCGCTGGATGAGTCATTCCTGTTTTCAGCACCCGACAACTTTGCAGATGCTGATGCTAGACAAAACACTGGCGCCGCAGCGTATAAAGAAGACCAGCTCCTGCTGGAAGTTATGCAACTCTTGAAGACTGAACTTTTATCAGCAATGTGAAGAAGAAAGAAATGACCCTTGCTTTATGTATTACTATGCAACAGACAATAATACGGGCAATGTTTCCTATGCAGTAAATAGCATTAAAAAAATATGACTTGAATCCTGCAATTATCGCCTCTCTGAAATTGCCGTGCACCAGTGGCGGAGAAATGAGCTGGGAAGGGGAGGGGGGTCACTTTTTTTTTTCATTGTCCTATGTTTTTAGTTTCGCTTTTTTATGAAGTGTTACAGGGAACAAAGAACAATTTTTGAATGAAAGCAGTTACCGGAAGTTGTCTGCTACAAGGCCAAGACTTGCTCACTCACGGGAACCTGCTGAACTCTAGGTCATAGCTGGACAGATGGTCCAGACTTCCAGGCACTACACATCTGTATTTTGGAACATTCTGCGATCTTATCTCTCATTTCTCAAGGTGGTGTATTTATCGATGAAAGAGCTTGACCTGCCATATACATAGACAAAGACTACAAGTCCAGCACAGTCATTTCAGGCTGCTCCCCCCCTTCCCCAATCCAATAGTCAGCAGCTCTTAGGACAAGGAAACAAGTCAAGGTCGATTTAAAATAACTTCCAAGCACATTCGATCTTCTCTTCTCGCGTATCCAAGAGCAAGCAAAATCACAATGGCAAAACAAGCCTAGTGCGTTGGGTAGCGAGAGGGTCATTATATCCAGGGTCGTAGAATCGATAGTTGACTGTATCTGTTTTCATATTCTTGACGAAATCTCTGAATATTCTAAACTAAATTTCTTGCAAATTATTGCATATAATTGGAAACAAATATTTACAATCAAAATTTTGAACCAATTTTGAAGTATCAGTATCGGTATCTGGGGGAATCTGTAAGAGTATCGACATCGGTTCAAAGTGGTATCGGCTCAGCTCTAGTTATATTTAATATTCATATACACAACACCACAAAATTCAAAACTATAAAGACTATAAAGAAAAGTTTTTAATGTTTCGGGAACTTCCTGTTTCTATCTTGAGGGACTGAAGGATATGCACATTTTTTAAAATTTTTTTTAAAGATCACTTCCATGTCTCTGGCTAATTGCAACTGAGGATGAATGATTAGATGTAATTGATGGAAGCTTGATGCACAAAAGAAAGAAGCATGGCATCTTCGGTGGCTGATTGGTAGAGCCACATATTTAAGGTGAATAAAACATCAAGATTTCAGTACATTAACGGCACATTTCGTGATCGAAAGCTGTACATATATAAAATTGCATTTTGGTGTTAAAAATGATAAATAAAACCCTAAATTTGATTTAAAAACTACACTTAGTACACAAAAGAAACATTTCCCTTCTAATACAGGGTGTCCCACGAACAGCGCAACTGGGAATTAAGAGTGGCGTTACTTTGTAACAGAAACCTGTACACACATAAGTCATACACCAAATGTTAGCCCTGTCCAAGTAGATATTTTTAAACATAGAAACAACAAATGGGGTTAGAAACAAATGGGGTGCAGTGTTATTCATGCAGTGTTGCCAAATGTAAGTGAAAGTAAATTTATTTTTCCACAAAGCATGGAAAATTGCATGTCAAACATTCGTACGGAAATTTGGACGTCAATTTCCACCTTGGGTAGGTGGACTATTTTGCCATCTATAGTTCAGAGAAGAAAACCGATCGTTTTCGCGTATAGCCAATCCTGAAATGCCTCGTAAAGGCGTACCGGTCCAAATGGGTGTTTTAAAAAAATTATGAGGTACAGTGGCAACACTCTTGATGTTTGAAGGCAACAAAAGGTGTGTTTAGTGATGGTCTATGACATGGAAATACTGGAAACAGGAAAAAAAGAAAATGAAAATTATGGTGAAAAAGTGTTACTTACCTACTCCTGGCAACCATGCAATGCACGTAACAGGCAGTGTAGCTTTACAAAAGATGTTGAAAATGACAACCATTTTCCCTGAGGCATTCATCAACACGTTTTATGTTGGAAGCAACTTTATGGAAGGTTGATTGGTTTATATTGTTAATGGCTGTGCAAATGTTTATTTTTAGATCATCAAGTGTTCTTGGGTTATTAATGTAAACTGTTTGTTTCAAATAACCCCACAGAAAAAAATCTGGAGACGTCAGATCCGGGGAGCGACTGGGCCATAAGTTTTTGCTTATAATGTGATCGCCAAAAAACTCTGCCAACATGTCTAAAGTTTCATTAGACGTGTGACATGTTGCAGAGTCTTGTTGAAACCAACCATCACGTTCCAACAGAGAAATAAACTGTGTGATAAGGTCACGATAAACTATTCCGTCAACTGTTGTGTTGAAAAAGAATGGACCGATTATTTTTCTCCGCGAAATCACGCACCACACACCGATCTTTTGTGGATGAAGTTATTGTTCATGTAACAAATGGGGATTGTTACTTGACCAGTGTCGAGAATTTTGACTGTTGACATATCCATTTAAGTGGAAACATGCTTCATCCGTGAAAAAAACCTTATCCAAAATATTCACACCATTGTCTCTAATAAAATTTCTAAACCACTGGCAGTATCTTACACGTGCACCTTTGTCTGCTTCCTTCAGTTCTTGCACAGCCTGTACCTTATATGCACGTAGGTGCAATTGTTTGAACGCTCGGTGAGTTGTTGTTTTTGATACACCTGACTGTGCAGCAAGTTTACGAACAGATTTCCTGCGAGATTGTGATATTCTCTGCTCCACATCCTGCAGCACACCTTGTGTCAAAACTGGTGGTTGTCTGTGGTAGGGTTTGTCATTAACTGATCCTGTTTCACGAAATCTGGAAACAAGTCGATATATCGTTACTTCATTTCACAGAACAATTCTAATCTTCCCCTATGAACAATGCGAAATGTACGGCTCAAACAGTTCTGAGTACACAACTAACTGATTCTTTTGTTCTCGTTCGGTGGGCGCTCTTATCGCATTGCATGGTTGCCAGGAGTAGGTAAGTAACACTTTTAACACTTTTTTCACCATAATTTTCATTTTCTTTTTTTCCTGTTTCCAGTATTTCCATGTCATAGACCATCACTAAACACACCTTTTGTTGCCTTCAAACATCAAGAGTGTTGCCACTGTACCTCATAATTTTTTTTAAAACACCCATTTGGACCGGTACGCCTTTACGAGGCATTTCAGGATTGGCTATATGCGAAAACGATCGGTTTTCTTCTCTGAACTATAGATGGCAAAATAGTCCACCTACCCAAGGTGGAAATTGACGTCCAAATTTCCGTACGAATGTTTGACATGCAATTTTCCATGCTTTGTGGGAAAATAAATTTACACTTTCACTTACATTTGGCAACACTGCATGAACAACACTGCACCCCGTTTGTTGTTTCTATGTTTAAGAATATCTACTTGGACAGGGCTAACATTTGGTGTATGACTTATGTATGTACAGGATTCGGTTACAAAGTAACGCCACTCTTAATTCCCAGTTGCGCCGTTCGTGGGACACCCTGTAGTATGTTTATGTAGTTATCAGAGTATTAAGTTTATCCCTGTGTAAAGGATTCCATTTTTGCTTCTCAAATATTTACAACAGGGTTAATCAGTTTTCTATGATTTGCATAACTCAGGATAAATCAGACTGCAGAAAGTGTCACATCGGTAAATAAACTCTAAATTTTGTGTTTGACTTTATTTTGCAGTTCCTTTTGCATCATTTCGTGATGACACATAGTAGGAAAATGTACCCGACACCTTTCAAAAACATGAAAAATGAACATTACAGTGTGATATTTCACGTTTTGTGTTTTCGTCAAAAACTAAATCTTCATGCCTCTACTGATTGGTAGTCAACCACTCAATATGCTCAGCCATTAGGATAGCTAGAATTTGCATCAAAACCCCTCCATGTAACAAATGTGAAGTATCCCAAATATTGTGAGATCATCAACTTTAAAAATGAAGTTTTCAAGACTGAATGGTTATAATCTGGCAATATTGTGGACACCCAACATTTCCAATTTCCTGCATGTTTCCCAGTTCTCATTGGGGAATGGAAGACTTGTGATGTAAACCTTCATTGCTTCCAGATTCAAACTGGAAGTTTGTTAAATGCTGGGAATCTTTATTAAAGTTGTCGTCAGTGTTGTATATTTCAAGATTTTACGTACAATAAAAATAAAATGTAAGTTGTGATGTTTTGAAGAAAACTTTGTGTGAGTAAAGGTGAAACCTTAATTTTAGACATTTTTTTTTGTCTCACTGGCAGTTAGATTGATTTATAGTGTTGTACTGAGAACTGTAATGGTATAGCTGGTGTTAATTTTAATGTATTCTTGTTGATGAAGAAATTCTCTTGGGCTATTGACCATGAGAGTTGTGGATTCCAAGCTTTCAAGAGCTAATGTCACACTCGTCTTCAAGGTAGGAGTGCAGTGCTGAGCGTCAACGTGGTATTGTTTTTGTTTGTGTACTGCTCTGATAACCTCAATGTCTTACGCTTAACTATAGTTTAATGTTTTACTTGTGTTTAAAGTAGGTAAAGAAAACCTTTGAGCATGATACTGAAAACTTCCCAGAAGGGAAGCAGGTCATGCATAAAATGCCGAATTATATGAAATGTAGTGTGAGCATCTAAGAGGTGGGGTTTTGTGGCACATTTAGAAATAATCTTGTAATGTGTATTGATTCAGCACTGACATAATGTTACAATAATCCAGGATCAGACTGAAAAAAATCCTCGAGATTAGTGACTTCGTTACATTGGGTGTTTGAATTCTTTTAAATGAACTATTTCTCATTTTAATATGGATAATAGTAACATATTAATTTATTGCTACATTGCCTGTTTTGCCAATTCTAAATTTTTCCTAAAATGCTGTAATTTCCACGTTAATCACTTATCGTACAATAATAATTTTTTTATCACAGAGCAGATTTATGGCGACTGAAAACACCATACAAGAGGTGGAAAAAGGCACTTTAAAATTAAAAATGCTGCATAATAGGCAGTGAACATGAATTTGATATTAATTTTCTTTGTCAATTGTACTCATTGACTTGTATTTTTTGTATTGTATTGTTCTTAATTTGTGTTGCTTTTCTGTTACTTTTGGTTAATCACAATGATGATGAACTGTGGTTAGTTGAAATTTGAAGGGACACCTACAAGTTAGGAGTTTACTTTCTGCAATGTACTGCCAAAGTAGCTAGAGAAAGTTGGAATAAACAAATAAAAAGGGATATGTTCAAGATAGCCATTTATAGGTGCTATGAAAATTAATTTAAAGCATTAAAGCCTATATTTTACTACAAGGGCATAAAAAAAAGATAAATAGGCAAAAATCTGCACCATAAGGAAATTCATATGTGTTCTTTTAAATTTATCTTTAAGCATGTACAGTTTGTCATGTTGGCAGTAATGCCAGGTAGTTATGCACATGAAGATGCAGTTCTTGGATGAGTAATTGATTTTGTTCTAATCATCTAGGATGAGACTCTTAGCATTGCATGACTTGAAAGTAAATTGCAATGTGTGTCAGAAAATATCTCAAGAGAACCCAGGGGCATGTGTGCAGTATCTCTCTTACGTAATATTATTTAAGTTGAGCTTCATGAACAATGGTTATGGTTTTACAACTTGCTTTTGCTTCTTCCAGGGCATTTGAAAGTTCACTGGAGAAAGATCGAGACTCTGAAGAAGAGGCAGAGAATTCCTGTAATCTTAAAGAGGTTTTAGCTCATGGTATCACCCCATTCCCATACAAAGTGGCCAAAGCATTGGATCCTGATATTTACAGGAATATAGAGTTTGACATTTGGAACGACATACGGAAAGGTGAGTTATGTAAATGTAAACTTACATTCAGATAACAGCATGTAAATATGTGACACATAGATGATTTTATTAATGACAGAACTGCCATAGGTATGTCTTAATAGAGACGGGGTAGATTAATCAGTATTGTATCAGTCTAGGCTGTTATTGGGGCATATTGGTTTATCGGTAAAATTGCCAATGATTTTACCAGTAGATACTCACATGGCTACTTAAAGAAGCGAACGAACCATTCAAGTTCACATTTTGCAGTTTTACACCACATAGCTATAATTTTGCATTATGATTTGGCACACACACAGGAGAGCAAGGAAATGAAAGCTTGACCAGGGCTCAAACCTGGTGAGACGAAATCGCCAGTGGAGGGGTCTTCCCTACGTTTCACTGTGTGATGAGAACCTTGAACCCAAACTCCAAACTTACCCGAAACTCCCAACTAAATCCCTAAACTATTCAATAGGTTCCTTCTCGCCTTGCTGGTAGAGATGACTGGAAGGCCACAAGTAGAAATTTCATAAATTGAAACTGATTTTAGCTAAACTTAAACAAACTTTCTAAAGAAACCAAATCTCATCTTTGATTGTTCATTATATGTCATATGGTGCCTACCTCAAATATAATTGATATTCACTCATCTTTCATTCTTATTTAACAAAAGAAAAAATTACCCCTCCTTTTGGTACACCCTGTACAATAAGTTAGACCAAACGTGAACAGGCCCCTAAGTTATTCGTTACAATAATCTGATGTTACCATATTATCTTCTGCAAAATGACAAATTATCCTTTAAAGGGTGAGCTACCTGGGATCCGTACCACTGCCATTGCACATGTGAATTAGCACTATGAACTATACTTGAGGCCTAGACCCACTAACAGGACTCCCCTGGAATAGCGATGGTCCTGAGAATTCAGGAGATTGTGAACCCAAACTGACACTGACCAATCCCTTAATATTGTTGCAAATCCCACATTGCCTTCATATTCTCACTAGCATAGATATTACCTAGGGTGACCAATGCGAGATGAACCTCCCCTCTCTGGTAGAGAAAACTGACAGTAGTACACAAATTGCTGAGGATCTACACACTGAGAAACCTTTTGGGGTTAAATTGCAACACCACGGATTACCAATATGTGTTTTTATTTAACAACAAACAGGATAAAGAATTTGTACTTTCAGATCTACAACTGATACTCAATGTTGCACAAATAAGGCCATTTGCTAAATTTTACCAGCTAGCATTTTCGCTCCTATCTGCATGAAAAGCAATGATACTAACAGTACTCTAGTATTTTCATGATACTTTCAGACCAAAAACGAATATGTCTGTATGAGCATTTATATCATACTAGAGTGCCTTTTCATACAACAACACCTGACAGCATGTTTAGCTTGACAAAAGTGGAAGCAGAGGCTTGTAGAGCCGGTGTTACCGCAGGTAACAGCAAAATGTAAAGAATTAAAAAGTCGTTTCAATAAAATGACAACATTGTTAAATACGTTAATGAACACTGTTTAAGACTAGTCAGCTGTAACTGCCCAAAATGGCTACGTGACGTTCATTGTTCCAAAGCATGTTGCCGTTCAGTAGATACTTATGTTTTACTGCGTATACCCACCAAGAGTATGTGACGGCCATCATAAATTTCCAAATATCGGGCTTCACTTTGATTTACAATTCGATATACGAACCGTAACACCATCCACTGTCTTTAGTTGACATTTTATGCATTTGCAAACAACTGGCAATCCCTCGATGAACGTGATGTAAGCCTATTTCTTTTGGCTTATTCCAAACAGACGTCCGTTGTCCTGTCCATCTGGTACAACGAGCAGCGAGTCCTTTTTGAATCTTGTACAACGAGCAGCGAGTCCTTTTTGAATTGTTCCATCAACCTGCTCACGCAAGTGATTCCGTAGTTCAGTTTAGCAATGTTGGATTCGTTATCTCATGAATGTTTACATAGACATCAAGATATAAATTCGTATTTATAGTATCAATCATGTTTTTTGTACACGATGGTTGATGACACAATAATAGTATTCACAGAAGAACTGTGCTGATTTGAGTCACCCGGTGAGCGGAAGACTCGAACTCTGTGTGAACGGTTCTTCAAACCATTCCGTCAGCTGTTCGATGCGCAATCCCGGAACTGGATAGCTCATAATGTTGACTGATGAATGCAATTTGGCAGTTTTGCAGCAATATCAATTATGAACGCACATTTGATCGTTAAGCCAATTAAATACACTTGTAAGCAGCATTTATGACATAGATTGTCATAACATAAATTGTTTTATTTGTACATTGTTATTCCTTACATTTATTATAACATTCACGAGCCTTTAAAAAAAAAATACACTATTTCAATACAAAGAGTAAGCTAAGGACATCTATTGAGTACAATTGGTACTACAGAACAACTCAGTCTGCTGTGACACATCTGCTGCCACCACGTGAGCAATCAATGAACTAGATAGCCTACTACGCTAAATAAACAAATCGAGGTTGGCAGTTATATATTATACCCCTTACAAAAGATGTTACGTGAGTTGAGAACAAATTGAATCACACATGAATGACGCTTATGACAAAGTTTGTCATACCAGGTCTCTTGCATGCCATGCTCTACTACCTGAGCCACAGAGCCAGGTAAATACAGTGAAACCTCGATTTTATGTTTTCTGGGGGACTGAGTTGAATGATCTTAAAATGCAGGAAAATGTAAAATCTGGGAAAATTTTATAGCATTATCCTCTATTGGAACCATGAAGAATAAATATATAATGCGGGAAAATGTGAAACTGAGTAATGTAAAATCGAGTTTCCACTGTATTGTTATCTGTAAATTTCATATCGGTGTAGGGAATTTCATGTCAATCAATTCCCATTTCTTGCCTTTTTTTCACTTACATGCGTGTATACTCTTTACATGTATTTCTTTTTTGCCCTGTTTTCTCTTCTCCAAAATTTTTGTGTAGCAGCTGGATTAGAGATTATGAAAGGATCACTTGACTTCCATGTTTACTATTAATATTAATTAAAAAAAACAAAGTGCATGCAAAACACATATCTGGTGGCATTTGATTTATCTTTGTCATGAAATGTCACCAAATATATTTTCTGTGTGCTATCTGCTACTAGGAAAATAATAAACTGAAAACAAACCAAACTGTTTTTGTTTTTTTCCAGAATTAAAGTATGGGATATATTTTAGCAACAATGAACTTCAAGTCGGAGTGAAGTGTTTGTTGAAACTTGACTCAGAAAAACTTTTTCATGCTCATATTCAAGAAATGATGCCAGATAAGGGACCTGTAGTTGTGTTTGTGGAAGAGTTTGGGGAGAAGTAAGTATCAAATGTCTAGTATTTTTCTTTTTTTCTTTGACCATGTGTGTGCAATATGTTTTACCAGTGGTTTGTGCATACATGTAAATTAACAGTTTATATCGAAGAAGTAGAATGAATAAAGTAGAGCTTCACCAAAATGATAACAGGGCAAACTCGCAACCTAAAGTTCTTTCCCTTCATTTGAGCTCAAGTTCCTCCATGTTGCCGTATTTATATACAGGATAATTCAAAAGTCCCAGGACACCCTTTTTTCTCAAACGGATGTGGTAATCTCAGATCCAACTTCACCTGGGTACATCAGGGCAAGGGGCCCATGTGTGAGGGTTGCTTCCGAGACATGACCACCATCTTTCTTGGTGATACAAACACTTAGCACTGAATAAAGACACCAACGATGTGTTGGCAACACAAGGGCAAAATTACATGGTAAACAGTCTGTTGTGTTGCCCATTGTCCCTCCATTTCCTTAAGGTTAAAAATTCGATGATAGTGCCAGAATGGTTTTCTCATCTTGGTCAAGCTGTATGCCTTTCTTGAAAAATACACTGCGGTTCAAAAAGAATATACGTATTACAAACCAGTATGCTGTTGATACTACTCATCAGATTACAGTCCAGCACTTCTGAACGGAAGGTAAGATCACGTAGTTTCGTTCAATTGCCACTAGATCGCGAGTGCAGCACTTGTGCTCTCACAATCCCGCTATTTCAGATCGAGTCGAAGTGGTGACACAGCAGCAAAAGGCATTCTGTGTTGTCGAGTTTGGAAAGTGTAACTCTGCGA
This sequence comes from Lepisma saccharinum, assembly GCF_977018435.1. Taxonomy (NCBI): domain Eukaryota; kingdom Metazoa; phylum Arthropoda; class Insecta; order Zygentoma; family Lepismatidae; genus Lepisma; species Lepisma saccharinum. The sequence continues at coordinate 109,212,024 of NC_139231.1, forward strand.
TTACAGTGCAAAGACGTTTTCGCTTGTGTTACTAAGTGAATCCTCCAAGTGAGTGGAACATTCGCAGGTGGTATAGACAGTTCATAAACTGGTTGGATATGCAAAGGAAAGAGCACTGGGAAGCTGCGTGTGTCAGAAGAAAATGTTGCGAGAATCCAAGCGTCTTTTCAACATATCCCTTCCAAATCAACACGTTGTGCAAGTCAGGAGTTGCAACTGCCTCAAGACAACTGTGTGGAGAGTTTTGCGGTGTCGTTTGGTGATGAAGCCATACAAGTTACAGTTTTTACAGGCACTGAAGCATGAGGACAAGGGAAAAAGAGTGGAATTTGCTGGCAAGATACTGGAAGCTGTTGAAGAGGACTTGTGTTTAGTGGTAAGGTTAATAAACAGAATGTAAGAATTTGGAGCCTACAAAATCCACATGCGTACATTGAACATGAAAGAGATTCACCAAAAATCAATGTCTTTTGTGCAATATCCCGTTCTTCTGCGTATGGTCCGTACTTCTTCAATGAACAAACAGTTCATGGTGAGAACTATCTTGCTATGTTACAAAATTGGTTCTTTCCAAGGCTGCATGAAGAAGGTTTTGACAAAATAATTTTCCAACAATGCCCCTCACTGGCATCGTCAAGTGCGCACTTTTCTCAATGAAACTCTTCCAAGATGTTGGATTGGTCGTCAGGCAGTTAACAACTTGGCACTTTTCAGCTAACTTCCAAGGTCACCGGACTTGTCTCCATGTGACTTCTTCCTTTGGGGGTACATTAAGGAAACCGTTTATGTACCACCACTACCAAATGACCTGGATGAGCTGAAAAATTGAATCAGTGCTGCGGTTGCTTCAGTCATGAAAGACATCCTTGCCCTAGTTTGGGACGAATTTGATTACCGCTGTGATATTGTTTGTGCCGCTAGTGGACGACATATTGAACATCTGTAGATAAAACTTGTAGTGTTTGTGAGTAAGTTCCACACATTTACTATTTACGGTTTCTAAAATATACCTCTTTAAAATACATATATTCTTTTTGAATCACCCTGTATATAAATAATTTGAAGAGTGCTGGAATTCTTCTTTACAATTCCAATGATAACATGTGAAGTAATTTAGTTAAATTCATACTGGTCTTCCATGTATTTTTTGTTTATGAAACATGCTATGAGGCAAAATGTCATGGCTTTAAATCTCAAGTAAGACAGAAGTAATTGCATTTCTCTGTTATTCTTTCAATTTCTTCATTCATTCATTAACCTTTTCAATGTCTTTTACTTTTCCCATAGACGTACTGTGCCATATGACAACCTTGAACCACTTCCTAAGTCCCAGGAGAAAGTTCAGCAGTGGCAGTTCACTTCATACAAGCAGTTCAAGCATTTGTCCAACATTCAGCAGAAGTCCGCACTTTTAGCATTGGAATACGGTACCAAATAATATTTTGAGCCTCTCTTCTAATATAATATGTTCACAGTTCTTAGCCCCTGGCATTTTTTTTATTATTCAGTTTTTCTATGCTTTACAAGTATGGACTATTCCACATCATCATACTAATTTATTTGGTGCAGAAAAATTTCATTTATTCAATTTTAGTTATGCTCTTCATTTTTTTTAAATAACCAAAACGAATTAGAATGTAGTGCTCAAATTGTGATACAGGTTTCAATTTTTATATTGGACACTTTCAAATAGTTATATTGTTGTTAACTATAAAACAAATTCTGGAAGTGATGGAAATCCTTGAGTTACATTAATTGGCTGTTGCCCAATCTCACAGTCCAAATTTTCAAATGTTGCATTTACTATCTTCTTGATTCACAGTAAAAAAAAGCAACTTTGTATTTATATACCTTATACATAAAATAATATCAGTTTACTGGGTCCATGGAAGAATACTCAGGATTCGTGTACAGACATGGATGCTTCTGGGTTGTAACAGCCCCATTCACTTCCCAGTGGGATTGTTACAACTAAAAGTGTCCATGACTGAAGCTGCCAGAAAAGTGACAAAATCAATTGTGATTCGAAACTGTTACGCTTAGAGTGGAATACCTACTTTTGTATTACGCACGTGAAGTTTTGTTTTTCCATGTTGCACAATTTGATAGTTTTTTCCAATTAATTTCGAAGGCTCACTGCCTTCATTCACTAAGGGTACAGTGTAGTACAGAAAAGTACAGAAATGGTAGCGTGTCACTTCTTTCCACCCAGGAATGAACAAAAATTAATTGGAAAAAATTGTGCAACATGCAAACACAAAACTTCACGTGCGTAATACTTAAACCACATTTACCTTCATTAATATACTTTTGTATTTAGCGTCAATTTAGAATATAACTACCATATTTTACTGTACAAATTGGGTACACATGGGTGGTGGTGATCGTAAAACATTTTTCCGTGTGACATCTTCACAGGCTAAGACATGTTTAGAGGATGCAACGGTGTGCCATTGTGTAACCCAGGACAGCTATTTCATCCATTTCTCCTTGTTTCCAGGAGGAAAGTGGAGAAAATCCAGACTGGCAAAGCCTCGAAAGATGAAGGAAGTTCTCGTCCCTGTCCCCGTTCCTCCACGACTGCAATCTGCATTTCTGGACAACAGCCATTATGCAATGAAAAATTCAACGAGGCACTACGCTAAGACTCCTTGCAATAATGTCAGGTGAGTTTGTGTTTCATAACTTTTGTCATTGGAAAAGTTGATGTGATTTGTAGGAGTGAAATTTCATATACGTAAGGAAGGAAGAAGTTATTTGAAGGAGAAAAAAATTAAAACTATTACGCCTTGTGTCAGCATGTCTTGCAATAAATGTACATAAAAACATTTTTACTAGTACAGTCCCGTGCAAATTAATCAGAACAAGATATTTTTATGCATGATAGAGTCTCAAACTTGACTAGGGTTTCATGATGATGAATCTATGACAAATCGTGTAATACAAATTGTAAAATTGTAAATAATTGAAAAGTAGTATCACAACCAAGAAACAAGTGGATAAACAACAAGTTCTTGCAAAGATATTCAAGTTCTGTTTTTGCAGATTTAATGTCTCGAACTTTTTTCTTTCGATCTTGACTCATCCTCTTTAGCAGCTCCTCCAGTGTGTTCCTTGGCATGCCTTTTCTTACTCAGCCCTCAACCTACATTTGCATCATTTGCTTCGCTTTTCAGTCTTCGCTCATTCTATTCACATATCCATACCATTTCAACTAACTTCCTTCTACCACTTCATATGTTGCCTTTTCCTACCCCCTCTGGTATTCTCTCATTGCAGATGCTATTCCTTCTATTTTCCCCACTATTCTTCTGAGTTATTTCAACTCTATAACTTGGAATTAGCTGTTAAGATATTTATTCTGGAGTGGTAGTCTCCCTATGTTATATAACATGATATGGACAAGGATCAAATTGTAAAGCTGCACTTCTGTTATTGTGCTAATGTCTATCTTGTCCACAAAGGTGTTACTCATTTGGTAATATGCTGAAGCTGCCTTCTTTGTCCTATTCGTTACCTCCTGATCCATTCCCCCATCGCTGCTTAGCATAGTGCTTGATATCCACATGTTTCAACTTTTTCTAGTTGCTTTTCATCGCATGTTATGTTTAAGACTTCGTTTTCTTTGTCCTCTTTAGTCACCCACATAACTCCTCTTTTCAGTGTAATCCTTCATGCCTTTTCTCTTTAGCTCCCTATGCCACTCCTCCACTACCTTCTAAAGTCTCTCAGGTGTATCTGACATGAAAATGATTTCATCGCTATATAGTAGAGCTTGAAGGTATACTAGTAATCACCTCGTTTTATTCTATGGGTCCGCCATTTACATATTTTTGCATTTTAAACTAAGAAGATATTGAATAGGATTGAGCTAAGGCTATCTCCCTGTTTTATGCGTTTCTTGATATTAAATTCACCTAGAGTTCGTTTTCTATTCTGACTGCCCCACAGGATTCTTATTTACATTTTTCACTGCATTGAGCAGTCTTGACACTTTCTTTGCCTCCAACTCTTTCCATGCATGTTGTCGAGGAACTGAATCAATAGCATCTTTTAAATCAAGAAATACTAGAAATACATCTATATGCTTGGCGATTCTTTTCTCCATAACACTTCACATGGTATACACATGATCTTGTGTTTGCCTTTTGCGATGAAAACCCACCTGTTATTCTACCATGTCTTCCATTACCACTTTCCTGAGCCAATTTTGCAGTGCCCTTGTATAGAGCTTATGTACAATGGACGAGCGACAGATGACCATGTAGTTGTTACAGTCACAGCTGCTGTTCTTTTTATGCAATGGGATAATGTTTCTTTCCCAGTCATTTCTCATTCCATGCTTTTTGAAACAGCTTAGTTAGGTTCTTCCTTACCTCTGGACCTCCATATTTTATTATTACTGGGACAATCCCATCCTGCCCTGCTGCCTTCCCTCTCTTCATCTTATCTTACGACAATGTTATTTTCACTATCTTCTATTTCTACTTCTATATCTGGGCCCTGGACTTATCACCCCATTTTCCTCTGGCCCGTTCGTCTCTTTTCGATTTTTTCGCATTCATTTTATCTGTAATTAACTTATCCTCATCTTCAATGGTTCTTGTGGCTTTTCCAAAACTTTTTCCTGACAACTCACCAGAACTGCCTTGTGTTACTTTCCCAGGCTTTCTCTTCGACCATATTTCCAAATTTTCCCCATGATATTTTTCATTTTGCATTACTGCTGTTCCTCTTTTTAATGTAATTTCTCCTATCTTCTTCTGTTTGGCACTAATGTATTTTTTTCCCAAGCATCCTTCTTATTTTTAACTTTTTGTTGAATAAATGAAAAAGTTATTCTTCGTGTTTCTGTCACTTTTGGCTAATTTCAAAAGTAAGGATGAATGTTGATAAGATGAAATAGGTGAAGAAACAAACACATATTGACAACACACAACACAAGTCCCATAGAGAATTATACTGGCCATGAGCCCAAATGCCAGAGCCTTCTTATTCTGCAAAATGCAGTCCATGGTGTATTACGTGGTAGTTAGGTTGACATTTGGGTGTTTTTACATAGGGTCACTCTCTTACACCCCATTCACTTTTTATTCCACGAAGACATTTTCCTCTTCCTTGTATCCATTATTTTCTTTCCACAAACATCCAGCCAAAGTGTTTTCGAAAGACATACATACATTCATTATATTATGTATAGACATATGCGCACGTTCGTGTGTGTAACACATTACACGTTAGAGGGATACAATATAAAGAAGAACGCAGCAAAAGAACAAACCTTTCACATAATTTATTGTACCATTCACACAGTCTACACAATCTGACAAAAAAACATTCACGTTCTGATTATTTCCTTGCTGGGCATTATTTTCTGTCCATTGCCTCTGCTAAAAATGATTATGAAAGCATTTGTGGGTCATGTAGACAGTTTCCAAATAATTTATGAAAAGCTTTAACTTGGCTGCAATTTTCAAGATGGCGGATATTTAATGTTATTCACTATACCATTGCACATATTCTAGCCCAAAAACCATTTGTGTTGCAATTATTTCCATGTTAGGCATTTTTTTCCATTTGTTTCCTCTACTTGGACATATGATCACAACAAAGTAGGAATACAAGAATGCAATCCCAAAAATGTCATACAGAAGGCAAGACAGGTACATCCCTTGAAATCACAATGCCTTACATTACCTTCAATTTCCTGATGTGAACAGTGTTGAACTTTGTGGATTTTTATAGAAACTTTTTATCAGTATCCACGGAATGGAAATTTCCCCTTTGAACATTATATTTGAATGTTTTATTTAACTAAGATCTTCATAAAATTTGTTGATCTTCATAGTGGGTTCTAATGTGATTACTTAATTAATCACATTATATTAAAACTTGTCTAAACCTGGAAAACAGGGAAATGTCAGAAAATTTGGCTTGTCAGGGAAGTGTCGTGGAATTTTGCAGATCGTCTGGAATTTGCATGCATTTTGGAGTCTGCAAGAGAAAAAGTTGCAAAATGAACAAGCAGTTCACTTCCACTTCTGGATTCGGTTCTTATGATTCTCAGTCTTGTGCAAAATTATGGTTCCTTCAGATTTCTGTAATAAATGTTCACTTTTATAATAGTAGATATTAGAAAGAATATCAAAGTAAAACTTGTAGTCCAGATATCTGATTGATAACTAAAGTACATTGACAATATGATCATAATTATCGGATAGGTTGGTGAAGATGATCTTGGTCTTGTTGGCATTTCCTGTAGAATTCCTGGATGCAACAAAAATTTCTCCAGATGCTGTGCACTTATACGAGGGCAAATCAAAGTCTTTGCTCCTAACTATTTATTGTCAGATTACAAACCATAAAAGAAAAACAAGATATACACAATCTTCTACGTACTTTTTGCTGTTTCCACATAATCACCACACTTGCTGAGACACTGTCCCACCGTACCCTAAGTTTTGCAATGTCCATTGCATAGAAAGTAGCTGGCTGATCATGGAACCAGTGAAAAACAACGTTCTGCACTTCGGTGTCATTTGTGAACCTCTGTCCTGCCAGGAACTTCTTCTATGGACTAAAAATATGGTAATCACTGGGGGCTAGGTCTGGGCTGTATGGAGGATGCTCCATAATCTCCCACCCCCATGACTGAAGTTTGGCGATTGTTTTTTTCGCCAAGTGTGGTTTCGCATTGTCATGGATGAAGACCACATTTCCTATAGAATTCCTGGATGCAACAAAAATTTCTCCAGATGCTGTGCACTTATACGAGGTCAAATCAAAAAGTCTTTGCTCCTAACTATTTATTTTCAGATTACAAACTATAAAAGAAAAACAAGATATACACAATCTTCTACGTACTTTTTGCTATTTTTCCACATAATCACCACACCTGCTGAGGCACTTGTCCCACCGTACCACAAGTTTCGCAATGCCCGTTGCATAGAAAGTAGCTGGCTGATCACGAAACCAGCGACGAACAACGTTCTGCACTTCGGTGGCATTCGTGAACCTCTGTCCTGCCAGGAACTTCTTCTATGGACCAAAAATATGGTAATCACTGTGGGCTAGGTCTGAGCTGTATGGGGAATGCTCCATAATCTCCCACCCCCATGACTGAAGTTTGGCGATTGTTTTTTTCGCCACGTGTGGTTTCGCATCGTCATGGAGGAAGACCACATTACTCACTTCACGAATACCCTGATGCTTTTTCTTAATGGCTGCTCGCAGATGAGAGAGTATGGGACAGTAGCTTGTCCCCATACAATGGCTCCATTTCCCTGTAGATATCTGTGGCTTTTTGTCCTTTGCACCATAAAAAACGAATAACACTTCACTGCTCATATGTCGTGGACTTCCTGAGCACTCCAGCCATCTTTGCCAATTGATAACAGCACCGTGCCATGGAAGAAATCTGAAGTTACAATAGGGCTGTTCCAAAAAAGCCTACTGCATCGCTCGTATATCTCGCTTTTGTAATAACACTTATAACAAGCTAGAAAAAAATTAGGCGCAAAGACTTTTCGATTTGCCCTCGTAAATGTAAGCAAAATAGCAGCATTTTCTACAAATCTGCCAGAAAATCAAAAATTGGGTATGGTTTATTAACTTTTTCTGTTGTTTTTATATTGTGGAAATTTGTTATTGTGAAATAATATACCTCTGTTACCTTAGCCTGATGGTTAGATGCACTTGATTGTAGCACCCAATACATTTGATGCCGATTGTAATTTTACATTTTACTCTGAATTTTCATGTTTTCTTGTATGTGTAGAATTAAATTTGCTTAAAAAAGTTGCGACAGTGAATATTCATAATAATTAACAGATTATATATTTAATTGAGAAATACAAGGTTCAAAAGAAAAAAATCATGATGATAAACATGTCTGGAAAAATTTCATTTTTGGACTGGAAAAGCTGGAAAGTCAAGAAATTTCTTTTAAAAAAAATCATAGCAACCCTGCTAAAGGAAAATATATTCAAATAATGTACATCCATAAATTTTGAATCCAGACAGTCCACGGAGGAGAAAATCTACATAATCGGTGTAAAATTCCGAAAAGAGGAAGAATTATTTCTGGAAGAAATAAAGGTGATGAATCTTGTAACCAATGACTAAATTAATTCCTGCTGAAAGAAGATGTCTAAATATTTTTAAAACATATTTTATGGCAAGGTTTCTACCCCTTTTTTTTTTAGAATGACCCTTATACACAATATTTTGACAGGGTCAGTCATCATTGGCTGAAGAAAATCCAAGACTGGCCAGAGAGATTAATGTAGAATATTTTTTTGTGTGCATATTTGTTTGTGCTCCATCCAATTATAACTTCCCTAGTTGAAACATTTATTGCATGTAAAATAGTGAGCCACAACCACATACGAAACAAAATAAGTGTTATTAAAGTAGGGATAGAGCGATATGATTTTTTGCCAATACCAATGAAGTACCAATATAAAATTTAACAAGCTGGAGCTGTGTCAATACCGATGTAGATGCATCAACATATGCCTATACTTTCCTGGTGTTTTTGTCCTTCACAAGGTCTGTAAAAATGCCTTTTGGAGTATAATTACAGTCAACTCTCGATTCAACGACCTTTCACAGTTCCCGGGAAAAGGGTTGTTATTTCGAAGGGGTCGTTATTGGAATTTGCACCAATTTTCAGCTTAAAGGGAGCTCAAACAGACACAAAGATGCCTAGGAGATGGTAACACCATTTATCCTGGTAGTTATACAACCTGTTATGCACAGGATGCATGTTGTGAGAAGGAAAATAGAACATGAAAAGTTTTCACAAAAGAGAATTTAAAATAATGTTACTTTGTTTCAATTGTGCACAGTCGTTGCTTTTCCAGGAAATTCTTACAATTCTAGTTCATGAGAAACCCGTTTGCACTGAGACCAATGGAAAGGAAAACAATCTCTTGCTTATTGCAAGCGAAACTCGAAGAATCTTGACACCAGTCAGACTGGTGCCAGCAAAAGTCTGGAGATAATCGGGCAGAATGAATGTTGGATTTTATACGGGTTTGCTGGAGCATCGTCTGTTACAAGATTAACTGGTAAGATTAGATCTCTCGGGAGAAACAACACAACCTCTCTAGGTACCAGACAAAAAGAAATAAAGTCAGGGCTGTAATTTTCGTTCTGGTTCGGCTGTGTACAATACATCGTAAAAAAAAAAAAAGTCACTTTTCTTTGCTTCAACCAACTTCATTCGCCCTCTTTCTCCATTCAAGAGAGCAGTCCAAACTCCTTCCTTGACTTGCATTGTAATCCATGAAAAAGGAAATGCGCAACTTGCAATGTGTTTTCACCCAATGCATATTCTAGGACATGTCATTAAACAGCGTGGCAGTCGATAATCATTCGGGTTTGGAATTGAATTTCACTTTAAACTGTATATTTAGTCCCGATTAGCCCATCAGCATAAAATGAACTGAAAACAAGCTTTATGAAACTGCGCATTTTCACATATCAAAATGGTATTATTTACTCTCACGTTAATGGACAATTTAATGTTGGATTTAGGAGTATTCTCGATGTCAAACCCCACCCCTCCAAACGTTTTCCCCTTGAATAATGTCTTTTTAATCGGTCTCAGCGACCATTCCTACATTGAACACTCTTTTTTTTTTTCTCCACATGAATGGTTCTGAAGAAAAGCGGATGCAAATTAAATTTACAGATTTGCTTATCAGAAGGTGCAGAACATGAAGTTATTTTAACTCTTGTTTTCCTTTCTGGAGATCGAATTAGGTTATCGTCAAATCAAAACAGCTTTGCAAGATTCAAAACAATAACTTTTTCCTTCGCGCTGGATAAGTCATCGCTGTTATCGGCAAGCAAGAGCTTTGCAGACGCTAGACAAAACACTGGCGCCAGCTGCATCGTAAAAACAAGGAGACCGACTGGATGTTCGAGCAGGTGGCGGAAGAGAAAGATCCCAGCATTTTAGAGATAACGCAACTGTTGAAGAGGGAACTTTTAACAGCAGTGTAAAGAAGAAAGAAATGACCCTTGCTTTACGTTTTACCATGCAACAGACAATAATACGGGCAATATTTCCTATGCAGACAACAGCATTAAAAAAAAACCAAAAAAAAAAAACCTGAATTCTGCAATTATCAACATTGCCATGCACACCAGTGGCGGAGAATGAGCTGGGGAAAGGGGGGAGGGTCACTTTTTTTTTTACTTGTTCTATGGTTTTTGTTCGTTTTCAAGAATATCCAGAACTGGTTGCCCCATTTTAGACGTCAAAGGAAAGGAAGAGGGGTGGATCCTTTTCCACTCTCGCCTGTAATCAGCCTGCATCAACAAGAAAATCGTGGCTGAAACAATCTGCATCGCATACCCCCCCCCCCCTCCCCCTACGTTTGCTGATAGGAAAAGAGGGAGAAGTCAGTAAGCCAACGGAACACTTTTGGCAGATATTACGACATCGACACAATTAGGAAAACGTATGAAGTGGGAAACGGGAGTTATGATGCATGTAAGATCGAAGTAAACTTTTGTGGAAACCTGGATGACAATGCATTAAGCGGGTTGACGATCTTTAGTTCACCTATGTGGTTTTGATTATCTAACAGTTTCGCATTTTTATGAAGTGTTGCAGGGAACAAAGAACACGTTTTGAATGAAAGCGGTTACCGGAAGTTGTTGGCTACAAGGCCGAGAGTTGCTAACTCACGGGAACCTGCTGAACTCTAGGTCAGAGCTGGGCAGATGGGCCAGACTTCCAGGCGCCTCACATCTGTATTTTCGAACATTCCTGCGATCTTATCTCTCAAGGTGGTGTATTTATAGATGAAAGAGCTTGACCTGCCATACACATTGGCAAAGACTGCAAGCCCAGCAGTCATTTCGGGCTTCTCCCCCCCCCTCCCTGAGTTTTCAGCAGCTCTTAGGACAAGGTAACAAGTCAAGTCGATTTAAAATAACATCCAAGCACATTCCATCTCTTCTGGCATATCCAAGAGCAAGCGTGGCAAAACAAGCCTGGTGCATTGGGTAGCGGCCGTCGGGTGCGGGGTAACATTGGTGCGCTTGAGGGAGGGGAGGGCAAAGGTCAAGTGCAATTGGATATCACTCAAGCATGGTGTGGTGGTGTCTATTTTTAGTTCAGACCCAATTGTGAGAGGTAGAGCGCTCGTAAAAGGAATGAATGGAGGAAAAAACAACGCATTTTTCGGCTGATTTCCTTCAATTTTTCAACTTTTTTCCCCAAATTTTTCTAAATTTTCACGTTTCACGGGAAAAGGGTCGTTACTTCGAGAGGGTCGTTACTTCGAGAGGGTTGTTATACCCGGGGTCGTAGAATCGAGAGTTGACTGTATTTTGGAAATTATGTAAAGTTTTTAATTTATTTTTCACCAGCATTGTGCTTTTTGTGTTTCCAAACCAGTTACTGCTGGTAATTTTCAAATATTTTAAAGGAAGTTAATGCATAATAAAGGTGTTCTAGACAAGTTTTTGTTTATATTTGAATATCCTTTATATTTTGCAGTATTTAAGAAAGAAGAAAGGGTAAATGCATTTTTGAATGTAAGTCCATTTGACAAGGCTGCCCTGAGGATTTTTCTCAGGGAGAGAGGGTTCAGCAGTGGTCAAAGTAGGGGGAACATGGGGTGATGCCATCCCCACAGTTAGGATAATTCTCATAAAACATCCACCACTAGGATAATTTGCATAGGCACTGCATTTCTCCTTGTTGATCTGGGCAAGCATCCCATCACCCTCCCCTAAACTGGTTTATCCAGATATCTCAGTCTTTGCCATATGATATGGCTTGACTTAGAAAGCAATATTTCACCCTCATGCTTCAGTTGAATAAAACTCTATTGAAAAAAATATCAACAATGAGAACTGATCAATATGCTAACATAATAGGTAGTTGCAAAACATTCATATTTCTCGTTTTACAGATTTTACAGAGAGAGGTCTGACAATCAGCAGATTCAGATGACTCTGCAGAACATGAATTCAGTGGATGTCAATACATGCCAAACCTTTACTGTAAGTACAGTGTCTTTGTGTTAGTTTTTGTATGTTGGCATTTTTCATGTCCAGGAGGGGTGGGACATGACTCTTAGCGGAGGTGAAATTTATAAAATCCCCCTATAGCCACCACAATAGACCAAAGTAGACTGAAAGGGGGGGGAGTAGTAATAACAGTGTATAAGAAAAACAGTGCACCCATCTTGCGGAATAGATTTCTGCAAAATTTGTTCTAGGATTCATTGGCTGGATGCACTAGAACAAAAGACCACACTTGGAGTAATCCCAATCCACAAATTTTGAGAAAAAATGGAAAATGTGCAACTAATTTTTAAAAATAGTAATTTTTAGGTAATGAAAGTTGGAGGTCTCTCCCTTTGAACCCCTAATAGTTGAATGTTGGGAACAATATTTTTCCCTTTCACTCTTGTCATTATTACACGCCAACCTCCATGGTGCAGTGGTTAGCACAGCATGCTGCAACACCAAGGTTCCCAGGTTTGAACCTGGCCTGGGCATGGGTGTTCCATCATATCATCAGTCATTATTATTATTACACATAAAAATAAAACATATCAGCAAGAAACATTGGTTGAAATAATACCCCATTCATATGTTACATTTTACATTACATTGCATAATTTTTCTTAAAAAAAAAAATTGATAATTTCCAAGTGCGTGTTAAGAATAGTAACAGCACATACAGGGTGATTCATAATTTGATTTCAGAATTGATGGTACGTATCAAACTTGGGAGATTCTTTATGTACTGATATGCACCTTTTGCTGTATGTGTTAATAGTTCTTGTACTATAAATGTTCAATACATTCTGTATATTGTGTTGTCATTCTAGTTTGTTACGCCTACATCTTCAAATATATGAAAATTGGTGTGTGTGTGTGTGTGTGTGTGTGTGTGTGTGTGTGTGTGTGTGTGTGTGTGTGTGTGTGTGTGTGTGTGTGTGTGTGTGTGTTTGTGTGTGTGTTTGTTTTGTTTTGTTTGTTTGTTTGTTTGTTTGTTTGTTCCGGCATAACTCTCGAATGCCTGGAGTGATTACAACCAAACTTGGAACACATACGACTTGCAACCTGGAAAGAAATACTGTGGGGGTATGGCACCCCTGAGGGTGGGAGGGGATGACATGTAAAAATAATGGAAAAACGACCCTTATTAGTGTGGAATCCATAGTTTTCGGGGTCTCTAGGATGAATAGTGACACTCCCAATGCCGTTCAACTCCAAGACGCCCATGGCACCCCTAGGGGTGTGGGTGGGAAAGGGGTGACATGTAAAAATTATCGAAAACTACCAATATTAGTGTGGAATCCACAGTTTTCGGGTTCGTTAAGATGAATAGTGACACTACCAATGCCGTTCAACTTCCAAGACACCTCTGGTACCCCTAGGGGAGGGGGTGAGGTGTAAAAATAATCTAAAACGACCGATATTAGTGTGGAATCTATAGTTTTCGGGGTCTCTAAATGAATAGTGACACTCCCAATGCCGTTCAACTCTTAAGACACCACTGGCACCCCTAAGGGTGGGGATGAGAAGGAGGTGATAAAAATAATCACAAAGGACTGATATTAGTGTGGAATCCATAGTTTTCGGGGTTGTTAAGATGAATAGTGACACTACCAATGCCGTTCAACTTCAGGACACCTCTGGTACCCCTAGGGGTGGGGTGGGAAGGGGGTGACGTAAAAATTATCGAAAACGACCGATGTTAGTGTGGAATCCATAGTTTTCGGGGTGGTTAAGATGAAAAGTGACACTACCAATGCCGTTCAACTTCAGGACACTTCTGGTACCCCTAGGGGTGGGGGTTGGAAGGGGGTGCCATATAAAAATAATCGAAAATGTCCGACATTAGTGTGGAATCCATAGTTTTCGTGGTCTCTAAGATGAATTATGACACTCCCAATCCCGTTCAACTCCAAGGAACCTCTGCCACCCCTAGAGGTGGGGGTGGGAAGGGGGTGACATGTAAGACGACCGATATTATAGATCCACCAAGCTTTCTGAAACCTCGGAAAATATGCGAACTAACCGGCCTCCCCCACCCCCTTCTTTCACCCCCGGTGTTTGCTCTGGCGCTGGTCGGCCAAGGACCTTCCCACTTCCGACGACACAGTGTTGCTAATTTTACTCTCTTCAAGAATTCGAGGAGTGTTGTTGATGGGCGTAGACGTGTTTTTTGAGTAAGTGTAAAATGTCGAAAGTTGTGCACAGCATTGAGCGAAATTTGCTACTACGAATCATCGAGAAGTGTGAGGAAGAGAAAAGAGACGGGTGGAATTATCCTCGCAATGAACCCCTAAAGAGAGCAGTATATCTAACGGGACGGTCGGAGTCATTGCTTAAAAAACTGAAAAGAGAAAAAAGATTTACAAACCCCTAACCAGAAATTGTCAACTCCTGGTAAACGGAGACGTGCTCGACAGAATAAGATTGTCATTGACGACATGGATAAGTGTATACTGCGAAGGAAAATCCATGAAATGTACGTAGTGAAAAGAGAAGTTCCTACCTTATTGAAACTTTTAGCTATTGCTAAGGAAGAAATTAATTATCAGGGGGATGGGTGGGGGGGCGAGAAACATTACGGAAAATTATGAAACAAATAGGCTTTAAATTTAAAAAATGTAGAAACTCTCGCTTAGCTCTGGTTGAATGAAGCAACATTGTGGTTTGGAGAGCAAAATATCTTCGTGCGATCAACAGATTCCGCAACGAAGGGAGGCCTGTTGTTTACATTGATGAAACTTGGATTCATCCTAATTACAAAGTAAAAAAAGTGTTGGCAGAGTGAAGATGTGTCAGATGTCTTCACAAACGACAGTCCGGGGCAGAGACTTATCATAAGTCACTAGTGTTGCCCACGAGACGAGACTTTGGCCTGTCTCGTCTCGTGGAAATACTGTGAAATGCTGTCTCGTCTCGAAAATATTCGTTTGTCTCGGGACACATGATCAATCTCGTCTCGTCTCGAATTTTTAAAAGCCTGTCCCGTCTCGTCCCGTGGGCAACACTATAAGTCACGCCGGGGGTTCCATGGGGTTTATTCCAAACGCACTTAATATATTTCAAGCCAAAACAACTTCTGGCGATTACCATAACGAAATGAATTCCGAGAACTTCGAGAAGTGGTTGGAACAGAAACTTATTCCGAATCTCCCACATAGATCTGTCATTGTTATGGATAATGCTTCCTACCACTCAATTCAAACCAATAAAGCCCCGAACACAAAAAGTAAGAAACTAGAGATTCAAGAATGACTAATAAAAAATAACATAACTTTCGATATCGAACAAACAAAGCCAGAATTGTTGCTGAAAGTAAAAAAATAACCTTCCCGATCCGGTATATCGAGCTGATACAATTTTGAAAACCCACGGCCACCTGTCCTTCGACTTCCACCGTATCACTGCAACTTGAACCCGATCGAGTACATATGGAGCACCATAAAGCGTAGAGTTGCCTTACGAAACGTAAGTTCAAATTTCAGAGAAATAAGTGCTCTTACCGAAAGTGCAATTGACAGTGTCACAGTGCAGGAATGGGAATGTGTGTGCCAACATGCCATCCGTTTGGAAAAAGAATATCAGAGGAATGGTGGAATTCTGGAAGATGATGTTCAAACGTTGATTATAAACCTGGAATCGGGTTCCGAAAGTAGCGATGTAAATAGCGACAGTGACAGCGAAAGTTCGAATTCGGACCTCTCCGGCATAGACACCTTATAATCTGCCTCCAGGCCACCGGAGGCAAGAACCCAAAAGTAAGTTGCTTTTTTTTTAAAAAATATATATAGTTTACATAATTTAGAATATTAATCTTATGTGTTTAAATTGTTGATATCCTTCTGCGATACAGCTGGCATTTTTAACTTTGTGTCCCCCTCCCTCCTCTCATGCTATGTTATTTGAATTACCACATCTAGAAACGAAACTTAACATTCGACCTGCATATTTGTTTACTTACAAACCTTTCAAGGCACACGCCCACTTCTAGATTTGGCAACACAGAGGGAAAAACACGTGTTTCTGCCATCCCTTCCCTTGCCCCAGAGTTCCCGAGCTCCCCTCCTAAACATTCGACACTAGCGCCACTTGTTTCTAGCCAGGGTTTCAAATAAGTTGGTGGATCTATAGTGTGGAATTCATAGTTTTCGGGGTCGCTAAGATTAATAGTGACACTCCCAATGCCCTTCAACTCCAAGTTTATTTTACACTATAGTTAGAATTCATTATTTTCCTGTCTAATAGAAGACTGGGATAAATAAATACCCGGGCAACGCCGGGCAATCAGCTAGTATGTGTATAAATGAACAGAAGTGAAATACAGAAGGTTGATCCGTCTATATGTGTCCGATTTTGACGTCTCACCTACTTTATGAAAAACCACCTGACCACCAGCGATTGCCCTCGATGTGAGCACCATGGGTCCTGGCAATAGCCCTCACCGTAACTTCCATTGTATGAGGCTCTGTTGAAGTACAGGAACAGGAATCTCGAGCCACTCCTTTTGGCAGGCTTTCCAGAGGCCACGAACAGTGGTGACACGACGAGATGCAAGTGCTCTTTTCAATAGGCCAAACCCGCAAAAATCCATTGGACTTGCATCAGGTGAATTCACTGGTATGTCCTGGAAGGGAATAGCTTGGATGTCTGTGTCTGCCGCCAATTGTTGCAGAAATCTCTGTGTAGAATGAGATGTATGATGAGGCCTTATCCATATGCATGCTGACTTGATTTATTGCATTCCAATACAAACGGAGCAGACCATCTGTATAAATTGGTGTGAGGATATGTTTCTGATAAAATGAGGAGTTGATTTTGCAGTTTTTAGGCACCAGCTGAATCGTTAACTTGCTGTCATAGCAGTATCCTGCGACAACCAGAAATCCCTTCACGAAACTTGCTTTGCACCGACGGATGTAGTCAGGACGGGTTTTTGCATCTCGTGGGGGTGTACGTTACAGCTCGAATTTTGCCACAACCGAATAGATAAATCCATGCTTCATCGAGTGTGGCAACAAACTTCCACTTTTCCCCGGATAGATGGCGTTCGTAGAGGCACCTGCAGTGAGTCTTTCTCTCCCGCCGCAGTGAGGAAGTGCCCACGATTTTTAAACACCATCCGGAGCTTTAATTTGTCACGTAGGTTGCAGTTCACAGTTGACTATGTCAAGTGCACTCGTCTTGCCATCACACGTTGCATAGGAGTGTTTTCCTGTAAGGCCATTCGGCACAACTTCCGAGCTACAGGAGGAGTCACCACAGTACACGGTCGCTTTCTACTCCCCTTTGCAGGTGAACGAAGTGCTGGAAGGTCGTGGTGTTTATGTCGATTAATTATGTTCTTGATTGTCGTTAACCCCAATGCACATCCATTTTCCCAGCACTGTTTTTGAATCTGTGTCACGGAAAACTTGGGGTGGAAAAGTGCTACGACGTAGCATTCCCAAAATCGGTTCACCTTGGGAGCCATGATGCACACACCACACACACATGAACTTGGCACGATACTAGAGGCCTTTGGCTTTCTCCTGCTGTTTGAATCATTCAGATCAGGCGATTCTGTGAGCAGGGGTGAAGGTTTAAAATCTGACACATATTATAGACGGATCAACCTTCTGTATCATCTGTAAATTTTAAGAAAGGATGTGTTCATTGCTGCCACATGGTGCTGGTTTAAATTTAAACCAGCTGCCCCAAAGTGCATAATTTGGGTGGTTTCGTTTGAAACTAGACATCTCCTGAAATTTTAACCCAAGATATGCAAATTTACAGCTTTCTGGTATTTTTCTTCTTCCAGGATTTATCTTGTGAGGATCATCACTCCCCAACATCTGCCATGTCTGATAATTCCCAAGCCACAACGTGCACATTATCATCCTTATCTCCAAGCGATAACAGGTTTTCTACTTCGGAGACCACATCTCCGATGCACTCCTCTGCAAATGCAGCAGCGGCACTAGGAACCTTGGAACCTCCGCAAGCCCTCCAGCCAAGCAGTTCCATGACGCAGATGATGACATATCCAGCGTATTGCCAAAGTTCCGCTCCAGGACCAACAGCTGCTTGCAGTTACCCTTACATGATGTATGGCAGCAGTCCCACGTTTCCCCAACGGGACAGTGGTTCTTATGCTGTAAATTTGAATGTGCAGAGGTCTTTGGAACCCAGCGGAAGTGATCTTCCTTTTTCAGGTTAGTAGGAGTGAAATGTTAGAAGTGAAAAATTGCAACTTTTATTAATCCAAATCCTATTGAATGTATACATATTTATAAATGTCCTGAGGCAAATTTTTCAGTTTAGCTTATATTTTTATCAAGGAAGGAAAAGAAAGCTGAGTGGAAATTAAAACAGAATTTTCTCAATCTGTTTACTTTAAATACGGAGAAACTAGTACTCACTTTTATCCGCGAAGCTGTTTTTTCTTCTTTTTCGATTAATTTCAGTGGCCACTGCCACCATCCTCGTTGGAACTTGCTGCGCTGTTGCTTGGCGTGCGTCTTTTGTTCGTAGTTCTCTGGCCGCCGTTAGGTGCGCTGTGCGTCTTGGTGCGTCGTCTGCTATTTCCGGGTGATAACTGCTGCAGTAGTGGAATCCAAGTATGGTGCGCTTGCCCGCTATCGATGTTTAGTTCGTGCGGGAAGTGCATTATGGCGCGCGTTTCCTTGATTTTGGTGTCTATGAGCGTGTGGGCAGTGTGTTTGACTCGAACCTTTTGAATTTTATGGCTATTGTATTTGATATGTCTAGCAAGACCAGTAGTGGGTTGGGCTTTTTTCGCATCTGCTAGGTGCTGTTGGATTCTTTCATTGACAGATCTGATGGACCTGCCGATGTAATGAGCCTTGCATTCACACTCTGCATCATATACACCTGGGTTGTCAAGGGGGGAGAGGAAGTACCGTTTGTGCTTGTTCAGTTTGTCAGTTATTTTGGAGTTGGGTTTGTGCGCTACTTTGATGCCAAATGGGAGAAGGGCTTTGGCTATGCGGTTGGAAGTGGTGGGATGGTAGGGGAAGGCAAACCATTTATATTGGTCACTGGGGGTTGGTTGTGGCTGGGTTGCTTGTGGATGGGTTGATTGTGGTAGGTTAGGGTGTCTGACCTGTATTTCCGCCTTACTGCACCAAGTGGAGAGTTGTGATTCAGTGTAGCCATGTTTCAGGGCTATTTCTGTGATGGTGGCTATCTCCTCTCGTAGATCCTCTTCTTTGCCACAGTAGGAGAAGGCTCTTCGATAAAAGTTTAGCCACACATTGGCTTTTTGCTTAGGGGGATGGCTAGAGAGAGCATGTATGTACTGGTTGCCTGCATCCGGTTTTCTGTAGACGGTGGTTGTGAATTTGTTAAGTGCACGGCTGATGGTGATGTCCAGGAAGTTGATTTTACCAAGTTTTTCATGCTCTACGGTGAAGTTGAGCCTGGGGTGGATGCTATTTAGTTTGTCTACTAGGAGGTTGAGTTCTTCTGCCTTTTTATATACAACTATTGTGTCGTCCGCGTACCTTCCATATCGGATGTGTTGTAGTTCTGGAGTGTGGAGTATCTCTTTTTCAGCCAGGTGCATGACGATGTTGGCTAAAGGAGCTGATAGTGGGTTGCCCATCGCAAGGCCCTCGGATTGGTTGTAGAATTTATCTTCAAATTGAAAGTAATTGTGTTTTAGACAAACTTCCAATAGTCTGGTTATCTCTTGTACCTCTAGGGCCGGGATTCTGTTAGTTGTCAGCCATCTTTCCACCGAACGTAGTGCTAGGTCTATGGGGATTGAACTGTACATATCTACTATATCAATGCTGGCTAGTTTTGCACTGTCAGCTTGCACTATTGAAGTTACCAGATTTTTAGCATCGGCACTGTTGCGGAACACGTATGTAAGTTTGTGGTTGAAATGAGATATTTTGTTTTTTAGCCAGTTTGTTAGGTGAACTGTGGGGTAATTGAAGCCAGCTATTATAAGTCGCATGGGGATTCCAGGTTTATGAGTTTTAGGAATGCCATAGGCAATGGCAGGTGAAGGGTGGGGATTGAGGAGGAATTTGTGGTCTTGTTCACTAAGTATGGCACTAGATTTCACTGCATTTTTCACAATTCTATTGTACCTGTCTGTGGGGTCTTTTTTGATGACACTGTACGAGTCACTGTTTAGCTTGTCTATCACTTTCGTGGAGTAATCACCTTTGTGCATGATTACGAACTGGTTTGTTTTGTCAGACTTTAGACACCAAACATCATTGGTGTTCAGCCATTTGCCAAAATCGGAGAGGACAGAAGAGATTTCTTGGTGCACTGGATTAGGTTTCCTGGTTTCACTGTTGGTCATCACTTTTTGAAAAATTCCGGCTGCTGACGTTCTGATGTTTTCCGAATCTTGGGGTTTGGGAGCAAAACAAGCTGCTTTTTCTGCCGCACATATGAGGTCGAGGGTGGGTGGCTTACTGTTTTGTACATTAAACTTATCGCCGTAGGCAAGGAGTTCTTTGAATTTGTTGGGGATTGAGAGATTTGACAGATTTATTATGTTTTTTCCATGTCCGTCATCTGGGTTGATTGCATTTTCACTCGGCCACGTTCCTCCCAAGTGGTGAAGTTTGTTGCGTAAAGACCTAGTTTTTTGGTTTTCCAAGATTTGCAGCATGTATTCGATGTTATTCTTTGCATGCTCCCACTTAGCGGGTGGTAGCGTGGTTTCCAGTCTATTTCTTTGTCGTTCGCACGTGTGAGCCAGTCGGCGAATTTCTGCATGTTTGTCGGAAATAACGGCGGAAAGCGCACGTTTTTGTGAAATATGGATAACGTTCTTCATTCTGTAGCTGCTATTTTGCACTTTCCACTGGATGAACTTGGGAAAAACATCGCACCGCTTGCACGCTTTCAAGAAAATTACGTCTAAACGACGCACAAGTAACTTACGTTCGTTCCGTTCGTATTCCCGTAATTCCTTCACACGCGAAGGTTCTGTATTCATGATTGGGGAAAGAGAGACGCGGTAGTATATAAATACGGAGAAACTAGTACTCACTTTTATCCGCGAAGCTGTTTTTTCTTCTTTTTCGATTAATTTCAGTGGCCACTGCCACCATCCTCGTTGGAACTTGCTGCGCTGTTGCTTGGCGTGCGTCTTTTGTTCGTAGTTCTCTGGCCGCCGTTAGGTGCGCTGTGCGTCTTGGTGCGTCGTCTGCTATTTCCGGGCGATAACTGCTGCAGTAGTGGAATCCAAGTATGGTGCGCTTGCCCGCTATCGATGTTTAGTTCGTGCGGGAAGTGCATTATGGCGCGCGTTTCCTTGATTTTGGTGTCTATGAGCGTGTGGGCAGTGTGTTTGACTCGAACCTTTTGAATTTTATGGCTATTGTATTTGATATGTCTAGCAAGACCAGTAGTGGGTTGGGCTTTTTTCGCATCTGCTAGGTGCTGTTGGATTCTTTCATTGACAGATCTGATGGACCTGCCGATGTAATGAGCCTTGCATTCACACTCTGCATCATATACACCTGGGTTGTCAAGGGGGGAGAGGAAGTACCGTTTGTGCTTGTTCAGTTTGTCAGTTATTTTGGAGTTGGGTTTGTGCGCTACTTTGATGCCAAATGGGAGAAGGGCTTTGGCTATGCGGTTGGAAGTGGTGGGATGGTAGGGGAAGGCAAACCATTTATATTGGTCACTGGGGGTTGGTTGTGGCTGGGTTGCTTGTGGATGGGTTGATTGTGGTAGGTTAGGGTGTCTGACCTGTATTTCCGCCTTACTGCACCAAGTGGAGAGTTGTGATTCAGTGTAGCCATGTTTCAGGGCTATTTCTGTGATGGTGGCTATCTCCTCTCGTAGATCCTCTTCTTTGCCACAGTAGGAGAAGGCTCTTCGATAAAAGTTTAGCCACACATTGGCTTTTTGCTTAGGGGGATGGCTAGAGAGAGCATGTATGTACTGGTTGCCTGCATCCGGTTTTCTGTAGACGGTGGTTGTGAATTTGTTAAGTGCACGGCTGATGGTGATGTCCAGGAAGTTGATTTTACCAAGTTTTTCATGCTCTACGGTGAAGTTGAGCCTGGGGTGGATGCTATTTAGTTTGTCTACTAGGAGGTTGAGTTCTTCTGCCTTTTTATATACAACTATTGTGTCGTCCGCGTACCTTCCATATCGGATGTGTTGTAGTTCTGGAGTGTGGAGTATCTCTTTTTCAGCCAGGTGCATGACGATGTTGGCTAAAGGAGCTGATAGTGGGTTGCCCATCGCAAGGCCCTCGGATTGGTTGTAGAATTTATCTTCAAATTGAAAGTAATTGTGTTTTAGACAAACTTCCAATAGTCTGGTTATCTCTTGTACCTCTAGGGCCGGGATTCTGTTAGTTGTCAGCCATCTTTCCACCGAACGTAGTGCTAGGTCTATGGGGATTGAACTGTACATATCTACTATATCAATGCTGGCTAGTTTTGCACTGTCAGCTTGCACTATTGAAGTTACCAGATTTTTAGCATCGGCACTGTTGCGGAACACGTATGTAAGTTTGTGGTTGAAATGAGATATTTTGTTTTTTAGCCAGTTTGTTAGGTGAACTGTGGGGTAATTGAAGCCAGCTATTATAAGTCGCATGGGGATTCCAGGTTTATGAGTTTTAGGAATGCCATAGGCAATGGCAGGTGAAGGGTGGGGATTGAGGAGGAATTTGTGGTCTTGTTCACTAAGTATGGCACTAGATTTCACTGCATTTTTCACAATTCTATTGTACCTGTCTGTGGGGTCTTTTTTGATGACACTGTACGAGTCACTGTTTAGCTTGTCTATCACTTTCGTGGAGTAATCACCTTTGTGCATGATTACGAACTGGTTTGTTTTGTCAGACTTTAGACACCAAACATCATTGGTGTTCAGCCATTTGCCAAAATCGGAGAGGACAGAAGAGATTTCTTGGTGCACTGGATTAGGTTTCCTGGTTTCACTGTTGGTCATCACTTTTTGAAAAATTCCGGCTGCTGACGTTCTGATGTTTTCCGAATCTTGGGGTTTGGGAGCAAAACAAGCTGCTTTTTCTGCCGCACATATGAGGTCGAGGGTGGGTGGCTTACTGTTTTGTACATTAAACTTATCGCCGTAGGCAAGGAGTTCTTTGAATTTGTTGGGGATTGAGAGATTTGACAGATTTATTATGTTTTTTCCATGTCCGTCATCTGGGTTGATTGCATTTTCACTCGGCCACGTTCCTCCCAAGTGGTGAAGTTTGTTGCGTAAAGACCTAGTTTTTTGGTTTTCCAAGATTTGCAGCATGTATTCGATGTTATTCTTTGCATGCTCCCACTTAGCGGGTGGTAGCGTGGTTTCCAGTCTATTTCTTTGTCGTTCGCACGTGTGAGCCAGTCGGCGAATTTCTGCATGTTTGTCGGAAATAACGGCGGAAAGCGCACGTTTTTGTGAAATATGGATAACGTTCTTCATTCTGTAGCTGCTATTTTGCACTTTCCACTGGATGAACTTGGGAAAAACATCGCACCGCTTGCACGCTTTCAAGAAAATTACGTCTAAACGACGCACAAGTAACTTACGTTCGTTCCGTTCGTATTCCCGTAATTCCTTCACACGCGAAGGTTCTGTATTCATGATTGGGGAAAGAGAGACGCGGTAGTATATAAATACGGAGAAACTAGTACTCACTTTTATCCGCGAAGCTGTTTTTTCTTCTTTTTCGATTAATTTCAGTGGCCACTGCCACCATCCTCGTTGGAACTTGCTGCGCTGTTGCTTGGCGTGCGTCTTTTGTTCGTAGTTCTCTGGCCGCCGTTAGGTGCGCTGTGCGTCTTGGTGCGTCGTCTGCTATTTCCGGGCGATAACTGCTGCAGTAGTGGAATCCAAGTATGGTGCGCTTGCCCGCTATCGATGTTTAGTTCGTGCGGGAAGTGCATTATGGCGTGCGTTTCCTTGATTTTGGTGTCTATGAGCGTGTGGGCAGTGTGTTTGACTCGAACCTTTTGAATTTTATGGCTATTGTATTTGATATGTCTAGCAAGACCAGTAGTGGGTTGGGCTTTTTTCGCATCTGCTAGGTGCTGTTGGATTCTTTCATTGACAGATCTGATGGACCTGCCGATGTAATGAGCCTTGCATTCACACTCTGCATCATATACACCTGGGTTGTCAAGGGGGGAGAGGAAGTACCGTTTGTGCTTGTTCAGTTTGTCAGTTATTTTGGAGTTGGGTTTGTGCGCTACTTTGATGCCAAATGGGAGAAGGGCTTTGGCTATGCGGTTGGAAGTGGTGGGATGGTAGGGGAAGGCAAACCATTTATATTGGTCACTGGGGGTTGGTTGTGGCTGGGTTGCTTGTGGATGGGTTGATTGTGGTAGGTTAGGGTGTCTGACCTGTATTTCCGCCTTACTGCACCAAGTGGAGAGTTGTGATTCAGTGTAGCCATGTTTCAGGGCTATTTCTGTGATGGTGGCTATCTCCTCTCGTAGATCCTCTTCTTTGCCACAGTAGGAGAAGGCTCTTCGATAAAAGTTTAGCCACACATTGGCTTTTTGCTTAGGGGGATGGCTAGAGAGAGCATGTATGTACTGGTTGCCTGCATCCGGTTTTCTGTAGACGGTGGTTGTGAATTTGTTAAGTGCACGGCTGATGGTGATGTCCAGGAAGTTGATTTTACCAAGTTTTTCATGCTCTACGGTGAAGTTGAGCCTGGGGTGGATGCTATTTAGTTTGTCTACTAGGAGGTTGAGTTCTTCTGCCTTTTTATATACAACTATTGTGTCGTCCGCGTACCTTCCATATCGGATGTGTTGTAGTTCTGGAGTGTGGAGTATCTCTTTTTCAGCCAGGTGCATGACGATGTTGGCTAAAGGAGCTGATAGTGGGTTGCCCATCGCAAGGCCCTCGGATTGGTTGTAGAATTTATCTTCAAATTGAAAGTAATTGTGTTTTAGACAAACTTCCAATAGTCTGGTTATCTCTTGTACCTCTAGGGCCGGGATTCTGTTAGTTGTCAGCCATCTTTCCACCGAACGTAGTGCTAGGTCTATGGGGATTGAACTGTACATATCTACTATATCAATGCTGGCTAGTTTTGCACTGTCAGCTTGCACTATTGAAGTTACCAGATTTTTAGCATCGGCACTGTTGCGGAACACGTATGTAAGTTTGTGGTTGAAATGAGATTGGTCTTGCTAGACATATCAAATACAATAGCCATAAAATTCAAAAGGTTCGAGTCAAACACACTGCCCACACGCTCATAGACACCAAAATCAAGGAAACGCACGCCATAATGCACTTCCCGCACGAACTAAACATCGATAGCGGGCAAGCGCACCATACTTGGATTCCACTACTGCAGCAGTTATCGCCCGGAAATAGCAGACGACGCACCAAGACGCACAGCGCACCTAACGGCGGCCAGAGAACTACGAACAAAAGACGCACGCCAAGCAACAGCGCAGCAAGTTCCAACGAGGATGGTGGCAGTGGCCACTGAAATTAATCGAAAAAGAAGAAAAAACAGCTTCGCGGATAAAAGTGAGTACTAGTTTCTCCGTATTTATATACTACCGCGTCTCTCTTTCCCCAATCATGAACTGTTTACTTTGTTAGTGTCCTTTGCAGAACAATCTAACAGATGGAAGATTATTGCAAAATAAGATATCTTGAAGCTGATTAGGTAAATTTGAGTTGGAAATTTTTATACAATTATCAATTTTTTTGTAGATTAATATGTCCCGTAACATTTATGACTTGTTTGTAGATATACAGGTAATGGACAAAATAATATGAACACCAATGCAATTGCAGAAAACTTGTATTAGTAGGGGGTTGGGCCCCCCATTTGCCTGAATGACAGCTTGTATCCTACGTGGGATAGACAAATAAAGGTCCTGTACAGTGTGAACTGGAATACGTAGCCACTCCTCGCACAAAACAGTCTCAAGTTCCGAAAGTGTCATTGGAGGTGGAAACCGATTACGCACTTTGGCCTCAAAAATACCTCACAAAGGCTCAATGATGTTAAGATCGGGGGACTGTGGACACCAGATGAGATGTTCTACCTCATCACTGTGCTCATCAAACCATGCATCAACGCACCTAGCAGTGTGAATAGGGGCGTTATCATCTTGGAAGATGGGGCATGCATCGGGAAACAAAGTCTGAACCATGGGATGGAGGTGGTCACCCAGGATGGTGCAGTACTTCTCTGCGTTGATTCTCCCACGCAGGATGACAAGTGGGCCAACACCATTCCAAGATATAGCCCCTTAACCATCACAGACCCCCCACCATGTTTCACGGTAGGCACTAAGCAGTCGATATCAAATGCTTCAGCAGGAGTTCTCCACACATAAACACGTCCTGTGGTCTGAAATAATGTGAAAGACGATTCGTCTGACCATATCACATGTTCCCATTGCTGCTGTGTCCAATTCTTGTGCTCTTGGCACCACCTTCTTCGTGTCACTGCATTACGTGGAGTTACCAACGGTTTGGGGATGGCAACTCTGCCATGAATGTTCACAGAATGCAGCTCTCTTTGAATGGTTTTCGTTGATACAGGGTCCTGGAGGTGATTGTTCATCTCTGCGGTTATCTGGGACAGTGTTGTCTTGTGCTTTCGAGTCACTATTCGCTTCAACACACGTCGATCCCTGTTGGATAACTTTGTTTTTCGCCCACTATTCTCCTTTGCAGACGTTGTCTTTCCATGTTGTCTGTAGGCTGTCAGAACAGTTGACACTGTGCTCCGTGCTACACCAACAAGTGTAGCTGTTTTAGTCACAGATGCTCCAGCCAGGCGGGCTCCTATGATCATGCCTCTTTTGAAGTCTGAAAGGTCGGACATACCTGCATTTGACGGATAGCTGACTGCTCGCATGCAACTCTCTCACCAGCCTCTGATAGTCTGATATGTTTGCTTTCATCGCCACTAGATGGTTGAAATCTCTGCTGAGTGTTGTTCCTTTTCCACGACGGCGTATATAGGCCTTTGCAAACCAAGGTGTTCATATTATTTTGTCCATTACCTGTATTTCGAGTTTCTGGACCTGAAATATTTTAAATATATACTGTTTAATTGTATTGAATTAGAATTTTTGGTACATTGGAATCACACAGACCCTTTATATTGATAATATATATTTGTGTGTGGATGAGAAAACATCAGCTTGTACCCCTGAATTTTTGGAAAGTTCACCTTGAAAACCGGGAATTACATTCGAATTTTATCTTATTGGAATGAGAAAAGTAAAATTTATAAAGTGGAAGTGAAATCGAGATTCAACTGTAATCTCAAGAACTGTTTTTAGTGTGTAGTTTCTTGTTCACTTGGATTCAACCTCCAGTATTGAGTAAAGAGATGGTCAAGCACTGTGTTGCTTTTCTTGGTGACATTTCAGCACTTCAGTGCTTTTCTAGTCAAGTTCTGATATTTAGGACATGTAGAAAACCCCTTTAATAATATTGTTTTACTTATGATGATGACAAATATTAAGTTTTTTGGCTTGGAAAAATTAGATTATAAAGTGCTGAAATGTTAAGCAAACACTTTTGAATTCCATATATTATCTCACTTGTATTAAAATAAGGGGAAGTTATCAGATTTTTTATTTTTTATTGATTTTTTTTGCCTGAGTGTCCAAATAGTAGTAGAACTTTTACTAGAAATAGGTAGAGGTTAATTCCTTCATTTAATACTGTTTCATCAACTTTTTAATGTGAATTCATTGAAAGCAGTTTATTTCATTTTAATTGTATTATTGTATTGTATTTATAGTTAATTTTAATTATTTCTTCACTAGACTGTGATTTATTTTTTTCAGATCTTCCTACACTGAGGTTCTTTTATAATCTTGGTCATGATGTGAGTATTTCGACATAATATTATAACATATTATCTATTGGTTTCATCTACAATGTAGACACCTTAATTTTTTAAATCATAATGTCACCTTTATTTTATTCATATCTAATTCACAAAAAATTATTGCAAGTAAAATATTGAACTTACTTGAGTGAAACCAGTCCAGAACGAACAAGTAATTCAGTTGTTTTTTTTTCCTACAAATGTTCAACATGTGCACTACAGGTGACATGGTACACATCAACACGGTCCTGTCGATAGTGTCTATCGCTGCGATGATACGTTCCCTTAGGTCTGCTATATCACACTGCATCCCTGGGACGAATACTCTGTCTTTGAGGAAATCTCACCAAAAGAAGTCACATGGTGTAAGGTCCGGTGATCTAGGGAACCAAAACACTGATTGATGCGAGTGTCGTCTAGCCGTCTGCAGAAATGTGAACTCTCAGCTTAACAAAACATACATGCACAAACTGTTTGCATTCCTCATTCCAGGGTGGCTACAGACCTTGAAAACCAGGAAAATTCAGGGAATTTGTGTTGTCAAAAAAGTCAGGGAAATGTCAAGGAATTTTGTCTTGATTTCCCTACCCCTCCCCTTTCAAACTGCAACATCCAACAAAAACTGCATGCATAAACAAGAAGAGCTTTAGACTGCAAATATGCTGATGGAATTTTATTACTCTTCTGGCTCACTTCACCTTATTTAATGTAGCAGTGCTTACGAAGGTTTTCTTTCATCATCATGACGTATTACTGGTTTCGCACAAGTTAACACGTTTACAATGACATTGCACTATTCTTAGATATCAAGAAGAATCCAACAAAACGGGGTATATATATTGAATACTATCACGAAAAAGTGAAACATAAATCTGCATTGGTGAACGTTATAAAAATTGACAAGTGCATGCTCCCAACTTCAAATTTACTGCAACACTAGTATTGAAATTAACGCCACTCTCTGTCCTGTCTGTTTAAACTCTTGAGAGGTGGTCATTAATCTCTCACTGAGTGGTTAATGTCCAATATTATGAAATAAAATAATAATAAATACATAAATATTTTAATATATTTACTCGAATCATTCAATCATAAAAGCAAATCGAATTGTCTTTTCTCTGCCAGCTGTGCTAAATTTTCACTTTCCATCTGCTGATTTATACGAGGGGTGGCTAGAAAGTAATTTCCAATTAGTAGGGACATTGATTTTTCGCAAACACAAAAACCGTGAAAAATGGTAATTGCTTCGAAGTTGTGTTTATGAATGTGCAGTGATGTCTTGACACATTTTTCGCCCGTTCGAAATATCGAGATAATGCGAATTTGGCATAAAATGCAAATTGTTGTCGTTTTTAGCAATTTTTTTTAAAAAATGTCCTAAAACAACAAAAAATTCCATGAAATCCAACGTACTTGTCTTTTGTACGCCATGTTAGTGTACATAGAACGTGCAAGTTTTCCAACATTTTATTCAAGAGTTAACTATAATGCTTGTTATATATGGAATAATTCCGACAGCCACAATAAATCATGTATTTCCCACGATTTTTTCAACTTCTGTCAAAACCATTTGCATCACAGAGCAAAGTGGCAGGGTTCTAACAGGAGACCGAATGCGTATCTACCGTCACACGCGAGCCACATCTTCAGTATTTGTCGCGTGAGATGTGTTTTGAATTACCAAGCTAACTGCGCACCATCGGCATTTGTCGAGCGAGAAATAATGGAGCTCAATTGTTAGGGCATCTGACTACCATGCAAGAGACCCGGGGTCGATTCCCTACGGGGGAGAACTGGGATCTTTTCCACCTATTCAAACTGCTCCAGCACCCACCCAGCGTCATATCAAGCAGGTACCTGGAGGAAACTTTGAGGGATAAAGGTAGCCAGGAGCATGGTGCTGATCACATCACCCCCACCTTCGGCCTTGATCAAGAAAGCGTGGGACCCTAACTCCACACCCCTACTATACACCTTCATGGAAAAGTGCAGGGGAGCACTTTACTTTTACTTCCTCAAAAATCTGTTCCAACATATCAAACTGTCACGAAAATACGTAGACCATGTGACCTACAATTTAAAATAATAGTTTAAAAGCACAATGGAGTATTAAGTTTCGGTATATTTGGCAGAAAAATGTTCTAAAACAAAAACGCGAATTTTGGGAAACTAACTAACAAGTCTAAAAAGATAATGCCAATTTTTGGTGCCATAATATATCGGTATCTGTCACGTGAGATTGATTGATTTAAATTTTTTGGGTGCGTCGCCACTTATGGTCATTATGCACCCTTCAGTATATATGGGGAAAATTCCATTATCTAAAACCCTTACCTTAAAATTAAAAAGGGGATATGGAAAATAACTTTCAAGATATCAGACTCTCATGAAGAGGTGTAGGCCATGTGACTTACAATTTGAAACAGTAGTTTAAAAACACCAATAAGGTATAATTTCAGGTATTTGCCACAAAATGTGCTAAAATGAAAATGTGAATTTTGGGGAAATAGTAAAAAATTTGAAAAGAAATAACAAAAAATCAAGATTCCTACCAATTAGGCATAAATAAAACAAGAATATCAGTTGTAATTTATTGCATTAGTAATAGTGAGTCCTAACCTAATTTTCGGCACAATCGCCACCGTTGTTCTGGCATTTGTCGTAGCATGGCACTAAATTTTGTATGCCCATAGCATATGTGTGTGACAGCAAAGACTGGAACTATCTCTACCACAGTATAGCTGTCAGCTGTCCTGCCAGAAACCTCTTCAGGTAAATAAAGAGATGAAAGTCTGTACAGGAAGTGGTCCAAGATCTCTCACCTGAAGTGATGCAAAGGGCCCGCATGTACTCAGATGTGTGGGGTTGTGCGTGCACATTCGATTGGCCTTTTGTGAATTGTCTGCATCATTGTCTGACCATACTATCACTCACGACGTCCAGTCTGCACACCTCACACAATTGCTGGTGGCTCTGTGCAAAAATCTGATTACTACACATAGGCTACATCGCAGTCTGTGCGAGACACTATGAGAGCTGCAATGTTTAACATAGAACTGTTCTAAAACGGCTGCATTACAACTGTACCAGATTACAGCGACATGCCACTTCTTCTTGCCTGCATGTGTATGTGTCGCTGTCCGACCACTAGTGCTGCATATAGGCACCATTCGAGCTTTTTTCGGGACGCCCCTCGTATATGAACTTTCAGCTGCTGTTATTCACAGTGTTTTCCTGTTTTAATGTGTGGTTAGCTATATCAGGTACCTATACAATGCAATTCTATAAATTCCTTGCGTTAAATTTCTAATACCTACATACCCTTTTCGTCAGCAATAATGGCATAACTGCATGTTGTCAGTTTCACAGTACTTCACTCGGATATACTGTACTAAAGCAGAAATCCCATTGATAATGTAAGGAAATGTGACACTTTCTTTTGTACAATTCAATTGTTTAACTTATATGCAAGAGTTAAGTTGTTTGCTTTACAGAGAAGAGAGAAGTAGCTTTATGCATCGAAAAATGAGTCCGCACTCATGGTTCTTGCAAGCAGAGGGTTCCAAACCTCAGTAGAAATATCAACATATAATACCGAGAATGGATAAGGAGACTGATAAATTACAAATTGTATTTCTTAATGAATCACTCTTCACTCTAATTTCATTTAGTCGTAACTTTAAAAATAATCAAATATTTTATTTTAAACTTACTGCGTATGATAAAATTCTGTAATCCTTCCCTAGCTTTGAATTGTAATAATTTTACAAATTCACTATTTTGCTGTTTGAATTCAAATCATAGAAAACAGAGAAATTAAATAAATTTCATAGAAAATAATATTGGTATTTAACAAATCCATACCTGGATCTGTATGAGTTTATTATTTCCATTTGCAAAAACATCGATTTAGTTTAGTTTGTAATTGTCAGGGAAAAATGTAAATTTTGTCCTGGAAAACATGGAAAAGTCAGGGAATTTCATTTCTGCTTGTTTGTAGCCACCCTGTCATTCGTTCTGGGCTGGTTTCATTAATGCGAGTTCAATAGTGTACTTGCAATAAATTTTTGTAACCTCTCAATTATTTCTGAAACACCTGGTATTACTGTACGTACAGTTCAAGCTGGAATTCAAACCACTGTGTGTCTCCCAAGAGTTTCGAACCTGGGACCCCTTGATTACAAGGTGATAATGTTATCACTATATCATAGGGGAAGCACTGTAAATTAATACTGTGTAAGATATTGTCAGGAGAAAAATTCAATTTTGCCAATTCTGTAAACATCATCATCATTTTTACTGTTTGTATAATGTATTTCCATATAATTTTAAAATTGTGACTAAAAATTCATGCATTCAAATTGTAATTAAAGTTCATTCATGCAGATCAGTGAGGCTCTTCTCCTTCAACTTAGCGCTAGCGGCTATGAGTGTAATAGTGTATTGTCCTGTCCATATTTGTAGGTGCTAAATGCCCCTTTACAGGTCGATCTTTTGTCAAACACATGGCATTCCTGTATTAGCTTACAGGTGGTTGCATTCTTATAGCAGGTAGCCTCATTGCTGATGTACCCAGAAATAGATCAGATTTTAAGTGATGTTATTTTGTTAATCTTCAGTTTTTGGTCTGTGTTGTTCACAAATATGTAAACACCATGGATATTCGTAAGCTTAGTTATTTGATTTGTAGTTCAGTTGTCTATTGTGCATGGTACTTCATGTAATAAATGCAGATTGTGAGCTTGTTATGAGCATCCCCATATAGCCTTATCTATATTGAACAAAATGAAGTATTGTTTATATCTAAATCATTAATTTTAAAGGAAAGTAATGTATGATGTTTTTATTAATTGCAATTTTGTTTAAGTCCACTTGATGCTCAGAAAGGCTAATTGGAAGTGGACCTACAGTTAAAAGTGGGATCTGAACCACCATGTGCCGTCACCAGCTATCGAACCTGGGATCCTTTGATTACAAGGAGATGGAGTTACCTCTGTGCCATCAGGGAGGCAAGAATAATATTTGAAAACATGTATTGTTTTGCTGTATACAAGGCCTATTCTCTTCTGTTCAAAAAATATTGCAAAAGTATAAATAATGAGTGTATTGCTATGTATTGGTTTAATGTATGTGCTAGGGCTGTGCGATATTGATATAGAGTCAATTTATCGATATCGATAAAGAGATTGCCTCTGATTAACATGAAAAGCAAATACATGCAACAACTATATGAAGAATATGAATTCTGTACTGTTTGCTGTTGCTAAATACCGTCAAGAGCAACAGAATGCATGTAAAGGCCACCATGTATGCGAATACAGACATATTGATGTATTGGATATTGACGATTCAATATTTTAAAAATATTGACTCAATATCGAAATATCGCACAGTCCTAGTATGTGCCAGCCAATATTTCAGCACTGTTCTCAACCCCAAAATCACAGTGTTATCTCCAGATGGCTTGGGCAACATTCAAACTTCATGAAAATAATGTAGTTTTAGAGAGAATTCACACTGAAGCGACAGATGACACGTGCCATTTGAGGATTTCATCAATTAACTCAGGCTTGTGAGGTCTGTCATGCTGCTGTGGTGTGAAACTGAAACGTTGCCGCCATTTGACTTGTTCCCAAGCTGGATGCATTGCTTGTCGCTTCAGCCTGAAATCTCCCTTAAACAAAGTGAGATGTAATTCGTAACTACCATTGTTACGTTCATAGATATTCAATTTTATTTATAGCAGTTGTATTATTTCAAATTTTATGCTAAAGGCTAATATTTTTAGAAAACTACCTGGATGTCTAAGGTTTAAATCTGGACTAATACTACTCCTTCTCGGTACTACATACTAACAAAACATTTTCTCAGGTATTCAGAACAGGGTATCCATCATGGGCTGGACCAGTTTCATTCGTACCTGTCAGCCAGAGTGCAGTCATGGATGGCTTGGAGTCTCCGCCAACAAGTACTTCACCTATGGCACAGTCTTTGCAGAATGGAACTTCCAATGCAGGAGGTATTTTTTCCCCTAATTATACGGAAGTTTAGACAAATTAATTGATTGAGCAAATTGGTGAAATTGTTTCCATTAAATGGCATCCAGAAAAGGGAGTATGGAACATGGAAAATAAATGTCAGCCTAAAATTATATTTTTCACACAAAAAGTTTCATTTAGTCAGGGTAATTTGCATTAATGAAGACTAATAGTTACAAGTATAAACTTGGCAGATAGTCATTGCCGGAATGCAATATTTTTTTAAGCAGCTGCCTAGGGTTTTTTTGGGGGGGAGAGGGGGTTACAAGTGCCACCCTTGGGACAAGTACTATGTATGCCAATGTTTCTGTAGGATAGTGTCATCATGACACGGTGCATTGGTGTACAGGGAATACAGAATTTAATACCTTGAAAATCTGTATACATTGCACTTGTTGGTTTTCATGTTTTCATAATTAATAATTTAACGGACGGACCCTCGCGTGCTCTCCAGATTGGACTTTTAAGTGCTCGCTTTTCAAATTTGCTGTGATGGACAAAAAAAATTGTAGCTCAAGAACCAATTGCATTCTTTGGAGCAAGCAGTCTATACAAAGAAACAAAAAACATATAACTGAAGTATATTTCTTGTTGGGACTGATCTCGTTGAGCATCTAACTCGAAAAAATAGTATAACTGTAACTTAATAATGCACAACCTTAGGGGAATTGGCAGGGACTACCAGGACGAAAAATAAAACAATGTATAAAAAAGAGCAGCATTGTTGCCAGCTTACGAAAACAATTTCCATAATTTTGCTTCTAGGATCAACCCTGTGGACTCTTGATGGACCAAATTTGGAGGGAAGCACGTCAAAAGGCCACTCTTTGAGGACACATAATGCTTGTCCCCCAATTTGAAAAAAAAATTGACATTGTGAAACATTTTTGAGCCTTAATTTTCGGGATTCTTGAAATTTTTGAAAATTGGGCCTTTGCCCCTGGACCTCTAATTGTCACATGTTTTTAAAATGTTATTTTGTTCTCATTATTACATGTAAAAATGGAATATATCGGAAGCAGTGGTTGAGGAGTTATAGCCCATTTTATAAGATCTATTTCATAATACTGAGAGGGAAACAAAGAACTTTTTCAAACACTGAATGTGTACATAATAGGAACAATGGATTTTTTTTATATATAATTCGAGTATGTTATGCCTTTATGTCTATACAAATAACCAAAAAAGACAGAACTGAAATATCAAGTGTAGTTTTCAAGAAACTGCATGTTGTTTGCTGTCATGTGGTGTTCCCATCCGTGTTCAATGCGAGTGGGAAAATCTTGTAACATTTCACTAAATGTTAAAGTCAGGAATAGTGTAGTGGAAAATGATTTAAAATAATATTCTAGGAAAATTGATTTTGCCCCCATAATGCTTTGAATTATGTTTCAAGGTTTACTTTCCCACGTTGTATGTTTTTTAGATTCATCAGATGATAGGAATTACCAGATGACCTCTCTCACACAAGAAATGCAGCAGAACTTGGTAGTGTCCGAAAGCCATGTGCCATCGAATGAGTTAATCTGTGACAGTTCCTCACATGTAGCTGACACTGGAGAGAACTGGCAGAGGAACGCCCATGTTCACACCACCACCAAAACCTTCCAAAATGGAGATAAAGGATCAAGGAATGGAGCATATATGCCGCCAAGGTTCCAGAAAATGAACTTTGACTCGGGTCAGTGTTTCAAACCAAAGATGTCTTCCGACAACCAGTTGCTGGCTTCTGTGGAACCAAAGAAACCTGGTAGCGATTCCTTTGTACTGTCAGGTCCAAATAACCAAAGTTTTGCATTGCCAAATATGCATTCCATGCAAGAAGCAAGTGGTGTTCAGCAGATGCCGATGTACAGCCCAGTACCAATGTACCCTTTCGAGTCGGATGGTGTTTCCATGATGCCATATATGTCACCCTATGCTGTTGGGTCAGGGCCTGTGTTTTCCCCCATGTACACATCACCTTCTATGCAGCCCCATGCACCAGATATCAGGTCTGATTCTAGTTATAGCCCTGTGCCTGGAAACTCAAGTTCCGAAGGTCCTATTCCTTCCCCATACACTTACTATGCACCACAGTCGGTTCTTTATCAACCGCCTAACCATTACTCAAACGCTCCATCTGGATGGGGACCTCCCCACTCAATTCCTATACCTGTATCTTCGTATATGTATCCACAAGCCCCAAATTCTCCTTATGGTATGACAGCTTGACGCTTTGTGCTTTTCCACAAAGATCTTAGTAGTTTATTGGTAAGACGACGAATGTTACGATCTGGTAGATACGAGTTCGGCATATAGTAATTTATTTTTTTAAGTCATGTTCCTCCATATATTACAGATGTGTAATAAAATTAGTCAGAATGTGTGTGTGTGTGTGTTTGTAAACAGCAGAAAAGAAATTTGAATTTAGAGTTTTGTGTTAAATGCCACACTTAATATGCAGCAGTGCACATATGAATATGCAGAAATTAAAATGATAATGTTTTGTCATTAAAAAAATATTTGTTTTGTTAAGTAAAAGACAACATGGCAATAATGTTCTCAAATATTTGTAATGAGAAATAACTGTTGATGTTAGTACTATATTTTTGCAAATTGATGTATCATTGATTATAGTTATATTATTAAGAGATCAGATTTGCACACTGGAAGTGGGTAGAAGCATTCTGGTGCTTATGTTTTTCAGTTCTTGCATTTAAAAAGTTGATCGTTGATGCTTATTTCTAACAACAAAACTGTGATTATTATGTTCCTTGTACTTTTGAAGTACGTTAAAGTATGTGTCATAACAAAGTATTGCTCAAATGTTGTGTTCACCAAAGTACTTAGTATTATGTTTTTCAGTTGTAAATGGTAACATTGTTACCGATAAAACTTTAAGTATGTGTTGAAGATCTGTTTATTGTGTACAGCTTGTTTAAGTAGATTCAGTATGATTTTTGTAAACAAGTTATTGATGCGTATTTTTTTGTAATTGAATTAGTTTAACTTAATAAAAAAAAACAGTTTTCTGAAAAATGAACCATTGTCGATTATAGATACACGTGTAAAGTTACATATCACTTCTTTATTCAGACAAGCAGAAGCTTTTAGCTTTCATGATTGCCATATGTCTACACAGGGCCGTATCAAGGTTTGTGGAGGCCCCCATTTTTTTATTATTTTTACTAGGAGCTTTATTAGCTCAATATGGTAACCATCAATTTTCAGCAGTTAAAATAGTAGACCTGATGTTAGAATTGGTAGTCATTCACAATCGAACATATCGCAGATAGGTTTGCAGGGAGAATAGCGCAGGCTGAAAATTGTAGCACTATAGAAGCAGTAAAATTCTGCGTCTAAATGTCTACAGTATATTATGAAGAGAACACCGTAACTACAATATATTATGTAAATACTAATGGGGTTGACGGAAACAGAGAACTGAGCAGTAGACTACTTACGTACATAATTTATTATAAATGATATTATTTACAATTAAGAGTAAATATATCACTACATATATACGGTCCATTTACTGGACAATTACCGACAGGTTCATTGTGGAAATTGTAGTAACTACACTTTCAAGAAAATTCCCAAAGGCTTAACACTTTAGGTATGTCATATCATAAATTCTGTTACAAAGTTAATAATGAACTACAGGCACAGTGTGGAAGCTAATGTATTAATATTTGGATGTTACAAGGCTACAGGTCTTGCCAACACACAGCACCAATCACTGTTCAAAATGGCCACTTTTGGCCTTCACACAGGCCTGAAGTCTCTGAGGCCAGTCATTGATCGCAGTATTCACGATCTCGAGGGGAAAGTCTGCCACTGCCTTCACAAGAGAATGCTTGAGACACGCAAGGTTTGGATGCCTCTTCCTACAGACCATGCCCTCCAAAACGGACCACAACCTGTAGTCCAATGGGCTGAGGTTGGGGCGTTGGAGGGCCAATCAGTCGGAGCAATGAAATCAGGCACATTCCTCTGAAGCCACCCACTCCTGTATGGTCTTTGCCTTGTGGGCCAGTGCTGAGTCCTACTGGAAGCTCCACGGCTCATTGTTGAACATGGTGCAGGCCAACGATTTCACAAGTGCCTCCAACACTATCGCTTGGTACACTTTTGCAGATGTTTTCACACCATGTCCACAGAAGTGGAGGTCAGTTGTGCCATCCTATGAACTCCCCCCCAGCAAACCATCACTGACGCGGAATGATGGCAGGGTGGCGACAGACCTGGAAATCCGGGAAAAGTCAGGGAATTTGAGGTGTCAAAAAAAGTCAGGGAATTTCGTCTTCATTGACTTTTTTAAAAATTTATTTATTTATTTATTTAAAGATATCGTTATAGAACACTGCACGGAAACAGGAAATCTCGTTTGTAAGTTTCGGCCTCAACTTTTAGGCCCCTTTTATGCGCAACACAACCACTACGCCAGAAACCAGTGAGGGTAGGAGGAGAGAGAGAGGGAGATATAAATTTCTCTCGCCCGGGCTTCTCGGCAGGAATTTTAAATTCGGACACACTTTGGAGGAAAATTGTTATAACTCTGGCACTAAGGGAGCAATCTACTTGGGATAACTTTTGTTTTGCAGCTAAAACATCAGCGCATGCAACCGTGTACAATTCAGAATGCCGAACCGAGGAAGGGGGATTTGGGGGGCACGACCTCAAATTTCAATGGAAAAAAACATAAAAATCTTGAGTTTGCCCCCTCTTCTCCCACTATTTTGCGGAGTAGGTGCAAACTTTAGTATTCTTTTCAGAGAATGGACATTTCTCAAGAGAATTAAACATGTTTCATGTTCTTGGGTGCCATACAAGTTGAATAATAAGCCAAAATGTGATTATTTTTTATTTTACTAAAAATAGGTAATTTGCATTTTTGGAGGAAAATTGTTATAACTCTGGCACTATGGGAGCAATCTACTTTGGATAAGTTTTGTTTTGCAGCTAAGACATCATAGCATGCAACCGTGTACAATTCAGAATGGCAAACCGAGGAAGAGGGGTTTGGGGGCGCGACCACCGAATTTCAATGAAAAAAAATCTGGAGTTTGCCCCCTTCTTTTCCCGCTATTTTGGGGAGAAGGCACGAACCTTAGTATTCTCTTATAACCAACCTGCCTGAAGCTATCAAACACATTTCGGGTTATACGAATAAAAAAAATACAGTTGAAGTAAGATATATGTAATAGCTCGCTTTCATACAGCATACACTTACATTTCTGCAAACGCACAAGCAACACCTCGAAGCAACCTTGCACGTAGCTGGCTTCGTACCGAACTATTTCCTTCACTTGACACTGGTACAAACGAAACAGGTAACCTCTCGCGCATGCGCGATACACAAAATCCTGTACAACAGGAAATGGTCATACATCCCTCTCCTTCAATGAAAAATTTCACGAAGGGAGTAAGTGAAATTTTACACTTTTGACATCTTCCATGAATAGTTATTACATGTATAAGTTCTAAATGTTTCACACTTAGGTAATTCAAAAATAAAATTAAATTTCCATGATACACAAAAAAAATAACTCAAATTTTTGTTTCTTAATTTTTAAAGATGATTGATTAATTCATCAAAAGAATTCAAGTCTTGTATCAACCCAAAACTAAATCATGATTATCATTATAACAAATATCTGTGTTTACAAACAAATTATCAAAATATGTAGAATACATATCTGCATACAACATATTTATCTATACTTTCATTTGAATAAATGCTTGTATAACTCTGCGTTTAACTTTTCTAATTGTTTTAAATAATAATCTCTCTTCTCACTTGAACATTTCCATACTCTCAAGTTATTACTATGATGATTATCACTAATATTACCAGTTTTTAAGTCTATTAACTTGAAGATATTAGTTGCTTTGTTGCAAACTACTAAATATGGACCTTCATAAATTTCACAATATTTTTTGATACGATTCCCTAGAAGATTACTAAGGTAGTGAGTTTTGATAAATACTAAATCTGAAACTTTAATCTCAGCTCTATTCTCTTGCCTTACATTATATCTTTCATTCCTTTTCTTTTTTATCTCTAAGTCCTTAACAGAAGTCATATATAATTTATTTTTCCATTGTGGAACTTCATTGAGGGGTACTTGAAAGTGATTCAGAGTACATGATTCCAGATTCCTATTAAGTTGTAATTCAGATGGAGCATACCCTAAACAAGTATGTATGCTATCATTGAGTAAACTCACAATTACATCAATATACTTGGGCCAATCTTGATGTTTTTCTTTACAAAATACACGCATTAGTCTGTTTAGTTCACAATGACGGCGTTCAACCATATTAGAATTTGGATGGTACATAGGAGTGTGTGTTAACTTAATACCTAGGTTAGTCAAAGTATTTACATATTTCTTAGAATGGAACACTGCAGCATTATCGCTTACTAACTTATGTGGAATACCAAAGTGTCTTATATATCCTTCTAAGAGGACTTTCACAATGCTATCAGCTGTACTAGATCTCATTGGATAGGCAAATAAATACCTTGTATTAGCATCCTGCAATGTTAACAAAAACCTTTCTCCTTTTGAGCTTCTAACCAAAGGACCTTGAATATCTAAAAATAAAACAGTTTCACCTCTGTTATAATGTAACTGAAAAGTTCCTTTAGGCGGATGCCTGTTTGGTTTTGTTTTCATACAAATTTCACAGTCTTTAACATAACTCAAAATATCTTTTCTCATACGAGGCCAGTAATAAATTTTCCTCATTCTTCTAAGAACTTTATCACCACCAAAGTGGCCCATGTTATCATGATAATTTCTTAATAATACAGAAATCAAAGATTGAGGTATACATATCTTCCATGAATTTTCAAAATGAAAATCTCTCGTTAACAAAACTCCATTACATATTTTATAATATTTCTTCCAATTTCTACATTCTCGTGGCAAATTCATATTCAAACCTTCAGAATTGTTTAAATAATTAATGATAGGTTGAAACACTTCATCATTACATTGTTCTTGCACCAGTATTTCTACTGGTATATTCAAAATTTCATTTCTCAAGACCATATTATTGTTAACATGAACCAAAACAGGTTCAGATCCTTCAAAATGTCTTGATAATAGATCTGCGAGATCATTATCAGAACCTCTACAATATTCCACTGTAAATTGGTATTTCTGAAGCTGGAGAGACCATCGCAACAAACGAGGGTTCCAATTCTTTGAGTGATTTAACCAAATAAGACATTTGTGGTCACATACTATTGTGAATTCTCTTCCTAGAAGATATTGGCTACATTTTTCTATACAGAATAATAGACTTAGACACTCTAGTTCTGTTATGGTGTAATGCTTCTCATGATTTCTTAATGTACGACTCATGTAACTTATTACCCTTTTTTCACCATCAACAATTTGAAATAAATAACCTCCAACGCCAAGTAAGGAGGCGTCTCCTTGGACATAAAATCTTTGATGAATATCTGGATGGAAAAGTTTAACATCATTTGAAATTGCTTCTTTCAGTAAATCAAAACTTCTTTGTTCTTTCTCTGTCCACACCCACTTCTTGCCTTTTCTTAATAATTCATACAAGGGAGTACATATAACAGCAAAATTTGGAATAAATTTCCTCATCCATGAGAAACTACCAATGATTTTTTGGAGTGTTTTTATATTTTTTGGAGCTGGAAGATCAAGAATAGCTCTCACTCTTTCGGGATTTACATGAATACCAGTTCTATCAATAATATGACCTAAGTACAGTAATCTTTCTTTACAAAAAAAATGTCTTTTTCAAGCGTATAGTCATACCAGATTCTTGCAATTTGCAAAATACTTCTCTTAAATGCTTAAGATGAGCTTCAAATGTACTACTACGAACACATAAATCGTCAACATATA
The DNA here is from genome assembly GCF_977018435.1 of Lepisma saccharinum. Taxonomy (NCBI): domain Eukaryota; kingdom Metazoa; phylum Arthropoda; class Insecta; order Zygentoma; family Lepismatidae; genus Lepisma; species Lepisma saccharinum. The sequence continues at coordinate 109,253,807 of NC_139231.1, forward strand.
TTATTACATTATCAGAGAGTGTATCTCCAAGCACTCTACTCATTGCCATGGTGAGAGCCTGCACACCATTGCAAGTACCAAACACAAGTCTTTTATATTGATATTGTTTCCCCTCAAAAGAGAATGCAGTATATTTTCTTGATTTTTCAGAGAGTAATACCTGATGGAATCCAGCTGACATATCAATCAGAGTAACATAAGGTTTATCCCTAAATCCTTGAACTGCATCTTCAATATTTATAGGTCTAATCTGGCTAATCTTCTGATGCTTATTAATATTACGAAAATCTGTACATATGCGTATACTTTTATCTGCCTTAAGTACTACCACAAGAGGATTAAGATATGGGGAATCACACTGTTCAATAATATTCCATTCCAATAACTTATTGATATAATCACGTACAGCTTGTCTGTAGTGATATGGTATAGGATAAGGTTTCGTAACAAGAGGTTCATCTGTATTAAGTTCTATGTCATGGATGTATTTATTACAATGACCTGGTTTATCATCAAATAAACTTCGAAATTCTACTAGTAAATCAAATAATTTCTCCTTTTCATTGTCAGTTAAAATCTCTGCTTGCAAAGTCTTATTCCTTAAATCACTAATACTAGCAACAGTTTCACTCATTTCAGATTTTGTCATTATTCTGAGGCAATCATTTTCTAAATTATTTTCAGATTCAACATAGGTGCATGAAATTGGAATTAACTTAACTAAATGTGAACTTTCTTCTGAATTAAACATCATAGCATTATCTCTGAAGTCAATCTGAGCTTCTATACTATATAAAAAGTCTAAACCTAACAACACATCAACTGATAAATCTCTTACAACAACAAACTGGATTAGAAAATCAATGTTATCCATTTCAAGATTTACACAGAATTTACCTAACACGTTTTGCTTTCTTTTACCAGTATAATCAAGTAAAATTATGTTTCCTACAAGATCAAGTTTAGGACTCTTTACTTCAGACGTTATTTCTCTCCATCTCTTCTCTGACATAAGCGAAATTTCACATCCAGTATCCAATAAACATCTATTCTTTACTCCATTAATGTTCGCAAAAAGAAATGTAGTACCTTTTATCTTATTTCTTAAATTCACAGGTAACACCATATTACTTGAGTTATACTGTGCTTCATTTTCCAATATATCCTCGTAAAAATCAATATCTATCGTACATACAGTTTTCAATTGAGCTTCACTCATCTTCGGTTTAGATATTGCATTACAAACCTCCTTTACATGAGTTTCAATGTCAGAATTAATTACAGACACAACACCATTGTCTTCATCTATGCTACTATGTGTCGTCGTAACAGTAGACTCGCATCTTAGTTTAAAGGTTGTGATTGCATAAACAAAGGTGCATTCGCTCTAGGCGAAGAATCTACATTTACTGTTTCTGTGTCTTCAGAACAAGATCTCAGTCCACTAATTTGAGAATTTCCTAATACAGGCTCTCTCATAAATCTACTATGACTATTATTACTAACTTGAATATTGTTATACGGTACTGTATTTGTACTACTATTTCGATAACTAGTTCCACTTGCAATTCTCTCATTACCATCATGTCTAATAATGTCATCATTATTAACATCGTAACTATATCTACTTCTTCTACTTATATTTGAATCATTCCCACTTCTATTAGGTAGTCTATAACTTGATTGAGGACGGTTAGGTCTTTGAACCCATGATCTTTGTCTTACATTCCCATTTCGGTTAGACATGTTTTGATTTCTATCAACATTGCCACTATTTTCATTCACATAATTTCTTTGAAAAGAGTTTCTTATAGGTAGTTTATTCCTAACTGTATCACCTTGTACAATTTTCACTTGTCTTACACCTACAAATCTACCATCTCTTTTTGTTTCTTGTTCATACCCTGTATATAATGCTTCATGTCTAGCTACAAGCTCAGCTGCTACATTCAAACTTATGTATGGCTGATTTAAAATAGCTTCTTTCACTTTTACAGGTAACTGTTGAGCTACTAGAATTATCTTTTGTTGATCACTCATATCAGGCTGTATTGTGTTTAACAGATGAATCTGAGACCAAAAGTAACTCAAAAGAGACTGTTTTAACTCTTTAGAATACCTTTTACACAAAATATTAGCCAAAAGAGTCGATTTCCATGAAGAACTCTCGAATACATTTAAAAACATAAGCTTAAATTCATCATAACCACATATTTGTGCTTTCTCTTGTAAGTACCAGTTTTTAGCAACTCCTTCTAATAACAATGGAATGTATCTCATGTATTCATTTCTTGACACATTCAACATTTCAAACCTATCTTCCACTTCCTGTAGGAACTGGGAAGCTAAATAATCTGTTCTTGTTGCATTAAACTTAGGAAATCTATCTACATCAGAATATTTTAATATTCCTTGCTTTAATTTTTTTTCTGACCTTCTAAGCCTTTGTTCTGAATCACTATCAGAACTATTATATTCTGTTACATTTACTTTACTTAACCTACTATCACGTTTACTTTCAGTGTTTTTGCCATATGGAAATCCTACATTTATATCAGCCTTATCTTTATTTCCTTTCACTTTTGCTTGATATTCAGAACCTGAAGAAATACTTTCAGGATTATATTCCTTTTCAACATAATTTTGTTTTTTTCTGTACGTAATATGTTCAGATACTTTACTCGGAAAAGATACCTTATTTTCATTCTTAGATTTCGATAAAGAACTTACATCTATTCTGGATTCTCTATCTACGTATGTGTTACAAGGAACATTCATACTAGACGAAATGTTATTTAAACTAAGTTTCAACATGCCTATTTCATTGCTCAAATCTCTTAATTGATATTCCATGCCAACGCATTTCCCTTCTATTACGTCAATTTTATGTGTAATATCAGAAATTTGCTGAACACAGCCTTTTACAGTAGTATCACATTCTGTAATTTTACATTTGGTAGACTGCACACTTTGATTCAAATCTTGAAAAGTATGACCTACTTTTGTATTTAATTCGTTCAATTCTTTAGCAAGATCTTGTAAATGAACATCATAATTATCTGACCTTACTTTTAATTCTTTCGCACTATATTCATTACTCTTAACAAGATCGAACAAACTAGCAAACTTAGCCTGATCTTTATCCATTGCTTTCTTTATTTCAACAAACACAGCTTCGTTTTGCTTTACTTGATTGTCAAAAACTTCTCGTAATTTAATGTTTTGTGCATTGCAATTATCTGCAATCTCATTAATTTTACCTTCTAAATGATTACGTAATTCTAAAACTTGTTGTTTGAACACACCTGTACATTCTTTCATATTTGCTTTATCGTCGGCTATTTTCTTTTCTATTCTATTTTCCAACGACACAAAATCTTCTTGAAGTAACTCAACTTTTGCATTCAGGTTACATTCAATTCTCACTATTTCACTTTTTACGACATCAATTTCTTGCTTCAACGAGGTTTCAACTTTGCACACACTTGAATTAATTCTTTCTTCAACGTGTTTAGTTTGCTGGATTAACTCCTTACCTTGTTCTCGTAATTGTCCCTGCATCTCGTTGCTCTGCTCTTGTAGTTTTTCGAACATACGAGTTTCCATTTGCTTTAAAAGCTGCTCCATTTCTTTCACCTTCCCTGACATGATTACTGCACTGCAACGTCTTCGCACACAGCTGGCGAGGAAAAAAACTGAATCGCAAAGGTCACGTGGTCGCTACACTGCCAGTCGCTCTCTATCTTAACAGTCCATACGCGCTGAGTAATGCTCGTTCGTTTCGAGTCCCTGTGACGGGTACGCCAAACTTTGTATAACCAACCTGCCTGAAGCTATCAAACACATTTCGGGTTATACAAATAAAAAAAATACAGTTGAAGTAAGATATATGTAATAGCTCGCTTTCATACAGCATACACTTACATTTCTGCAAACGCACAAGCAACACCTCGAAGCAACCTTGCACGTAGCTGGCTTCGTACCAAACTATTTCCTTCACTTGACACTGGTACAAACGAAACAGGTAACCTCTCGCGCATGCACGATACACAAAATCCTGTACAACAGGAAATGGTCATACTCTTAAAAGAATGGATGTTTCCAAAGAGATTGAAACATGTTTCATGTTCCTGGGTGCCATACAAGTTGAATAATGAGCCAAAATGTGAAACTCTGTTCGGAAATCTGGCATGGATATGTTGCGGAGAGGGGGAGGTTGGTCATCAATATGAATTTCCCAGGCTTGCTCCAGACCTGTGTCAGAGTTTCCACCCAAACATAAGAGTTTGAAGGACATTTCGTAATAAGCACCATGATACCATATGGTATCATCGGGGGAGTAAAGGTTAAGCCTCTAAATATTATGTGATAAATGCATTGAATTATAATTTTTTCTTGTCCGTATGGGAGTAGTAAGGGGACTTGTCAACAGATGGAGCGAGTAATAATGGAGCTCAGTCGTTAGGGCATCTGACTACTATGCGAGAGACCTGCGGTCGATCCCCTGCGGGGGAGAACCGGGATGTTTTCCACCTATTCAAACTGCTCCGGCACCCAACCCAGCATCATATGAAGCTGGTACCTTGAGGAAACTTTGAGGGATAAAGGTAGCCAGTTGCGTGGTGCTGATCACATCACCCCCACCTTCAGCCGTGATCAAGAAAGTGTGGGGCCCTAACTCCACACCCCTATACACCTTCATGGAAAAGTGCAGGGGAGCACTTTACTTTTACTTCCTCAAAAATCTCTTGCAACATATCAAACTGTCATGAAAATACGTAGACCAGGTGACCTACAATTTAAAATAATAGTTTAAAAGCACAATGGATTATTAAGTTTCGGTATATTTGGCAGATAAAAGTTCTAAAAAAAAACTTTATTTTGGGGAAACGTAAAACACTAACAAGTCAAAAAAAGATAATGCCAATTTTTGGTGTAATATATCGGTATCTGTCACGTGAGATTGATTTTAATTTTTTGGGTGCGTCGCCACTTATGGTCATTATGCACCCTTCAGTATATACGGGGAAAATTCCATTATCTAAAATCCTTACCTTAAAATTAAAAAAGGGGTATGGAAAATAACTTTCAAGATATAAAACTCTCACGAAGAGGCGTAAGCCATGTGATTTACAATTTGAAACAGTAGTTTAAAAACTCCATGAAGGTATAATTTCAGATATTTGCCAGAAAATGCGCTAAAATGAAAATGTGAATTTTGGGGGAAAAAACACCATATAGTAAAAAATAAAAAAAATAAGAAAATACACCAATTTGAAAAAAAAATAACAAAATATCAAGGTCCCTACCGATTAGGCATGAATTAAACAAGAATATCAGTTGTAATTTATTGCATTAGTAACTGCGAGTCCTAACCTAATTTTCGGCACAATCATCACCGTTGTTCTGGCATTTGTCGTAGCATGGCACTAAAATTTGTATGCCCATTGCATATGTGTCTGACAGCAAATACTGGAACTATCTCTACCGCAGTGTAGCTGTCAAATCCTTGCCCTGCCAGAAACCTCTTCAGTTAAACAAGGAGATGAAAGTCTGTACATTCAAGGCCAGGGCTGTACAGGGAGTGGTCCAAGATATCACACCTGAAGTGATGCAATGGGCCCTCCTGTACTCAGCTGTATGGGGTTGTGCACATTCGATTGGCCTGCACCATCGTCTGACCATACTATCACTCACGATGTCCTCTTTGCACACCTCACACGGTTTCTGGTGGCTCTATGCCGAATTCTGAGTGTGTAATGTACGCTACATCGCAGTCGGTGGGAGACTGTATGAGAGCTGCAATGTTTAACCTAGAACTGTCCTAAAAGGTTTGCATTGCAACTACCAGATTAGAGCTACATGCCACTTTTTCCTGCCTGCATGTGTGTGTGTCGCTCTCCGACCACTAGTGCTGCGTATAGGCACCATTGGAGCTTTTTTCAGGATGCCCCTCGTATATGAACTTTAAGAAGCTTTTATTATTAGTGTGTTCCTGTTTTAATGTGTGGTTAGGTAAATCAGATACAATGCAATTCTATAAATTCCGTGCGTTAAATTTCTAATACCTACATACCCTTTTCGTCAACATTAATGGTATAACTGCATGTTGTCAGTTTCACAGTACTTTACTTGGATATACTGTACTGAAGCAGAAATCCCATTGATAATGTATGGAAATATGACACTTTATTTTGTTCGATTCAATTATTTCACTTACATGCAAGAGTTAAGTTGTTTGCTTTACAGAGAAGAGAGAAGTAGCTTTATAAAGGGTCTTTCATTAAGAGTGATACTTTTTAAAATTTGAAAAAAAAATAAACCACTCAACGTATCAAAGTAAATTGTGCTTTATTTTGAAGCTTAGACATTGCAGTTATGTTCTGAACAAAATCTCGTTCAAATGTCCACCACGGCATTGAACACACTGACGCACACGAAGCTCCAATTGTTAATCACTCTGGCCAACATTAGTGGCGTTATGTCTGCGATAGCCTGACGAATGTTCGCCTCCAATGTTCCAAAGTTCATGGCTTGTCAGCATAGACCTGGGCTTTGATTTAGCCCCAAAGAAAAAAATCCATGGGTGTTAAATCACACGACCGTGGCGGCCAATTCACATCCACGTCTTGAGATAATCCGGTCGCCAAACTTATCCCTCAGCAAATCGAGCGTAGCATTAGCTGTGTGGCACGTAGCGCCATCCTGCTGGAACCACATGTTTTCAATATCTATGGTGTCAAGTTCTGGCCACAGAAATTCGCGTAACATGGATCTGTAGCGGTTGCCATTGACGGTAACGGTTCTCTCATCATCTCGAGAGAAATAAGGTCCAATGACGCTGCCACTCCATAAACCGCACTACACAGTGAGTTTTTCTAAATGCAAAGGCACCTCATGGACCACTTGTGGGTTCTTCTCGCTCCAATAACGACAATTTTGCGTATTAACGAATCCACTAAGACAACAATGCGCCTCGTCTAAGAAGATGATTTTTCCACTGAAATCAGGATCAGTGGAGCCATCGTGTGCGTCAGTGTGTTCAATGCCGTGGTGGACATTTGAACGAGATTTTGTTCAGAACATAACTGTCTAAGCTTCAAAATAAAGCACAATTTACTTTGATACGTTGAGTGGTTTATTTTTTTTTCAAATTTTAAAAAGTATCACTCTTAATGAAAGACCCTTTACATGGAAAAATGAGTCCGCACTCATGGTTCTTGCAAGCAGAGGGTTCCAAACCTCAGTGGAAACATCAACATATAATACCGAGAATGTATAAGGAGACTGATAAATTACAAATTGTATTTCTTAATCAATCACTCTTCACTCTAATTTCATTTAGTCGTAACTTTAAAAATAATCAAGTATTTTATTTTAAACTTACTGCGTATGACAAAATTCCGTAATCCTTCCTTAGCTTGTGAATTGTAATAATTTTCCAAATTCACTATTTTGCAGTTTGAATTCAAATCATAGAGAATAGAGAAATTGAGTCAATTTCATAGTAGATAATATTGGTACTTAACAAATCCATACCTGGATCTGTATGAGTTTATTATTTCCATTTGCAAAAACATCGATTTAGTTTAGTTTGTAATTGTCAGGGAAAAATGTAAATTTTGTCCTGGAAAACCTGGAAAAGTCAGGGAATTTCATTTCTGCTTGTTTGTAGCCACCCTGGATGGCCTCTGAGGATCTGTGGCATGTTTTCACAAGCTTGCTGGGATGTCGAGCCATAAACACGGTTGTTTTAACAATTGTAAGACTTCAATTGTTAAGATTTGCGTAACGCTGAAGAAGTCTTTTTGTTTTCTGCTCCCTCTGGACCTTAAGCTGTGGAGTGAGGAAGTGACCAGTACTTCGCCGATAAGCACGGAGTCCTAGGTCACTTCGGAGCACATGCAACATCGACATTTTCGAAATGTTCAGCTCTCGAGCCATCACTGCTTGTTTCCAGACAGGATTTCGTCGAATCAGTGCTGCCACTGCTTTCACAAGCTTCTGGCTTCTCACGTTGCAAGGTCTACCTTTCCTGGGGCGGTCCTCAATTGTCCCTGTGTCACAGTATCTGTTGATGGTCCGATGCATGAACATCCTGCTGATATTCAGCTTTTTCAGGGTGTTGAAAATGTCCGATGGTGATTTGCCAACTTTGTGCAGTGCGATTACTGCCACACGGTTCTCGTATACACCCCACTCCATTCGACTCGCAGTGAAATTCACCTTTCCGCTACCACAGCCAAACACACAATGATACTGGTTGTTGTTTGATCCAACATTGCGGGGTTACCTTGCCAACCAGTGTTGCCATCCCTGTCTAAACTTTGTAACATAATTTATGATATGACTAGGTAGTAGACACACTTTTCTTGCCTTTTTGGCTGAAAATTCATCTACTATACCATCGAAGTCCAATTCATGAAGAAGTTCATGTTCAATGCTTAATAAACAAAGATTGGATAAGCGATCCTGTCCCATGGCAGCACAAGCATGTTTTTCGCTAATTTCATTTTTGCGAAAGATCTTTCTCCACTGCAGTTTGTTACCATTAAGACCAAATACATTCTAAAGAGAATTTACACATTGGGAAATGTACTGCGGAACGGATCCTTGCTTACAATATTATACATAGACAGTTCCATTGGGATGTCTTCCTGATGTTTGACATTGCTACTGCTTACTAGGTGTGCAAATTGTATCAGCTCATTCTCTAGCGAGGGTTCCAGATCCTCCTTGTAAATGCTCACAAGCTCGCGAGCTGCAGACGTACTTTGTGATGGGAGTTGCCACCACAAGTTCAATTAGAATACCGAACCAGAAAAGTGTAGACACGACAATATTGGAAGTTTTTTTATTTTTAAAATACAACTTCTTATGTAATTGTTCACAAGTATAGCCAGCTGGTTAAAAGATAAATTTTGTGGAAGCCCTTCACAGCTTCCTTTTGGTGGGAGCCCCAGTTGCCCATAGTTTAATCTGGCCCTGTGTCTACAATAATAATAATTATTATTTTAATAAACAACACTAGTACTGAATCAGAGGCAATCAGAATTGAATTGTAAGCAAAGAAATTGCTACACCTTGTTTCATTACATTTTATTCATTTGCTGCTGCTATGTGGATTTTTGTTCATTATATGCAACAGAAAAGAATTTTTTAAATATTTTCAATGCTGCAAGTTTCATCCAAATGGAACTCTTTGTGAAATGCAGTTATTACATTTTTTATGTTTTGTTACATTTAGTTTTTTATCCATGTAGTTTATAAATCAGTTGAGTTACAATACTTGGGAATTTCACAACAACAAAAGGTCAAAGCTCAACAATAATTTTAGAATGTTTGGGGGGGGGAAGCACTATAGTCAAAAAATGCAATTTTACAGCAGTTTTTTTTATGTTATTCTTTTAAATAAACATTACAGACATGATACAAATGTTGGATCATCACTGTTTAGAATATTTACACATGCCCAATATCAAATTACAATACTTTACTTGATTCAATGCAACTTAGTGCATCTATACCTGTATGAAAGCAACAGAAGATTGCAGCTTGCGACTTACATCTGAGTAAGTAATCTGAATCAGAAACAACTACTATTTGTGGAGAGGTGGTCTAGGAATGCAGTGGACTGGGACCAAAGCCCATTTCTGGATTCTAGAAGCTGTCGGACAAGAGAATCTTCAAAGGATTTACCAGTAAGTTCCAGATATGTGCCAGCAAGCAAGCGACAAGCCAGTTGGGTTCATGTTTTGTTTTTAGGAAAGAACTGTTTTCGTCTAATGTAAGTCTCGTATAATGATACAGAGAATTAATTTGAAACACTCTTTGAAGTGAAGCTTCAGTCTCATTTTGTGGACATTGCAAAATCTTTCTTACAATTAATGTGCCACTTGTAGCATTTAAATGTCACCATACACACAACTGCGAGAAGAATCTTTTCCCATTTACAGTTATGCAATGAAAAAATATTTTAGTGATTGTTATGCAGGAATGCTACTTAAGAAATGTTTGCAGAATAGACAATGAATGATGGTAAAATGACCATTTGATGTTGTTGAATTTCTTGAATCCAATGTCTTTCATTTCCTATTATAGTAGTTATTAAAGTCATTCAGATAATCTTTGGTAATTTTTGAGCTGAGCGATATCACCTTCAATGAATGCCAATACTCATCCTAATTCTCATCTATACTATACTTTTTACCATGCCCTAAAAACGTTTCCTGCTCTGACGGAAATTGAGGTCAGATCAAAATTCTGATAGCAATAGAAAGATATGTATTGTGACTACTGACTGGTTTAATGTTAATATGTTAGCAGTATGTGGCTTTTAAAAATGTGTGTCATATTGTATAGTTCCTACAAAAATTTGAATTCCAAATAAATTTGGGTATGGAAGACAGTGAGGGTGATGCCTGTCAGTGAATTGAAATTTCTCCCCCCCCCCTTTCCTTTATAGTTACTTAGAAATACTGATAACAGATCGACATCCAGGAGTACCTATGACATTATCCTGCAACAAGAATAGATACTAAAGCATCCTCAGATATTATAGACATGTCATTGGAATTTCACAAGTTTGTGGGCAAGCAGAGCTTCGATGCTGATGATCTTTTTTTCTCTTTCAGGACACTGAAGACATTACTAAACATGATAGTAATTGCGAAGAAGTAGTTTTCTCGGGATATCAGCCAGGTGATTTATGGATAGGCTTCCGAGAGCTAACGTCACTCATCTTCAGGGATTGAAGTTGAAAGCTTGGAAGCCTATCCAGAAATCACCTGGCTGGTATCCCGAGAAAACTTCATCATCATTCACCTCCAGGAAAGCTTCAAGAACTACATAATAGTAATTGGTTCCCCTTCAGTTAAAATCTGAAAGCATTGTTTTTATTTTGAATTTGTGGTCCATTTTGGGTGATTATGGACTATGTTTTGGTATTTTTACAAGATTTACTGTATTTCTTAGTTTACAAATTGTATATTGCTCCTTCATGCATTTTGGATATTGTTTATGGTCATCCCCTATCCCAGGAAAACGTTCAAATACGCACTATGTAAAGTGTTTAAGATAGGGATGTGACGAAACTGAAAGTTTACCGATTCCGATGTACTCACCGATAATTTTTGGAACCGGAACCGATGCCGATATTTAACCAATTCCGATACATAAGATTATTAAACAGAAATGGGATGTTATTTTCAGCACGACAAAAATAAATTTGTTATGTACATTTCTATTGCGTATCATATGTATATACATATATATTCTCAAGAGATGCAAATGATGTTATGTGAACCTTTAAGAAGAACATGGATTCTCAAGAGATTTAACATTAGTACACAAGCAGTTCTTTGAAATACAAAATGAATTCCTGTTCTGCCAGATTCAACTTCAGAAACACGAGATTTGGAAGCACTTCAGGAAGTAACCTACTTCTTCTCTTATCGCAAATCTGTTAAGCAACACTGAACACTCAATCTGTTAAGCAACACTGAACACTCAATCACTGAATACTGATGCATCAGGTATGCCCAAGTATTTTCTCAGCACTTGCTTCAGGTTTGAATATTCATTTTTGAATTTCCAATACAACAGCAGATCCTGGTTCAGCAATGTACTGTTTTATTTCCAATTTATAGTTAGGTTGATCCTCTGAATGAGAGTTTGCAATAATTTTATTACAAAAACTCTACAATAATGACGAATCATAACCAAATTTTCAATAAATCTTACAAAACTAGAATATAAAACTTATTAGAAGGTAAAAACTCTAGTACCAGGTGGTTATAATTAAAGTGACGGTGTTCAGAGTGGTACAGCACGGGCTGTAATGAGAGTAGGAGTCTGAAACTTCGTAGATATGCTAATGAAGCAATGCGCTCGCGAATTATGCAAAAAAATAATTAGTTCCAATTCTCGCCACCAGGGTAAAAAATGGCGCTGTAAGCAGTCAAAACGTGGAAATTTCCGTAACTCTGACGTCAAAGTCGGTGACATTGCCTAACCATTGTGTGAGCTCCCTGGTTGTTGTTGGTGACGCTTGTTGCTTTTTCCTTTAGTAATGTTCATGTAATTCGAATAGTGAAATTGTAGCGATATTTTATTACAAAGAGTATTGTTTTCTGCGATTTATAGTGTTTTTCCTGTAACTATACCAAGTTTTGACTGCTTACAGCGCCATTTTTTACCCTAGTGGCGAGAATTGGAACTAATTATTTTTTTGCATAATTCGCGAGCGCATTGCTTCATTAGCATATCTACAAAGTTTCAGACTGCTACTCTCATTACAGTCCGTACTGTACCACTCTGAACACCGTCACTTTAATTATAACCACCTGGTATAATCTGTACCGGTTTAAATATTGGATTTTTGCCAATGCTGATGCTGATGCTGATATGTCAATTTCTGCCGATTTTCATACATCTGTAATCGGCTTCGGCACATCCCTCGTTTAAGATAAACCCAATCAAACAATTGCTTCGTTTTGCAATAAAATCTACCTTTCTGCTTTATATTTTGTCCCAGTAGTATCCTATTCAAATTAGTTTTGATTTCCAGTGGGCTTTTAAAAATACACATGTGACTTTAAAAAGATCTATATTGCATACACAATGGACTTGGGATAATCTCCATAAAATTATAAAATAAATATAACATTCCAAATATAACCTTTTCTTAATAAATATTTGCATGGAGATAAATAATGTGAATTTCCATCAACATCCAATCCAACAGTACCCTTCCAAAATTACATATCGTAAAACTGAATAATTCCTTTAATTTTCCCCACTAGTTTTCCACTTCATTGCCTTCATCATTCTGTCTTGCACTCCTTACGTGGTGTATTAAATGCCTGATTCCTACCATCCACGTGCTGCATTGTGAAATATGGTCTACCATCAAGCCTTTGTGAATATTGTCTGCCTCCTCTGCTCTTCCCTTTTTCAAGTCTTAAATGAAGGGGAAACAAAGATTAGTGAAAAAACTGAATAAAGGTAAGTCATGGCAAAAAAAAACTACATACTTGCACTGTCCTATGAAAAGCAACTGCATTTGTACATTATGTGGTCACAATACAATGTTCAATCTTTGTAAAAAATGCCCTTTGTAGTAATATTTATAGTAAAAATGATAGAAATGGGAGATTAATTGGTACTCTATCGGTATCAGTTGATGGAAGCATATTGTTGTATTGGTAAAATTACCAATTATTTTACTGATCCAATATATCTATAAATATTTTATAATTTAGTGCAAAATTATGGATAATCTCCATGTCAAACTTTTTAAAAAAGTAAATGTCTAAATATACAACTTCTTTGCACTGGGGTCAGATCAAAACACATTTATTTAGGTAAGTGATAAATTTGGAATTTTATATCGGATCGGTAGAATATTGGTATCGGCGAAAATTTAATATCTGCCCTAAAAAAAATAATAAGAAGAACGTTCATTTAGTGTCTCAAGATTCTAAACTTCATCGTTTTGATCAGTGCTCAAACTGAGGAGCAAAACAAGGAGATGGGTGGCTTCTCCCCAGCTAGCAAAACTTTCTGAAAGTATCCCTCAGCTGCCTCATTGTCATCATAGAAGTACCACCCCCTCCCATCCAGGCCCAAGGTGTAACTGAACATCCCATTACCTAGGCATTTCCACTTAAAGTGCTGTTTGCAAGAAATTTTGCATCTTTCTGAAGCAGGGTGAATCTCTTGCTCGAGGCCCCCAAATATTGCCTATAAAAATTTGTGAAGATACTGACATGAAAATTTACATACACATACCGCCAAGGATGCAAAACAGCATGAACACCCCCCCCCCTTCCCAGTGATATAATGGACTCCTTCAGTGACCTTCATTTGTTCCGCATCCCAGCAGTTGAGAGTCGATTGTCAGGTAAATAACAATGTACACAGTCAAACAGCACATGTTCCTTGTTTGTAAATACTGGCAAACAAGTTCATTTCAAACAGCATTTTGAACTGAATTTGCATCATCAAAGTGTTGCATCCAGTTTTAGTCAATGGGAAGCCTTCTCGCACAACATGCAGGAAACTGCAAAATGTCAGAAGAAACAATACCATTCACATCACTACAAAAACTTTCCCAAGAGACTAATGTATCAAGGAGCTGCAAAGGAAGCAAAACTACACACCATGTCGTGTGTTCAAGAATTGCTTGCAATGGACTATGAAAAACATGTTCAGTTTAAAGATTTTCTTACTCAGAATCCTGGAATTTTAGACGTCACATGGCTTACAGACGAAGCATGGTTTCATTGGAGTGAATACATAAATTCTCAAAACACGCAATATAGGGGCAGCAGAAAACCCTCATACTGTGCATGAAAAGCCTTTGCATAGAAAATCGGTGTGTAAAGTCGCATGTTTCGTAGACGAATCATAGACATTATTATTTTTTTTAACCAATAGTTTTCACGGAAGTCTACCTGCAAATATTCAACGGGTTTGTCAATCACTTAACTGATGAAGAACTAATTAATGGATATTGCCAACAAGACGGTGCAACAACTCACACTTCAAGTGCTTATGCTGCATATGGTTTTAGAAGCGATATTGGGCAAGGCCAAGCAGAGCCTGTCCGTGGTGACCAGCTTATGGTAGGAGTGCAATGTTGTACCTTTAGAAACTGTGGTCTGAACTTTTCTTGGGTGCAATATGGAGCCAGACATTTTGAACCTGATTGTTCAAGTCCCATAAATTTCCCTCACCTACAGCCAGAGTTATCATTTCTTGAAGAAATGCTTGGAAACAACATGTCTCAACACACACAGACAATTATACTTTCATTTTCCTTGTTGGTTTTTTTTATTATTTTTTTTTCCCCGTTGCCACAGCTGAGTTCTGTCTTGTCAAAACAATGAATGTTAAATTAGTCTTAATATACACAATAACCCTTAATTGTCGTGGGTACTCTCAAACATTGTGAGTGAGTCAATTTGAGTTCGTGTATGCTGCAGTGATATTATAATCCTGTGTAGAAATATTCACTATATTATTTTACTGTACTCGCATATACTGTGTATGTATTATAAAAAAAAAAATAGTTGAATATTGGACACAGCAAATTGTCTGTCTTTCCCTTCCCCCTAGCTGTTAGTTTTCTGCATATTGGCTGAACTTGTGTTTCTTCTAAAAGCGTACATGGTATAACATGCAATAATTCAATTTTTTTGGACACACAATTATCTCAAAACCTTTGCCCACCCAGATCTCCAGATTTAATGCCTGCAGACTTCTTTCTTTGTGGCCTATTAAAGGACAAAGTATACAAAAATGAATTTGTAACAACATAGTAACACATTTATTTACAGTCATAGTTAAGTAAATACTAAAATGTGAGTAATTCTCACCTTCTGATAACTGGACCATCTTTGAACACACATCATCAACTAGTTTGTCGTCTTCCCACATGTGCTGCATTATTGTTAATCGCTTCTGGATCTCATCTACATGTTTAGGCTGCAAATTCAAAAAATTGTACTGACAATAGCATTACCACCAGCAAAAAGACAAGCAGATCAAAATGAGAACTACATTTTAATGAAACATTTTTTTTTTCAAAATATACATACAATGACATGTCTTCATAGCAATGATATCCAATTACCTTACAAGCCAATGAATCTACAGCAGACAATACAAATATTTACAATTTGGACTCTGTTTAGAATTTTAAGTAGGAATAAAAACCTTCATTCTTACACAATATCGTCATTAATCAGACCTTTAGGCTTTTCTTGGCAACAACTATTTTGAAAATCTGTCTTATTTTAATGAGCCATGGTGGTATTCTAAATTATGAAAGTTTAGATTTTATTTTTAAATATTTCTAAAGTAATAAGGAGAATAATTTGGTGGAGTCGTACGAATATCTGGATAACAACAAGATCCAACCTCTAGATTTTCCTGAATATTCCAACAGAATTCTCAAATTAGACTTATTTGATGTCCTGAGCATTTCTTTCTCAATTACGCATTTTGCCACTATTTTTAAAAAATAGCCCGTGTCACAACATCCCATTGATGCCCCTGGCCTACCTACCAACTGGCAGCCTCACTCCCATCTGATCCTTTTAAGTCCACTTAATGCAGATAGGGTAATCGGGACTGGGCCTACAGTTTAAAGTGGGACCAGAACCACAGTGCAATGTGCCTCCACTGGGTATCGAAGCCAGGACTCCTTCATTACAAGCCATCAATGTTACCACTATGCCATCGGAGAGGCCCGGAGGTTTTGAAGAAATGAAAATTTTATCTTGAGTACTGCATACGAGGAAAAGTAAAGCAATGTTTGTGATTAAGAGCGAGCAGAGATACCTGCGTGACCTCGGCGCTTATTCAAATTTTCTCTTTCTTTTTTCGTCCAAAATGCGTAATAGTGTGAGTGTGTGTGAATGTTAGTGTGTTGGCTTTGAAAGGAAGGGCACTTTTCCAGATTTATCTGGTAATGATTTTTAAGACATACTTTTATTCCATGTGAATTGCCCTCCATACCTTCCCACGTTAGAGGAAGCTATCGCCAGCAACTTCGAACTGTCGGCAAAATTGCTGCGTGCATTTATGCGATTCGATCCTTTGTAATAGAACATTGTTTCAGAACCTACTAGGGAGAAGAAGGAAAACTGCAAATGCCCCAAGAAGGGGCTGAAATCATCTAACCCCCCAAAATCCCAGATCAAAACAAAAAAATACTCCCTCGTTTATAATTGGTGGCCCGGTTTCGGACCGGACAGGAATCAATATAACTGTATGCCACACACCAATTGACAAGAGGAAACGATCCCCAGAGACATTAGAAGATCCTAGGAAAAGAAAAAAAAACCTGTTAAGGAAAGACTGCTCCCAGCCGACCATTACATTGATAAACTGTTACTGCCAATACAGTCATAATATCGAACAATTTCTAGGAAAAATGGGCGATGCGTGCAACACTTATAACAATCAAGACCTTTTAATAACAATGGATACAAACTCTTCCTCCCCGTGGTGCTACAGGTGAGACACGGATCTCCCCATGGTGGTACGGGCGAGACACTGATTCCAACGGCGAACAGGTGGAGGACTTCATGGCAGGAAACAACTCATTTGTGGAAAATTTACCTGATTACCCACCAACTTATAGAGGGAGGGCAGGGTCCTCCAGTAACATTGATGTAACCTTCTCAAATAACAGATTACTGGGGAAGGTAAAGGAATGGAAAGTGCACGACATGATAACTTCCAGTGATCGTAACGTGATTACTTTCAAAATATACAAAAATGAAATGGAAAAAGATAAGATGCCAGAAATAAGATATGAATGGGGGAAAACTAACCAACAACTTCTATTGGAATCAATAGACCTCCCTCCACAGGTGGACTCCACGAAAAGAATTAATGAATGGACCAGAGTACTCACAGAAACATTACATAACGCAATTACAATAGCAACACCAAAAAAACATGCTAAACAAAACAATAAACTGTGAAAATTAAATTTAACAAAACTCAGAGCATTTATGAGAAAAACACGAAAAATGTTATCAAAAAACAAAAATAAACAAATTGAGAATAAAAAATTTGGAATTATACAGGGTGGCCAAAAAAGATACAAAAATGATCTAAGATCTTACAAATCCAAATATTGGAATAATTTTATCACAAATAAACTAGTACTGGAAGAAGGTTTATTCTTTAAACATAACCTCTAAGGAAGAAGCTGTTATGAATAAAATAGCCACTATAGCGTCCAATAATTACAGACTTCCTCCTTCAGTTATAAAAACTTATCTTGCATCTATATATTTTTCAGTAATTACCACGTGGGCTTCCTCACCATTGTGCAAAATAACATATGTTCGAAAACTAAGATCCTCTTACAGGAAAGTGATTCTTAGAATCACAGGAGCCTTTAAAACCACCTCAACTGAAGCACTGTTTGTTATAATGCGAATCTTGCCAATCGATTATCAAATCAAGCTAAGAGCGATGATTTACCTTCTTCAGAAGGGAAACGATAGGGAAGTGACCGAACAAATGGGTTTTCCTCCCCACTGTCCAAAACATAAAGGTGAAATTCTACAGGGACTGGCAACGAGAATGGGACATGTGCGAGAAGGGAAGAAGACTACATAACTTCCTCCCCTGTATACAGGAGACTGTACTAAATACGGACGCCACACCATCAAGAGGTCTCATACATCTCCTTACCAGGCACGGCCCTTATGGTAGCTATCTTACAAAAATAGGCAAAAGAGGAAACAATACATGCAGATATTGCCGACTGGAAATAGATATGCCGGAACACAGTGTGTTTTTCTGTCCTGCCTTTGACGAGAAGATAATCCTGGCCAGAAGAGACTTGCCGAATTCAGACATTTTTCAACTATTACGAAGTGAGCACAAAAATAAATTAAATGACCTTGGAGCTGCGGGCCTATCTGTTGGAACCGGAGTTTCGGCGCTCACCTCCCCCTCAGGAGCATCGAAGAAGTAGCAGACTAAGTGGCCGTGGGTCTTTTTCATTGTCTATTGGCCAGGATTCGTAGAGTTCGGCCTGAATATCGGGAACAAGGCTCCTGGTCTCTGCTGCACGACAATGCACCTGTGCACAAGAGCAGGCTGGTACGCCAGTTTTTGCCAAAAAAGGGATAGTGGAGCTCGATCACCCCCCATATTGTCCAAATTTAGCTCCACGCGACTTCTGGCTATTTCCAAAACTGAAATTGGCGTTGAAAGGAAGGCGTTTCGACACCATTCCAGACATCCAAAAGGCTAAGACCGTGATTTTGGAGGCAATTCCGAAACAGGAGTACCAAGACTGCTTCACAAAGTTCTAAGACCGCTTCAGTGCATGTATTGACTCACAAGGTGTCTATTTTGAATAAACGTTATTGTAAACTACCAGTCCATAACGTTTTGTCTTTCATTTGTCATTAGTCACCTTTCCCACTGAACGGACTGTGCATTACATTGAAAATTGAGTTTGTGTGTTTGTAAGAACCATAAACTTTACGAGAAATAACACTACCAAATGGAAGGTCAAAACTTATTTTGCTGTGTAGAAAGAGTATATTTAGGAATGGCAACTACCATTTTCACTTATCATACATTCTTGCAGGTGCAATCATTGCACTTTTATCACAACAGTTAACTTGCAGTCATGACATGAATAAGTTGACATCATTGTCCTTCGTTATTCTTACCTTAGCCGAGGCTTTGTAATCCTTCACTATGTCTTCCAAATTTCCTAATGTCCGACTCAGGGTTTCTTTCTTGCTTATTGTCGATATAGAATCATTTTTTGAATCCACCCTTTCTGAACTTGTAGCTTCTTCAGGTTCCATGGTTGGCGGTGGTCGAGGTGGTGTGGAAGGAGGCATTGTAGAGACTTGTTTTGATGGACTGTTCGCATCAGGTGTTGAATTCAACGGAAATGCCACTCTTTTTGTTAGAAGACATCCTTTCTTGGAAGATGTTGGATGTGGTGAAGAAGTTGCTTCGTAGGAAAATATTGGAGGGTCATTCCAGCCAGGAGGAGGATTCCCTGCCAAGATAATTAAATGTAAAATATAAGTGAAAAGTAATGTAAAATTTTTTACATTAATTTTCAAAGTGCTTACAAGTAATGAATAGTAAGTTAAATGTTATTGGTAAATTTGCCAATTTTACACATAAATAGCCTGTGATTCGAGTCTTTTGCCTACAAAACTGCAGTTATCGATGTACTCGTATTGTCGTCTTCATCACAGAAGCAAACAAGATAGTTCTGGTGCACCAGCAGGAAATAGGTTAAGCCATATATGTAGAGACCATTGATCTTCTCAAGAAGGATGTGGCAAAGCTTGACAATGGTTGAAGCAGATTCAATGATGAGGTTGCTTTTCGCTGACATAGTCCCATACCTGACTAATGAAGGTAGTTTCATGCTTGAGACCAGATATTACATGATCAGGTGTTTGAAGCTTTTAGGGACGTCATTTTAATGTCAAGAGCCCTAAACCTGATGTACCTAACAGCAAAAGCATTTAGGGATGCTTTATTAATGCAAAGAGACCTAAACACTGCCTAACCTAACTAGTATTTAGTGATGTAATAGCCTGGTCTATTTTGCTGCACTTTTTAACACCAGATGTAATGCAGGTACATCCCATTTCAAGCTAGTGCAAGGAAATTGTGCTTAACCAAGTAGTTGTTGTATGACCAAAAAAAAAAATGTCTATCTAATGTTTAAAACATTCATTTGAAAGGTTAACACATACCACATGATCATACACCAGCACACAGTTTAAGAATGTACTGTAAATCATGCAGACACCAAATCAACGAAGTACACAACTCGGTGCTGCACTTTGTAACCAACTAGCTACACAAGTGTAAGGACAGTGAAAAAGTGCAGCGAACTACACAGGCCCGTAGCCAGAATTGATCTCCAGGGGGGGGGGGGGGGCTCACAGGTTATCAAGTCCATTTTTCAAAAGTTTAACAGTGTTAAATGAAGGTAAATTATGTGTGGGGGAGGGGGGTCATTAAGTTACATACAGTTTAGAAATTTCACACAAATACATGTTTTCTATATCTTTTAAAATATCGCTTGAAGTGTTAATTGGCTCTTACTAAAATCATCCCTTACTACACACTCCATACTACATTTGATGATACAGATATTTATATCACCCTGGCTGAGCCCCTGGCCCATGCCTGGAACTACACGGGGCTAAAACCTCTTTGCAACCAACGCACATGAATAGATAATAGCAGCAGTCCTTATCCACGACGATAGTAAAGGAATGGCTGCTAGCAAAGAAAAAAATTGGGAGAAATAGTTCTGCAGACAAAACACAGTAAATAATCACTACTCTGAAGTATGAGTTAACAGACATAAATAGAAATCGAACCATGTCAAAATAAAAAATGGGTAAAACTATCAAAGCCGGGAAATGTCTGTAGCTTGTTTATTCTGTAATTGTTGACATTCATACTTACCTATTCTGCATTGCGAAAGATTGTTTAAGAAGGGATTTCTCTTTTTTTAACGAAATTAGTATATATTGTTGACATATCGAGTAATTATTGTTTGTTGTTTTCCAGATTCCTGTACACGCAAAATGGCTGGCAAATCTTGACTATCGTTGTCAATATGCTGCGTTTCAAACGGCAAAGCAGCGTTTCAACCTTCTGAACAGAAAAATTCCCGCATAGCCCCAAAAACCATTCTGGATCGTATAACCATCCACGAATAGCCCCAAAAACCATTCACGATAGCCCCACGCACCATCAGGGTAAGGTTAGGTTAGGTTGGGCAATATAGTGAAAAAACTGTGTTTGGAAACACTTACCGGGGATTACGTCATCAGATGCTCGCAACATCCGGTTCAAGTACATGGATGGAAATGCAAGCAACAGCTTTCGTGCATCGGACGAACATTATTATAGAAAAATACATGATTTAGCGGCCAAATACATTGAAAAATGCGAGAAAACACTTCTACGACCTTCCGAAATTACACAGAAACTCAATTCCGTAAGTACTTTCTCCTGTAAATTTGAAGAAATCCATTTCCTGGCTATGACATTTTTACCAAAAAATGTGTGCTCCATAATAAATTCAGAATTAAACAATCGGAACTTGGGACATTTTCACAATTTTGTTATATTTCGTCTTTCAGTACTACTTTACTATACTGGAGACACCTATCAATGATTTATTTTGCAATTTTTTACATTGCTAACATACTATTCTGCATTGCGGAACATTTCTTTAGGTGAAATAATGAATGTCTAACGAAAATAATGTATATTTCTTACATAACGGGTAAATTTCTCGTATCGGACAAATGGCTGAAATTTGCTAGTTCATTTAATTTGAATATTCGTACTTACGTATTCTGCATTGAGAAACATTGGTGAGGGTGGCATTTCGCTTATTTCACGGAAATAAATTCTATTAGTGACATATCGAGTAAGTTTTCTTAGTTTCTTTTTGCCTTCGGTAACACGCAAAATGGCGGTCACAGTTTCACTACGGCACTTGGCATGCAGTGTTTCCACCCCACTGCACCCAAAAATACCTACGTAGCCCCACAAACCAATGACGCATAGCCCCACAAACCATTCATACATAGCCCCACGAACCATTTCCGGTAAGGTTAGGTTAGGTAGGGTCACGTATAGGTTACAATAGTTAAAAATTCGTTCCGAAAAAAAATATGCGTAGCCCCATATCTCGCATAGCCTCACGAACCATTGACACATAGCCCCACGAACCATTGACACATAGCCCCACAAACCATTTGCGGAAACGTACCTCCTTCAGTTACAAAAACACGTGTTTGGAAACACTGACCGGGATTACATCATCACACACAGGCTACATCCACCTGGAAGTAAATGGATGCAAGAGCTTTCGTGCATCGGTCACACATTTATATCGAAAAATAGATGATTTACCGGCAAAATTCAATGAACCATGCGAGAAAACACTTCCCCGGACTTCCACAAGTATAAAGAAAGGGTCGGGTACCCTATTCTACACCCTCGAATTTTGAAATGTTTTTTCTTTCATTATGAAGGTTATGTGATCCTATTTGTGAATTAAAAAACATTGGAGCGCGGAAAGAAGTATTTACGACTGTACAGCCGTTTGAAGTTGAAATATTGTCGTTTGAAATGGTTGGCAATTATTTCCAATTTGTAGATCGTGATACTAACACGATAATAAATTTTAACTATCGATCTCAACCTAACTGAACTAACCTATCCACGCGCCAATGGTTCGTGGGGCTATCGTTAATGGTTCGTGGGGCTAGCGCCAATGGTTTGTGGGCCTAGCGCCAAAATTTTCTCGTTCGAAATTGTTGTGTTGAAATTTCCCACCGGTTCGAGCCTCCGCCCCTGTGGTAATTGACTTAATTGAAGAAACAAAAATTTAAGGCTAAAAGTGAAGCAAAAAGGTCACTTACCTCTTTTTCCCAAGGCCAGGCATTGCAGGTGGAAGTTGAAACTAAAAGTCGGTAAGTGAAGTCAGTCGTATGCAATAAGTCGTCTTTTTTGTCCTTTTCCACAGAATATTACCCAACCCCGTAGTTCCATGATAAAAATAAGAAGTCGCAAATTATCCCAGCCCACAAGTCATTCAGAAAACGGCCTACAGTTGCCGAAAAGAAACCTATCCACGCGCCAATGGTTCGTGGGCCTAGCGCCAATGGTTCGTGGGGCTATCCGAGAATGGTGTGTGGGGCTACGAATATTTTTTTCGAAACCAATTTTTAACTATTGAAACCTTTGCGTGGCCCTACTAACCTATCCACGCGCCAATGGTTCGTGGGCGCCAATGGTTCGTGGGGCTATCCGAGAATGGTGTGTGGGGCTACGAATATTTTTTTCGAAACCAATTTTTAACTATTGAAACCTTTGCGTGGCCCTACTAACCTATCCACGTGCCAATGGTTCGTGGGGCTAGCGCAAATGGTTCGTGGGGCTAGCGCCAATGGTTCGTGGGGCTAGCGCCAATGGTTCGTGGGCCTAGCGCCAATGGTTCGTGGAACAAAGTCCTCTATGTCCTTCATCCGTTGAACGTGTGTCAATCTCATATTTAGTCCTTTTGTCTTAATTCAATGTCACACAAATCAATTCCAATGTCTAAAGTCGCACAAAACAATTGCAATGTCTCAAATATCCAATCCGCCAATAAATTACATAACTAATATATTGAAATCGCAAATTATCCCATTGCACAAGTCATTCATAACAAGAAGAAATTGCAAATTATCCCATTGCACAAGTCAAAGATAAGAAGAAAAAGAAAATGTTCAGACGTGCGCCTGTGACATGAATCCAAGATACGCCATGATCAAATACCTGCAAAACCGTTTCGACGTTACATAAGGAATCTAAATATTGAAAAACGTAAGTTTCCTAGCACGTAGATCTAAAAAAATTACTTTCCGCGCTATTTAGAAACATCGTTTCTTATGAAGAACTAATTTTCGTATCGAGAATATTTGAAATGTGCGAAAAATCGAGGGTGTAGAAAAGGGTACCCGAGCCTAAAGAAACTGCATTCGGTAAGTAATTTCTCCTGTAAATTTGAAGAAATCCGTTTGTCCGATACGAGAAATTTACCCATCAACGTACTTACTGTTCTTCCTTATTTCCCACAAACCATCCACGGGTAGCCCCAAAAACAATTGATGTTAGCCCAAAAATTCACGATAGCCTCACGAACCATCACGGGGAAGAGGTATGCCTACTAGGTTCGGTTAGGTTCCATTAGCACTCCTTTCGTTCAATTTAGCATATACGGACAACATCGGCTTGTAGCTGCAGCAATATCGCGTATTGTGCTCTCGTGCAGAAAGCAAATGGCGGCAGCAGCAATAGCGCGTCGGAAATAGATTTTCGTAGAAAACCACATGCATTCGCATTAAAATGGATCAAAACTACATTCCCGAACATCAACAACGCTACAGAAAATGATTTGCCTAAGTACTTTCTCCTGTAAATTTGAAGAAATCCGTCTCTGGTATAGTAAAGTGTTACCCGTCTTTCTCCTACAAAACTTTCAAAATCATTAAACGTTGTAAAACGTTAACGATTAAAATTTTTCACAAAAAAATAAGGTATTAACACAGTACCCACCACTGATCGCTCATACCAAATTGGAATATATCATCACTTTTTTTCATGTAATACATGACATGACATTGAGCTTTCATCTGAAACAGTTTCGAATTTTAAAAATAAACTTATTCATCATCTGAAACAGTTTCGAATTTTTAAAAGAAACTTATTCATCACATAGTTTTTTGCTTGCCGATATTATTATACCTGCATTATTTGTCATGTTTGTATCCTCCTCTTTTCAGTCAGATGACAGTGATGGGACGGGGTAGGTGAAAGTGAAATAATTTTGTCTGCTTTCTGTGCAGATAAAATCGACTCGAAATAACTATAGTCAAGTCCGCTTTTCTGCTACTTTTGGCTAATCGTGGAGATCATAATGTCAATGAACCCAAATAATAAACAAAAAGTAATAAACTCATGCTATGATTGAAGGAGAAGGCATTACGACATGGAATACTTTTTAAATCCATTCATTTTACCAGTGGCGAAGCGTGACATTTTACGTCGTCATCGCAAGACTTGCCAAACGTCAGGGTCAATCTTTCAACCCGGGGAGGGGGCATTTCTACATTGATAATGATGATAACAGTGTGACGTGTGAAGTAGAGATGACTAAATCTATTTAAAAACAATATGGAAAAATTGTTAAACTTCTCTCTCCGAAATTCAGAGGTATGACTTGATATGACCGGACCCCTCTCCGATTTTCTTCATATTTAACATAGTCACTAATTGAGGCCTCCTAATCACGAATCTGAAGTTAAAATTTGTCGGAAACGTCTAGAAATTGCGAACCATTGGCGCTAGCCCCACGAACCATTGGCGCGTGGTTAGGTTAGTTTCGGTTAGGTTAGGCAAACATTGGGCCCGTTCCGAAAGTCGCACGAGTTTAACGCGTTAAACGAGTTATGGCAACTGGCCGTTCCATAAGTGCTTCCGTGCGTTTCGTGAGTTTCATTATGCTGTCCCAAAAGTCGCATTCCGTGCGTTTCGTGCAAGAATGAGATTCACCAAACGCACGGGCCAGGATGCTGGTTTGTTCCGTGAAAATCGTCTGCTCCTTGCAGACAAAGCGCGTGCTGATGGATTCAAACTGCACTAGTTCGGAAAATGTATTATAATTTTAACAGATAGCGATATGAAGCAACATGCACAAGATAAGTATGCCTTTACCGTTCTTAGAATGTGATTAAAATGAGTAACAGTGGCCATAATAGAGTTTATTTTTGCCATAAGGACATTCCTTCCGCTGACGCCATGCGGAAACTTTCTCTAAACAAAACGCTGCGCCTGCGCTTTCGCCTAGAGTGTCCCATAAGTCCGTAAAATAACTGGTTTCACCAGATTCACGAGCCCAGTTATTTTCGTTGAATGCGTTCGTTTCGTTAAGACTTTCGGAACGCACCCATAGTTAAAATTTGGTGTCGTGGTAGTAATATTTGCTTGTGAAACAAAAAAATTCGCAAAAATCGACGGTTTCCATTCCGAAAACGAACGCCTTATTTTAGCTTATTTTGCAATTTCTAGACGTTTCCGACAAAACTTCAGATTCGTGATTAGGAGGCCTCAATTAGTGAGTATGCCAAATATGAAGAAAATCGGAGGGGGGTCCGGTCATCTCAAGTCGTTCCAATTCGGATTGCTTCCGAAATCCGGGTAGTAAAATTTTCGAATCGAGATTTTTAGATTTTCCGGAATCCTGATATTTTTGGTCATCTCTGGTGTGAAAGTAAGATATGTTAGGAAAAATGTTCTGTTTGAGTAAGTATGTCTATCACCTCGAGAACAAAAATCTTGATCAACTTTGTCATTTGTAAGCATAGTAAACACAAAACAGCAGGAAGTACTTCGTATTTTGTAAACCAAGAACATTTTTTTCTTCTTCCAGAAATCGATATTTGAATCGCAGAACCCAAAAAAAATATTAACCGTGGGGAAATTTATGTTTTTGCTTACTTATATTTTTTTCTATGCACCATTACTTTCATGTATTCTGTCTAAGTTGCGTTGCGATGCTCTTCAATATGTTTTTTTTTCTCTTAAAAAACATTAGCCTTGTATGCTTTACAGTGCTGGACATTCTGAGAAGTTTCATCTTGATGTAACAGAAACCCTGCCGTGTTTGTAAACAAAGAGGCTGAAGAAAAAAGGTCTAAACGCGGGCCATCCATTTAGGGAAATACTCCCTTGTTGTTGGCGAGACACTGCGATTGCCAAAAGCTGGAGTCAGATAGTTGCACACTTGCAGTTGGAAAATCAAGGTCACTCAATTTCTCGTTGCGTTTTCTTGGCTTCGCCCATCCATTCGCGATTAAAATTAACCGATATGCCATTTGGTGGGACTTTCAGAAACTAGTCTACGTAGGATACGTTGTGTTGAAGTCGTTTAAAGCATGGGGAATATGCGAAACAGTAAGTTCTACTGTTCAGGGTTTTTTTGTACTCTAAATCGTTTTATGGGTCAGAACAAATTAAACGTTTTCATGTGTTTCCACCCCGTGGAATCAACAAAATGATATTTGTAAATAAATCAGGAATACATATTTTGATTGACAGAAGATTGGCATGGGGAATAACACTAATTCGGCAAGGAAATTACGAAGAATGCACGAGTTTGCTCACTTTATTTTTCGATAGGTAAATATATATTGCCATGAAAGTAAAGTTTTAAATCGTACTTTATAAATAAAGCTTTTTCTTTTTCGAAAAGTCATGAAGCGTCTTACCCAATGCATCCATGTATTATGTATGTGTGAAATTTGGAACAGGTGCAAGTCGAGAGAAGATGAAAATAGTTTGAGAATGAATTAATTTCAAATAGAACCAGAAAATGAGAATGAACATGGTAATGTTGCTGTTTCATTCAGTACGATGTCCTTTATCAGTGAGGATAGCCTGGTCATGAAATCGTGAATATTATCGAGTAAAAACTGCACCGACATGTTCGCAATTTTCTCCTGCCAGCTTTTCAAATATAAGTCTATTTCAATTTCTTTATTTTCAAATAATTTCCGAGAACCCCAGTTACAACATGAGGTGCAGATGATACAGCACTGCTTTGAAGAACCAGTGCGTATACATTAGTTTCGTCTGCGTTTTCCGTTTTATTTTTGCCTATCATAATTAAATCAGTGGCGTCGCGTGCGGTTCACATACGGGTGTTCACAATAAAATTTTTATACTGAATGAAGATTTACTCCTCTCCCCTTGTAACTTCATATTCAATTGAAAAAGTAAGAATAACAGTTCAACTTATTTTCAACTATTTTCCACAAAAATCACGCTATATTTGAAGTAATCCAAGATTTTTTATTCAATTAACACTCTTTTAATTACGCAATTTACAATTAGTAATGGCTAGTGCAAACTAATTAGTATAACATGCAATCTCAGGTATGTACAATGCAAGACTACCATACTTCGCAATCTACTTTATATTACACCGACCATATGTTAACCAACGACATTCATTCAGCATTGAAAGCACGTGCATCGTTAGCGGGACAGAGGGGATGACGCGTCCAGTCCAGAAAAGATATTTTGTGTGCGTAAGATATTTGGGTATTATACAGAATGCCCTCGCCCCGCCCACAATAACTCGGTTGGGATGCTTATGATTGAAGTTTGGGAGTACTTACCTATTGAACAATGCAGAGGTCCGTCTGGTGAGGGACCATCCTTTTTACGTCCGTTCGTTCTGCTTCGCTCATTCGCGAAAATGAAGTTTCTTTCAAACTCCTAACAGTATTCATAGTGTACAAAACACAACACTACACTACACACACACACACACACACACACACACACACACGCACGTCTGAAAGCCAATGCACATAAATTCACCCAACCGCTTGCCAATAGATATTGCGCTCTCAACGGTCGACACCACTCTAACCGCGTTTTGCCGGTTGCCGCCAACGAGCATAGGCTTTTTTATTGCCCCGCAAAACGAACGGAACTTGACCTTTCCAAAAATAACGTGTCCCCTTTGCAGTTCTCCTACAGCAACAGTGTTGCCAACAATTGAAAAGCAGAAGTAGCTAAATCTTCAACATGCGCTAAAAGTTGCTGAATCAAATTTACAGGTGAAAATGCAAAATATATTTTTAAAAAGATACTGTAAAGAACAACTTACATCAGGTTAATTCCAACCAATAAATTAAATTTAAATGTTTGTGCGTTTATATATAGATTAAAAAATAACTTAATTTCAAATGAGATAATTTTATGCAATATTTCATTTTAACTTTCTAACTTCAAAGAAGAAAATATTATGTGTAGCGAAAATGCATCTCTAGTATTCTGAAAGTTATATTATGTTCTTCACAAAAAGCATATTCTAATAACGTAGAGAATAGTAAAAATAATTTACTAACATCAATTGATAACTGTTTTCAGTAACAGCTATTTAGGCCTAGGACTCCATACTATTCTGAGTATAGTTACCAGAAAAATGCGCGTTCAATTGATGTAAATATAGTCCGCACTTTCCTTTGCAATTTAAGTTGGCGAGAGTTCTTTTTTTTTTTTCATTAAAAACGTAGATTACTAAAAAAAGTTGCACATGCGCAAATCATATAAACCTTGAAAGATATGTAACTCCTGCAGACTAATTTCTAAAGAAAAGTCGCTCGTCACTATTCCGTGAACTTTAGCGCCCACTAGAATTTAAAATTCGCCAGGTTTAGCGATTTTTCACTAAAGTTTGCAACTATGTAGCGCAGACCGTCTCGAGCACAGAGTCCCCCTAGACATGCCTTGTCTATGCTGCACTCTGGTGCCGAATGCAAGAAGTATTGCCGCTTGAATCAGGGCTCCCAGCACCATATGTTCACACAGCCCAGTAAACATTTTCGCGGTATAGCGGCCAACGGTCCCTTAGCTGTCAGCATTCGCTGTCAGTTTCATGCGATACCCACAGCAATTGTGTTCAACGCAATCCGTGGAACACCGTGGGAGTCAGTGTTACCAACTCTCTAAAAAAGTTATCAGACGTGAAAGACGTCAAGTCCGAGTAAATTGTGTGTATATATTCGAACATCAAAGAAGTATTTTTTCGAATAAAAATATGTGTGTGTGTGTGTGTGTGCATTTAATATGTACGTAATTTAAAACATTTTCATGAGTGTTCACGTGCTCGTGCGAACATTATCACGCGACGGGCCTGAATTAAATGCTTCGTTCTCATCACAGCTTCACCTTCGTTAGAGTTCCTGGAATTCACATCGCAATTTAAACATTTTTACTATACCAGCCATGACAATACGCTGCTCTTTCGTACTACTGCTGAATGTAAACAAAGATTTATCCTACATAGAGCGGCCATATTGGAAACGACACTAGCGCTCAGGTGGTAATTTTAATCGCGAATTGCATTCGATCAATTTCTCGAGGCAATACCTGGCTATCCTTTCAAAACAGAGTCGCATGTTTCAATGTTACTTTAGATAGCGCCCTTTTAAAAAAGAAAATATAGTAGCCTATAGATACTTTTATTTTTCTTTTGCAATGAGAATTGTACACAGGAATTCGAAAGAAACGCCCTCCCTTACGGTTATGCAACCCGGAATTTTATATCATCTAATTTCGCCTGGTTGTGTAGTTCCCGAGAGGAGCATTGTTTCCAAACCTATAACCGTAGTGTTTCCAACCCTGTATTGGTTGGTTGGTTGTTGATTTGGTGTTTTAAGTCCACAATGCACAGTATGACTAATCGGGACTGGACCTACAGTTTAAAGTGGGATCCGAACCACTTTGTGCCTCC
This sequence comes from Lepisma saccharinum, assembly GCF_977018435.1. Taxonomy (NCBI): domain Eukaryota; kingdom Metazoa; phylum Arthropoda; class Insecta; order Zygentoma; family Lepismatidae; genus Lepisma; species Lepisma saccharinum. The sequence goes on from NC_139231.1 coordinate 109,284,204, forward strand.
ACCGGGACCCCTTGATTACAAGGCGACGACGCTACCACTGCGCCATCCAAGCCTGTATTGCTTTGTAGAAGACGAAACCTTCACGTAAACTTCTTCATTCGAGAGTTAAATTTGGTTTACAGACTCACATTACAGGCCACTCTTTTCCTGTATTGTATTGCATGTTTTCTGGAGCATTTATTTTTCCTTCTGCGGAGAAAATTCTGATATTATTTTTCATCTTATGTTTCGCAGCTTGTCTACCATTTATTGGCTAATCGCAACAATGAGGATGAATGATAACTCGATTAAATTGATAAAAGGACAGTCATAAAGGAACCATGGGGGCTAGATTCATATTATTATTATAACTATTATTATTATTATTATTATTATTATTATCTTTCTTTTTTAAATTTACTTTTGGCTAATCGCAACGATGATGATTAGTGTATGATAAAATTCATGAAGGAACACTCATAAACAATCATACCCAGGCCAGGACTCAAACCCGGGAATTTCGGCAGCGAGATCAAAAGCCGACGGCTTACCACGCTCGGGCACAGCCGCAGCCAATTATTATTAGTGATATTGTCTCAAGTAGTGTATTTTTCCACCATATTCTTTCATACAATCATGAAACGGATGAAAATTAAAATGTTAAAATACCTGCCTACTTTTCTTTTTTTTTAGCTTGCAATATAAACCCCTACTGCACGAAACCAAATTGTGGGAATACGAAACAGAACCAAGTTAACATAATTATCTTGACCGTGGAAAGTGTTAATACAAAATCTAGAAAAGAGCAATTTAACAGTTACCTGATTGCTTTTCCATTTGTTGTATGGGAAGAATTGTCTGAAATGTGTGTGTAGTGGCAGGCAAAAGAGAATACAAAGATCGAATAGAGAGGCAACACTGTCACTGTTCTGCACTGCACAGACAACGCGTCTCCTCGAGTGGGCGGGGCACTGTGGGTGCGAGCGAGCTGCTGTTGCTTCTGCAAAAAGAACACGGACAGACAACTGAATGACGCTCCGCTTAAAATCTAGTCAATCGAGAAAGGATTTGTTGAGGAAGTGAATTGAAATATAAACATCAGAATTTGGTCTAAGCCTATAATGGTTACTCGCAATAAGAGCTGATCAATTTTTACATGTGGAATTCCGTAATGAAAGAGGCAACAGGCCGCACTCCACACCTTTAGCCTGGTAACACCAATAAATCATCTCATTATATGTGTTCGGTTATGCTGATAGTCATGTTTAATATATTACCTTCAAACATAAACAATATCATGGACTCACTCAGAGGATGAATTCAATTTTACGCTTTACTTTCCTGAAGATATTGTAGCAATATAATCATTCCGCTCCATCTTCGTATTCTCAATTGAACTCGCACTATTTTTTCCAGAAGTTGAGCCCCACCTCCCTTCTCCCACCTTAAAAATTCTTGGGTGAGAGGCTACAAACTATACTAAAACTGAATTATAGACAATACTTTACGACTCAAAGTGACGTGACCTAGAACGTAGTGAAAAATCACTGGTGCAAAATTCAACGTAATGATGATAAAATGAAGGCAGGAAAATGGATGTGCTACAAAGTTTTACATACATACACACACATAGTTATTTCCGTGTAGAAGACATTTCTTCACATTTTTCTCACCTTGGCTTCCTTGAATTCACGAAAATGTAAAGCCATGAACGCGTTAACCCCCTATTATCACGGAGTCCCAGGTTCGATTCCTGGTGGAGACACACTTGCCTAGTGGTTCGGATCCCACTAAAGTGTAGGTCCCACTTCGGGTAGCCTTTCTGAGCATGAAATGGAATTAAAACAAAATTGGAACACGGTGACACATCACAACACACGCGCAGAGGGCGTTGAACTTAATGACTGACAACTATTATATACATCGAACTTTCAGCGAAGCTGGAATAAGGTCTATTTGTTGTCATGCCAAATAGTGTGAATTTTCAGTCTCGTGGTGCCTTCTATACGAAGTGCACGCAAAGTATCTAAAAAAAATTCAAATTTGAGGGTGAGTCGAGCTATGTTTCATTCAATAAGACTCTTCACTTCAAACATATTTTGCTCTATAGCTGTCGATTTCGAATGGACATCTAAGACTGGTTGTTTAGCGGACCGGATTTGGAGCAAAATCACGGACTATCATAGTTCCAATCACACTAGAGACGTAGCAAAAATTCTTCGCCTGAAGATGAGAGAAGAGGTGATCTCTTGAAATGTCTCGAAATTTAAAGATAGAATATATGGTCAATCAAAAAGAAAAACAATGGATAATGTCCAATTAAGTAGAAACGCTGTTAGAACCGGTGTTCATTCACAGAGCAGAAGGGTTATTTTGACAAAATCCTGTTTCCCTGTTGGCTGCTTCGGGGAAGAGGACTTTGTAAAGTTATCGTTTCTTGCCCAAGCGGTAGGCCTAATTGGTTGATGACCACGAGTTCCTTCGTAGGTAAACGCGACAACACAGGATCACTGCCATAAATTTGGTTCCCGCGCCGGCTGAAAGAGCGACGGGAATTTAAAGAAACATTGTCACTAACTTCAGACAAACATCCAATAATTTCCTTAGGTTTCGAAGCTGATCCGAAGGGACAACAAATACCAAAAAAAGACATGAATTAAATGATCGATTGGTCCGTCCTTCTGTTAATGGACGGCAATTCATATTAACAATAATAATCGTAAGCTTATCACTAAAGAGTCAACAATCAAAGCTAATACGCATCTATTGATCAGAAATTACTAGAGTGTTAAAGTTCTTTTTGTATCTTTTGTTATTTTATGTCGCTCTTCTGCCACTTTCGGATAATGAGGATGAGTGACGATTAGATTAAATTGATACCATGATACCAATACTGAAGCCGTGGCTCGAACCCGGAAATTTCGTGGGATCGGAAGTGGACCACTTAACGCGCTTGGCCACCAAAGAGAACCGGCTCTGCGGCCAAGTGCGGTTAGTGGTGGACTAACGATCCAGACACCGAATGTTCCGGGTTCGAGTCCCGCCCAAACCTTTCTCAATTTCTTAATCGTCAGAAATCCCTTCGCAATCTAAGACATAACACTTTATCAAAACTTTATTCCCCTCCCCTCCACCTCAAATTTAATACTCAATCTTCCCAACAAAATTTCCATGCCAATTTTAGACTTCCTGTTGATATTGCTCCCTCCAAAAAAGCAATCTAAGACGTAATATTAATACACAAGAGTTGGGATTCCCTGCCCCCCAAAATAATTATCAATCCAGCTACCTGAAAATCCCACTAACTTCATTAATCGCTCACCATAATTTCCCTATCAATCTAAGGCCTAATATGTAAGAGTTGAATATCGCCCCCGCCCCCCCCCCCCCGGCCGATATTACTTTTACCCGTAACATTCCCCTGACAATCTACAAATTACTATTTGTATAACAGCAATTGCTAATTGATAACGTAATTCATCAGTGTGCCATGTTTACTCAGTCAAATTTCCATCACAGTCTGCGCCATAATCCCCCCCCCCCCGGGCACTCCTGATTTAGAACTGTGACAACGTGAGAGGTGTAATGTAACTAATAGTTAAGTGTTAGGAATGGCTGCATGTGTGCTGCGCATTTGAATTTCATGTGAATCAAATCTGTCAATAATGTGAATATTAATATTAATATTATAGAATATAATATAATGGTGCAGATGTGTTAAAAGTAACCATGAGCACCAAGGTATCAATAAGAAAGAATTGGAAAGATAAGTTGCATATGGAGATGTGTGTAATTAGTTTGTTCTGGGATGTAGCAAAGAACATCGGTTAAACCGTGCGGGGTTTCAATACTGTGTCCACCACCGTTGGATTCAAGCACTGCATCTAGTCGACGAGGGAAGGATTCCACGAGCAGATGTTTGGTCTTCTCCTTAAACTCTCCCAAATATCAAACACGTGAGCCAGTAGAGCTTCCATTGTTCTCAGCTGTCTAGGTTCCCACTCTCTCACCATCAACGCCCAAATGTTTTCGATTGGCCAATCTACTCTTGAAATTCCTGGGTGCTGATTAAACCAGGTGGTGGTCGCTTTCGACGTATGGACGCAGCTGTTGTCTTGATCGAAAGTCACGTGCGGAATCTCATCTTCAATGTGTCTCTCTCGCGCGATGGGAAGCATGTGATTTTCCAGCACTGCGATGTATTCCTGCGAATTCATTCTCGAGGACACTTCCACCAATCCATCTACTCCAGGCGAACTGATTCATACCCACATCGCCACGGATATCCTGCCACTCCTAGCATGGGTAGAAATGTTCTCGGGGCCGTAGCGAGTGTTGTTGCGCCTCCAAACACAAACCTGACCATTTTCGTCAGACGAAAATACTTTCTCGTCGCTCAAAATTACGTTCTGCCAAAATTCTTGAGGAGCTGGTAAATATTGTAAAGAAAACTGATCCGTGCTTCGTGATGGAAATGCATCATTGCTTCTTTCTTTGCCGCTCGACGGTGCCGAACTTGCAGCATGGCACTCCAGTTTCAAGTCTTGGCGAATCTTCATTGCAGCCATGAAGGGATTGCCCTCGCTCATCTCAATGATCTCAATCTTCTTCCCTGGTTGCCTTCCTCGGCCGGTCTTTGTTGGGTCTTGACTTCATTCCTTGGTCCCCTTCTTCCTCGTAACACCAAATCCTGACGCATGAATCGTCCACACCATGGGTCGTAGCAATCTGAAGTGCAGCAGATCCGCTGCAAAGAACATGCGGACTATCTTCTTTCTTATAAATCCCGAAGTGTAAGGCATGATGAAATGATGTCGTAAGTGAACATTCGGACCGAAGGGACATGCTGCACGTGGCACATGCCTCTTGAAAATACCTTATCATTGGTGCATGTAGAGTTTCACGCCTATTCCCGTGCAGAAAGTTTCATTTTATTGGTTCCGTTGCAAGTGACATGCTCAAGGCATAGATACGAGTAAAACTGCTGCAGGATCTCGAACGAAGCACCCACCGGGGCTCGAATAAAAGCCAAAGCGTGGTGGCAAAAGGCAACCGTGAAGTTACTGCATCTGAGATTTACGTCAAGCAGGGCCTGCGTGGTGTGTGCAAAGAAACTCACGCTTGCTTTAGGATACTATTTAATCAATGCAATATAAAAGAGTATATACCGTAAAATATACATTACTATTGACTCGTGCATTCCCTGAAAAATATACATTGTTTTCTCGCACATTTCTGCCCGCAATGAATATAAATGTATAATCTATTAAATTAAGCAGGTGCATGCAGATTTAAAAATATTGATAAGATGATTCAATTGAATTGAATTGATTTGTTGTTTTTTAAGCCCACTTTGTGCACAGAAAGGCTATTTGGGACTGGGTCTACATTTTATAGTGGGTTCCGAACCACTATGTGCCTCCACCGGGTATCGAACCCGGGACCCCTTGATTAAAAGGTGACGACTCTACCACTGCGCCATCGGGGGCCCTAGTCCTCTTACGGAGATAATTCGTTCAGATCAATAGAAATGCCCTATCAAAACAATTGGGGAATATTATTTTCACTGTGGATATTCTTCGGAAAATGTGTTTCTAACAACAGTTTACCTAAATAGTGGGGACGTGGGGTGAGAGATAGGGACGGAGTTGGAAGAGAGAGAGGGAAAGCACACAATTTTCTGTTCAGTGCGAACCTTTGGGATTGCTTTTTCCTAGCGCAACAAAAACACAATACGTATAACCCAAATCTTCAATAGCGAAATTGTGAGTCAATCACTCAACTGGAATAAGAAGTACGGATTTAAATCTAGGAGGCCAGAAGATAGTTATTGCGCTACCATGTGCCAATACAAAAAAAATCCACTTTGCCCGCCAGAATTGTCATGCCTGAGTGACATGTAGTTTACGTTAGTTGTGAGAGTTGCTTCAAATCCATTGCCTGCCAAGAATAATGATAGCGCTGAAAGCATAAAATACGGAAATGTGCATGTTTGGCGAGCTATGGGAAAAGTAGATCCTTGTGTTTTCTTTTCGAATTTTACTCATTTTATGTCAACTTTTACATATAGCCAATGGCGACAGAGGATGAATGATGCTTCAGGGAAATTGATGAAGATTGAAGAAACAACGAAAAAGAAAAACTCATAATTATCAGAGGCTAGGACCCAAGAACCCTGGCTACGCAGCATGTTATGATATTTAAGTATATCACGGATTGCTGCTAAATCCTTTCCTAGTTATTTGTAATGAATGAACCCCCGCCCCCGCTACGAGAAAAAGAAAGACTATAGGATGTGAAACATTCACAATGAAATTGCATTGCTTTACATCGCTTTTGGCTGTATTCCAAATGTAGTAAGAGATCAGCGATAAGTTGATTTTTTTTTTCTTTTTGGCCAACGTATAAGTGTATTTGAGCGCAAGGGGCTACCTATTTCATCATTTATAAAGAGTTAACTTCGTCGTTACATTATATAGCACCAGGCACAAATGCATCAATTTCTATTTCGGTTATTTTACATCACTCTTCTGCCTCTTGAGTTAATCGCGTTAATACGGATGAATTATCAATTTTTAAAATTGTGACGGGACAAATTATTATAAGTGATACATTCATGCCTGACCAGAGTTCGAATCTGGAACATATTTGACCTCACTTTGCTAAAAAGGCTGGCAGAAATGTATCGGAAAAGTGTAGGAGCACCAAGAACCGGTTTCACCCAGCACAAACGATGGAATCATTTACAGCGACTCGCTGTGGCAGTGTTGCTCGTCACCGCCTCCCCTTCGCTCGCAGGTAGCTTTCTCAGCACCCCACCTGGTGATGGAAGAGTACTGTCAAATGCTGGCACCCCTCCTCCCCCCTTCCTCCCAAGGTTAATAAATGAGACTCTTGCACTTTCAAAACCCTTATCGCAAGAAAAAGCTGGCATCAATTTTACACCACCATACAATAAGATTTACACGGGAAACATTTCTTAACATATTTTCTTGATTCGGACTAAGGTCAAATTAAAAATAGTCAAAGGAATTATACACAAGAGAATTAAATTACTGAAAATATGGAAAAGCGCGATACCGAAATCTGTAGTGAGTGCGAAGGGAAAATCGAGAAAAGGAAAAAAAAAAAAAAAAAGTATATAAGTATTCGAATAACCAGATTAAGAGAGAAAGTTATCACGGCTCGAACAATGCAAATGAAAAAAAAAAACTGGAAAATAACTAATACGAATTGAAATATACGACAATCGGAAGTAGGGTGAAGGAAGCAAATTTTAATAAACGTGGAAAGAAAACATAATCAAAGGAGCGCTGGTTCGATTCGCGACGGAAGCTCATATTTGTGGTTCGAACCCCACTCTACACTGGATGTCCAGATGCATTTACACTTAGAACAAACTTCGTGGAACTTTTTCCAAAACAGATGTCGCCAAAAATTTAAAACAAAAAGAGTAACTCTGAAAAAAAATGCCGAAATCGTTTTTGCAAAATGAAAAAAATGGGTGTAATGGGTACAAATAGGATACAGTGGGAAAAGACAAGCGTGACAGGCATAAGCACACTGAACGGGGAGGGGGTAGTTATGGGGGTCAGAATCCTCTCTTTGGACTTACCTATGGTGGCAGGACCAACGAGAAAAAGTCTCGAAAAGAATAACTGCAGAAATGGAGTTCGGGAGTCCGCATTAGCGCGAGTGATGTAAAAACCAATCACAACTTCCACGTCATTTTACGTGTTCCGAGCACACGCAAATTTTTAAGAAAATTCTTGATTTCAATTTATGCACAGATACATTAATGGAAACGGAACTTATGATCTAGAATGGTGGGCCACCAGTGGGAATTGTACCTAGGTCCGCTTGATTACAAAGCGACTTTAGGCTATCGGAAGGAGCTTTACCAGAGACATTCTCAAAATAAACTTGTTGTCCGTTGAAATCAAATCAAGAGGAAAGCAAAATCTCCACCCGGTTGCGTGAATCTGTGGCTAGATTCAAGAGTTGGAAACACTATGCTTCTCGCGAGCTGCTCTTCCTGGCGAAACTAGATGATAGAAAATTCCGGGTTGCATAATCTTCGATTTCCTGTGTACATACAGCCAAACGAATTTGCTGAATGAGTTTAAAACTGAACAACAGAAAATTACAGAAACTGTTCACACAACGACGAAGCTTGCTTGCAATCACGTATCTAGAAATATATTTCGAGGGGAGGGGTCCGAAGCAAGTGTCTCAGAATAGTAATAATAATATAATATATGGTATTAATATATTAATATGATAGTAATGTATTAATAATAATTTAATTAATCGTGCGTTATTGCACCACAAACAATTGGACGAATATGTAATCTCGGGAAAATGCCATGCAATTTATTGTTCTGTTCTGAGAACAAAGCATTTGAAAGCGTGTTCATTACTTTCGCATTCACGTATTTTTGTAGACTGTTATAGTCATATTACAAATAGGAACTTTTCACGAGCAAAAATTCTGGGTTCAAATATCGAATGAAGTGTATGCTGATTAATTTATCGTTCATCCATTTCATGAAATCAACATAATTTCTCCTCTAGGTTCCGTCACCAGTGTAACTTGGGCCTAACTTTGGGAAGGGGGAAGGCCAAACATGAACATTAGGTTCCAAAAGCGTTTTAAAAAATTCTTCTACCATTGTACATTTTAATAAACATGAAAATTCGTGGGGGAGGGGGTGTCCTCCCTTGCTCCCTGGGCAAGCTGAAAACAAGGGTACTGGATCCGAATCTGGGTTAAGTAAAGGATGATTATTAATTTTCTCAATCATTAATATATACAGGGTGTCCCACTAGCTTTCGAACCTGAAAAAAAACGTTATAATTTCCGAACAAACATACATAGGAAAATGAAATTCACAATACACGTACCTTGTTTCATGCTGAATACATGATCGTCACAGGAGGTGTTGCAAGTGTGTTCCCTGGACGTTCAGACATGTTTATACACAGCGTTCCATATTGTGAAAAGTCCGATGTAGAAGCTCCGGTGTGATCTCGTGAATCGTATTCTCGATGTTTTTTCGCAACTCTTGCAGTGATCGTGATTTGTTTCTATAGACACAACCTTTAAGGAAACCCCATAAAAAGAAATCCTGAGGTGTCAAATCTGGGGATCTTGAAGGCCAAAATCCATTGGAGATGATTCTGTCACCAATAAAGGACTCAATTTCTGCCATGGAGACGTTGGAAGTATGGCATGTCGCTCCGTCTTGTTGGAAATAACCGCGACGCAGTTATTCATCATCCAGGTGATTCACAAATGCACTGAAGATGTGTAAGTAAACTTGTGTGCTTACTGTATCTTCAAAGAAGATGGGTCCAACGATACGCTGTCTGGAAATTGCACACCAAACTCCCACCTTCAATGGTCCATTACGGCGTCCAAATTTACGTTGAACGGTCTGTTACGATCCCGATATCCAATATTTCTTTACAATGAACACGCGTTCTGGTAAGGTGTACCGATCCATCCTCGCGATGCAGGGACTCGCGCATCACACTAACCCACACGCATCACTTCTCCTGGCGCCACCTACCGTCTTAGTTTTGACGCATACGTTTATTTTCAACCCTGCCTCTTGTTCAGCATGAAACAAGGTACGTGTATTGTGAATTTCATTTTCCTATGTATGTTTGTTTGGAAATTATAACTTTTTTTCGGGTTCGAAAGCTAGTGGGACACCCGTTATTACCGTGATAAACCTAATCAAAAGATGTCGCCCCTATTGATGTAAAAATATAAAAATATGCATAAAGCATTAGGGTTGTTATTTACTTATTTTTAAAATTTTGATTTAAAATGTATATTCTTTCTTAGCACAGATCCTCAATACAAACTTGGGAAAAATAATTAATAATAATAATAACTGAAATTCGTTATTACAATATTTATAAAATATTCATAATAACTATCTATAATGATTACACAATTAAATACAGGAGAGCTTACTGTATAATACTGATATACAAATGAAATGTAAATTAAATATAATGTATGGAAAAACCTAGTTTAAGCTTTTGATTTGGGAGGGGCGATCGCCCCATCCCCTCCCGTGGATCTGCTCTTGATAAAGTATGCATAAATACCAATACAGAAAATCCCCCCCCCCAAAAAAAACAACCGCCAATCACCTCCAACAAACACCAGAACAACGGCGAAGCAAGCTTTGCGCACGCGCGAATTGGCCAGACTGGAGCAAAACTTCCAAACGTTTGGAATGCCTAAATATTGTGGAAACTGAAGAGATCTTGGAACTTGACCTAACCCGCAACCCCTCCATCCATTTTCACATCTGGTTGGGATAGCAATAAACCGTTCTCATGCTTGGCGCGAGGGTCAGCTACCTTGAGCGGGCAAGAAGCATGCAAGCTTCTTTGCAAATGGATGGCCCGCTTTATGACCTGGGGCGCGTCAAGTATCTGAGCGACGCTCGCTGAGCAAGATTTTCGCTCTTTGAGCAGACAGATCATTTACTTGACGAAGTTTGCTCATTGATCAAAATATCAGTGCCTTGCCTTTGAATAATCTGTGGTCAATGTGGCTGCGTCGAGTGGACAAGATTTCGGTGTTTGAAATGCTGTTAATTATGGAATGGAAATAGAATAGTTGATGTGAACAAAACTATCGAAATTTTCATTTTCACACACACTTGCACAACTTTCCAAAACTACGGTGTATATTTACATTTAATATTTAATATTTGGAATAAACAACACCATCATTTTAACTGGAATACCACATCACCTTCTGTTACTTGAACTTCCTCACTAATTACGCTATATCGCAAGCCGTTCATCAAAAATATTTCCTCATTGGTCGCCACGCAATTTGCGGCTCGCCACCCGCCATCCTCATACAGTTTTCCTCTTCTTCCCTTTGCCTCACGAGATCGAAACACAGAAACGCTATATTCTGTGGCTCAAACCTGTGGCGAGCAAGGTTCAAGTTCGCTCAGCGATCAAGCGAGCAGCGCTCGCGGAACAACGCCTATTTGGCCGTCAAGTAGCCGAGCGACCACGTTGCTCGCTGAGCGCTCAGATACTTGATGCGCCCCAGACCTTCAAAAGCGGGGGAAAGCGGTCGAAAGACCTTGGATTCGCAGACCTGCTGCGATGACCTGGCCCTCCTGACACCATTGCACTCAACAGGAAACGCAGCGGGACGGTTGGGCACGGGGGGAGGGGGTGTAGAACTGGGCTTTCCTTTCGATGCGCTAAACTTAGCGAATCTCTTGCGTACTTCTACCTGTTTAATGGTGTTACTTGACTAATTTCGCTCAAATATGTGAATATTCTGATTTATTTTTTCTTCTCCTCTAAAATATTTAAAAAGCAATATTTTTATTATTTTGCTTTGTCATCGCCGCATTTCCCGATGACCGGGAGATTTTTTACTGATAATGACAGAAAAATTAGATTTGCAAAATATCTCAGCGATGTTTGTCTTAGTTCTTGAGAAAAACGCCTTCTATTGCTGAAATTCACGTCCTACGTCACTGAAGTGAAAACGTCCACCGATTGGCCTGACGTCATCATTTAGAAAGGTGTGCAGGTAGGGCTCCTGCTTGTCCCGTAAACTTAGCATGGACCGTGAAAATGAAAACGCCTTCCATTGCTGCAATTCACGTCCTACGTCACTGAAGTGAAAAACGTCTACCGATTGGCCTGACGTCATCATTTAGAAAGGCGTACAGGTAGGGCTCCTGCTGGTTGCGTAAACTTAGCATGGACCGTGAAAATGAAAACGCCTTCTATTGCTGAAATTCACGTCCTACGTAACTGAAGTGAAAACGTCCACCGATTAGCCTGACGTCATCATTTAGAAAGGCGTACAGGTAGGGCTCCTGCTCGTCCCGTAAACTTAGCATGGACCGTGAAAGCTAAGGTAAAAAGTCATTTGCTACTGTGTAAAACACAAATATCTTATAATTTGCAGTGGAGGTGTGCAGGATCCCGAAAAGTCGAGACCGGGATCGGGAAAAAATTTCCCGTCCCGATCCCGACTTCGGGAAATGACTTCCCGACTTCTCGGAATCCCGAGCAGTCGGGAAATACCGAATGGTCATTTTAAAAAGTCGTTAATTCTCGACGTTTTATGCATTGTAAGTTTCTGGAACTTATCGGAAATTGTTAGTTTTTATTCCACAAATGCAAAAACAATCACTTAAAGTGAAAATTACGTAGAATTCGAGATTTCCAGAGCTTTGGGCCGTGCCGAATGTCTTGATTTTAAAAATTTCCCGTCCCAACCCAAAAATTCCTGCCCCGCACACCCCTAATTTGCAGTGCCAAAACGTGTACTCCACTTGCAGATGAAGCAAGCAGTACTGGTAGGTAGCAGTCAATGGTTGAACACTTGAGCAGCCTCGTTCATTGAATAAGTTCCGATTGGCAAGAAATTATTGCTACAAGAATGCCTTTTCTCGAATTACAATTATTTTTCAAAATTGCAAAAATGAGGTTTTCATATCATATGTTGGAGGCACATAGTGGTTCGGATCCCACTTTAAACTGTAGGTTCAGTCCCGATTAGCCTTACTGTGCATAAAATGGACTTAAAACATCAAATGAATCAATCATCTCATAGGTAACAGAGAGTAAACTTTATGACTAAACTTCTATTTTTTAAAGATTTTTTTTGAACGATGTGCGTAAAACTTAATAACAAAACATAAGAACTATGCATTTCAATAGGTGGGTTTTATGTGACGTCAGTATTCGTACTGCCGCCATGTTCGCGGCCAAGTTGATTGTCGTATGCAAGGAAATACCACCACGTAGCGTTCGTTACACCTGCGCCAACTGTAAGTTTGTTGTTAGTACTGGTAAAATTGCATAAAATTAATGACAATTGACAATGTTGTGCCATCTGGAAATCGTGTTCAAGTTCTTTGCGCAGTCGACAGAAGAATACGAGTATATGGAGAGAAAAAAGCGAAGTTTTGTGGTGTAGATCCATATGAACTGGACTATAACGAAATGAAAAGGGGCCTAAACCTTTGGCCAACTCTGTATTTATTTACTTGACCCAGCTACATGTAATCAATTTTTTTTTTTTGCATTTTTTAGTGGTTCGGATTCTGCTTGAAATATTTACATTCAATACAGATTAACTAAGATTTCCAAGTCTCTGCCATTATCGTCTGTTTCCCTTTCAGGAATGAGGGACAATTTCGCACCAGTTGTGCATTTATTTCAATATCGTCCGAATGGGCAATGCTACTGAGGAAAAAAGCTGGTGTTCAATAGAGTAAGAATTTCTTCAGATGTTGCAAGTGAAAGTTTTTTATAAAGTTGATAATTAAGCTAGATACGATGTTTGAAAAATATGATGAATAAGAATTTTCAGAAACCCATGTATTCCTTATAGGGAATGAACTTCAACTTCAAGTTACGGCTAATCAAATGGAAGTTTCGACATTTCCGCCTTTCAAATTACTACTTCAGTCTGTCCCTTTTTGCGTTGATATATTTTTCTATGCCATCGGAAGTTTGATATTCCCAAAAGAACAAATAAAATAATGTTTCCATAAGAGTAATGTATTTCTCCTTGCTTCCTACGGCCATCCTGGCAGTGTTGCCAAACCTGATGCACATAAAAGAGCTAAATTTCAGCGTAAACTGAGTAATAACTTTCAAGGAGCTAGATTTACGAAACTGCATAAAGTGCCTCGTGGGGTAATTTAGGTACCAAATGAGTGGGGGTGAGGGTGTTATTACCATTAGCTTTAAAGTGATGACAATTTATTCCTAGTTTTCACCGTCTAGATCATTCTTAGTTTTCACCGTCTAGATCCGGCGGCATCACCCATCTCAATAATCCACCGATGGTCGAATGATTTGAGTTTTTGAGTTGGTGTTTTAAGTCCACTTTATGCACAGTAAGGTTAATCGGGACTGGACCTCCGGTTTAAAGTGGGATCCGAACTACTGTGCCATGTGCCTCCACCGGGTATCGAACCCGGGACCCCTTGATTACAAGGCGACGACGGAGGTCGATGAAATCGAAAATAAAGTATTCCCGGATAACAATATTACGTCCTCTTCACGTCAGCCAAGGCGCTATAAAGAAGAGTAGCTGGGGAAGTAAGAAGGGGTGGGGCGACGCAGCCAACATAACGTCACGTGCAAAATGTATACTTACGACAGAAGTTATCTATGTAAGCCGGAGCCAGTGATGGCATCATAGTGGGGCAAAGGGCGGGTGCCATAGTTCACAGCCAAACGAGTGCACGAAAGAACCAGATCTGGCTCTAAAAGAGCGAAGTTGGCAACAGTGATCGGCAACTGACGAAGAGAGAGGGACCTAGGGGAAATTGTTCCTCTCCCCCTTAAGATTTGTTCAAGCGCTGTAATTTAAAATGTTGAGTTGCTCGAAAACAGTAATTTCACTCCTTGCTTTAACTATTTCGCATATGTCAGACCCCGTGGCGGAGTGGTTAACACAGCACGCTACGATGCCAAGGGTCCCGGGTTCGAATAATGCCTGAGCATTAGTATTCTTTGTGAGTGACCCTTATTAAATTTCATCATATCATAGTCAGCCTTGTCTTCACGATTAGCCAAAACTGGCAGAAAAGCGAAGTAAAATAAAACAAAATCGATCAATCAATTTGGGATACTTTGATATATCATTAATAGGCTATGTTTTAACCAAGCAGTGCTTTTTTATCTGACAGTATGCAAAGCCTACTATTGGAACCTTTTCTCATGGATCGGATAAAAATTAATAACAGATTGTGTTAACGAACGAAATATAAATGAACAAACGTGCAATTATCAAGATAAATTTAACTTTGAGTGTTATCATTTCTATCGTCAAACGTATCGCAAGTATCAGCATCTTTCTACCAAAAAACCCCAAGGAAACACTATTGCAAGTATGATTAAACACACCAATTCGACCCATTTGTACTAAAGGTTACAGAGAAATGTGACAAGAACTTACCCGAGAGCAGGGGTGCCCATCCCCCCAAGGCCCATGACGCACTCCCTCCCCCCCAGAACATTTCCCCTCCTCGTTTATGCCGAATTAATTACTCAAATTATTTTTGCTAGACAAAATTTGCTGAAAAATATAATACCAGAGGTACAACCACGATTTTTTGTCGGGGGCGAGGTTGGGCAAGTACCAGGATAAACGTACCAATAATAATAATAATAATACCATAAATAATGGCTTTATTACTACTACTACTACTACTACCACCAGTAGTAGTAGTGGTATCAAAGACGTCATTATCCTCATAAATTACGCAAAAAGAGGGTAGAAGTCTGTTCGAAAGCATTTGTTTGGAATAAACTATTTGAAATGTTTTTTCAACACCGTCAATTTCACATTAGCTAATAATGGAAATAGAGCACACAAACTGTGTTTTTGAATGGCAGAAAATGAATGATAAATGCATTCCGAAGATACATGTGTAACTTTCATGTACAACATATGTTTACACATATGCAACATGGAGCGACATAAAATAAGAAAATACATATGCAACAAGCTAACACTAAATTGTGTACATATTCAAAGCTTATTCAATACAAATATACAGTACAACACATATTATTGAAATACATTACATCAGAGAAAACAAGTAGACTGCGAGCGAAGCGAGCAAGAAAATTTTTAGATCCAATTTTTGCAATTGAAAACAATATTGATTTAATAGGGCGCAAATAGTTTTACTGGACGCCATGGCATTCTCTCTTTTACAACTTTTTTTCATTTAATTCAATTCAATTCAATTCAATTCAATTTTCCTTTATTAAAGGGCGAGGTTCAGCCTGTGGCTGTTCTACCACCTAACCCCGATGGATACATATACATACTAAATACATTCTACCTACTAAATGTTTGTACAATAACAAACAAGGAAGAAAGAGAGAAACATAAAGAAGACACAAAAAGAACAAATACAAAATTGAGAACAAAGGCTCGTCTACACACTAAAAATAATAATAATAATAAAAGGATTGAAAACAAATACACAAGGATACACAAATTAATTGACACAATTGTGCTTGGTGTGATATGGTTAAGAATAATACAAATTAATATTAATGTTATGTGTAAAAAACATATAAATGTTTTTAATATGCGAGAAAGGACAAAATATTGTTAAGGGTTGGCAACATGTAAGGGGAAAAGTAAACAATCAAAATTAAGATGAAAATACTTGTTATTAGGAAGTTGGTTCAGATATGCGAGCTATTATTCGTGAGTGCTGGAACACAGATATTGTTCATTTAACAATAGAGTTTTTAGTTTGTCTTTGAAGTTGTTGCGTTTAGTGAGGGACGTCATGGAAGGAGGAAGTTCATTCCACGCTCTTGCAGCTGAATACGTAAATGATGATTCGAAAAGCACTAGTGTGTGCTTTGGAAGTTCAAGTTTCGATTTTCCCCTTGTTTTGTAATCATGTATTTCCCTTCCGAATTTTAATTTCTGGAATAGGTTTCTAGGTGTTTTGGTTTGTAAAAGATTATGAATAAAACAACACAGATGTAATTTTCGGCGTCTGGTCATGTTCAACATTTTGTTTGCGTTTAGGGTTGGGAAGTTATGATAGCATTTTCTTATATGGTACACGAAACGGTAACATGAATTTTGGACTTTCTGGATTTTGGTTTTGTTTCGAACGGATAGATTTGGTCCGAAAATTGCGTCGCAGTAGTCCAGTAAAAGAAAGATAAGTGATTGGATTAGTCTCATTTTAATCTCTGTTTTTAGGCATTCTTTAAAGCTGTACAGCGATCTTAGCACGGCGTAAGCTTTTTTAATTTGTTCTTGTACATGAATATCCCAGTTAAGGTGTTCATCGAAAATGACGCCTAGATTTTTCACATTTGTTGAATAAGGGATTATAGCTGTGTCTAGTTTGATGCATATCTCGTTAGGATTTATCAGAGAGAGACTATTTCGGGAACCAATAAGAGAGGAAGTTGATTTTTGTGGGTTTATTTTTAGACCGTTACTTTTACACCAGGTATTTATGTTGGATAAATCATCATTGAGCAAAGCTAAGGCTGCATCTGGCGATTTCGGTGGAAAAGGAATTTGTAGTTGAGTGTCATCTGCGTAAAAATGAACTTTACTGTGATTGATTACGGTAGGTAAGTCGGCTGTAAAAATGGTATAGAGGAGAGGGGCTAGAATGGATCCCTGTGGGACACCAGTTTCCAATGGCAGGGTGCGAGAGAGAGGGGGCGTGGCAGCGTTTATGAATACTCTCTGTTGTCTGTTGTTCAGATACGATCTAAACCATCGAAGAGCGGGAGGTGAGAAATTGTAGTATTTTAATTTGCTCAAGAGCAGGTCATGATGGACACTGTCAAAGGCTTTAGTGAGATCCAGTAATACTAACGCTACTGCCATTCTCTTGTCGATTGATCGTAATAAATCGTCAGTTACTTTAAGTAAAGCCGTTGCCGTGCTGTGTGAGGGACGGAAACCGGATTGACATTTCGGAAGCAGATCTAGGTCATTAACGTGTTTGCGAGTTTGCTTGCTAACAATTTTTTCAGTGATTTTGGAAAATATAGGTAAGAGACTTATTGGTCGAAGGTCATTCAGGGACGTTATTACTTTTTTCTTTGGTATCGGTATGAAGCGCAAGTTCAAATTGGGTTTCGAGATCTTAATTATCCAATCATAATTAAATTAATAAACAAAACATTAATTTGACAAATTTAAATTCAGGGTGCACTGAGGACATCTATTGAGAGTCCTTTGAATCAAATATCAGCTCTGTCGGCTGATCTGTATCCTACTGCCATCTATGGGCAATTACAGTACCCAATAGACTTCTATGTTATCAACCAGGTTAAACCACATATATCAACTTGTGAGGAACGCTTATGACACCTATCGTCATATCGGAACAACACGTGCTGTCTTCCAGCTGGTCGGGTATTGTCCAGTCCGGAATGAGAAATTTACGATGTGCGTCAGAGGACGTAAGATGTGCGGTAATAACAGTTTAATCATTTTTATAGATATTCCATCATTACCAGATGCATTGGATGATATTTCGTTTATAGCTTTCATTGTTTCGGCTTCGTTTATTTCTTGCAGGTGGAAAGTTTGAGCGCTTTCGTTAAAAGTGTTACCATCAAAGAACTCTCGAGTTTTGTTAACGGCATCTTCTGAGACATTCGCTTTGCTGCATACGCTAGAAAAATGCCGGTTAATTGAATCTACGTTTATCAGGTCGGAAGGTATCTCGTTGTTCATATTTTTACTATATACACCCCACGTTTTTATTTTTTTCCGCAACTCTTTGCTGTTATTGTTGCATCGGAGGTGATGATTAAAATATGCTTTCTTTTCTTGCCGTTGGACCGAGGTGGGGAAGTTTCTCAGTTCTTTGTAATAGTCCCAGTTTGCCTGGGATTTTGAGCGCTTATATTTTATTAGGGCATTGTCACGGAGTTTCATGAGCAGTTTTGTATTTTCGGATATCCACGGAGAGTTTTTTGATTTTATTAATTTAGTTTCAGGGGGCGCATGCTTGTCGAAGAGATTTATTACGTTTTGAGTAACGAAGTGAACTTTATCATCGATGTTGTCGAAGCTATCAATTTGCATCCATTCAATTGTTGCAGCATCCCTATCGAATATCTCTTTGTCGAGGGTAGAGAAGTTTCTAGATTTGATAAACTGATTAATTAATTTTGGTTTTTCGATGGCAAGTGTCGCGTTTACTAGACAGTGGTCGGACGTTCCGACGGGAGCGGTTACGTTGAATGAGCGTACAAGATCCGGGTCATCCGTTATTACCACATCGAGGAGTGATCGGGTGGTTGCCGTTATTCTGGTTGGTCGGTTAATGATCTGGACCATGCCGAAAGAGTCGATTATTGATTGTAAATATACTGTTTCTGGTTTATGGGGAGCAAGGAGATCTGCGTTTACGTCACCTAAAATAAGTAATTTGTGATCATTCGGCGCCCATGGCCTACTCCCGCCGCCCCTAGCTACAGCTCTGAATTTGACGAAAACGAGAAAAGCAGATAATGCGAGCGAAGCAAGCAAGAAAATTTTACAAAATGAATTTTATTTGCATAAAATTTGAAATCGGAGTCCTCTGTGCCCCCCCCCCCTACAGGTGCCCTTGGCGTCAATGTTTGTCCCCCCCTGATCCCCCCTGTAGTTGCGTCACTGTATAATACAGCCATATTCAAGCAATATATGTTTACTTTAGATATTTTAGGCTCACTACCATTGTTAGTTGGTGTCGTGTCGTTTGCGCCGAGGGTTCTTATCGGTTCATTTCCGCCGCGACATACGTCAAGACCTTCCTTGGTGGGTTTTCCCACAATCCAGTGTGTCATCACCACCGCGCGCACGTGTGTTTATGGGCATATGTGTTTTAGTGCATAAAGTGGACTTAAAACATAAAATCAAACGTGTGTTTATGACGATGCACAGCTGTGTTTACACTGAAATGTTAAACCTATCCAGAGAGTCAAATATGACTTTTCTTTACTTATTTCAAAAGACGTTACACAGGATTACTTCTATCAATTTTATTCCACAACACAAAATACATAAATCAGTATCAGCCTATTAACTATTAATCATTTATCGTTAATCGTCAAAAAAACATTGTAAATTGTTAAAATATTGAAAGCATTCTACAAGTAAATGTACACTTTGGAAGCAACATAAATATGCCAGTCTATTACACTTAATTATTATACACTATATAAAATCGTCAAAAACATTATAAATACAGTGTAATTTTTTTCAAACATTATATACGTAATAGCTACGTATATATAAACACAATATTTCGATACACTTGCACAACAACAATACAAACGTTATTTGAATTCTTGTAGGTATGCAAATGCTCGAAGGCATTGCACGTGTTGTTTCTATCATTTCCATATTCTCAGCCATCTTGTCGTCTCTCTCAAGTTTCAGTTTTACATAAATACTGAATATATACTTTAATCTTACATTCATTTACCAATCACCTTCCTTTTCAATCGAAGATAAACACAGCTGGAGCTGGACAACGTCATAAACACACCTGCGCGCGGCGGTAATGACACTCCGGATTGTGGGAAAACCCACCAAGGAAGGTCTTGACATATGTAGCGGCGGAAATGAACCGATAAGAAGCCTCGGCGCAAATGACTCGGCGCAAACGAGGCGGACTCTTGTTAGTCAACCTTATTCTGCACAGTTTGTCTGCTCTACTAACCTTGTATTAATGCGAATACCACGCCCCCCTCCCCTCCATCCAAACCGATTCTAAAGGCATAAGAGGTGGTGTTTCAGTTGAACCCTATCGCCGCGATCACCCACAGGTAAGTAGAAAAACTATACATAATAACCAAATCTAAAAGTCAATAACAAGTCAATCAAACGATACGATCCCCCCTATTTTTGTGTGAAGATATATAGAATTAATATAAAGTTTTGTCCCCCACAAAAATTCGCATGACGCAGGCGCGTCATGAAACCCCCCTGTGGGCACCCCTGCCCGAGAGGGAATGTTCACTGCACACTTTGTAATGTTTGTTTTGTTCATTAATGTTGGCACGATCTATTCTCGCCAATCTTCTGATCAACAATTATCGAGTTCCGTGCCGTAAAGCGCACCTTCTGTTCTTCCTCGGAAAATTCGAGGATAAACGTGAGTTCCTCTTACACAAACTGAATACTGCACAATGTACCATCGTAAACAAGGGTCAAATCTCCCGCCCGGCAGCTTGAATTACGTATGCTTACAAGAACCGGCCTCAATCATGGCTGCTCGATCCCACAATGCAATAGGTTGTGACGTAGGTGAAACACACCTCTACACTAACTGTATGAAATGTTTAAAAAAAAAAAGTTAATGAATAACAGTTGTGCTGGATAATCAGGCATGTGGTGGATCGCAGGGACGTAGCTAGATTGATCAGTTTGGGAGGGGGGAGACAAAATGTCAGAATTTTCTCTATCAGACCATTAAGAAAATTAACAACATTATGTTTAGCTTTTTAGACTCCTGCAGGACCTTTAAAACACGCTGTATACATGCATATATATATATATATATATATATATATATATATATATATGGAGGATAGGGGGTATCCCAACAGCAAAAGAAGCAGTGGGCAAATTGTCCATCACCGTTTTCATTCGGCTTGTGTTACACAATGTGATGAAAATGAATTGAAACAAAGACATTAATAAACAGAGGGCAATACCTACTTCGAATCAACATATAAAAAAGTACTGAAAATAGTGATGGACAATTTGCCTACCATTATTTTTACCGTTGACTGTACAAGGAGTCAAAGGCATAACCAAAATTTTTGTCTGAGGGGCTAAGTTTTTAGATCTAATGGCGTTGCCAGAAACTTTTATTGGAGGTCAGCCCAATGATAAAACTTTAATAATAATAATTAGTAAAAGTATTAGTATGTTTATAATTATTATTATAAACTAATAACCCAATTTATTAGACATTTATTATAACTATCATTATCACTATTATTATTATTATTATTATATGTTAAGGGAGACTTTTCAATTCGATTCACCACATGAATGATTATCCAACAGAACAGGATTTTAAAATATTTTAGGGACATTTCCATCATCGGGAAATGGCAGAACTGCAGATTATTTACCTTCCTTGGGAAAAGATTGGATATCTCCATCTTAAAAGCGTGATTTTAATATATTTGATTTCAGCGCCATCATCGTAAAATGGCTGATCTACATATTATTTACCTCAATTTGTAAAAGATTGGATACTTCCATGTTATGAGCGTAATTTTAATATATTCAATTCTAGCGCCATCATCGGGAAATAGCTGAACTACATATTATTTACTCGGGAAATGACTGAACTACAGATTATTTATCTTCTCTGGAAAAGTTTGGAAACTTCATCTTAAAAGCGAGATTTTAGTATATTTGATTTCAACGCTATCATCGGGAAGTAGCAGAACTACAAATCATGTACCTTCCTTTGGAGGTATGTATCCTTTCCCAGAGGGAGGTAAATTATCTATATATCAGCCATTTTCCGATGATGCCGCTGGAATCAAATATACGTATAAAAATTACGCTTTTAACAAGGAGGTATCTAATATTTTCTCATGAGGAGTAAATAATGTATAGTTCAGAAATTTCTTGATGATGGCGCTGGAATCAAATATATTAAAATCGCGGCTTCTAACATGGAGTATTCAATCCTATCCAAATGGGAGGTAAATTATCTGTAGTTCAACCATTTCCCGATGATGGCGCTGAAATCACAAATATTAAAAGCGTGGTTTTTATAATGGAGATATCCAATATTTTCCCAAGGGAGGTAAGTAATGTGTAGTTTAGTAATTTTATGATGTTGGCGCTGGAATCAACTATATTAAAATCACGGTTTTAACATGGAGTATCCAATTTTTTCCAAAGGGAGGCAAATAATATGTAATTCACCAATTTCCCGGTGATGACTCTAGAATCAAATATGTTAAAATTGTGCTTTTAACATGGAGGTATCCAATATTTTCCCATGGGATGTAAATCTGTAATTCAAAAAATATCATTCCAACGATGATGATAATAATTTGAAATTCGGAATAAAATTGGTTTATTTTTAGTTTAAAATAGTTATCATTATATAACAACAATTCTTATCTTATTGTTTCTAGTATTCAAGTTATATCGAGTGCCTGATCCCCCCTACTAAAATGCTTGCAGCAAAAATTAGCTTGGCCCTGAACGAAAAATCGTCAAGCGAGAATACAATGTTAGGAGTGACGTCGCCGAAAAAGGTGGGCGCAATCTACTCTCTCTCTCTCTCTCTCTCACACACACACGCACACACACACCTACGCGCGCGCGCACGCACACTTATACAATTTTTTACCATAAAGATTAACCTATCAGAAGAAATAATACGGTCACGGAACAGTTTGTGAAAACTAGTTGGTTCTGAAACTTAACTGTGCAAAAATCTGCGTCACGTGCACAAACTTGAATCATTCGTCTCGTCTCTGAACTCCAACGATTGCCTCCCACTCCTAGAAATTGCAAGGGAAAGAGGGTGAAGGGGATGGGGGTTGCAAAGGAATTGCGTTTCACGACCACGAGAATGCAGAATGACTTTGATGAAATTGGGGAAATCCATTTCCCGAATGAAGGCTGACAAATTCCATTAGCTAGATTAGTTCGAGTTTCTGTCATTGTGGCACCTAAATACAAGTAGTTTGTTGAAACTAAGTTCTTGTTTTATACAGCATTCTTGGAATTTTTACTTTAAAGTCTGTTGCCTGGCGTAATAAATAATAATAATGTTTATGTGAATAGTTTAAAGGCACCATTATCCATCCGACAGCCCGTGTAAACTATCGACATTTCGGTCAGAAACAACCAGAACTCTGAAGGTGAAATTTAGCACACCTCAGTGCAACATCAATTAGTTCGATAGAACCAATAATCGATCTTACGTGATCTATAGATGGTGTTAAAGGCGGAGCTACTGCGGAGCATGCGCACTCGTCTGGTCCCCCTCGAACATCCGCTTACGCTTATGGTGCTATGGACGTTAATATGAAAGGGCAAAGTGGAGATTCTTTTACAAGGAAATAGGGTGTCAACTGTGTAGCATATGGTTGCACAGTTCGATCGGGAACAAATTTATTGAGACAAGTATCGTAGGTTTCCGAAGGACGTAGAGACACGAAACCTGTTGATACAAGCAGAACCAAGAAAGGATTAGTACCCGGAAAGGATTTGTACGACTTGCATTTTATTACAAACATGTTGATCGTTTATCTGCGTATTGTGTTGTGGTGAAATAAACGCATCTTAGTGAGGTTTCAAACCGAAGCGACACGCGACAGCAGTGGTTCGTACCGAAGTGTCAAGCGACACAGGCCCATTTAGTCTATAAATAAGCATTTACCGCTCATGGGAAATCAAGTCTCAGGCGGCACAATACACGCCATTGAGAATATGAGCGGTTGTCGTGTCGCTTCGGTTCGAAAAATGTCATTGATCACTGAGGATTCATTTTTAAGTGGCACGGAGATTACACACCGAAGCGACAAGCAACAGCCCCTTTACTCTAAAGGAAACAATTCACCTTGCATACGAGTACAACAGACCGAGGCGACACGATGCATGGAACTGAGAGAACAACAGTCCAGTCCAAGCGACACGTGCATTTTCTCGTGGTGAATTGGTTCGAAAGGAAGCTTTCAGACTGCAGCGATACGTGTCTCTTGGAAACCAACATTCAAAAATAAACACCACCTTCTGAATTAAAGCGACAGGACAAATTGCAGGTGTCGATTGTCGCTCGGAATGGGCCGTTTTATCAATACCGTGCAATGTGTTGCCCCGGCCTGTTATTTGCGAAAGCGTGATTGGTGAATGGTTTGCTTTAGATCGAATACTTCTGTGCGAAATCCCGATATCGCTTGTCGCTTCAGTCTGAAAACTCCCTTGTTGTTTGAAGTAAATTCGTGCAAGTGAAAGTGGCATGCTATATCATAGGTTTACCCTAAATCCCTCAGGCGGAAAGGCGACCTTGAAAGCACATATATTTACTAGCATTTGTTTTGTGTCATTTCATTACTTACTGCAGATTTGTTGGCAAAGATTCACTTAAGCATACTTTATAATATAATAATATCACTAGTTTTATAGAATTATCTTTCCCTCACTTTTCCATTTACAAAATAATTGAATATATCTAAACTTTCGTACGTTTTGCGTTCGTCGTGTGTGTACGCTATACAACTGGCGGCCACAAAGACACGTCATATTTTAATAATCTGCTCTGCAGTTGATCATCCGATGGATTCTAGACGTCCACTCCTTCATAGTAGAACTTTAACAAGTACATTTCTTTTCTTGACTATCGTCGCACAACTGATGAAAACAAGCGCTCATTTCTTACTTCGTATGCCGGTGCATCTGCCTTGGCAACAACGGAGACTGGCCTAAACCGGAACTTCCGGGGGGACCGGGCAAGACCTCACCAATGTTTATGTTTACATTTTTAACACTGTCTATTGACATCTTGGAAGTGACATATTTACAATTGCATGAAGACGTGTACCTAGCATTTGCTGGTTTGATACGACACAAATTATCCAAATTGTTCCATCCGTCCGTCTGGAAACAAAACAATAGAAAGTCGACAAAATCGATTAATTTTTAATGCTACGATATTCAAGCTCCAGATACGAAACTTTGTTAACTAAAATACGTACAAACTCTTAATTAAATGCCATATGGAATTTCGATATTAGCCAGTCCTTTTGTCTGTTATGATCAAGAATAGATATAAATCCAAAAGTATCAGGGTTGTCAAAATTTGGTTTTTAAAAGAAACAAATATAATTTTTTTTATGTTTTCAGCGTTTCAAACAAGAAAAAATAAAACGTTGAAAAGTGTCAAGAGGACTTGATTTCAAGACCAATGGTTGATAACAAATTTCATAATCCTCCAAGGAAGGACTGTGGCCGTGTCCGAAAGGTGCAAGACCGTACTTGAAGCGAGCATTCTCCAAGTATGGTCTTGGAGTGCGGTGTTCAAGTCGCGGACTGCAAGTGAAAGTCTTTCGAATTGCACTTCGACTGCAGCGCCAAATACGATCAGTAGATAAAACTGAGTACTCGTTGTTTTCCCCGCGTTTTAAACGCTTATTTTTCACCATAGAAATCACATAGCATTTTCAAATGTTCGTACACATACATTTCCACACATCAGAAGAAATTTAACCAACAACTTGCTGGCTTTCTACCTCCGTGATTTTGAATAAAAGAACAACGAGTGCGAAAATCACGTGACCTAGTCAGCAACCATCTGTACTGCGAACTGTGCACTTGCGTACTTATCTTCTAGGCAATTTCAAACTGTACTAGCTGACGCCACTTCCGTCAAGACTATACTTCGTCTGTACTTTGTACCTTTCGGACAGAGCCATAGTTTCCAGTTGTAAGGCAAAGAATTGACCAACTCAAATCTCGCTCATAGGGAGATTGTTCAAGAAGGTTCAACTATTCCAAGGTTGCTACATATGCTACCCTATCCCCGAGGTAGTTACTCTGCTTTCCAAAGAAAATTACATTTTGTTGTGAGTGCACCAAAATCTTTTGGCATTAACAACAATACATTAAGTACGAAAAAGCTGTTTCATCCATATAGTATAATTCAATAATAGAGATGTTTTAAACACTTGTAAAAACATAGGCATTTGTTTTAAACGTTTAAACGTTCTTAAAGTAGGTCCCGAACCGCTATGTGACTCCACCAGGTATCGAATCTGGTACCCCTTGATTACCACTGCACCATCGGGAGGCTAGGTTCCTCGAAAATTAAAAACAAACTTGGTTGAGAATTTAAAAAAAAAAAAGTGTATTTTCGAATCTTCACCTCTTGTGTCTAAATGTGAAAACCATAATTTACAGACACAGAAAAGGAAATGCTCTTGGGTTTCAAGGATTGGCTGATTCGGCGATGTGCAAACACCTGTAAACTAAGTAAAAATGAGTTCTCGGGAGGACATCAGTGTTTGAGCTGGCGAAGACATCAGATCTGCCCATGACGTCGTCTACTTCTCACGTGTAACGTGATACCCGTCCTCTGCGACTGGGAAATTGCATTCGTGCCAACAGCCTTGAAAGTTGCAGAGCATTTGCTCTGGTGAAATTGGTAAATTCCGAGTGGGTTAACTGCGGCGCTGTGAATGGAACGATTTTCGCCTACGAATCTTCGTACAGCAAGTAGACGCGCTAGAAATGAGGGACGGTTATTTTATGTAGCATATTTGTAATCATGAATTTCTGCCTCCTATGGCTATAGAGTGGGATGAATAGGTTGTACCAAGCAAATTGTCTATCATCATGTTTATTCTATGTTTTATGGCCTAAAACTTTCCGTTTCAAGATTTTTCCGCGGCGACCGAGTCAGAATGTAAGCATATCTAACACTTGCAACGCTCAGTTAGTGAGATTAGGTTGCTTGCCTGAAGTTAAAAAAATAAACACACATTTCAGATTCAGAAACATTTTATGTAAAAAGTACTAAATAAGCACATATTTGTAACGATCATATCATTTAAGTGAAAATATTACTATACTATATATGCCTTACATTCTAATTTACTATAGTGGAACCACGAGCAAAACAACCTGCGCCGACCCGCGAGTCCTGTGCACCGTACCCCCGCGAGTAGGGGAGGGGGAGAGTTGACCATGTTTCCTTATGGCCCGAGGTGGAGGGAAGAAGGGAAAGCTGCGCGGGGACTTCTCGTCCCAAGTTTCTTTTTTTTTCCTTGTGGTCGATCTATACAGTCTGGAATGAGACAAAACTCTCGAACAGTACAAATTTTACAGATTTCTTTTTCGTTCTCGGTCAGATCGCCACAATTCCTGTAGCTGTAGTATCTGATCTGGTTCTTGTCTTCAATTTTATGTGCATTCAATTCAAACTCTATCAGCCTTATAACACATCTACATAGCTTCCTTCTATTTCTCGCCTACGTACGTCTCCCCGTGGACCTTTGAACCCCTGGACTCCCAAGATCATTGCCGCCCAGCCTAGATTGATTACTTCGGTGATTGCTGTGGGTCAACTGGTCGCCACACCCCCACCTCCTAATCGACGCCACTGATTCTAATATGTATTTATGTTGAAGAAATTACGTATATATTCCATATTATTTGTAACGTTCATCATATTTTACATTTTTTTAGGTTCGATCTTATCAAATGTATTATGCCCAGATAACCTTGACTTGACTTGACTGAGTGATTAATTTGATTTATTTTACTTCGCTGTTCTGCCACTTTTGGTTAATCACAAAGATGTGGATGAGTGATGATATAATTAAATTGATGAGAGGATACTCAGAAGCCAAGCAGGATTCGAACCCCGGACCCGTGGCGTCGTAGTGCGCTGTGCTAACCATTCCGCCACGAAGACATATCATTATAAGCCTTCTCATAAAACGAGTTATGGTGGAGCGAACTGGCATTTAAAAAATAAATATTCTTTTTTATGAATGAGCAATAAATTGGCATTACTCCACTTTGGCTTGCTACTTTGGCATGCACCTCATTTCAGCTACTTTTTTATAAGTCTAGCAATAATATAAAGAAAATCGCACAACCAACACTCAAAAACCACAGATAAAAATAGATTATCTGGATTTTCCTTGCCAAACTCTTCATGTGACAAAACGTTCTCTCTGATTGGTTACTACAACATCGAGCAGTGAAACACGTTGCAATTAGAACACGGCCTAGTGGCCAAAACTAGCCTTGCAATCAACCTGGCAACTAGCATTTCTATTCTGGTAGCCAGTCTAGCGTCATCAAGGGCATTCCAGTAGGAAATCCAGTTCCGTGTGATTCAGGCTTTCGACTTCTTTCAATTAGTACAAGAGTTTTAAACATTCCACCAAGTCACTGACATGAATCTGCACGTCGAGATTTTACTCAACATAGGCTACATGAGATAATCTAAAGGGCCAACTGATGTACATCGTTCTTAGAAAACACTCTTTGACACGAGAAACTTGTCACAGGAAAAAGAGAAAACATCTTCAGCACTTTACAAAAAATTGTATGTGTTGCAGTTGTGGTAGTATCAGAATCACTCAACCACCTAAGCCATTCCCCGTGAAATTTCTTTTTGACTTGCAGAGCTGTTTAGAAGAAAAGCCAGACCACCAGCCGCTACTATGATGGACTTATTCTACATTAGAAGAATTCCTACTTCCGTGACATCAATGTTCTCTGATCCCCTTCTATTTCCCCTCTCTGTGGTCCAGAG
Source organism: Lepisma saccharinum (assembly GCF_977018435.1). Lineage (NCBI taxonomy): Eukaryota > Metazoa > Arthropoda > Insecta > Zygentoma > Lepismatidae > Lepisma > Lepisma saccharinum. Next base: position 109,313,018 of record NC_139231.1, read on the forward strand.
TCTGAATACACATCCATGGACGTCTGCACGATTTCTTTCAGGGGGGCAAACAGGGCATTTTTTCAGGGGAGGGGCAAACTTGCCACATTTCCCCACATAATAGTATTGTCCCCTCGAAAAACACTGTTTCAGTTTAAAGTATCCATGTTCCTGTAACACATATATATTACTGTGACTGATATAGAAAATGTGTAAAATACATAATTTTTGGTTGACTTTCATTTTCCGAGGGGGGAGTTGCCGTGGCGCCCCCTTTGCCGCCTTCCGGACCTCCATATATACATACAAACATTATTTCTTAGGAGATTCAAAACAACTACAAATAATTTACTAATTTTCTATGTAGGTACGGGCAATTCAATTTGTAAACTTTCCGTATCCGGAAAACGCCTGAAACTCTCTATTTATGTCACTTTACGCCCGTAGATGCTCAAGTGCTGGGAAATCCTTCGACGTACATAAAGGAAACGTGCACACAGAGACGGCCATTTGTGCCATCCTGCTTACCATGCTGCTAGTGATAGGCGGTGTGGAGTTGAACCCGGATCCAAACTCGGGAGACGAATTGGACTGCATCTTGGACAAGCTTAAAGCTCTGGACAGTGTACCGTCGGCTATCAAAAATATTAATGACAAACTGGGAACACTACAAGAGGTGTACGAGAAGACGGCGAATATCGAGGAGGGAAGGGAGGAGGGAAGGGAGACGCGCGTACGTATCTTACGACAAGCTGATTGTAGACGAATATGTTTACAAGACGAACGACGATTGCTCGGACATTATTTGTGTGGGACAACGGAGAGGACACGACGATCTGCGTGGTGCTGCCGGAGAGGGCGGAAGATATGGCAACAGCGCAAACGGAAGGGATAATGGAGCCTCTGGAAGCACCGACAGGTTGTCTGGTGGACAAGAGGATGACAACGGCACGGGAGAAAGGCGCCCGGAGGGTACAAACTCCGCCGGGGGTACTGGTGCTTGGGGAAGGGGGTTAGTGAACCGGAAAGCCCAGGAACGTTTCCAGGAATTCAACCCAAGAGGAGATCCCAGGTTGCGGAGTCGAAGCAGGGGAGGCGTGCCGTGACCTTTGGACCCGGCTGTAAACGAAGGGAGCATCAGGCAGGAACCAGGTGAGTTTACGCGACATTTGGGAGAAGAGGGGGTGGGGGGAGGTGAGATTGGTGGCGAACCCCGAGCGTTTTCGAAACGGGTTTTGAAAATTCTTAGCTGGAATGTGGGGGGCTTGCAGGCCAAACTTTCTCAGTCTGAATTCTGTAGATACGTCACCGAATTTGACATTGTGGTATTTGTGGAAACGTGGTTTAGCACGGCGGAGACGCCGTAGAGTCTGGGAATGGTGGAGTACGCACAGATCATGAAGAAACGGGCTGGGAGGGAGCGGTGTCCAGGGGGGCTGATGGTGCTCGTGAAGGAAAGCCTACGGGCGCAACTGGCTAAAATAGAGATTGACTGTAATGGGATTCTAGGCGTGCACCTGTGTATAGACAATATTAAATTATGCTTGATTGCACTTTATAACCAACCAGTCTCGTCCAAGTACCACAATGACAGATTCTTCGAGCGAGTAGCTGATTTTCTGCACCTTGTCGAAGATAAATATCCGCAGACGGACGTGCTGTTGCTGGGGGATTTTAATGCGAGAATTGGAGGGGAGGATTGCACGACGAACGGGAAAGAGGGGGGAGGGAGGGTCAGACGAAGCCTAGATCAACAAATAAATGCGGAAGGGAGAAAGTTGCTCAACCTGGCGGAGAGTTTTGAACTAGAGGTCATGAACGGGAAATACGGGAGGGATTTCGCGGGAGATTTCACATTTGTGTGCGAAGCCGGGATGTCTGTGATTGATTATATTTTATCAACTTGCGGATTGGCCAATAGGGTGGCGGAGTTCTATGTTGACGAGCGGACAGAGAGTCGGCACTTCCCGTTGGTGCTGGAAGTGGAGTGTCCGATCGCGGTTAATTTTAATGCAGTGGCGATTCCTTGGCAGAAAGAACAGGAAACCTCGATTCTGAGGCAATATAAGATTTTAGAGGAGGGGCTAGAGTGGTTCCAACAGGGGTTGCAAGATGATACAGCGGTTATGCTTACGAGGGAAATGGAAAGAGCGATGGGCGAAGGCGAGGTGGAAAGAGGGGTCTCTTTAGACTACCACATCATAATGCGAGCAGCGAGGCACATGTTGCGGGACACACGTCAACAAGTTCCCAGCAAGGCTGACACGTGGTATAATGACGTATGTAAGATGCACAAACGAATATTGGATCGATCTCTAAGGCAATTCCGTGCTCGCAAAACTGAGCATTCTAGATTAAATTACTTAGAAGAACGCCGGCGTTACGCGCAAGTTTTGGAAAGGGAGAGGGAGAAGTGGGGGGAGAGGAAAGTGAGGGCTCTTCAGGAGGCCATCCAGGGCCGGGATACGAGGAACTTGTGGCGGATTATTCGCAACCTGCAAGGGAGTCGGTACACAATAGGCAGTATCTCTGCACGGAGCTGGGAGGATCATTTTCTCAAGCTGCTGGAAGGGGGGGGGGGGTCAGGGGCTATTCCAAACGAGGGCGGGTTCCTGGGTACTTTTGTTCCAATCCTTGACGAAAGTGTGTCGAGGCTGGAATATGATGCGGCTGTTCGCTCGCTGAGGACCGGCAAGGCGGCGGGTATCGATGGAATCGGACCTGATCTCGTGAAGGTGCTCAATTGTAACGAATGATTGGCAGAAACGGGAAGGTCTCTGCTCAACAACATATTCAATAGTGGAACATTCCCCAAAATATGGAAAACGAGCGTTATTTGTCCTCTTTACAAGGGGAAAGGGGATGTAAATGACACTAATAATTACAGAGGTATTTCTCTCCTGCCCGTGTTAGGGAAAGTATATTGTAGTATTCTGTACAGCAGATTGAGAAAATGGGCCGATATTTTTGATAAACTGACCCCCCTGCAGGCTGGTTTCAGGTCCAATTATAGCACTGTAGATAATGTTTTTGTCCTGAACACATTGATCCAAAGCAAGTTAAACGAGAAAAGGGGAAAATTATATTGCTGTTTTGTTGATTTTGAAAAGGCGTTTGACTCTATCAATAGGCAAATGCTGTGGGGGAAGTTATGGGACATGGGGGTTTCGGCTAGAATGATTAATACGCTAACGAATATGTACAGAGGGGTCAAATTTTGTGTCAAATGTGGGCAGGGGGTGGTGTCTGGGCAGCACGAGAGCACGGTATGCGTCAAGCAGGGATGCATACTTTCACCTTTACTTTTCATTCTTTTTATTAATGACGTTGCTAGCTTCGTGGGAGAAGAAGGAGCTGAAACACCGAAGATAGTCGGGACACCGATACCAATGCTTCTCTATGCGGATGATCTCGTTTTAATATCAAACGAAGTACAGGGGTTACAGCGGGGATTGAACAGACTTAAACAATATTGCACAACATGGAAGTTGAAGGTAAATACACGAAAAACTAAAATAATGGCGTTCAAGAAAGGTTATGTTTTCGCAGCAAAGGAGCGGTGGACCTATGGGGATTCCGAGCTTGAAAGGGTCAAACGTTTCACCTATCTAGGCATCACACTGAGTATGGCAGGGGAGTGGACAAAGCACATCGAAGGCAGAAAGGGAAAAGCTTGTTATGGGCTGGGCAAGGTAGAGCGACTGCAACGGAAAGTCCCTACAGTCAGTGTGAGATTGCTGGACCAAATTTATGAAGCAACGGTGAAAGCAACCCTATTTTACGGCGCGGAACTATGGGGGAGGGTAGGGGGGCGAGTAGCAAATCAGATACAAGCGCTGTTTTTAAAACAAATACTGGGAACCAGCACGAGTGCAAGCACGTGTGGCGTCCTGAGGGATATGGGAAAACATAGGGAGGATGTCGAAGCGAGGATGAGATGCTTCAAGTACTGGATGAAGCTGGAACAAGGGGCCGGAGACTCACTGAAGGAACAGTGTCTGCGAGTTCAGATTGAGGAAGGGTTCGCACGCCACTGGGCAAGTGGAATTAAGGACGACTTGTACAGAATGGGTCTGGGGGAACTGTGGGAAGAGGTGAGGGGCGGGAGGTGCGAAACTGGGATGTTGCAAATCATAAGGGAAAGGTTGGTGGACGGTAGCAGGCAAGACATCATGGCAGAATGTAGGGAGAAGGTAACGCTCGTCGCCGCACAACCGCCAGGGGTGTGGGTGGAATGGGGGAGAAAACGATACATTGATACGTGTACGTACCAGCAAAGACGTGGATTCGCCCGGTTCCTGCTAGGGGGGTGGAGGCAACACAAACTCAAGGGGCCGGACGGTCGTGCCATCTGCATGTTATGCGGCGAAGAGGAGACGAGGGCTCACATCCTACACGAGTGTGTTTGGTCGGCACCCCTCAGAGAACGCAAATGGGGGGACAGTGCAAGGGACAGCATTGAGCAGACCATCCAGGCTATATGTAGGGAGGAGAGGAGTGGTATAACGAATGTAAATATCAAAGCCCTGGGCTCCTATTTTCATGCAGTTTGGAGGGAGCGCAGGAAAATGCTGCAAGGAGTCAGTGAAAGTGAAGGGTACGGAACAGCAGGGGCTCAAGCATAGGTGAAGAGTGTAATGTAGTGTTGTGAAAATGAACAATCTCAAATGCAAGAAGAGGACCACATTGCTATTTATATATGTATATAGTATGTAATTATTTTCCAACTGTTTCTGTTTATAAATGTTTCTGAATGTATGATAAATGGGGTGCATGTTTAAGGTCGGGGTGTTTATGTAACAATATTGTAAGATACGCACAGCCGAAGGGCTCGTACCAATATCAATAAATATCAATATTCCTACTTACGTATTCTGCATTCAGAAACATTGCTGAAGGTGGCATTTCGCTTATTTCACGGAAATAATCTATATTTTTGACGTATGAAGTAAGTTTTGTTAGTTTCTTTTTCCCTTCGGTAACACGCTAAATGGCAGTCACAGTTTCACTACCATAGTCGGCATGCAGTGTTTCCACCCCACTCCACCCAAAAATACCTACGTAGCCCCACAAACCATTGACGCATAGCCCCACGAACCATTCATACATAGCCCCACGAATCATTTCCGGTAAGGTTAGGTTAGGTTGGGTCACGTTTAGGTTAGAATAGATAAAAACTGGTTTAGAAAAAAATGCGTAGCCCCACAAATCATTGACACATAACCCCACGAACCATTGACACATAGCCCCACGAACCATTTGCGGAAACGTACCTTCTTCAGTTACAAAAACACGTGTTTGGAAACACTGACCGGGATTGCGTCATCACACACAGGCAACATCCGGCTGGAAGGAAATGGATGCAACAGCTTCCGTGCATCGGTCACACATTTATATCGAAAAATACGTTATTTACCGGCAAAATTTAATGAACGATGCGAGAAAACACTTCCTCGAACTTCCACAAGTCTAAAGAAACTGCATTCGGTAAGAAATTTCTCCTGTAAATTTTAAGATATCCGTTTTCCAGATACGGAAAGTTTACCCTAAAGTGTGCGGGAGTGTTAATAACAAGAAATTTGCTACAGAAAGAAGTAAGATAGTCCACTTACTTGGGATATATTGCACTCCCTTCCCCCGTAGTTGCTTGCAACTTTCATGGGCGTGAAAATTTTTTTTCTTCAAGAGTATAATATTGTTTCATACTGGCGATAAGATTCCGATACGTGAAATTACTGTAAGTTAAAGTATTAGAGGGGGGGGGGGCAACTGTCCCCTCGTGCGCACGCCTATGATTATCATGGTCGTTAGAAGACTATCTGCCACGTTCTGGCATTTTTTGGGTACCAGGAGGAAATTCTACTCTAACAACATAAAAAGTAAAATAAATCATACCTTCAAAAAGATGTTCAAAGCTTCATCATGAAGTGTCCTGAAGACCAAAACGTAAACAACTGAATGGATGAAATTCAACTTGAAGTCCTCACGCAATGCACTTTGGGAAGAAACAGTTGAATACGCAAAGACCGGTAAACAGATTCGTGGGCGTTATGGAAATCATATGACCATGATCAAACTACAACAACGCATCCAGGCAAATGGCGGACGTGTGCACATCGTTGACTGTGAAAGTATCAAGTAAGATAAAAATTCGTAGAGAACGCGGATTGATACATGGCCGTATTTAGAGGGGGGTTTCTGGGGTTCAACCCCCCCCCGAAACTTCTGACATGTTGGATTAATGGAAGTTCAGAAACCAAAATCTGTAACAAATTTTCAATTTCTTTTTCGAAGCATCACAAAAATACATGGAGACAATATTGAAACGATCGAGCTAGAATTTTCATACATTTGGAATTCTGAAACTTGAGTAAAACAGGATTTATTCTCAGAATCGACGCCCACCCGCGACCCCTCCATTATCACTTCTGCTGTCATCTTTCCAGTGTTGCTCCTGCGTCACAAGGAATATAGACTGAAGATTCCCTTATGATTATCCCAAAATTCCCTTTCCAGCTTTTAAATTCCCTGTCCGATAAAGTCGAAAATACCCCTTGATAGGAGTTCAAACCTAGGATCTCCAGTTTCGTAGCGCATTACGTTCGCGATTGAGGTTACAATCCATGCACCAGGCTAAGTTTTTAAAAAAGAATAACTGGTTCCACACTTTTCAAAATTCCAAAAATTTAATTTTAAAGTCAAACAACAAAAACTTTATGACTAAAATTTCCATCTAACTTTTAAAGCTTTTCTCTTGAAGGTATCTAAAGTTTAATGACGAAGTATAATAATTGTGCATTTCATTACACACTGTATGAAACGTTAAAAAAAACAAAAAGAAACTTGTGCTGGATATTCACTCATCTGCTGGATTGAGTAAGCCCCCTCAAGAATATAACAATAATATAATTATAATAATTATTAGTATTATTATTATGGAATAAAATTGTTTTATTATGATATTTTAATTATTATTGTAAATTATTGTTATTATTTCTATTATTCAAATTTCTGGCGACGCCCATGGGAACAATTATGAATGACCCCCCCCCCCCCCCCGAATTTTTTTCCTGACTACGGCCATGGATTGATAAGTATCTTTTTTCGATCTAAAATACATATAGATAATAGTATAACATTTCCACAATTCTGGGTATATTATTCCCTACGTACTAACAATGACATTTAACCCAAATAATGACATACTGAAACAAGCAATACTAAGCATTTTCCCAGACGAAGACAACAGCATGGACACACACAGTAGTAACACCAGAGTCACACAAAAACGAGGACGTAGTCCTACCAATAATAGTGAAAACATTACCAAGAGAAACCAAGTACGGCCAACTAACTTATATTATAATTCTCATCCAGGACCATACATAGTTATGATGGAACCTGTTCCAACATTCCAAGGAAATTTCACAGGCTTAAAATTAGGCAAAATGTTAAAACCATTTCATGACAACATAAATACAACAATCCAAGTAGGAAAAAATAGATACAAAATTTTCTTCAAGAATAGGGATACAGCTAATCAATTCGCCCAGGATCACCTTTTCTTAACTAAAAGTAACATTACAGCACATATCCCGTATGGCACCACTCAAAGGGAAGGGATTGTGTACGGAACAGATTTAGAATTATCTGAAGACGAGATTAATGAATCAACAAAAACAACAATACCTATACTCAAAATAGAAAGAATGGCCAGACGCATATACAATACAGAAACTGGACAAACAAAGTATGAACCTATCCGAATGATTAAAATAACTTTCCAAGGACAGATCCTACCGAAATATCTATACATCCTCAAACATAGGGTGCAAGTAACACCTAGCGTTCCAAATGTAAAACAATGCACCCAATGTTATCTATTTGGACATCTAAGAAAGCAGTGCAAGAGCAAGCCAAAATGTCCCAGGTGCGATAATCTGGAACACAACGAATCATACTTGTGCACCCAGAAATGCATCCACTGCGGGGGGGGGGGGGGGGTACCCTCTGCCAATGATAAAATATGCAACATGTGGGAAATTGAACGAGAAATAGCAAGATTAATGGCGTACGAAAATCTATCATGCCAACAAGCAAAAAGAAGATATTATAATCCAAATTTTCAAAACGCTCCCCTACCAACTAATAACTCCACATGTTTTCCCCCACTGAGCAAGGATAGTAGAACAGGCCCTCTACAACGAAAATAGATTAATCCTCCAGAACCCATAGAACCTGAGAATAGACCGAGAAGACAAGACACGTACGTTACGTGCTGGAAAGCCATACCACCCGTAACAGACCGCTCATATGCTACAAGCATCAAAAAATGGGGACCCAACTTCAGACTTCAACACCCGCCAACACCCATAGATCAAACCACCCAACAGAAAGATTGTATACCACAACAGATTTAATCAGAAGAACAACCCACAACCTCACATCATAGAAAGGAGGAAAAATCCATCAATCCAACACCAAACACAATACAGACAAAACAAGTACACACAGACACTACACAATCTGTACGCCCCACTAAACAACCAAATACTCTGTATAACACCCTAATCCAATTAAACAACCTCATAGGAACCATGTTACAAAATCAGCAACTATTAACCAACCCAGAAATGAGAACTCTTAGAACAACTATTACAGCTAGTTATATTTTTACTAGTGTTGCCCACGAGACGAGACTTTGGCCTGTCTCGTCTCGTAGAAATGCTGTCTCGTCTCGAAAATATTCGTTTGTCTCGGGACACATGATCAATCTCGTCTCGAATTTTTAAAAGCCTGTCCCGTCTCGTCCCGTGGGCAACACCAATTTTTACTTACTAATGGCGAATCATTTCAAAATTCCAACACCCACTGAAGTAAATACACTCAATTTTACACAAAACCCACACATCCTAAACAGTATTAGTAAGTTCATAAAGAAATCCCAAATCACCATATGAAAAAAAACAAAAAAAATTTATGTTATAAAATGTAACCCTCTGTATACAATTTTCTACATGTTTTTGTTTTTTCATCCCCACCAGGGAACAAGATACCTAGTAAGAAGACTCCTCGGTGTGCCTCGAAGGAGCGAAGAATAGGAAATGTTTAACTGTGTACTAACATTCCCAAACTGTGTGATCGTCTAGAATCAACTAACAGAACCACTCAACACACAATTTAGATCGAAGGAAAAAAACAAGTAAGAAGAAAAGTGAGAGTCTCAACTTGGCCAAAAGTCACCAAAACAGGCGAAGGCCATTAATGAAAGCAAGCAAGCAAACTACAAAAAAAGGCCTGGCAGCGACCTTCACGTATATATCCGCGCACACAGTGACCTAAACAGATATCACAATCAAGTAGACGCAATGGATAAACGAGCGAGAACGAAAGAACACGTCACACAGCAACGACTGCCGTATATACTGACTTGCACAAATCGGAAACAAAGGTCCTTAGTTTCAAAACCTGAATGTGAATCTACCCCGAGCAGTATTAGTTTTTCCTATACGAATGCGTACAGGTCTTGCAATAATGCACCCAAGTTCATAGTTAGTGCCTGCAACTTCCTATCAGTGTGGAGAACCTACACAATCAATCAAACATTTGTTACTCCAATGCCCCCTTCGGCAACAACATCGCAATACTCTCTATCTACAAGGCGTGGATACATTTCCGATGTCCCTTTCAACCATGTTATACGACCCACGGATTGCAGTCATGTGGATATTGTACGTACGTACTTTCCCGCAAACACAATTCGTAATGTGAACAAACCATTAAACAACAAATTACCCACGTGATCATAGGCGCAGATATCTTCCGAAATTTTGGGGAGGGGCGGGGCAAAGCTAAGTAAAGCATACGTACCAATTTCTCTCAGTTTGCGAGGGGGAAGTTGTTTTTTTTGTTTCTTTAATATTAAGGACCTAGGATTAAACATACTTCAGTTAACTTGGCAAAATTGTAATTACAATTAAGTAGTTCTGAAATCACAAACATCAAACTTGTATTAGCTGGACAAAAAATGCACTATATTTTGATTATGTAATTATAGAACATGATACTTTATGTGTAACTTTTGATTCAAAATTTATCGCATTCTCTTTATAATATATATTCCCACAATCCTTCATTGCAGTTTAATATCTTCACACATGCTGACACACACTTACGCACACGGCCCCGGCTTCGATACCGGGTGGAGGCACATATTGATTCGGATCCCACTAAACTGTAGGTCTAGTCCCGATTAGTCTCCCTGTACATAAGGTGGACTTCAACTCTAACTTCTGAAAACTCATACACACGCGGGCTTGACTTCGTTTGAAATGTTTGTTACGTATAATATAAATATACAGGGTGATTCTAAAGGTATAGTACAAACGAAAACCACAGATACCTCCCATGAAATAGAGACGAAAGTTCCCCTTCCACTTTGCCGAGAGATGCCTCCGTGAGGAGCTAGACAACACCGAAAACGTGTGAAAATGAACTTCACACCTCTGTACAGCCAGTACCAGTGAAGATAGAAAGGCAGAACAAACGAAGTCAAAAGGAACACCAAAGTCGCCCATCCGAAAAACACTAGGCGGCAGCTGCGCAACGCATGCGCATGGGGTTCCACAAAGGAAATAGGAGTGTCCCGCAAGACAAGTGAAGGGAAAGGGTAGCGATCGAAAACGGTAGGGACAAAAGAAGCAATGAAGCATGAAGTAACAATTGCACAGCGGCAAACAAAAACATGCAGCGCGTGGGGAGTCCCCAAACACAGTGGGGAGACACCGCAGCAAGAACAAAGCACGGTGCAACAAAAGAGAAAGAGGACCGGACGGGGAATGGTATCTGTCAAGGAGACAACAAATGCGGGACGAGGGATTCCCCGTAGCAGCACCGAGGGGATGTCACACAGAGGTCGTGCGCCAGCAGGACAAACACAGCAACTACGGGCACAGGAGGTTTATTGCCACGCAAAGGTGCACTTACAGATAGGAATAGTACGTAGTACGTAGTCGTACCCCGGACTGACGTTGTTACAAAAGTTGCTCAAATTGACGACCACCACATTCAATGCAGGCATTGCAGCGTCGCAGGAAATTCTGGCGAACCCTATCAAAAATCCCTGGCATGGTACACACCTCGGCCGATGCTGCAAGTATCCGCGCTACCAATGTTTCCTTGTCAGGCACCGGGGTCTCGTAGACGAGTGTTTTCACATAGCCACACAAGAAGAAATACATTGGTGTGAGGTCAGGCGAACGGGCGGGCCAGGGGACGGGGCCCTCTCTGCCGATCCAGCGCTGTGGGTAGGTATGGTGCAAAAGGGTTCGCACTGTGCCATCAAAATGTGCAGGCGCTCTATCCAATTGAAACCACATACGATGTCGCACGTTGAGGAGTACATCTTCTAGCAGCTCTGGAAGGACTGATGCAAGAAAGGTGCGATAGAGGTGGCCATTTAAACGTGGTGGCAGCAGGTATGGACCGATAATCTGTTCATCGATGATACCTGCCCAGATATTCACTGCAAACTGGATCTGATGGTGCACCTCGACTGCTGCATGTGGATTTTCATAATCCCACACATGGCTGTTTCGGCAATTGAAGATGCCCTCACGGGTGAATGTTGCCTCGTCCGTGAAAAGCACATGGCGCAAAAAACGGGGATCGTCGGTACAAAACTGCAACAGTCGTCGACAGAATTCCACACGTCGTGGGTAATCCCCAGCCTGCAACGCGTGGACTCGCTGTGGATGATAGGGATACAGCAGATCATCATGAAGGACACGCCACACTGTCGACTGTGATACTCCCACTGCACGTGCAATGCTAGTGCTAGTGGACGGTGTGTCGTCCACGCGAGCAAGTACGTCCTCCTCGACCGCCGCGGTGCGCACATGTCTTGGGTGACCGACATGATGGCCTGCACGTAACATACCCGATTCACCAAGGGTACGGTGCACGTTCGAAAACAACCTGTTGTCGGGTTGTCGCCTCTCCGGATACCGTCCGCGATAAAGGCGTGCAGCTGCTCGGCCATTGCCATCTGCAAGGCCGTAGACAAAATGCATGTCCCTCAGTTCTACAAATGTGTAGCGTTCCATGGTACGGTGAGGATAGTGCCAATTATGGAATACTGTACTGCAGTGCACAGGTGGCACACACACACACACACACACACACACTGGTCACAACGGCTTCGAAACAACGTACTCAATTGTCGTACGTCAAGCACACCACCACCGCACCGGCTCTTTCACTGACACGCTCCCTGACGCTGCACTTCCAATCAGCCCACACGTCCGCACGGCGCTGTGGTACAATCAGCTGACGTTCCTGAGCCACCCGTGCCTGAGCTCTTCACTACCTGACCACTGCCGTCAGGTGGGGCCATGTACTCTGGGGCCTTGTCATCGTGGAACACATGTAGCGTCCTTCATTCTTGCCCCATTCACCCACAACACGTACTTCGTCCGTCTTGCTCGAGCCGACGGGGAGCACTACGTACGATCGTGTGGTGTTTGTGTACACCAATGTGGGGTAACCCAGCAATTGAACAGACGTGCATACCCCCACGTAGCTTCATTACACGATTGTCCCACGCAGTTTATCTGTCCAGCCTTGCTCGGCCCGGTCTCACACCCACGCGGCAGTGTGCGGCTGCGTTGGTGTGAGGCCACGCTTGGTTTCGGAACGGAAGGCTGCGGTCGAGGAGGGACTCGAGTTGTTTGGCTGGGGTTGCGCTCGGAAGCAAGCAGCCGCGTCAGGTCTGGGAACGGTGGACCTGGTGATCGGGATGGAAACATTCCGACCTCGTCCATTAGTGTCGTCCACCGTACGGAGTGGTGGGGTCCGTACGACACTCCAGCAGTCTTTCGCCCGCTCCCACCCAGCGATGTGCCTCCGGCTTCATTTCTAAGAGGCTGATTGGGCCCCATCACGACGTTTGTTACAACGTCAGTACGGGGAATGTGGCCCTATCTGTACGTGCACCTTTCATTAGCAATAACCTCCTGTGCCCGTAGTTTCTGTGTTTGTCCTGCTGGCGCACGACCTCTGTGTGACATCCCCTCGGTGCTGCTACGGGGAATCCCTCGTCCCGCATTTGTTGTCTCCTTGGCAGGCACCATTCCCCGTCCGGTCCTCTTTCTCTTTTGTTGCACCGTGCTTTGTTCTTGCTGCGGTGTCTCCCCACTGTGTTTTGGGGACTCCCCTTGCGCTGCACCGCCAGCGCCGCCATTTCTGCCCCGAACCATGTACGCGTCTGTTGCCTGTCGAGTGTCACGGACCACTTTGCTTGCATTCTCGGTGTGTTTTTACATCCTACGTCGTCCTCCCGTGGTTCTGCAACCCCGCACTACTTTTCTCGAATGCACTGCTTCAGTCATGGTGTTTGTTTCCCGCTGTGCAATTTTTACTTCATGCTTCATAGCTTCTTTTCTCCCTACCGTTGTCGATCGCTACCCTTTCCCTTCACTTGTCTTGCGGGACACTCCTATTTCCTTTGTGGAACCCCATGCGCATGCGTTGCGCAGCTGCCGCCTAGTGTTTTTCGGATGGGCGACTTTGGTGTTCCTTTTGACTTCGTTTGTTCTGCCTTTCTATCTTCACTGGTACTGGCTGTACAGAGGTGTGAAGTTCATTTTCACACGTTTTCGGTGTTGTCTAGCTCCTCACGGAGGCATCTCTCGGCAAAGTGGAAGGGGAACTTTCGTCTCTATTTCATGGGAGGTATATGTGGTTTTCGTTTGTACTATACCTTTAGAATCACCTTGTATAACACTGCAACTTCCCAGCCACAGCAATGCAGAATCAAGTAACACATTCTTGTTCACAGGTGTAAATAAAATAGTACTAATCCTGAAATTTCAAATTTTTCAACGTGTTCTTGACTTTTCTGAAGGTAATGGTTCTTCTATCGCAGCGTTCGAATAAATCCTTCGTGATATCTTTACTGTCCCTCTTATCCAGCTTTTCCTTGTGTACGTTACACATTACCACAGAGTTAAGACTGAGGTTGCTGCATTTCATAAGTGAAAATCCGGGACTCCGCTGACCGGAAGCCTGTAGGTGTGGAAGGGGGGCGGGCCCCCATAAAGTATGTTAACCTCACCATAATTTTTATGGCTATACACTCTAACTGCCGTAGGGTTCCAAAGATGGTAAGGTATTTCAGAAACTACTGTGTATTTTGAAGGACGCGGAGGACAATAAAAACACCACCTTGTAGTGTAATTTTGGAAGACACGTTTTTGCAGCAGAAACCATTGATTTAGAGTTTTATGTCCACTTTATGCATAGTAAGGCTAATCGGGACTGGACCTACAGTTTAAAGTGGGATCCGAACCACTATGTGCCTCCTCCGGGTATCGAACCCGGAACCCCTTGATTTACAAGGCGACGACTCTACCACTGCGCCATCGGGGAGGTGCAACAGAAACCACAAAAATTCAAGACTTAAAAAATAATTCTCAGATAATCGTTTTTTTACCTTACATAATATATTCTTGCATATGAATGTAATTAATAAATATGCTAACGATATTCATGAAAGTATAGTCTTCCAATCCAATTCCGGAACATTAATGCGTCCTGAAATACTTTTCAGGTCACCGGGATAAATCAAACCATTCCGGGACTGTCCCGGAAAATCCTGGACGAATAGCATCCCTAGTTAAAAAATATTAAGATCGAGCTCAAAATAAACAATTTGCTCATTGTTAGGAATAACACTGCTAAAAATCTTGGTCTGATTTTTGACGAAATTTTTGATTGGACAGAACATGTAAAGACGCAATGTAGGAAAGCTTATGGAACACTTAGGAATCTGAATCGTTTCCGTGACTTCCTCCCTGCGGAATGCAAGCTAAGACTCATCCAAGCATTAATCTACCCATTGTTCGACTATTGTGATAATGTTTACGGCCCGCAACTCTCGCAAAAGCTCAGTAAAAAAATACAAATGGTGCAAAATGCGTGCTTCCCATAAATTTTTCAAGCAAAAAGATCCGATCATATTCTTCCATTCTTAAATAATAATCAGGTTCTTACCATGGCAAACAGAAGGAAGTTGCACTGTCTCTGTTTCATACACCGCATACTGACAGAAGGTAAACCGCAGTACCTGTTTGAGAAGATGCATTCCCGTAGGGAAATCCATCAGTATGTTACCCGTAAGCGGAACAACTTCGATTTACCCAATCACTCTACCACGGCCTACAAATCATGGAATGCATTGCCCGCAATTATCGCTAGTGTAAACAACCCATTAAATTTCAAAGGTAAAATAAAAGATCTGCTGTTAATGGAACAATGGCAGAGTCGGGGCACATATTGAAGGTATCAAGTCACTCACTATAAGGAATTGTATTATTGTATTATTATTACTATTGTCTTTTGTATTTCTAGTTACACTTTTTTTTTGTATGCAACTAATTCCTATGTATTTTTTCTTTCTTCATTTTTTTTTGTATCTGTTTTTTTTACGTTTAGCTTACTGCTCCATAAGTTATATAAACTTATGGATTATCATATTGACAAGGGTTAGGTAGCAGAGCAGCCCTTGGCTGAACCTCGCCCGCTGAATAAAGACAATTTATTATTATTATTATTAACGTACTTCTTAAATAGCATCTGACACGATGCAAAGCACGAACTACGTTCAGCCTCTCAAAAAGAAGCAGTCAGTGTCAAAAGCTAGCGCACTAGTCTCTACTTCTCTAAATACAGTAAAACCTGTCTATTCCGGAACATGGTGGTTCCGAGCAAAATTTTCCGTCTTAACAGTTTTTATTCTTATACAGGGTTGACTTTAAATACAGCATACAGCGCTGCAGGAAATAATGGAAAGACAGATTTACATTTCGCATTAGGCTACTTATAATGTAGAGTATTAATGCATGTACGTACATGAATAAAAATGCGATACAATCGCAATAAGCATAGCAGAGATTACAATTATGTAACTACACAATATGTTGGTACACTTTTTACAGTATTGTAAGAACGTACAGTACGTACTTATGTATCTTTTCCCCACAGCTGCTTCAAAGTTGGTTGACATGTTTTGGTCACAACACGACCAAGTACATAGTTCTCTACATCTTGCAAGAGTTGTATCAATTCAGAGTTGTTGCGAGAAGCAGTGAATTCTTGTAGTTCGTTGACATTGAAGAGTGCATGTTTGTAACTGGACATCTTCAACTCGCGTGGCATTTCTTCTTCCCCTCCTTCAACCTCTTCTACAGCATTTTCTTCTTCTTCTTCAATGTGCTGCAGATGTAATGAATCGACAGCTTTCTCTACGTCCTGTCCTGTTGCCAATTCGCTGTCGAAATTTATTATGTCCTCAGCTGCAATTGATAAATTAGCCTGTTTACAAATGTCGGCAATGCAACCTAAGTTCTCCTCGACTTGATCATGCTCGACAGTTGTGTCCTCGCAAGGGAAACCTGCTTTTACGAAGCATTTCTTTACTGTTTCTGGGGTGACTTTCTTCATTGCTTGGTGAATCCATTCATCAATTTCTCATATCATCACTCACCCCCATCTTCGCAAATTAGCCAAAAGCGGCACAAAAATCTAAGTAAAATGGACACTCACAAACATCCATGCCCATGCCAGGATTCGAACCCGGGACCCCTGGCGTCGTAGAGCGATGTGCATAGAGGGAAACAGAAAGATGGAATAAGAGAGGTGAAGAAAGATTGAGATAAAAGTGAAGAAAAAGAAAGAAACAAGGAGAGATAACAAGAAAAATAGAAAGATGACGAAAGAACAGAGGAGAAATAGACAAAGAAAGGTGGAGAAAGAGGGTAAGAGATGAAAGAAAGAAACGGAATCGTAGCAGCTATGAGTATTGTAGCGCATTCTTTCATACCGACAATGTTACCGATAAGCGAGTGGCAACAGAGGCGTGTTCCACTTACAGTATTGCATTGTTTTCTTGCGAGCGAAAAAAATAAAGGATGAAATTTCCGTCTTACTGAGAATAAAAACCTCTCGTTGGTCTTTAAATGGTGTTCCGTTTCCGCCTTAAGCAGGTCCTTTTCAGGAATAAAATCGGCCCGTTTCGGGACTCTTTTTCCGTAGAGGTTCCGGGATATACAGTTTTTACTGTACTTCTCTTACCGAAGGACAATAATAATGCAAACATTGTAAAACTCAATAATAAAGCTAACAATAACCTTCAAAATGACTATGAATAAAGCCTGGGTAATGGACTTCGTAAGACTAGGCGGGAAGAATTTTATTGGCAACTCTATAAATGAAGATTAAATTGCAAAGTGAAACCAATATGAACGAAATTTATAAATATTATATGGAAGGATTATCCTGATCTAGGGTTAAACATAATTTGACATTATCCATTGTCTAGTGCCTTTAATTATACTTATTCAAATAATGTTGAAAGTTATACATTGAGTCCCTTATAGTCGGGGGGGGGGGGCAAACGAAAACTGGAGAGGCCCGGGCCCCCCGCCCCCGGATTCGGCGCCCCTGCACGTGTACCCAGACATGGAACTAAGAAGCGGAAGAATGGACTTCTCACAACTAGAAACTCTGGTTGGAAATCGCTTGTAGGCGGTTTGGGCCAAACAAAGAATACGACGACAAAAGCATATGAGAAGCCTTCTTATAGCGAGAAAATTTGCGATATTTTATGCGTACACATTCCTCATATTATCACGATAATCATACTTTAAATCTCTTCGGAAAAGGAAAAATATAATATAAATATAAATTCCAATACACAAAATTTTTACACTTACAATATGGACATACTGAATGAAACTCGCTTCTAACTTTCACTTTTATTACACAAAAACGATTACAAACAAAATTATCACAGAACATTGATTTGTTTCCTGCAGATCAATTGATCTTACATAAAACGTATTTTTTACAGTTTGTACTCATGTTTTCCTTTCCATAAAATATACATATATTACACACAAGCTCTCATAGATAGGACATACTGCATCTCGTACATTAAAAATACACCACAATTATTTACAAATTGGAAATAGTTCTTAGCAGTACTAGTACATGAATGAAACGCGACAAGCCATAATGAACAAAATAGCATATTCCAAATTGTACATTATAACTCTCCTATACTAATCCATACTATATTTGTTTAGCTTTCCTTTGTGTAAATCTTGAACCTGAGTGTTACTTTACCTACAGAACCTTTTTAAAAGTATGGCAAACTAAATTATTGTAAACAAAAATGTCACAATAAAATATTTTACATTTATAATCTGTGAGCAATCGAACAATTGGACTCTAATACTTTTCAAAAGTATTCAAATTAATGCAGGAGATATCATCTTAGTGGCTACTGGAGTCCAATACTTGGAAATTTTGAAAGGATTTTTTTCTTAACCCTCATGATTGTGCGTTGAATTTGGCAATGCACTTCTAAGTAAGTTTGCTATTTTAAGGAAATGAATTAATACGAATCAACTAGAATTCTTAAAAGTATTTCGTTACAGTGACATACAGTGTACACTTTATGCAAAATTTAGATCATGTAAATGACTATTTATAATCAACTAGTTGCCAACTAGAAGGGGACATTTTTAATGGAAATTATTGATTTTTAAAAAAATTCTGAACAGTCTTTCTACAGCAAAAATGAGTAAAATTTGTTTATAAATATAGCAGTGACCTTTTTCCCTAGCTTTATGACAAGTTTTATTTGTGAAAACACACTATGTAGAGCAGGTGACTACATTTTCGGTAAATATTTTGTAGCAATAAATAGAAAAATGATGATAATGTGATGAATTTTACGATTTTGAAGTTGTGCAGTCTTAAATTTTGAAAAAGCTTATTTTGTAAATATGAAAAAAGGTTTTCTTAATAGATAGATATTACCATAAAGAGTGGGGGAAATATATATATGACCTTTTTTTTTATTTGTCGATGCTTTATAATTTAATATTTTGCTCTATGTTTTTTTAACAGGATATCCGATTCAAAGTAGATATAAAAAATCCTCCCATTTCAGATTACTACTTTGCTTCGAGTCTCTGGTGGAACGCCATAAAAAAAAAACATGTTTTGGCACATGCTACAGAGTAGTCAGAAACGAACGTAATGCAGTGTTCTACAATGTTTTACATCCACCGTCAAATACTTACTTCACAGCGAAATGCTGACAGGGAGTCATGAACAGCTCTTTGCACATCTTAAACAATGGAACACCGCATCCTATACAAGAAATAAGTGTCATGACCTGTTCTCGAATACTATGAGATCATTTGAGCCCTTCGCTTACCTCGTTAATTACTTAATAACAGCAATGAAATTAGGCACTTCATCGAATCTGATAGATTCCAACCGAGCATCGCATCGCTACTGCGAAGTCTTTACATTACATTGCCAACTGTAAGCCCCATTAGGTTGTCGCTTTCCAGGTGGTCGTCTTGTTCGTGAGGTTTGGAATTTGTCAGAGGCAGTATGGCCCTTGGATTTGAGAGTCTTGAGCTTTCAGTGTCTGCAAAGACGATAGAACAATTGGTCTCTTTCTTGAACTTGGCGAATATACTTATTACAACATTTCTTAGACAATTTGTTTCAATGAACTGATTTGGCGTTGAAGTTTATTGAACACATGTGAAGGAAAATTAATTCGAAAACACAAAAGAAGTAAAAATATGATCCTGGCCGTACACAAAACAATAGAAATCTTAAAATATGTTAGAAATTAAGCTACAACAAAAAAATGTACATTGTATGATGGTTACTATTAGACTTCAGTGGAAAACTATGATGAATTGAATTGTTTTATTTTACTTTGCTTTTTTTACCACTTTTGTCTAGTGCGAAGATAATGATCAATAGTGAGAAGATGTAATTTATGAAAGGACAAACCCCCATGGACAACACACAACCAACAAATTGATATGATTTGTTTGTTTGGTTTGTTGTTTTAAGAAATGTTTTATGCACAGATAGGCTAATCGGAACCGGACCTACAGTTTAAAGTGGGATCGGAACCATTGCGGAATGTGCCTCCACCGGGTAACGAACTGTAAGTGAGGTTGACACTTCGGTTCCTTTACATCCAAGAGTAGTAAGGTTCTGCTAAATCAAGAACTGCTTTGAACTCAGAACTCTAAAGATTTAGATTCATTTTCAAAGTTGAAAGATATTAATAAGTAGTTTCATGTAGTTTCATCATCCAAACCAATGGGATGAGTAGCATTGGTTCACCTTAAATATTTAGCTGCTGTTTTTTTTTGTTTTTTTTTTACTATTCGTAGTTCTTTGCGAGGCTCCATCGGAAACAAACGAAACTTTGAGGTATTAAGTCTTTGTGATGCATTATTATGTTCAAATAGACATCCACTACGCTAGTCTCAGAATATTGATTTTTCATGCTATGAAAATCTTGATATTAAATGATATCTAGAAGTTAACATGGAGACATCTCAGCTACAACTTATTTTTTTTAAAGATTAAGAAAATCTCACAGTTATGAAGGAAATTGCCAGTACTCCATTTGATTCATTGTTACAATAAAACTTCGTTAATCCATGCAAGAGAGACATTGTCAAATTTTAAATTAAACCTTGAAGCTGGGAAACGTTGTTCTGAGAAGAAAGTACAGTACCTACATAATTTCTAAGCGGTTAGGTTACACTGGTCCATGAAAGATTCATACATACCTCCACCTGAGGGATGCCTGACTTTCGGATGATGTCCTAACTTGTAGCTGATGTCTCGTAGCTGGCCCCTAAATTTTGGGGTGGAGAATGTGTACAGAAAAGGGTTGATCGCCGAGTTCACTGGGATTATGAAGACCATCACCCAGGCGTTCAAGTGCTCTGGAATATGCAGGAATAGTAACATTAATGATATTTTTCTTATTTGATTGATTGATTGGCTTTACTTTACTTCGCTTTTTGGGCCACTTTTGGCTAATTTGCGAAGATGGGGATGAGTGATGATATGATGAAATTCATGAATGGACACTCGCAAACATCCATGCCCAGGCCGGGATTCGAACCCGGGACCCCTGGCGTCGTAGCACGATGTGCTAACCACTCCGTCACGGGGGCTGGCTTTTCTTACTTGAATTTACAATTAAATATACTAATTTTCCTTGATTCTGGAAAATTCAGCTTGCATCGTTTTGAACGAAAAGTTACGCTCTGCTCTTGAAACGTTTATTTCAAAAGACCATATCAACCAATATCGACGTATTTTGTTCTATCTGTATTCAAAATCTGTGTACGGATATAACAGCATGCTCGTAATGTTATTCTTTAAATTGATATATTTTTATCTAACACGAAATCAGGTTATCTTTCGTTAGTTTTCCCTACACACTGATGTGGACAAAGGGTTTCTCAAATATACTATTTATTCATTGGTGCAAGAGGGGGCAGCTGGGGGTTAATCAAAAACATTTATATTAACTTTTCTGGATATTATAATATTCTGGAATTCAATTTTATTATTTTTAAAAAATGTGCTATTTCAAGTTTTAAAAATGCCTCTTTGGTAGAACCTTATCCCATTTGTTCTGTTGTGTTAAATGTAATGGCAGATTTAACAACCATAAAAGGTCGTTAAAAATATACTAGATGAATTTTACTTTAGTTGTCGCAAGGTTTATTGTTAGTTTTAAGGAGATTTCACAGACGCACTCTCGGTGAGTGTGATCACTTGATTTTTGATGTCAAGGGAGACGATCGTCTTATTAGATGCCAAATGAGAACCCTTCTCGGGAAATATATTGTTTATATTTTATGGTTTTCTGATAGTGATAATCAGTTCATATTTACCGCTGAATTCAGCAAGGTTGGTATCAACCTCCCCCGCCCTTCCCACAAGGCACATTGCTTACTTTGACTTCATCGTGCAGTCCGAGCAATGCTTTGACCTCATTTCTACATCTTGGAAGAAGTGTTAAGTTTTAGGAAGAGGGTGACGTCGGCACATATACCTGGTATCTGGAAGCGTTGTAAAGCCATCACTTTGAGAATTGCGATCGGTGCCCAACAGAGGACGTCGGTGAACACGATGAAGAAGAAGCGAATGGCGAATTCCGAATCTCCTACGGCCAGTGGCGTTGCGTTCCTGGTTTTCCATATGCTGTAGAACATCCCCGCGTACACCAGCACTATCATAACCATGCTAGGAACAAAACGATAAATACAATACTTCATGTGAAGTGATTGATTTAATTTGAAATTAACATTTCTTTTCTTGTACAAGGTGTCGCATATTGCGTCTACTAATATCAGTTGGCTACACTGTCGGAACGCAGGTGCGCATGCGCAGAAGTCTCCCATGCTTAGGCAGCTGCAAGTCTCGCAATCAGTCTGCCATGGAATAATAATAATAACTTCTTTCTTTAGCAGGCGAGGTTCAGCCGTATGCCGCTCTATCACCTAACCTGTTCAGTTCAGACACAAATCCTGGCAGTTGAGGGGTTCACCCGAACGGGTTCCTTTCAGCCCACTCAGCAGGCACTGCACTGATATACATACATCAGGACGCCAGAGAATAGGCCTTCTCCGACCTGAAGACTTCTGTTTCTGCACGCTGTCATTGGCTTCTATTGTCTGACTCATCGCATCCTGTTGTGACGCTCTGGAACGGGTTGGTGGCAACCCTCGTCTCCGTGCCTGCTGAATGGAACCCGACCGGATGAACGCGTCCACTGCCAAGATTAGTGTCTCAACAGGTGAACATTCCATGGCAGACTGATTGCGAGACTTGCAGCTGCCTAAGCATAGGAAACCTCTGCGCATGCGCACTTGAGTTCCGACAGAGTTGCCAATAGATATTGGTACAATATGTGCCACTCTGTATACATAATTAAAACTTTCCTACGATCTAGAACACTGACCAGCTATCCTGACACTACTCCCTGCCATGCAGAAATCAATCAAAAGCAACATCTGTTGAAAAGGGAAAAGAAAGTAATTTTTAGTCTATCCAGTAAATGAACTCACCTGACGAGATTGACACCAAGGAAAACGAAGGTCGAGTACTGCCAGCCAACGTGATAAGGATCATCTAGATGCAGAGGGAAGCACATGGCATTTGTTCCGTAAAACCTCGTACTCTCCCACCAGTGGACGGCTGTATGAACAAACGAAACTACAAAGTTACTTTCTTTAAATCATTAAGAAATTCCTGTGGATTCTACTTCTCAAAACCCTTAACACAACCATTTACTAAGGAACATATCTTTGAAGTTATTAACACTATTTTAACGTCTAATATCTCAATCAAGATTTGAGCATTTCCTGCATAAGCTTGCACGATAATTTTAGTCATGATGATCTCGTAAATCAGGTAACAGAAAGCTGAGAAAGGATGATTCTCGCGAATGTTCACTGCATCACCTTCCCGGAAATTAATGATTTTTTTTCCATTTGCGCTCTTGAAGTATTTTTTTTACTTTTCTGGACAGGGCGACCCTGCTGCCAGCGGAATGAAAGAAGGAAATAATGGGAAAAGAGTGGAAATGAAGGTAGAGGAAAGGAAGATAACATAGAAAGGAAAGAAAGATAAGAAAAGAAAAGATAATCAAAGAAGAGGATGGAGAAAAATAAAAGGCGGGAAAGAAAAGTCAACAAATGAATAGAAAGGAAAGTTAACAGAAATCTCTCTACTTACTTTGGCGCTGTCGCCTGGAGAATGATACTGGAAGCTGCGAATGATTTTAATCCTTTCTTTCTTTTCATTTCGGTTATTTACGTCCCTTTTATACATTACCTATTGGAGTAATGTGGCGATGAGGGAGAATTATAAACTAAGGAGACAAATGAATGATACTACATCCATGCCTTAGCCAGGATTCGAACCTGGGATGTCTGGCTTCGTAGCGAGTTACGATCATTCTACCGCGGAGGCAAGTATTAAAAAAAATGTTTACGAAACCATGAACTACTAGTTCATATCTTCACAGGGGAACAAGAGCTACACTTTATTAATTTTCTATAAAAGACCGTAATAAAAAGTCAATTAGTTAGGGATTGTGCCATCACAGATATCACAAAAATATTAATCACAGGCCTGCATGGGGTAGAGTCATCGCCTTGTAATCAAGGGGTACCAGGTTCGATACTATGTAGAGGCTCATAGTGGTTCGGATCCCACTTTAAACTCTAGGTCCAGTCCCGATTAGCCTTACTGTGAACTCAAAACGCCAAATCAAACAAACAAACAGGCCTGTATGGGTTTGGATGACTCGCAGATGACTATTGTCCTTGAATAATTTCAGTATGCTGATTCCAAAAATGAAATCCATTTTTACCCATCACGTGTAGTATTTTTCAGAAAATAGCAATATATTAAGTGCCTTTATTTTACAATAAAATGTGTAGTTACATGATTTTATTCTACCTTCTAATATTCACAAGACACATTTACATGAAAATTGTAAACTTTGATTACGTAACTTCCATTTTCGAAGTCCCTCATAAAAATTTCCTTCACAAAATGTCCAAAACTCAATGTTATAATGTAGTGGGTTGATTGAACTTAATGAAGTTGAGAAAAATCCTGATCTAGGGGAAAATCCTGACGTGATGGGAAGAAATTTATGTCATATCCGTCATCAGCATTCAAAATACTTCCAGAATCACCTACTGGTTTGCAAAAATCCGAAATTTCCTTTAATTTTTTTTTTTTTTTTTGCGTTCTGTAATAGATGTAATAGAATGGAAAATATGATAATTTTGATTGTGAAATTGTGAAATATCCTAACGTGATGATGGAGAATAGATATAATGTGCATGATTAGCATTCATAATTCTTCCAGAAGCACCTACTGGTTTGTAAACAACCGAAATTTCCTTTGTTTAAATTTATTTTATTTCGTTCTGTAATAGGCGTAATGGAATGGCGAATATGATAATTTTGATTGTGAAATTGTGAAAAATCCTGACGTGATGGGAAAAAATGGACGTTATTTCCGTCATCAGCATTCAAAATACTTCCAGAATTACCTATTGATTTGAAATCATCAGATTTATTTTTTCCAAAATGCAGGGTGGTGTAATGACTATGAAAGAACAATCAACCTAATACGGCTACTCACCTGGGATAATGGCGACTGCGATGCCGAAAGTCCAGATGATGAAGATGGTGAGGTAAGCTGACCGCATGGTGAGTTTGTGTCCTCCGAATGGAATCGTGATGAATAGGAAACGTTCCAGCGACATGAAAGCAAGGATCAACACAGACACCTGGAAACAGAAAGAAGAAAGAAGTTTTCACTTCCTATCTTTTCTTTTGCATGTTGCTGTTGGAAGTCATAATTCTCGATTGCTGAACAGCGGATGTTGAAAAAGAAAAAGGTAAACACGCTGCAATTGTGAAAGAGCGCTCTTGTATGCACGTGTGGACTACAGAGCGAGGGCCGGAAAGGAGGGAGTGAGTGAGTGAGACAGGAGGCTTCATCTATCGCGTTCGTGTACTACTGTAAAGGGAAACAAGCTTCACACTATTAAGCCCACCATAGGTGCATGGCGTTCCTCGTCTCGCTCCTCCCGTCGAGAAGAAGTTCTTCTAACTCGACCGCGTATTCGACACAGCTGTCTAACCCATGGTCACTTGCTGCAAGGGTTGGACCCTCTAATGTGTCCCTTCTGCAATGTCGTTTCAAGCATTCGGCACATTCTTCTTGAACTTTTAATCTTCTCAACTGTATATCTTCCCTGTTGGGAGACAATGACAGTGTTTTGAGAGGAGACGGACTTTCCCACTATCTATGAGGAAGTTTTTAGTATATTCTTACATTTTTAATGTGAAGTATTTGTCTTGTGCAGGTCCCTTTACAACCTTGCACTTTAACTTTCCCCAATGGGCTTTTTACACCCCTTTTGAAACTTTTAGGTAAGAATTTTAGATAAGGGGATATTTCCCCGTATCCATGAAGGGCTGAAAAATGCCGACGCACCCAAAAATTTTACTTATTCATTCATTCATTCACTTTCATGGTAATATTTTGAAGAGTTGATTAACGACAGTGGCGCAATCACAGGGGGTGGCAAGTGTACCTGCAGGGGGCAATTACAGCCCACAACTTCAAATTTTATGCAAATAAAAACATTTCTCGTAAAATTGTCTTGCTCGCTTCGCTCGCAATACCTGCTTTTCTTAGTCTTATCAAGTTCAGAAACGTAGCTAGGGGGCGGCGGGAGTCGGTCCTTGGCGCCGAATGATCTAAATGAAAATAAGCTGTAAAATTGATTGATTGATTTGTGGTCTTAAGTCCACTTTGCGCACAGAAAGACTAATCGGGTCGGGACCTACTTTAAATTGGGATCCGAACCGCTGTGCCATGTGCCGACACCCGGTACCGAACCCGGGACCCCTTGATCACAAGGCGACGATGTTACCACTCCACCATCGGGGAGGTAAAAAAATTGTAAATGAGAGAATGCATTTGCGTCCCGTGAAATTATTTGCGCTCTATTAAATCAATATTAATTTCAGCCTGCAAAAAAATTGGATCTAATTTTCTTTTCATGCTCGCTTCGCTCGCAATATAGCATTATTCTCTGTAATGCATTGTAAATTACCAGACAGAGAAATAAGACTTGTCTTAATTGATTTTGTTTTAAATCCATGAATAATTGTTTTGAGGAAACTGAGCGTGCACATTTGAGAGACAATTTATGTAATTTCTGCTGTTGGTTTATTGTGAGATGGATGAATTTATTGTGTAACGTAATTATTTAAATAATATGTTTCACATATATGCAACATGGAGCAACGGGGACACTAAATTGTGCACACAATTTAGTGTCCACGTCGCTCCATGTTGCATATATGAAACACATATCGTGCATGAAAGTTTTACAGGGTCCTGCGTTCAGCTTTGGGCGCCTTGACGGCATACGCTTAACGGCCGCCCGGACGCCAACTTCCGTCAAATCCCGTGCAATATCTCCGCTATGAAAGCTGATAGCTTCGAAATGATTTCAAGTTCTCAGAATTATAGTTACAATTGCATTCGAAATAAGCACGTTAATTGTCACGGGGGATGTTGAAAATGTTGTCCTCGTGCATCCACTCGTTTTTGGCATGTTTTTAGGAACTTTAATGTTAATGTAAAAAAAATTATATTTGGAATGCATTTATCACGCATTTTCAGTCTTTCAAAAATAGTTTGTGTGCTTGTTTTCCATTATTAATGTGAAATTGAACTTATTCAAAAATAATTCAAATCGTTTGTTCGAACACAAATGCTTTAGTACCAACTTCTACCCCCTTTCAGCATAATTTACAAGGGTAATAACGTCTTTGATACTACTACTACTACTACTAATAATAATAATGTTGGCCCCGGATTCGAAACCCGGCTTGGGCATGAACGTTTGTGAGTGTCCATTCATCAATTTCATCATATCATCACTCATCCCCATCTTCGCAAATTAGCCAAAAGTGGCACAATTATTATTATTATTATTATTATTATTATTATTATTATTGGTGCGTTTATCCTGGTACTTGCCCCCCAGACAAAAATTCGTGGTTGCGCCTCTGATTAACGTACTGATTTATTTTACAATTAGCAAGTCGGAAGCGTCTTGCGATTTTAAACTAAATCACACTAACTTTTGTGCGGGGAATTTCTAATAGATTCATTTTAAGAACTACACTAAATAGTACTGTAATATTTCTAAAATGTATAAGTAAGCAAAGATAATTAAATCGAACAACTAACACTCACCTCTGATGAAGTCATGGCGATGATGCCAACGATGGTGCAGTTCCAAGACGTCATCCAGATGTTCGCCATCTTGTTGTAGATGTCTCTGTACTCGATGTCTCTGCTGGCAATGACGAACAGATACACGCCCATCAGGAAATCAGAGACTGGAAGTTAGAAAAAATAAAAATAATAAGTGTTAGTTGCTTCAGATGGAGCTTTGGCTTTCAATTAACAGACGGAAATCCATCTCTTGTTACTGCAGTTCGCATTCCTCAAGCTCTATTAGCTCGAGTTAAGATGAGGAGTTACAGATACTCACCGTGTGTGCATTTATTTCAATATCGTCGGAATGGGCAATGCTACTAAAGAAAAACCTGGGCGTATGCAAGAGTATGAATTTCTCCCCATGTTACAAGTGGAAGCGTTTTTTTATGTCGATTATTAAGCTAGATACGATGCTTGAAAAATATGATGAGTGAGAATTTTCAGAATCCTATGTACGAGGGTGTGCTGATAAATATTAAGCCTTACCAAGAATAAATTGAGCTAGGAGGCTGAAATTTGCAGGGTGTACTGGCCAATTCTTCTATATGTATTGGTGCAAAAATGGCAGCACCTCCAGAAAAGCTCTCCAAAGACGTCATCCTGTTGCATGACATTGCCTTGCCACACACTGCAGGTGAAACAATGGCGACACTGACCTCTCATCCACCCTATTCGCTGACTTGGCTTCATCTGACTATCATCTGTTCCCCATCTGAAAAACTTCTAACGGGACAACGATTTGAAACATGATGACGCCTTTGGAGAGCTTTTCTGGAGGTGCTACCATTTTCACTTTGGACCTGAAAAACAAAGGGAAGTTAAAAATCATAGAAAGTAGATTTTTGCACCATTACATACAGAAGAATTGACCAATACACCCTGCAAATTTCAGCCTTCTAGCTCAATTTTTGGGGGGTAAGGCTCAATACTTATCAGCCTCCCATCGAATTACTTATGGAGAAAAAGAAACTCAACAACTTCAACTTCAAGTTGCAGCTAATCAAATTGAAGTTTCGACTTTTCCGCTGGTCACAATTATCATCAATCTATCGTCTTCTCGTTGATACTTTTTTCTATGCCATCAGAAGTTTGATATTCCCAAGAGAACAAATAAGATAATATTCCCATAAGTGTAATGTTAAATTTCCTCTCTCTCTCTCCTACAATCATCCTGGCATAGACGTCCCCTTCCAGAGCTCCCCGCGCTGAAGGTTCGCTCGCGTAGGAGGAGCAAAGTGGTCAACCCGTCATGAGAAACAGACGAGTTAGTTTCAGAGGAAAGAGATTATCCACAGTAAACATGTTCCGCTTTCCAAACTTCGAGCTAAAATATAGAATTCGCGTGTTTCTCTCTACTGAAACTGGGATGGACAGAGAGTATTCATTTTCTCTGTGGTGTGACCAGGAATGTCATCGGTGGAGGGGTGCAACCAGGAGCAGTTATGCTTTCTGTGTTCAAAGTAAAGTTCTAAACCTCAGAAGAAGGTTGCCACCACTAGATGATCTGTTGTCTGCTGTGAAACCTTGGCAACCATCAAGCGAATGTTTCCACCCAGTGAGAGGAGAACTAGAGACAGCACTTGCTTTGTTCTCTGCTAGCCAGCCAGAACTCGCCCTTCCCTTCATGCGAGGAATTTGATCGCTTGGTTTTCATATTCACAGCGGACGGGAGGGGATGGCAACCGACTCATAGGCACTTTAGATGGCTTTTGCTTACCCTTTCAAAGAACTCGTGCAACAACACCGAACATAGTTTGCAACAACATCCCGCAGACGACAGATCACAGGAACTGCACCAGGGTAACTCTTCTGGCCTGGTAAGTCAAAATGATGGACCCGATTTCAGACATTTATTCTGTGAAATATAATAAACAAATGTTAATGTGAGACATGTGCTAAGAAAGGTAAACTGTCAAAGTTTTTTTCAAACAAATCACAAGTGTTCTATGTGAGCACCTCGCGTAACACGGCGCACATCAAGCCGATAGTCTATCTCCTGCCAAACCTTGTGTAGCATGTTGCGGTCAATATCAGCAATGGCTGCTGTGATGCGGGCACGCAGGTCATCCATTGTTGTTGGAAGTGGTGGTACGTAAACATGATCCTTGACAAAACCCCACATGAAGAAATCACATGGGGTCAAGTCGGGGGAACGAGGTGGCCAATGAAGGAGAGGTCGATCCTCCGGAGATGCACGGCCTATCCAACGTTGTTCCAATGCCCCATTGTGATGGTCCCGAACGCTGCCATGGTAATGCGCAGGGACACCATCCAATTGGAGAATGAAATCTGCGCTATCCTCTACAAGCTGTGGAAGGAGCCATAGTTGCAGCATATCAAGGAAAACAAGTCCTGTCACAGTACGTTCATGGAAGAAAAAGGGCCCATAAATCTTTTCATGGGAAATCGCACAAAAGGCATTAACTTTGGGAGAATCGCGTTCGTGTTCAACAAATTCATGAGGGTTAGCAGTTCCCCAAATCCTTACATTGTGTCTATTCACTTTCCCTGAAAGGTGAAAAGTTGCTTCATCACTGTAAATTAACCTCTCAGAGAACCCATCCGTTTCCATTAATGCGAGGAAATCAGCACAGAAGGACGTGCGCAAAGCATAATCAGTGTCTTTTAAGGCTTGAACTAGTTGCAAGCGGTAGGGTTTCATTTGTAAACGTTTCCGCAGAACCCGCCAGACAGTTTTCTGTGGAAGTTGAAGTTCTCTCGCTGCCCGGTAGGTGGACTTCCGTGGACTTCGCACGAAACACGTGCTCACTCGTTCAACTGTCTCTTCCTCAGTCGACGGACGGCCAGTCGATTTTCGTTTACAGATGCAGCCCGAATCTTTGAAATGTTCATACCACTTACGAATGGCCTTCCCCGTAGGTGGTTCTCTCCGATATTTGGTACGGAAATGCCGTTGCACACTAATAACAGACATGTTCACATGATAATCAAGCACACAGAAAGATCTGTTCTCCGGTCAACGCCATTTTCCTGCTCGCTGCTCGCTGCTGACTCCTAGCGGTAGAAAGTGGAAACACTGCATGGAAACTAAACTTTGAAAGTTAATCTTTCGAAGCGCATGTCTCACAATAACATATGTTTATTAGATTTCACAGAATAAATTTCTGTAATCGGGTCCATCATTTTGACTTACCCTGTATAATTTACCATCTTTCCAGCATTTGACGTTCTCCTTTATACGGAAGCTGGGCGAAATAGTGGTTATGCCGCTACCGATTAGCCTATCTGGCGCAAAACGATTTGAAATCATAAGATCAGTTGCACATTGAACCTATAGCAGCAACAATTTTTTTCGAATTTTTTTTTTAAATACAGGGTGTCCAAAAAGTCACGCAACCGAGATTTTGAACGTACGTAACTTTTGCACAAAAAATGACAAGAAAATCATGCTCTACATGAAGGTTCAGCACGCTAAAAAACATACTAAGTTTTTGTACGAAGAAAAACCAAACATGAATGGAAGACAGGTTTGGAGTTTCTTTCAACAATTTTTAACGTGTATCGATGATCGATGGGTATTTATCGAATTGAAAAAAGAACGATAAACTATAATGCATTTTATGCATTACAGACAATTTATGAGGTTAATTTTGACATGTTTAAAAGAAGGAGTTTTTTTTTTTTAATTACGAGGTGTACTGGCAACATTGGTCGTGTCAGAGGGCAGTACCAAGTGTGCCTGACCTATGACTATTATTCAATCAATGCCCAGAATTCCAAGTGAATGGTTGAGTGTTCAAATATTCGATGCTGTTTCTTAAAAAAAGAAGAAGTA
Source organism: Lepisma saccharinum (assembly GCF_977018435.1). Taxonomy (NCBI): domain Eukaryota; kingdom Metazoa; phylum Arthropoda; class Insecta; order Zygentoma; family Lepismatidae; genus Lepisma; species Lepisma saccharinum. Next base: position 109,344,532 of record NC_139231.1, read on the forward strand.
TCATGAAATGGCAACAATTACCAGCTAAATTCCGTATGAAGAGACTGAGTATCCTGTTGTCGTCCCTGGCCACAAACCTGCCCCACATAACAAGGCCGTTTCCTAAGCAGGTGAGGATGGCCACAACCCACACAGTGACTCGCAAGACGGGTCGCACCAGGAGATGTTCAAAGGAGGATAGCCCTGGAAATAAAGCACATGCTCATTAACTTTAAACGATACAAAGCCTCTTGTCATCAGTTCAAGAAATCACATTTTTATCCCATATTTTGTTACATTGTACTGGTTCTCTTTGCTACCTCTTTAGGTCAATTTCTGTGTTGAACTGTTCATTGCTATGATTTGGACTTATTTTTTGTCGCTTTCCTATTATTCTCTTAAACTTCTATTAAATCATCCTAGACAGACAATAGTTGTTTTAACTTTGGTTATTCAGTGTAATTTAGTGATACCTTTTCCAAAGTCTAAAGCTAATTAATAACTGAAAAAAAATATTTAATAATCGATGAAATTATCAAATTCATTTTAATATATAGCCTATTGATAATTACGTTTTCAGTGCCTTTTTCTTGGTCAATATATTTTTAAGTGTAAAACATGTTATTTGCCCCGATAGAGTCGAAAATTTGCAATGATTTTTTTTAGAAAATGTTACTCCGAATTTAATCTATTTGAAAATCACGGCGAACGTAAAGCACTAAAAAGGGAAGAAGATACAGGAGATATGTCAAAAGTATGGATTTTTTTTCTAATAGGTCCGTCTTGAAAGCCGTTTTCTGTTAATTAGTGAATTGTAGGCTATAATTTATGAACAAGATTTAATGCTTTGAATTTTTGTAAATAGTCGGAAGTTGAGTTCTTGTACTTTTTGTAGAAAAAGGCGTGCATGTATTTATTTAAAATTGACACTTACCGTCAGTGTGTGGCCTACATTTTGGCACTCGAGGTGCGTAGGTACAATAGTAGAACTTCTTGAAGTATCTACGACAAAAATAACGTGATTACATTCAACAAACTTCGAAATAAAATTTCAGGTATTACCACTACAGTCCAAACTACGTAAAGGATTAAAATTCCAAATTCTTATGTCTAATTTAGTTAAGAGTTATTACTGAAAGAAGATGAATCAATTTCGCTGACTGAAGTTAGAATATATGCACTATCAGCTGAGTTATGAAGACAACTTTCGTTTTCTCCACAAATTACGCTTTTCAATATGATTTCCGAATATCTTTCCAAGCAGGGACGGCGACAGGGGTGGGCACGGGTGGGCAAGCGCCCACCCAAAAATTCCTATGCCCACCCGATTGCCCACCCAATCAAATTCAATGAATACATATACTTGAGAATATTTGAATGACTCAATATTCTGGTATTCATAACATGTATATTTTACTTGTGACTATACTAGACATGTTGACATATTATCTATTTATTTGTCTCTTATTTTTTGTGGCAGAGATTAAGGATCATGCCTTTTCTTACACTCAACCACATTATTATCAACCCATAAAAAGCCAATTTTGTCATCAGAAAGTGAAAGTAATTACTAGAGCTATTGAAACAAAAAAAACTGTGATCAAATTAATACTTCTATGATTAAAAGCAACTAGTAGGCTTAGGAAGCTCAAAATTATGCAGGGTATTATCAAGATTAGATCAGAATTTAGGGTGAACTTGAGGACTGCAGCTCCAGGTCTTCACTGGGAAAGACTCTACATACGTATATGCGTAAATCGCGGCCTGACTATGGTTAAAATAATCTGCAAATAAACAAATAAAAACATCATCTTAGCGCTACTTCCTCCAGCAACATAATAAATTATTTCGACATTTTAATTATTATTAGAATAATTTAATCAAGAATACTTAGATGGGAAGGCCATGTGACACGAATGGCAGAGGAAAGAATAGTTTACAGGATTCTTGTTAAGAAACCTGATGGTAAGAGACCAGTAGGAAGGCCAAGACGAAGATGAAGGAATAACGTTGAGATAAACCTAAAGGAAATCGGTAAGGATGGGAAAGATTTGATTGATCTTGCCCCGGATAGGGACAGATGGAAGGCTTGTGTTGCTGCAGCCATCAACCTTCGGGTTTAAGTATGCTAGAGAGTGTAGTATAGTTTTAATCAGCTCTGCATTGAAATTCCCCAAGTGTCCCTTTCTTTATTTCATTACAATTTTTACATAACTGTCATATTCAAATACCAATATGGTATGTAAAATATCAACTTTATATTCGTTATACTAATAAGAAGGAATCACAATAATCACTACAATACCGAACTGAATAAATTTTGATAAACCAGTTATGTATGGCAAAAGCTACAGAATTATTCAATTGCTAATGAGTGGCTTATGCTATTAAGAAATCCTCGTCCCACGCATAAATTTGGCATATGAATCAGCCGAAAATGTCAACAGAATCTGTAGATACAGCTGAAGTAAAGAAAAAAAGTTATGTTTTTAAGCCCACTTTTATTCTCAGATAGACTAATCGGGACTAAACCTACAGTTAAACTACAGTGTAGTCCGAACCCGTGTGCATTGTGCTTCCACCAGAGGAGGGGGAGTCGAACACAGGATCTCTTCATTATAATGCGACAACGTTATGCCATTGGAGAAAATATATACAGAAAGAACTCGTAACAAACGTGTCATTTTACCTCTACAGAAGATGCGTCCATTTTAAGAGGGTGTATTGCCTGGAGACAAATATTTAAGACTTTTAGAAAACAATGTCATTGTTCATGGAATTAGCTGTCTTGATGTACTAATGAACACTGTGCAATGTGTTTCATTAGTAGAAACTACCACCTCAACATTCGAAGTGGCATGTACTAATGAAACTCCATTTTTGGAACAGTAAGTTGTGGATGATTTGTTTTATTTTAAGTCATTTTTTCTGCTAATTTTGATAATGACGACAATAAGGTTCAATGGTGATTAGATGAAAGTGACGAAGGGGCGGAAACAAACACAGCGGACACTCAAAATACAAACCCCTATAAATTATTACTTCGACTTTGGTTCCAGGCGCCAGGGACTCGTTGCCCTGCAAGAATGAAGTTTGGAGGGTATGCTGTACAGGACAACAGAGTGTGTTCGAAATGCCATACAACCCAAGTCATCTATGAAAAATAGATTAATTATTCCTGGCACGATGATCAACTTCGATGAATTCCTTGTGTCGTAAATCATTTTGTTACCTCAAAAAATATGTTCATATAACCATACGTGTATTGCTTCTCCCGCACGAGTAACGTGACTTAGTTCAGAAAACGAATATCAACTTAGCTAATAATCTCTTCAATTCTGAACAGATTTTTCAATCTTACTTTAGTCCAGGCAAATTAGAAAAAAGAATGGAAAAAATTCAAACAGAGATAAAAATTGGTAGATATCACCAGTATGGTATTTCAAACAACATACTAAAAGTCCCCGACAATCCGAGTTGTGCTCTGTCCGCCATATTGGAAAATGGCGGATGAACGGTGACGTTTGATCATAATTGCTTTATTAACTAAAAATGGTGAAGGCTGAGCCGAAAATGTGTTCAGACATAAATTAAAGAAAATAAAATTTCCAATAACTGTAAGAAGATAATTTTTTGTGATTTAACCTACCATTTCACTGTTAATAATATATGTAATTTCTTTAAGGGTGCTGCCCGTTGTGGAACTTCGATGTAATGGATCTGATCATCAGAAAACAAACTGAATAACCTTTTTGGCAAGGCAACAATGAATATAACGCAATATTGTATTATTTGTGAACAAACGTTGAGTGAAGGTGACACTGTGGTTGTGATAAAAGGCTTAAATGCTATAAAGAGCAGCAGTTTACGTCGAAAAGATGGAATATTTGAGAAATTGGAAAATGAGACGAATGTGAGGTTACATATTAAGTGCCGTAAAGACTATACTCGTGAGAGTAGTATTACTGCTGCAAGTAATTGTTCACCACAAAATTCAATACTCCTTCGATCAGCACTACATATACTTCACTTCAAATGTGATTGCTTGTCTTGCAGTGAAGTTTGTGATTTTCAAGCAGAATTGAAAAAAAATGTGAACAGACGAGTTAAAATATTTGAAGTTCGATCCTTAACATTCAAGGATCTAATCATTGAAGCTGCCATCAAGAGGAACGATGATTGGGGAAGGACAGTGCTTGATCGAATGCACACCGTTATTGATCTAGTTGCAGTTGAGGCTAGGTATCACCATCCTTGTTTCACTAAATTTTACTCATCCTCACCTACATCGGGAAAACGTGGTAGGCCTGAAGATGAGTTTATTTCTATGGCATTTCTGCAGTTATGCTACTACCTTGATAATGATAACGACGAGTGTCAGTACTCGATGAATCAACTTATGACGAAGATGATGGATTATCTTCCACAAGATACTGATGTCTCAGAAACAACTCTTAAGAAACACCTATGTGATCACTATGGAGAAGACATAATAATAACAAGACGTAAAGGGCAAACCGCTACAGTATGTTTCCGTGATACAGGATATAAAATATTATCCAAAAGTTGGTACACACAGAAAGAAGAAGATCCAAAGAACAAAATACTTAGAATTGTTAGAACTGCTGCCGCAATAATTCGGGAAGATATACGATCTGAAACATATGCCAAAGATATGTATCCAAATCCACATTAATGCTTGAAGACAGCTGATGATATGGTTCCAGAGACATTAAGGGTCTTTACAGAGGGTGTGATTATGAAACGAATAAAAGGAAATGAAGACTCCATCAAAAGAAAATGTGCGTGTATTGAGCATGCTATTATATCAGCAGTAAGACCACGGTCATTCAATTCAATGATTCAGATTGGACTTGCAGTTCATCCACATAGATATTTTGGTTCAAGAAATATTATTGATATGTTATCAAGCATGGGTTTATGTGCATCCTACAATGAAACCGTATTGTATCGTAGTTCTGCAATGTTAAGTGATGAGGAAATTGCTGTTGACAAGGAATTATTGAATCAGTTTGTATTTGATAATGCAGACGTCAATGTTCGGACCTTGGACGGACTAGGAACTTTCCACAATATGGGGAGCATTATGTGCACTACTCCTGCAAGATCTGTTCATCCCAGAAAATAAATTGTTCGGTTGAAGAAGCAATCACCAGAATGTTACCTTGCCAAATTTGGTAATGTTCCATTACGCACATACGTTGTGCATGCTGTCCGTGGCCTGGAGAAAATCAAGATTAAAGAAATTGAATACACCAAAGAGGTAGCACCATCAGTGCATGTTGCATCACTTCTTGATTTTGTATGGATGTGTGGAAACCACCTTACCTTGTCACCAAGTCCAAGTTGGAGTGGTTATATGGAGCTTGCCACTGAAGGTAGCAATGAATATCACATTTCTGAAGTAAGTATATTACCATTTATAAAGCTGTTGCCGACAAGTCCAGATGCCATATACTCATCCGTTATGTTCGCAGTTGACGACTGCATGAAACATGGTCAAAAGACATGTATTGTTACTTTCGACCAACCTCTATATCTGAAAGCCTCTGAAATTGTTGCGGCTTCTCTAGACAACGGATATATGTCGTCAGTTGTCCTTCGTCTAGGTCGATTCCACATGCTTATGTCGTACGTGGGAGCGATAGGATACATGATGAGGGGAAGCGGATTGGAAGAAACTTGGTCAGTAATATATATTATTCGTTACAAGTCGGGAAATAAAAGTGTAAAACTTCAATCAACACAAGGAAAATTTGATTACAAAATAATGGGAAAAGTTTCCACAGAGTTAAATTTATTTTTTACATTATTGGATTATATTGGTTAAATTTATTTTTAACATTATTAAATAGGTTGGTTAAATCACAAAAATTTATCTTCTCACAGTTATTGGAAATTTTATTTTCTTTAATTTATGTCTGAACACATTTTCGTCTCAACCTTCACCATTTTTAGTTAATAAAGCAATTATGATCAAACGTCACCGTTCATCCGCCATTTTCCAATATGGCGGACAGAGCACAACTCGGATTGTCGGGGACTTTTAGTATGTTGTTTGAAATACCATACTGGTGATATCTACCAATTTTTATCTCTGTTGGAATTTTTTCCATTCTTTGATGACATTTTGCCTACTTTTACTGGACTACTTGTTTATTACTTACGAGTGATATTTTGTCAATATAGCCTTTCATTAGCCTAGGAATACTTCATGGACAATGAACAAAGAATTGGTTTTCCGTGTGTGTTTTAAATCATTCCTAATAAGACGTTCATTTTAATCCAAACATTCAGTGGCGGCGATTAGCAGGGGGTGGTGGGGGGTGTTCTCTCCCCGGCACATATTGCCATTTTTTGCCCCCGCACTGTGTCCTCTTTATGCTAAGTCTTTTGTACGAAAATAAAGTATATTGCCCTTGCCCCTCAAATGTTGGAACCCAATCGCACCTACTGCAAACATTCAGATAGACTTGTCAGTTGTACAAACCTTGTAAGCTAAGAAAAGTGACCCCCAAGAAGTAAAATAACTCTTTCAGTCAAAAACTCATACGATGAACTCGGGAACATGCATTTAAATTACGAGAAACATCACGATCGTCTACCATTGCACTCAGGCCCGTACCCAAGGGGGGGGGGGGACCATGCCTTCTCCTCGAGCCACGAATATTTTTAATTTGAACGTAAAAAAACCTACAAAAATTATGTTGACTGTTTTTCAAATTTTGCGTGAATTTAGATTTTGTTCTTGAGCAAATGAATAGGCTGTTTCTGGACAGAGGCAAGCTCTAGGAGTTTGCAGTCTGAAATATTGAGCTATTTTAGTTCTATAACCATTGATGCAAGGCTATGAGACGTTTCGATTTAGTCGGGACAGTTCATTTCTTTTAATCCATGTCCCGACTTCTTCGTCTCGGACACTACTTGCACCACTACATACATTCTACTGGTTATGTAGGACTTCCTGTACAATACTGTACATTATTAAAATTGTCTGAACTTTTTATGAGTCAAAAACAGTTGTTTGACACTTGACAAATAGGAACCCCCCAGATAGCAAAGTAGACTTACCTCAAATCCACATTAAGTTTGCAATGCAAGTAACGGGAACTTGCAGGAAAATTTCAGAGCAAGTCTGTAAATTTGCAGCAAATTGAAAGCAAAGGTACTAATTACCAACATTTGAAATTGCAGTAAGTTCTAACTGTAACCTGCAGCTAACTTGCACGATAAGTCTCAAGGCTTGCTGTAAGTTAACATGAAACTTGTAAGGCAGGTGTTAAAGTCTCAAGGGCTTGCTACAAGTTAACCTGAAACTTACAAAGTAGGTGTTAAAGATCTGAGGCTTGCTGAAAGTTAACCTGAAACCTGTATGCAACCCCATTTAAAAGCTTCTTAGTTGCCACTGGTATTTATTTGTACTGTCGATAAGATTCTAAAAGCGAAAATACACCATAGAAACAATATTATGCCAGCAGACACATTGACAGGGTGAAGTCACTTAGCCGTTTCCTTCAGATAATTTATTTATAGGGTTTGTACGGACTCCAAAGTCCTGGACAACTGAAGTAGTCAGGAAAACAAGGCTAGGACAGAGGTCATTGGAAACAAATGATTTCTTTTTTTAAAAAAGCTTTCAAAACCTGGGGAAGTCAGGGGAATTAAATGATTTTTGCTTGGGAGAATTTGTAACCGGAAACACGTTTCGTTTTATCTTCCCAACAATATTCCTTTTGGGTAATATTGCTTATAAAAAGGTTATTTCATTTATTTTAAAAAAAACGTTCAACAAACGTGATTGATTTGATTAACTTACAAAGTTGAAGTGTAACTCTTATTCTTTAGCATGTTAAATCAATACACAGTTATGTAAAGTAAAATACCTGGAAGATGGGTGTGAACCCTCATCTATCAACCCCAAACACATATGTTGCTTTCCGTAAGCTATTTGAATTGTTTGTATTATGCATACATGTAGTCAATCGTATGATACAATTTTTCTTTTCGCTCTCTGACAGAAACAAATGTCAGGGTCAACTGCAAATATTTGTCACGGGGTTGCATACATATAGGTTAGAAAATGCTGTTCTTCAACATTTCGTAGCAAATGAGCAAATTTCTCAAACCACCCTCTCCCATACACTCCCCCCCCCCACACACACACATATATATATATATTGTATAATATGAGAGAAAATTTATGAAAATTCGCCTATGGGTCTGGCACATTCCTCAAAAGAATCCTGGGCACGGGCCTGATTGCACTTTATATCACTGTTGCCGAATACATAAAATCAAGTATGTGCCTTGTATTTTTTTTTCACGAAGGGCAAAATGTAATGCAACACAAGCTTCAACGTAATTCACATTTGTTTCATTATACACTCCTCACAAACATTTTGGAATATTGTTATATTAGGCACAAGTTTGGAATATTAATATATTAGGCAATATGTGATAGGCACAGTAGCATATGGCGGCTTAAAGACGTGAACGTAAATGTATGGCTGCACATGGATGAACACTTCGTTGAAATAATTGTGAACATCAGAGACAACACGAAAGGAAATGGATCAAGTTGCGAGAATATATTAGAAAAGCATATAGAGAAAAACCTGAAATGGAAAGGGAAAAGTAGCAAGAAGAAAATCGGGAGTGTAAGAGAGAAGGAATACATATACGTCTTACATGCACATACATAGTCTTAAATTTATACTGCCCACCCTAATCTATCAATATGGAGCTTCTGCCCACCCGGTCGAAAAATTCTGGCGCCGCCCCTGTTTCCAAGGCATTCTGTAACTGTTGTTTCACTAATAGGCAGAAGGTTGTTGTGCTAGGGTCCACTATTTAACTTGAATCCTGATTGTTATGGTGTAAGGCAACCCCGATAGCTTAGTAGCTAACATTGTAGTCTGGTAATCAAGAGCATCTGGATTTGATTCCCAGTACAGGTACATCTCAGTGGTAGGGATCCCAGTATAAACCGTTGGTTCAGAACCGGTCAGCCTGTCTGCGCATAAAGATAGACTTAACAATCTTTTTGCATATTTTTTTTTTTTTTACTTGAAAATTACATTCTATGATTGTACCGAAACAAACTATTTTACAAACTGTAAAGAGTAATATTACTCGTGCCGTAAAGAAATATTTCGTAAACTGTAGAGAGTAATATTACTAGTGCCGTAAAGAAATATTTCTCAAACTGTAGAGAGTAATATTACTAGTGCCGTAAAGAAATATTTCGTAAAGTGCAGATAGTAATATTAATCGTACCGTAAAGAAATATTTCGTACACTGTAGAGAGTAATATTACTCGCAAAATGTTCACAAGATATGCAATTGAGCAAAACTAAGCATACTCACACAAAATCCAGTTCATGAAGACTGGAAAACATTTCTACATCTATATTCTGAATGTCAATATTCTCCAGGTTTCTGTAAAAGCGAGCAGGTACAGATTAGTTAATGATTAAAAATGCATTATAGAATGACTATGAAATATGAAATTGGTTTCCGATAGTAGTTTGGGGCCACTTCCTGAAAAACCGTAATCCTTGCTGTCGTGCCGTTTTTGAAGGAACTGAAGTTAGGCAAACTTACTCTCAGGGAGTCTTTCTTCTGAAGAATTAATCGTGTGGCTGAAGATAGAGGTTTGTTCCTGTTGCCACTATAACTGAATGGAGTGGTCATGATATTTCAAATTAAAAACTGCGGATTTATCGTCAGAAGATGGTAAGGAATAGTAAATTGTAAACCATTATTTCGACAAGTGGTATGGTATTTCTTTCCTGATCGGCACAGACGCTGTAATCACTGACGTCAAGCAGATTGAGGGCCTCCCAGATAGGTTCAATACCCGGTGGAGGTATATAATGGTTCGGGGTCTCACTTTTAACTGTAGGTCCAGTCCTGATTAGCCTATCTGTGCATAAAACTCAAGCAGATACATTCTCCTGGAATAATCAGGTAGCTCTGAGCAAATGTCATCATGCAACTGCTAAGCAAACCGGGGAATTTGGAGGACGCTTGATCAAGTAGCCTAAATTACGTTTGTAATGATTGTTTATTGGATAATTGTTCCTTGTGATGGTAATTCGTGAAAAGTACAACAACAATATATTACGAATTTCCTGCAGAAGAGGACAGTTTTTGTACCCTTCAATAAAATAGCCACAAAAGAAATTGAAGCATAATGATTTCTTACAACTTGAACATGATGCCATGAAATGCAGAACATAGCGGTGTGTGTGTTCACTATGAAGCAGAGTTAAAATGCCAGTTCTTGACGGAAGGACTGGTGCGAGGAAGAAAGGTTATGCACCAATGGTGAGCTTGATGGTGCGAAACTTGATCCCCGATTCGAACGCCAGTTCGGTATCTTTGACACAGCTCGAGAGGAAGCCGACCGGACACGTATCTGGTTTCGAGTCAGCACCTGTTTTTCTGAAAAGCGCTGTTGTCACTTTTACTTGCAGTGTTTAGACATCCATTCATTCACTGCGACGTTATACTCCCAAGGTATCCACATTGTGTAAAAAAAAAAAATAGCACAACACAATAACACAACCTAACAAAGATGACGCAACCGCAACCTCCCGTTAAGAAATATCTAAATAAACTGAATGGCAACATCTCAATTACTCCACGTGGACTTGACAAGTACTGTCAGTTCCTAAAACGGACGCTATTGGTGGGAAATGCTTCAAGGGGAGGATTTACTGGGCTTCACGTGGACCTGACACACAGTTGTTAGAGGGAAACTGATCTTTCGGAATTTTGTTTGAAGTAAAGTGGCTTTCGAATCAGGACTCGAACTCTACCTCATCCCACCCTCCCTGCCAGGTGTCAAGAAGGGGGCAAGGAAACACATTCTGAAGGTCCCTGGCCATAGGCGGAGTTATGGAGGGGCCAGGGGGGGCCTGGCCCCCCAACTTAAAAAAATACTAAAAAAAATAACACATGATTAAGTTCAGTTATTACATGCAAATCTTGACGTTTGGCATGATGGCATGTGCGGTAATTGAACCGCAATAGCGGGTCTTAGACGATTTGATTGATGTGTACAGTTTGAAGAAAGAAAAATATAAAATGACTGTGTTGAGTCAACAGTTACTGATGAGGCATCAAAAGAACTTTTAAATTTAATTTCTCTATAAAATTTCTGAAGCTTACTATTGTACCGTAACGTTTTAAAGTAATACGAGTATTGTATCAATAAAAAATTAATGAAATGCAAAATGCAATAATCGTACTGTTTTGCTTCTTTTAAAACTGACAACCAATATACTAATTAATATTTGTTTACTTAAGCGAGGAAATTTAACATTTTCAAATCTAAAAGGCCTAGAACTCAGTGTTTTTAAGTTGTTGTTTTTTAATTTCCGGGGGAAGGTCTCCGGACCCCTTATAAGCTAGGGGATATTCAACAACCCTCAGGTACAGTGGGATCCATGAGTATTACCTTGCAAATTATCCATCACCATGTTCGTGCACTTTATTTGACCCAATAACAGCTTCAAGAATTAAAAGAAAACTCAAAACAAGCTGTTGACAACTTCTTCACCAGCATACATAAAAATCCATCACTTAAAAACACATAGAATGTAAGAGAAAAATTAATGAAAATAGTCATGGACAATTTGCACGGTAATACTCATGGATCCCACTACATCATATGCTTCTCCCAGAGTCTGCCCCCCCCCAAAACAAAAGCTCAAACTCCGCCCATGTCCCTGGCTGACAGAAGTTAACCAGAACATTGCCGTCTGCATCAGCAGACTTTGCGGCAGCTCAGCATAGTCTGCTTCGTTACCCATGACCACGTGCCTGGCGACCCAGTAGAAGAAAACTTTATAACTAATTGTGCTTTAAGATAAATACAAGACAATGCCAATCCTATTTTGATATATATCTGCCGCGATATTAAGAAATCAGTATGCCTACATATGGAGTCCACTCTTGTTTTTAATATAACACTGCATAAGAATCAATTTTCCCAAGACACACCAGGTAACTTACACGCATGCATATCTCTGAACAAAACTGCAGAAGCGACCTGACGTAGAAGCTTGCGCTGAAAAATCGGGGAAAGCAGTACACACAGCAAAAACAGGCAATAGAAGCTATCACAAGGATATAAAAATGAGATTTGCAGGTGAAATGCACTCCATTTAACAATACGTAAGTGAATTTTATCGACGGCAACTTACAATAAACATATACATTTTAATAATTTTGGCGAAAACACTTATCACATTAAGACAGTTTATTTAAAGTTTACAACTAAAGATCATTCATATCTCATAAATTACTGTTATTTATGAATATACTTGTAGTTTCCATGTTACAAGTTGTGCACTCATTGTAATATATATATATTTTTAAATGCCACAAGATCATTTGTACAAAATAACAGTACAATACATAGCTCATATTACAAGCAATAACATGTTCAAGGACAAATATTACATTATCGCCTTGTTACTATTTTGCTGCAATAGCTAATGGAAAGTTGAAAATTTCTTTTTTATTGTCCATCTATGACGTACACGCATATTTCCTTATCAATGATAACAGTCAAATTATCTCATTACACAAACTATTGTTTAATAATTTCACTTTTGTTCCTCGTGAGTTGTTTTTCATGTTCACAGAACATGTGTATGTTTCAAAATCCAAAATATAAATTTATATAGTCAGTTTGATATAAAGTTAGGTGATAATACTACTTCAATGTTTTTTCTTAAGTATGTACTATTTAAATACCATTTTACTATTCAAGTACACAAAAATGAGGACTGACAGTGTCAATTATCTTTATATGTTTGACTATTATCCATCTTGTTTTGTCATATATCGTTGGATAAATTAGTTTGGCACTATCATCATTATATAAATATGTTTCCGAAATGTACCGCTTTTTCTTGATAATTAGTGCATAATTTTTACAACTATTTTCGTTCCAAATTCACAAGGCATATAGAACGAAGAAAGAGCAAATTGCAATTTGTTTAATTATTAACACATATTTGAAGGATTCGTGAATTGTACTAAAATGGGTTTGTCTCCTTTCAAGAAAGTAGGAAGGTCTTGTAATAATTGTCAAGTCTGTAAATTCGTTTTCTACTGATACACAACAAAGACTTGTCGATTTACTAGAACAATGAAGATTTACTTTTGAAATACTTCGTTGTTATGTCTTAGTTATGAGTGTTATTTTCAACATTATCTACAGTACTATTTTTCAACCTAGTGGAAATTTTGTATTTTATATTGTAGTTTTTAGGAAACCCATGCATCACTTAGTAAATAGCATTATCGATTGTATATAACTCCAAATTCTCATTATTATTTTAAAATAACTAAAATATGTCAAATATTTATTTGAATTTAATAATTTCATCAAGTGCAAAATTGTAAATCTGTAACTATAGGTGCAAATCCATTGTCGTCTTCTGTTTGCATAGGAAAAAGTGATAGTGATAGTGGATTCTAAACGTAAAGAAAAATGTTTTGCATCTGCCTTGCTTTACTTTAAGCTTAATTTTCACGAAGAGAACATATCACAGTTCTTCAAACTGTATATTTTATACAGTTGTTGTCTTCCGTATTTGATTTTCTTGGATGTTTCATATATTATTCGCAAATATCCGAGTGCTTCTGAACTTACAAATCTGTATATAAACTTCATTCATTTCATAACCTGTATCACGTCTGGCACTAAAAACAGAAATGTAATGCTATTTGTGCCAGAATTGTCCTCGGAACTTACTTAATGGTATTTTTCCAACTAGAAATAATGTATTACTTTCAGGATAAAGTTAATTCAACTAGTTAGTTCTCTTTCAATCACATTTTCAGCATCTTGGTAAGTGCATTGAGCTCTACAAATTTAATTATTTTTTTCATAGAAGATATGTTGTTAGAATGTTCATATATGTTTCCTTCCTCTCTCTCTCTGTCCCAAATAAAGATCATTGAAAGAGGCCTGATTGATATCCTGAATCCTTCAGATTGACTTCAATTAGTTATTATTATGTCAATACTCGTCTTCTTCCTCCATACATTTCAAGCGCCATTTAAAAGTTGTTAACTGTTGTTTGAAGAATTAACATATTCTTTACAAAGGCAAACATAGTATTTATGTCCACAGAAGTTTTGAATCAACTAAATTTTTATACTATATTTTTTTCAACATATTGTAGGATCGATCTGCTGTCTCGAAAGACAGAACAGCGGCGGTTAGACTCTATGCACTGACCATGCTTAACCCACAGAGAAGCCGCAAGGCAGGTCGTGATCTTCAAAGGGTTGCTGCGTCTCGGAGAGTTTTTTTTCGAGGTAGGATCTACATATCGAGAAATTCCATTTACTAACTTTTATATATGAAGATATCTTCTGAAAGACAATATTATCCAAAGTATCCAAACTCAGGTTTCGAAAACTAAAATCGTTCTTTGATAATTTAAAATTAATTACAGCAATTATCAATTCTATGGAAGAACTTCATTAAGAACACGTAAGCTCTGCAACATTTCTGTGACTGTATTACAAATATGAAGCTTCAAATTCAAGATCAGGAGAACAGATTTAACCTCCTTTCCATCAAAACACATTATATTTAACAGTTTAAGGACATAAGTTTGTTCAAAATGGGCGTGTCAAATTCATGTCTCAAAATATTTGTGAAAATATACGTTGAAAATTGTGTTTCCTAAAACTTGGATGAACTGAATATATGAAGAATATGCAGATTTTTAAAAAGAAGTGAATTACGATTGCATATTTTGTCATGTTAAAACGTATCATATATAAATGAAAATATGTCATTCGATTATTACTGTATATTTCAATTATCTCAGAAATAGCATTGGAGCTCGTTTAGGGGCACATTAGACCAAGTGTTTAATTTTCTTCAACTGACAGCTGGCGTAGTTTATTAGGCAGAACCATTTTCTTCCAAAATTTCGGTAATTATTTTCTTCTACGTGGCCATTCGAACTAATGTAAAGCTGACCTTTACATCCGATGGATAGGCCTTACTTATCTAGAAAATAATATAGTTAACTTATTTGCAGACAAGGAATAGCTCTTTTCACAGAGTTCTACTTCATTTATTTATGGTCAGTCATATCTGAGTTACGTTTTAAGACGAGAGTGTCGCTGAAGTTTGTACATGACCAAAACTGGCTTGTTTCCAACTTCCTTGTTCCATTTTCAAGAAGTCAATTTTATGTTTCTAAAATGAAATGATTTTCCCAGAAAATATCTTCTCAATTCGTTTCTCAAACATAATTTTACAATTTTAAAATTTGATTTCACATCTTGTTTATTACTTTATGTGCGGCATGGCATTTGTCTTCAGTGCTTGAAATTTTACTCAAAGTTCTTCCTGTTTTGTGTATCACATTTATTCCAGACTTTCTGCAATTTTATTTTGTATCAGCAAGTGATTGTTCTTTGCAAAGACAAGGCACTTATCAAGCTCAATACACTATATCTTGCTTCCATATTAAACGTTTGCCATCATCTATAATCATAAGGTTTCAGCTTCTATTCCCGGTAGGATTAAATTCAGTTGTTCGAAATCACTTAAACTGTAGGTCCAGTCCTGCACATAAAAGAGACTTAGAACAAATTTGAGTTTTAGCATCGTAAGCTATTTTATTATTTCATTTTCCAAATTTTGAATTTGTAGGTCATTTACTAGATACATTCATTTCCGGTCCATAGTAAGTATGTCTCAGACAAATTACACACATAACAGCATACTTTGATCTCTCAAAATAGATGCAATTTTTCTTGAAAAACTGAGGTGTTGGAATCTGCGATATGTTAAACAACACATGTCATTATTAATTTCTTGTTGTGCAGTTACGAAATTGATAATATCCTTGAACCTGGTAGTTTCGCAGTCTTTCCTGATACAATGTTTCAAATCTCTTCTGCAAATCAATTAATCCTTTGCACACCCAAAATAGTTTTCTTCAGAAATGACACATTTTCTGTTATCATTTTAATGTATACTAGGATCTTCTGAACACTAGTCGAGAGTATTTGTGAAAATGAATTTCAAGGATCCTTTATAAGCAACAATCTTCTTGTGCTCAACTTTAGAGAGATATACTAGCATGTATATATATTTAATATTCAAATTCATATTGCAATTTCTACATTGTGTGATGAAAATTAAGATTATTTCTGTTTCATTAATAATATATCTAAATAAGTTATTCCAAATATTCTAATAGCCATGAAAAACAACGTATAAATTAGAAGACTTGTAAATTTATACGTATTTTAGAAATTTGAAATGAGGTCCCCATGTAGCTTCATAAATGAACAACTGTAATGTGAATTTCTTGCTATCCAATCCTGTATTCTTTATTTTCTCTCTTTTTACGGGTCAAACAACATTTCGAGGTAGAATTTTGTAGTGCGATGATGCTGTTTCTTCCTTATTCTCCATAAATACAGTTTCGCACCGTTATCGAAACTATTGATATGTAAATTATTTCCAAATAAACATTTTGAATATCATTGACACATATTATGAGAAATACTTCATGATACGATAAAAAGTAAATAACTTCGTGATTTTTTTAGTGTGATGAGAAATTACGTCGAGTTAATATTACTAGTTTAAGGTTATTTGATTTGATTGTAGACTGATATAATTCAATGGATTTGAATCCACAAGGATTTTCATTTGTCAAATTGCTGTGTGCATATTGTAGTAATTTTACACTATTTACGGGGGAAATAGCTTCAGCGAAGAATACTGACACCAACCTATGTTATTCGGCGAGTTCTTAATAGCGTTAAAGTTATAATATCAAGGGTTAGGCTAATGGACAGTAACTTTTACGTCAACTTACTGGTTTTAAAATATATATTCGAATCTAAATAGTTAAATTATTTGGAGTATTGGCAATATGTATATATATTTCACCATAAAATGTAATTACAAAATGCATGTACCTGTCTTCGTGGCAAGGGTAGTTATTTTCTTCCAGACTTTGGAGTCGAAATGGAAAAACCATTTTTCCTAAAAGTGCAGTTATTTCAAGATGTTATTGAAAATATTTCACTGCCCATTCCAAACTTAAATAAATAAAAATATGACCGAAATACCGATTTGGAAAATGATTAATCCAATTGCTACATTCCTGTATTTGACATATTTCACAAATCGTTTACTTTGTATTGGTTACAAAAAGACTCCTCTTTCTGAGGCATCATTTTCATTATGTAGAGAACAGTTTCGTGGGTCTGCGATATATTATAAATATCTATAAACATTACAATGTTTATTCTCAATGATACGAGTTTAGGTCCCTCTTATATTCATATAATTCTTCTAGAAAATTAGATGTCACTACATTGCGCTGTGCAGGTAGAGTTAAAAAATTCAAAATTGAATAAGAATATTTTCTTATATATTTGGGACCTTCTGAAGGTTTCAAATTACTCACATATCCTCCAGTATCTTGAGATATGCCTTCGATCATCTCTCGTGAATCTCCATATCCTGTAGACCCCTAAAAGAAGAAGAAAACCATTACTTACTATTGCTTTAAGAGCTTGATTTAATCTCCTATATGTTTTTGTTTCTTTTCCAAACATATCTTTGCTTCATCCGGTTGAATTGTAAATGTCATACTTGACGCTTCTTCTTACTTCCAGATGGCACCAAAACGAATCCCTCTCCCTTATGTATAGTACAATTTATAAATTCTCTGTATGAATATGATAATGGACATTGGAAGCTGTAAGCTGTAAGGAATGCGACACAGGCATGGCATTACATGAAGGAGTCAAGCAATGTATCTCAAGCTGCTAAGCGGCAAGCTTTACTCACAATGACCGTAGGCTTCTGCAGCTGTCAAACATTGAACTGGAAACATGTCTTAAAGGATTGTGACCGAGGTTCCTGAAATAGAAAAGGCATATTCTTGGAAAAACAAAACCTGACCTCTCTCTTTTTTCTTTAAGAAAATAATAATAATTCATTATTTTAGTTTAACATAATGGTAGAAGCTTTTAGAGAAAACTTGCTTTAAAATTGAAGACACAAAAGTAAGTAATAATTATAAAATTGTTTTTCTCAATCATAATGACAAATTGCAAACGTACATGAATGCAAGTATTCACAAGTTTAAGATTTGTTAAAAGAGATTCATGAAGATATAGAACAAAAGTGCAAATTGAAAACAATACGTCAATATAAAGGTAAAACAAAAATGTATGATAAACCTAAAAAATATTTACTTCTACTCAGTAGACGTGATAGGTTAACATTAATATATGGACTTATGCAGATGAAACAAAGAACTGAACTTTCCCTAATCTTTCAACCATTACGTGCTATAATAGTATTAACACTGGATCTCTCCAAATACTTACAATTTGCTTAAGTTTTTCAAATCTCTAAACACATTTGTTGGCAAAGTTGCAAGACGATTGTAAGGCAGGTACCTAAAGAAGAAATGGTTCATTTTTATCATTTAAAAAAAATATGGCAATAAATTGGACACTTGACAAATCGTGTCTTATATTTTATTCATCAAAATAAAGACACAAAGAAGTCACCAATGAAAGAAAGACTTAGCTCGAAAAATATTTTTTGTTCCTTGCTGTGTTAGCCTATATGATTTTTATTTTTTCTGCATAATTTACTACTTACAATAAAGCATAATGGTACATTTAAAAGGAGGCAATTCTGTTTTATTTTTTTAGAATTTCTATTTTACTTTGGGGTACAAATAATGTAATGCGGTATGATAATACAGTGTCTTTTTCGGTGGAGTCACCCGCTGGACGGCGGCTAGCTCGGCGGGAAGTAAGATCGCATCTACCGGCATTTAGACCCACAGCTGTACTCTGACCTTGGCACTGTATGCGTCAGTGCTTCATTATCTAGATAGTTGGTGTTCAGTTTGCACGTATTTGTGAAGTATTAAGGTGTTGACAAGTGTTCTAGATTGTTTTGTTTTAATTTACGTATTACTGGTGCTTTTCCGCAGTCTAATAATGCCGCGCTATCCGTACAATTTGAAACAACGCGTTTTTATGCACGACTCTTACGTCATTACGAATTCTTGTAAGGAAGTTAGAATACGTTTTGCAGCAGAATTCCAAGATGTTCCTGTTTCGCACAGAGACAGTGTTCGGATACTTGTGAACAGATTTAGGTAATCAGGGCCTTTTCTTGATAAGATTGATTGATTGATTTGTTATTTTAAGTCCACTTTATGCACAGAAAGGCTAATCGGGACTAGACCTACAGTTTAAAGTGGGATCCGAACCACTATGTACCTCCATCGGGTATCGAACCCGGGATCCATTGATTACAAGGCAGCGACGCTACCACTGCGCCATCGAGGAGGCCCTGTTCTTGATAAGAAACTAAGGGTAAAATGGCACGTGCTTAATGAGGAGAACTAGACTACGTTGAAGTATGATCAAAAATCCCTCCAACGCCTTGCAGAAGAAACAAATATTTTCATGGCGTCTGCGTGGCGAGCTACCAAGTTTTCAAACCTGAAACCATACATTAGAAGAATTGAAAGAAAATATCAGGAGGGAAATTGAAGAAATTTTGGAAGAGGAACGGACTGATACTTGTTAGTGAACATTTCCTTTAAAAATGCCGTAAATGTTTGGATGCAACACCTCTTGTAACAAGGTACGTGCTCATTTTAATTGTAACTGTCAATGTAATTGTACCAGCTTGTTTCATTACCTATCTAGCGTCTCCAGTTACGCGAATATTGCATCATGTTTGCCGCGGTCTTACTTTCCGCCGCGCTAGCCGATAGCCGCTAGCGACTCTATCGAAGGCACTGTCGAATGCTGTATTATTTACGGATCTTGTTTCATGAAATACTTACATTAGAATTGGATCAAGATTATTCGCATAGATTATCAAGTTATTTTCATTAATATTATTGACAACCTAAGTACGCTAGAAATATACATGCCATTATAACTTATAATTTCGGCGACTTTTGGTGGTCCATGGTCACATGTCATTTTCAAATTCACAGATTCCAAACTTGGTGTTTTTATGATGAGCATAGAAAAATTGTGGAGTTCATGATTTTTTAATAGGCTCCATTTTGGTTGTCCAAAGCTTTCATATCCTTATCTATTTTTTAGCGGAAACAGATAGTTTTTAATTTTGAACTTGCTAAGCACGAAACTTCTTAAACTTGAAACCAGATTGCATTTCTTTGTATAAATAATAGAGTTAGATCATTAGAACTCAATCTTTTGCCAAACATGACTATTTCTGTTCTATGAAAGAATAACAATCTTTCTCGTCTAGTCCACGTGTCTTGTTAGAAACTGTTTTTTAGACTGTTTCCATGGCAAGCGCCGTAATGAAGTACGTTTCAACTGAGATGCTGTTGGCTGTTAGCAAATTCCACAATCTGTTATAAGAACATATATCTGCTATTGGCGACAGGTAAAAATATTCTTTGCAAATACTCGTCTCTGCAAACTTTTAATCATTGGATATATTCCATTGCTTTCAACCTACTCCAGCAACTAGAAGCTTAAGATCCGTTGCTGTAGAAACTCAAGACATCATACATCCTCTATTCTGAAGCAGCTAGCTTCCAACCAACAATTTACCTACGAAGAAGGAAGAGTCGGATCCGAAAATATTATGGTCAACCCATATGAAGTTACTTTATTAATACAGAGCATTCCCCGACATTCGCTACGAGACTCGGCGGCAAGCCGCCCGGCGTCAGAGCTTGTCTTTCCCGGTGAACGGGTCCGCGACAGTCGCTAGAGTCGGCTATTAAATTTACAGTTTTCATATTGTGTACTAACCTTGACTACAGAAGGTGTTGAAAATGATGTCCCTCTACTATGTTTATTCCCTTTGATTTACCCAATGAGAGGATTTAAAATTGAAACATGACGCGAAACAAAGTTAACAAAATCTACTTGTTAGAAACACGTAGGATGCAAGAGAAAGTTAATGAAGTTAATAGAATACTAATGAAAACCCCAAGTTTTAAAAAAAAAATGTGCACAGGGAAAATGAGACAATTAACGAACTTATACTTACAACTCAACTACTGCAGACATCTCAGCGAATGCATCTTCATGGATCAAACTTATTCTGTTGTTACTCAATGATCTGTAAAAAGAGAAATGTATTAATAATATTCACAGCAATGAGTATTAACGTTGACTTCTTAAAATACGAAGTAATGCTCAGATGCGGGTCAAACAGCCATGTCTTACCAGGGAATCGTTCTTAGGACCTCTGATTTGCTCAGAGCATTACGATAAGTTGAATCATTTAATATTTTCAGGATTTTAACTTGCCACGTTTAGTATTTACATATATTTAATAAAAAAAATAATATGGGAATAGTTTTAAATTTAAAGAAAAGAATAATACTTACATATACATAATATTTTTCAGAGCAGCGAATGTACTGTTGGTGATGACCTCTATGGAGTTGTAGTCAAGATCTCTGAGAGAAATATATATAAAAATAAGAATAAATATATTTATCTTAACAGTATTTCCTCCTTTCTGTGCCGACCTTCGTGTCGGAGTGGTTTGCACATCGCGCTACGACGGAATGGGTCCCAGTTTCGAATCCAGGCTTGGGGTGTTCCTTGTTTGTGCCCAGTCATCAGTTTCATCCTCATCGTCGCGATTAGCCAAAAGTGTAAAAAACGACGCTAAATAATAGCAATCTAATCAAACTCTCTTTATAAGTTTGATTAGTAGAAAATAGTAGAAAATTATACTATTGCAGTGTCTATTTCTATTTTATTTATCGCTTTTATGCTTCTTGGATTAATCGCGACGGTGAGGATGATCTGATGGAATGGTGAAGTAATTCGGACTTCGTAGCGCGATACGTTAATCACTCCGCCACGGGGTACGGTTGATATCGCACTGTCAATAGAATTGTTTGTAAACAGCTTTCTCTTAATTTTTAAATTTAAGCATTTGTGTACAGTATATCATGACTATTTTTTTAGATTATACAGACATGTCCAAAAGTTCTTAGGGAGCAGGGGTAAAGTGTGACGCCGTTTTCGATCTCTGAGTACTAGTACTACTTTTTCGCATATTTCACCCCCTCCTCCCCTTAAAAAAAACAGTCGATGAGAACAAACCCAGCCCGCCTGGGCACGTTGCTGATTATATGGCACAGGGATGATACCGACATGAGCTCACTGTTTGAAAATACAATCCTGCGGGGCTTGTCGACGCGAATCTAACGAGGAAAATTGAGACGAGGCAACCGAGGATTACCGTGTTCGTTTTGTCTCGTCTTGTTTCAAACTTTGAACGTAAGGATAGGAAAATTTAACCGAAATCAAAATTGTTTTACTGTGCAATTTATTCAGACATACTAATGTCTTGGCATGCCTGAATGGTCGGTCCAAAAATAAAATATTTTCTGCATGTTCAAGAAGACGAAATATTTTCAGTTGGGCTCTGCTTTGGTGGTTATAGATGTTGAGATTCTCTTCCATTCCTTTCCCACCCTTTCCCCTTTCATACATTTATTTCTACCTTTCGCGTTCTCTCTCTTTTCTTTCTATCTGTTTCTGGCCGTCTTTTCAACCTTATCTTCCTCCTCTTTCCTGTATTTCTTTTTCACACGTTTTTCAATTCTCTATCCCTCTCTGTGAGCCATCCTTGCTCTACGATAATACTTCTGAACCTACGCGCATTTAGACTATTTGGATGGACTAAAGCCTATCTTCACCCACCTAGTGGAGAGACACCTTACAAAAACATTATAATATAATATAATATAATATAATATAATATAATATAATATAATATAATATAATATAATATAATATAATATAATATAATATAATATAATATAGATTCGAGATGATATCGAAAATTTACCCTTGAAACAGAAGCAGGCCCGTAGCCAGGTAGCCCCCCCCCCCCCTTACTGGCAATGCCGAAAGTCCCTTTGACATTAGGTAAAACTATTTTGTATAATTTGTTTTCAGTGAAGAGTAAAAATATTCAGCAGATATTTTGCTCACAACTTTGTTAAAGAATATATTCACAGAACATGAACAGCAGTTATTACATTAGTTCATCTTATTTATAAGATGAAGTGTAAGTAGCGTCAAGTATTTAGAAGATTTTCTCCTTTAGACTTTAGAAAGTTATTTCAATGTGGAGCTTCTTTATCTGTACCTTCGCTGTCCTCCCATTTAGACCGAAATCTTTGACTTTGACGTCATCATACAAATTCCTTCTGCATTTGCATCAAAGGTCAAGGTTTGGGAAGGAAGGGAAGTTTATTGCTTCGATCCGGGGTGGGATGTACTGTAGACTCTATGATTGAATATTGTGCATTTTTTCTTGTGTGATATAATTGAATCATCAAAAGTAGTATGGAGTGTGTAGCAAGTGATGATTTCAGTAGCAGTCAATTAACACTTGAAGCGATATTGTATAAGATATAGAAAAATGTAGTATTTGTATGATACTTTTAAATTTTATATAACATATGACCCCACACACACATTATTTACCTTCATTTAATACTGACAGAAGAGAAAAATGAAAATTAATGCAATCCAACTTGTTTGAACCCACCTCCAGAGCATGCCCGTCACCTCGCATGATGAACACAAAAACAATTGAAACGTTGTGTTAAAACTGAAAATGCGCTACGAATAATAATAGTAAGTAAGTATATATGATTTACTCATAAACCATTCAATTTAGCCTATTTCTAATGCATTTGAGCAGATACTTACAACTCTGCTAACTTTGGCATGGCGGGAAAAGATTCCTCACGAAGTGTCAAGTTGTTCTTATTCAGAACCCTTAAAAGAAAGAAAGAAAAAAAATCTAGGAAACTTATTTTCTCATTGCGCTTATGCATATTCACTACATATCGTACCAATTCTAATACTATAGAAAGTTTCAGGTATATAGTTAACATTCTTATCAGGCTCGGACAGAATACTTTGTAAAGAGCCACAAAATTGGAAAAATGAGAAATATGAAATGTGACAAAATTGCAATAAATATAACCAAACCATGTAGCACAACTTGGCCTACAATTTGTAACCGAGATTTTTTTGTGGGGGGAGGGTACCATCAGCTTTTCCTGATTACAGTTTATGGTGTCCTGTATGAAAGTACAGGGTGAGGCAGGCAGTCAAACGGGAAGATTTAAAAAATTCACAAAAATAGAGAGAGCAAATATTATTTATTTTTGAACATGAATGTACTGTACATGAGTGGAAATTACTAGTGTACCTGAAAAATGTTCATTTTTTGAATATGGTGTCAGTAAGATGGCGTCCTTTGTGTTGCACACATTGTCGGAGTCTCAGAGTAAATCCGCCCATGACGCTTCGTAGCATCTCCAACGGAATGTTGTGGATCTCTTGCCGAATTCGCTCCTTCAAATCATCCCTGTTTCTTGGAGGGTTGTCTTTGAATACTTTGGATTTTTTTTTAACTCCAAAGAAAATGTCAGGAGCCGCCAAGTTGGGTGAACGGCAGGCCACGGAATATTGCCGAATCTGCTGATGAGGCGACCAGGAAATTCGAGTCTAAGCACATCCATACACTCTCTGGCAGTATGGCTAGTTACACCATCTTGCTGGAAGAGTGTTTCTTCATCTGGGTCATAGTCATCGCGGGCAGGCAGGAAAAAAGGTTACCAACATGTCAGCATAACGTCCAGCGCGTACAGGACGAATCGAGCAAGGTGGCGCCCCGCACTCTCATAACCCCCACCCACGCCCGCCAGCTATTCCTGAAATCTTCCCGTTGGACTGCCTCTGGCAACGTCATGGGCGGATTTACTCTGACACTCCGACAATGTGTGCAAAACAAAGGACGCCATCTTACTGACACCATATTCAAAAAATGAACATTTTTCAGGTACACTAGTAATTTCCACTCATGTACAGTACATTCATGTTCAAAAAATAAATAATATATGCTCTCTATTTTTTGTGATTTTTTCTAATGTTCCCGTTTGACTGCCTCACCCTGTATAACAATAGTGCTTCAGGATGAATTAACTTCTTAGCACACACCTAAATCATAAGGAAGAATTTAATGAAGTGAAAACACAAAGATTTCGTGAATTTTCAAAGTACATAATTACAAGCACTGTTATAACTAGGTATTTTAAATTCGCCTATTGAGGAAAGGAATAGTAGTTAAGTTTAGAGTTAACTTCAGCAAATCTTCTCGTATACATTTATGCATTTAGATTTACTTAAACAAGGCGACTTTCTGTTCCGCACTCACTCAATCTTTGAGGGGGCCGATTTGAAAAAATTAATAACGAGAATTTGAATTGCTGGAGAAAATTCACAAATAAATTTAACTTTTCTCGGAACTTATTTAATAAGTTATAATCTTAAAAACTAATTTAATGTATAATGTCACTAAATATACTTACAACCACTCCAGCGAATTTAGATCAGTCAACCATCTGACGCCATCAGCCAGGTTGTTGCTTTCCATGAAAAGCCACCTGACTTTCTGCAAGCCTCTGGTGAAACCAGGCACTATGTTCGTCATTTTGTTCTTCGACAAAATGCTGCAACAGATAAAAGAAATGTGTTTTTAGCCTTGCTGTGAAATGAGCGTTCAATCTGCCTACACCGGGGATCAAACCCCGAACACTTTATTGCAAGGCCCGTCTCTGCCTTAGATTTAAGATCAGCGAGATTGAACACTGGGCTTCGATATCTAGGAGCCTCCCCAATAGAGTAGTGGTGACGTTGTAATCAAGGAGACCCGGTTGAGGAACATAGTGGTTCGGATTCAACTTTAAAGCTGTAGGTCCAGTCTCGATTAGTCTACTTGTGCATAAAGTGTGCCTAGAAACAAACTCAAACTAATATCTAGGATCCATTTGGCGACTAATCCATACAACGTAGGATTACATAAAACTGAAAATTTAGAAGCCAAATGCAATTTATTAGCAAGAAATCAAATACCAAAAACTGCTTTTTGGACTCTGCAGGAATACACGGGGGAAACTATTACAATCTGAATCAAATTAAAACAAAGATATTTTTACAATGTTAGGTGAATCCTTCTCGTCAGCATAATGTTTTTAAATCTCTAGATGCGTCACACTTAAGTGTTTGAAAGTGTATGAAAAACAAATTGACCGTTGTCTAATGTCTAGAGCCTCAAATACGAATCCAAGGTAAGGCATTTTTGTTGGTTTCTCTCATGAATATTATCAAGAATTAATTGCCTCTCAGTCTCGATTAAGCTAGACAAAGTATAAAATTGATTCACCTATGAAATCGAAGGAAAATTATTACACATTGACCTATTATGCAGTTCAAACTCTGTATTAAAACAATACACTACAACAAGAACATTCCAAATCGTGTTTACAAGTATCTGAATTGCATAATTGTCGAAAATGGCGAATTGATGGATTGAGTCAGAAGTTGTTA